>NC_064639.1:1013022370-1013647370 GCF_023864345.2 Schistocerca serialis cubense
AAAAAGTGCTGTTTTCTTTAAAATAAGCGGAAAGCATGAAAATATTAACTTTTTAATATTTAGTTGGGTTAAGTAATGAAACTTTTAATTCTTTAATTTTAAAATTATTTCATTTTCTGTTGGAGAAAGTGGATAAGAAAGTCATCTAATTTTAAACTGATGTCTTTGACATAAGGCACTGTTTAATTGCATAAGTTACATCTGAAGAAGACTGAGCAGTAACTAGTCGAATGTTATAAATTTTGCCGTGAAGTTGTTGAAAATTTGCAAACATTGTGAAAATTTTCATTTAAACAACTGAAAGGGGTATCACTTATTTGTTTATGAAACGAAAGAGAGATATTCCATTAATAAAGTCTTATCAAATTCCTACAGTTGTTCAGTATATGTACTGGCCAGTATTTTCTTGCAAAAGAACCTTGCATTGAATTTTTCTAGCTAAATCTTTCAAAATACAGTCCGAAAGTATTAACTTAAAGGTATCGCTTTCAGTAGCTACAGCTGACAGTCAACAAAATCCTTCGTGAGAAAGTGTTGACCTAAACAATATCTTTACTGAGTTGAGTTTTCAAAAACTCTTTCTACCACATGCAATGTGCAGTAGCAGTACTGTACTTCTTGTTAAGGTTGGCCTTGGGTGAAATTTGATGGCAGGTGGATAATCGAATTGCTCACATTTCAAGTACATTTATGTTAATTGGGACAACATTTGACACTAAACTCACTGGCGGGTCGTACGCACACATTTACAGTGATGCTCGTTTGCGGACGAGTGTTTACTGGAACATTTTTGCTTCTACTATCATATACTTTCAACCGTGTCAGTTTTCTCTGTTAATTATGATACACCCTCTAAGAAATTTTTGCACTTGCCCATCTCTGGCACCTTTCTCAAGTTGGCGCTACAACTGCCCGCTTGTGTCTCTTGGACCTTAAAACCACTCTGGGGGCGTGGCAACGACGATTACCGGCAAACCTTATTAAGTCTGTCTCGTCTCTTGTCGTGGTCAAACCGCGAGAGGCATGTGGGAACAGATAAATATGTTGTCCTACTTTTCACGGGACGTGAGCTTACTCTCTCGGAATTTCAGTTCTAAACCTGTCCGTGATACACAGCTCCTCACTTGCAAGTCCTGCACTGAGGTTTTTCGAGTACCTCTGCAAAGCTCTAGCGTCGACAAAAACGAGCTCATGACAAAACGCTCTCTGTCTCTTTCTCTCTCTCTCTCTCTCTCTCTCTCTCTCTCTATCTCTATCTCTCTCTTCTATTAACTCAGCCTGATTGGTGTCCCAGATTTGTGAGCAATACTCAAGAATCCAAAACAAGTGTTTTCTAAATGACTCTCTACGTGGAATTATTTACATTTTCGAAGGATTCTATCAATGAATCTCAGCTGGTCATTTGCTCTTCCCCGTTATTTGTTTTGTGTATCCATTTCGTTTTAAATCGATCCGCGTGGTTGCTCTTATCTATTTTAAGGTGGTAACTGTTTCGCCAATAGTGCAACCGAGTAGTAGGGATCTCTTCCCTTATTTATCCGCGTTACGTCATATTTACGTTACCGTGCAACAGTTGTCGATCCTCCGAAGTTCTTCCTGCATTTCGTTATAGTCTACTGCCGATGCAGGTGTCGTAGAAAGTAGAATAGTCCATGAATAGATTGACGGAGTTTCTCGTACGTTATCCACTAGAACAGCGGTAGTGAACATTCCTGCATTCTTGGTGAGCGGTATGTAGGAAGCATTTTAAAAATTTTTTCATTAGGTTTTCATAAAATTTGGACATTAAGTATTTTGTAAATAACTATTATTTCATGCTTTAACGTGCAGTAACTCTGCTTTATAATTTTCTTAACATTAAAGTACCCTCCCATTTTATAAATCACCATTACTGTTGAAGCAATGGGCGGTAATAACATTTTACTACTAAGGGAGACACAAAAATGGGCGGTACTACCCCATGAACTAGAACATTAATATAAATTGTAGACTCTAACGGCCATATAATACTCCTTTGAGGTACTCCTGAGGTTATCTTTACACCTGTCAATTTTGATTTGTTAAGAGTGACCTGATATGGAGTCCTGAATGGGAGTCCTGAATATCACAAATGTAACCTGATACTCGGTAAGTTCGCATTTTTCTCTCTAAGTTACTGTGTGGTTACGCAGTAAATGCCTTCCTGACATCAAGCAATAATGCATCAATCTGGGCTCCGATGTCACGGCGATGTGGATCTTAAGGACGAACACAACGAACTGAGTTTCACAAGATATCTGTTTACGGAATCCATATTGCCTTTTATGAAAGAAGTTTTCTTTCTCCTGAAACGTCGTAATACGTGAGCATAAAGCGTGTCCCATAATACTTCAAAAGACTGACGTCGAGATGTAGGCCTATAATTATGTACATCAGTCTTACGACCCTTCTTGAGATGCGGAATGACCTGCACTTTCTTCCAATCGGTAGGCACCTACCGTAATCTACTGGTAGAAGGGAAATAAGATCATTCCCATATTCTTTGCAGAATCTCACCATTACCTCATACAGTCTAGATACATTTCCACTGGCGAAAGATTTCAGTTGATTTTCTACTTCGTTCTCAGTTAAAGCCATATCTGCCATTTTGGCGTTCACACGAGGAGTGACAGGAGAGATCGCATTACGATCTCACGCGGTCAAACAGCATCGAGAAAAAATATACTGCTTGTTGCTGGCCAATTGTGCATACTATGAGATCTCAGAAAGAGACATTACAAGCCTGGATGATTACTGGTACTAAATTACTACAGAAATTACGAAATCAGTACCGGATTTACTCACAGGCCACGTAGTCCCGAACCTATGGCGCCTAGAGGAAAGGAAGTGCTACGAGATCACCGCTTGTATTTTCGGTACATTTGGTCACAAAATGGAGAAGGAAAAGTACGTAATTTGTAAACACGAAAGGCAACACAGCAGACAGCAGAGCTGTCGCTGAAGCAGCGTTTGATTCAGTGTTGAATTCAGTTGCAGAGCAATTTTCTATGCCCTTGGATCCAATCACAACATACTTGTGATCTCTTCGTTTGCTGTACAAGTTGGCATTATTGTGTTTCTCATTTATCGTATCCGCGCGTGTTAGCAGTTATTATTTTTCAAAAAATAGACCATCCAACACGAAGAGCTGATTGAAGAAATTAAGTACATCAAAATATAGGAAACAGGATTAAGGTTGGTGATGTAATTTATGATTTTTTCCCCTCGTTGTTTGCACAGTGTGTAGTCGGAAAGCTTGATTTTGCTTTCGTTTTTCACTGTTCAGGTTTCTAAAAGCCGAAAGCAGCGCGATGGGTGAAAACGAAACGAAGATTTTTCGGCAACAATTTCATTTAGCAACGAGAGAAAAACCTGTTGACTTAAAAATTTACAGCTTTTTCCTTGAAGTAAAGCATGCCATGTACAGCTCCTGAAGATAATTGTGCGTTAATAGAAAGTACCATCCTACTAAACAGACTGTAAAACTGGGGCTGTTACTTCAGCCTCCTACACTTTTACTGTCACAGAAAGTCTGGCACTGAATGTGCAAAGCAGGACAAGACATCTAAGTACAGTGTGCTACCACAGTCAACAGGCCTTTATGTAGAGATGGTACAGAAAACGTAATCTGAAAATGTCTTCCATTGCTCGAGTTTCTAAGATGCAGCTTTTGAAACAAAGGATGATAATACTCCATGAGATAGTACATGAATGGGTTACTTTTGGTGTTGTATTGTCAGTTTCCATTTAACATGGACGATGAAAATTTCCACAGCAACGTCTCAACGTATCTTCACTCTTGAAGACATATGATAAGTGCTAATCGGAACTATATTCTCCCTTCACGTAAGGACAAGGATTCAGAATGCGGATGAGAAATTTCTCTTTTTTTACGTTGTTTGCATGCAGACCCCTCCTTCAACAAACAGCATAAACTGTAACAGAATTAAGAAATCTCAGATGGCCAACGTGGGAAACGCCGCTTGTCTCAAGCAACTGTACAACGATAACCGTTGAAAAGTACAATTGCTTCCTTAAGAATGTTCCAGATATCCTTTAGAATGATCCAGATACTCAACTATTAATATCAGTCTGTTTCCTCTTGAAAACCGCACCAAGTGTTGATACAGACAGTTCTGTGGATAAATACTCAGTTTCATGGATCGTGATTTGTAAGTCTATGACTGACACTGAGGCTTAAGAGGTTAACAGAATGTCCTCAAATAAACGTTGTTAATCTCCGAGATACCATAACATGAACAATATAACGAGGTTGTGCAAACTGATTCCTTATGTACAGTTTCCAATGCTTCATGCATAATTATTAGGAGTGTTGTGAATATAGCAATGCCCCAGAATCTGTGGTAACGTTTAATGAAAACAAACAGAAGCATCACCCTGAAGCGTTATTCCTGACCGTTTTTTAAAATGCCATTTGCAGATTTCACTAGCACTCCATAGCTTAATATTAACTTACATTTTAATCCGTTAATGAAGGGTCTTGTTAGCATAGAGGAAGACATCAAAAGTGATTTAACACCACTGAGGTCTTTTTTAAGTTGCCAGTAGCCTTGATTCTAGTTGCTCATTCCGTTTAACCCTGTAGGAAAATTCTTACTAGCGGTACATTCACAAAAGAAGCTTCGGTTAAGGAAAAGTGTGCTGGAACACTTTGTAAATTACGCTGGACAATCGGCGGATTAGTTCTGTGCACTATAAGCACATTTTAGTAACTGTGTCGTAATATCTTCTATAGGCAAATAATAAATTGAACAATGTGATTTTTCATACTTTTCCTATGTGTAAATATTTGTACATTTTGCAGGATACACAAATTCGTTTCTCGTCCTGTTCTGTTTATTGTGATATTTTACATATTCACTACTGAAATGCATTTTATAATTTATTTGACGCAGCAGAACAGCTTATTTGGAATTTTGCTGAAGAAGCGTAGAGAGTCTCTTCTGCAGAGAATTAAGCGAGCCTTCTAAAAGGATAAGAAATTTTGACATTTTTGAGCTCGGACTCTCCTTGCTTCTAGTGATTTAGCTTCTGTTAATGAATAAGAGTCCTAATTATCGTTACACAAAGTTAAAATTCAATCATGCACTACAATGACAAACTTCCATCTGCCGTTTTCTGTGTCCCTTAACCAAAACACAACAACCACAATCACACTGTTTTGGTTAAGTGCAATGTGCTTTTACGACCTTATCTGTGAAAGTACGTGTTATATTTACGTGTGCATCACGACACCTCACCATGATGCTGAGAATAAAAGGGCTTGCCACATGAAAACATGACAAGCTACCTGTAATAAATAATACACAAGTGGTCCTGAAAAATCATGCACACCAAGTGTAAAGATTAAATAAAACGGAAACCCACTGATGATGGAACAGTGATGCTGAAACATGTTTGGGAACTTGGATGAAACGGTGTTTTGCATAACTGGCGGACCTTACATCCGACAATTTTAACTGGAAACACGGTAAACACAAGGAGCTGCAAATCCAAATGATGAATACAGGAGGAAGGCTATTGTAAGTGTATTTATCCGAACCACATGCAGTTCTCGTAGTCAACACAGCTCGAACTGAAGTCGCTTCCTCATCGTTTTGATTACTTCATAATGATTGTCTAAGGCCGCATCGGGCTAACCGTGAAGCGTCTTCCATAACAAAGTAGAATACCGATTCAGTAATGGATTCTGGATCAAACTGACCCACTACTTTTTCGATAAAGAGCGCAATGTTGAACACGCACGTGTCCCTGATAAGAAATACATTATTCCACATCCGGTTTCCAAAAAGAAGCTTTGTTCTTCACGATCGGTAAAGGCGAGAAACGAATGTCGCGTCACTCTCAAAATAGTGACTTTCCTGTTGGCTTACGCTTGAGTGTTAATATCCAACTAAATAACCAACTGTCTTTAATTTTTGTTTAAAACCATAAAATAAAAATTTTGCAGAAGTCAGACACTAGCCTTATGTCGGGAAGTATAAAATACGTTCTTTCAGTACACTTTCTATACAGCAATTGCCAGCGTTGTGCAAAGATGCGTCACGGTAGAGTATCATTAACAGGAATATAGATCAGGCAGCAAAACGAAAATTACAGAGTTTCAGAGTTACAGTGACAGTAGTATACAAAGAACACTCAGAAAAATGGCACGCGGATGCATGGTAATTTTACTGTGTTTCGAAAATCGTAATTCGATTTCTCATTTCTGGATCCCTTCAGACCACATTAGTGTTCTTTGACATAATATGTAACGCAAAAGATTGAAGTTGATAGCAAAATGGAGAAGTCGCTAAGCAATACCTTATCCGTTTACGAACGTCAAAGCAAGTGAATTAAATTTTAAGACAAATATCTATTGACCTGTTTATCGTCCTAATAGGTTTTCCTTATTTCGTTGCATCCATAGTGCTTATACTTGTTAAACTGGTATTTTACAATGAATGGACACGTTTTTCATCGAGGACCGTGTAAATAACATACGTAAATTTTTTACTGGGATAATGTAAACTACTAAAAGTGAAAACATTCTCACATCACGTTTCTAGAGTGTTGCCGTGGACTCGAAGGTTCTTGCATATCAACTGGAGCCTTCATGCTGAAGCTGTGACTTCGAAACGTATATTGGCTGAGTAAAAACGCTATTTAAAAGGCAGTAGGTGGATTACTTTATGATATTGTTCAGTTTCTTAGTACCTGAAAGAAAAAAGAAATTAGAGTCACCGGTCCCATGTGTTATTCTGTCCAGTTTATTGTTCTCCCCACTACGTGTTTCTGAAGGTTATGCATTAACCATGAGGTGGATTTATGTCAGTTTTTGGCTCATGTATGTATGAGCTTGGTTGATTGTGGCACTGACGCTCAGTGGTCACAAGCTGTTTTTTTTCCAGCTTTTTTACATCATGTATCAACAGAATTACGTAAATATAGCGTATAAGTAGTAGAAAATGTGTCAAAGGTAAACACGACTGGAAAAGAACTTTTGATCTCGAGACCACAACGCCAAGGGCTTCCCGAACGTCGTGTATACAAATGCTCTTTGACTTCACCACTGACATAAAGCAGCCTTATTATTGAGGTATAATCTTCCGACATGCGTAACGGAAACGACAATAAGTGTGATTGACCACAGTAATTTCTTTTTTTCAGTTTATATTCATAATGATCAAGCTCAAATCTAACTGAAAATTTTCGCATACAAGTTATTCTGTATCCTTTTTTTTTCTTATGAGGCAGGAAGCGCAACATTATATTGTATGGAAGTATCTTGCTACTCCTTTTTCCCTAAGGAATTCATACGTAGTGAATGAGATTCCCATCAGTTTTTAAATGACACAAAATATCTGAATCACATAAAGAACTGAGTTTTTCCGAACACAGTCGAACTTGAATGTTGGTGGCAGAAAATTTAACGTCACTAGGCTTGCAACTATGCTTGCAACATGAGCTGCTCGTTTCACAGTACACAATAATTGTTGATTAAAAATAGTCGTAGTTAGGAGGTGCCAAGAGGTGCTGATAAATAAACCTTCATTAGGTACTGGTTTCTATCTTCTGATCGTTTTCACTTTTAATAAAAATATTGACAGCAGCCTGTATGGCAACACACTTAACAGCCGAGTCAGGTAAAATAAAAACCGTCCTATGTGACTATCTTAATCAGATTCCTATCCTTCAGAGAGGTACCTCATTTCCCACAGTCTATGTAGCAGCATTGTTTATTGCGAAGTCATTTTATGCTGCAGTAAATACGTTGCCATACAGGCTATTGTAAATATGATATCTGAAGATTATCGGGTGACTTCTATCAGCAGTTAACAGCCTTTAGTTTATCAGCAGCTCTTGACGGATCTGAAATATGATTTCTTTTCAAACATCTACGACCTGTGAGGCACAAACTAGAAAAAATATAACTTTTGAGCTAGAAATTGAAGTTCAATAGTAGCTGAATTTTGTTATCGACGATCCGTTGCATATATGTGGCTCAGCCTGCAACTCTTGCGTGACGTGGTCGTATAGCCGAAGGGTTTAATTTGGTTATTTTGTACACGTAATCTCGTTATCCATTTAAACGTCAAACATCACTCGCGCAAAGGTTTTTAAAGTACGACTCAGTCATATAATATTGCATTACTCAGTCAATAGGGAACCTTTCGTTGTACCTGAGTCCGGAGTACTGCCTATGTCATTGCGGTGTGCACCGACCACGTACGATACGATTTATCGATCGATACCGCTCTGTGCGCATATTGCAATTATCTCAATTACGTGCCGTGTATTATTAGACGGGAGTAAATTATTAGCTGTATTAGGAACGCCGCGGAAGAGCCGTCACGTGTGTAATCTCTTTCATTATTATGTGGCAGAGTTACCACCGGGAAGGTAACGCCACGTATTCACCAGATGTTCGTACGGCCAACATCTGCTTCGTGTCGTGAGCTGAATGCCTGTACTTCCAGCACTACGCCTTGCTGAATGTTGTATTCACTTCTGAGGTTTCTTTTCTGGATTTTAATTGTGCCGTCAAACCCACAACATTTTCTTTGGTTAGAAGGGCAGCTGAGAAAAACGTCTGGGAAGGGACAACTCGAAGTTGCTAAACACAGTATTATTTCATAATCTCCAAGAGCGGCTGATGTAAACATTTATGCACCGTCAATATCGACTGACAGAGCATCTTCAGATAGTAATATAAAATTATTTACTTCAGCCTGTATGGCATCGTTCTTACTGTAGTGTGAAAAGTAAAATAAAAAATTATATTACGCCCATGAAACCACCGTCAGCAGGAAAATACATTAATAGAGTCACTACTGATGGCAGTTTCAGCGACGTAGGATGCTTTTCTACATTATTTTTGGCTCTTCCATAAGTACAATACCATACAGGCTTGTGTCAATGGTCTCCCGTTATCTTATGACAATCAGGTTACTGAAAATGGTAGTGAATGAAAGTTTATTTCATGAGCAAGTCTTTGTGGCTCGTAAATATGACTTTTTACTGGTATTTACAAGCCTTGGGGCATCGCCTGCACAAAACATGTTAAATGAACTATCAAAATCGTTATTTTGGTCTAGGCTCACAGATGTGCCAGGAAATATCCAAGTTAAATGGGATGTTTTTCTGAAATGCGGTGAACTCTTTTTACACTCTTGCAATATTTTTATATGAGAAAGTGCGGAACACTGATCAGAAAACGTGGAACTTTCATTTAAATAGTGATCGTGGAGTCCTGCTGAAAATGACAAACAAAAGGTCATAGAAAAATTTGAAACAGCTGTCGTTCAAAGGTTGTTTTGGACCAAACTTGCAACGTCACAATTGCTTCGCGGCGTCTAAAAATATTCTCGTGAATAAAGGAAAAACTATGTGTAAACTTATTATGATATTAGAGGAAAGATTCATATTTTATCTGACTGAAGGGAAGGACGTTCTCTGTCGTTCACTGGCTGTTTCAAAGCCCATGACAACTACTTCGGGAAAAGAAATTTGCTTAAGTTCTAATGATACGGCAGTTTGGTTGGACAGTGTATTCTAAGATAAAAAAAATATCTATTACTACAGAAACTTAGAAATGCGAGGAGGAACAAATATCATCGATAAAATAAAGTTACCAGAGAAAATTATGTATAAGGGGAGCAGATAAAATATCTTACCTTTCGGTGGGAATCCTGCATATAATTTATAAATGTGAATTATCAAATAGTGCTGTACCTGATGAAGACTTTACATTAACGTGTAATACAACCAGAAATAAATTTAATAGTACAAGACAATGATTTCAACGAAGGGACAAAAAGCTTTCGATGACAAAGCCAAGCAATACAGCCTTTATTATTAGCTTAAGAATCTTTGTAAAATCGTAGTAATTACAGTTTTATACGGTTTCTTGCAGAACCAACTATCTTCTCATGTCATAGCATTTTCATTAAACCACTGCTAGCGCCTTTACAACAATAGTATCACTTTTGCGCAGACATTTGCACCCTAGGCGAGATTGCAATCAAATATGACTCAATGACGAACGTGTTAAAATAAGACCAACTTGAGAATCTGCAAATATTTCTATTTTATGCCATTTTATGACGTAGGTTTGCGAAATAGTACTATTAGACCGCAGTTTATCTCTCTTCCAATTAAAAATTTAAGTTGACGGAATGCGGAGAGATTTTTACGATGTTATGAATGTCAACGGATTCGGTTGAACGATAGTGTTGAAACATGGCTCCTTTAGCTGGGACCGGAAGTAAGAGGACGTCCGAGTGCCGCTTATACCTACTTGCTAACGTACCATGACAATTTACTGTCTACCGTAAATATCATCCTCTTTTAGTGATACTGAATATATTATGGACTAATGAGAAGCGGTCTCCTTTTACGAATAAATATTTGTTTTTCTTTTACATCAAATTATATTTCAATAGTTGTCGGGAAACACAACATAATTATTCTCTTGCGCTAAAACAACCATTTAAAACTAAGGCGAAAAGTTATTTGAAACATAAACGTTTGCGTATAATCAAAAGTCTACGTTGCTAAGTTATTCCGTAGATCCAAAACGAAACAAAAGTAACAAGTTAGATATTTTTGGGAAAGGTGGTGGGTTTTAAGAATTTATTTGCTGTCTGTTACTGAGATGATTTGCTCATTCGTGTATGATTATCAGCTCTTTGTGGAGAGGTGTTAAGAAGAACATACAAATAAGAAGATTCGCATAATAATGCAGATTAGCAGACAAATGACCACAGCATTATGAAGATTCCAGCATTTGGCAATCGGAATAAAATACTGATGGAATAATTTGTCACTTATGGCTATATTTGTACGGTTAGAGATTTTGAACAACGTCTGTGATGGATGAAACAAGCCATTGGATTTTAGTAATAGAAATAAATTTCTGAGCACCATTTTAAAGATATTTCACCAATTTACAACTTTTCTGTTAGTTGTAGATTACGTAGGTCAAGCGCGCCTGCTGAGTAAAAATGCATCACTACGTAGATTTGTGACTGTTATTATTACTCTGATGTTATCTGTAACTTGTTCTGTTTCTTAGCTCCATTCATCTTCGTACCTGTAGTGCACTTAAAATATCTGCAGAATTGACCAGATGGGTCCTAGAAACGAGTTGTCGGACTTTTTTAATTGGGATTTTGCTACATATTTGGCGGCTTTTTTGGTGCATCTGTCAATAATATTTCTGGAGATTTTTAGTACAATCTTCAACAAGTCAAAAAAGTTTGTACCATTCGACCTGTCGTCTTCTTTGTCTCTGTGGATTCTCGCCTTAGCGCACTGTAATATGATTCACACATTTTTGAGCCGTGTTCCAGTATAGGACATGAAATTGTATTGCAAGCAATCTTCTCCCTAGACGAACTGCGGCTGGTAACCTACCTTTTTCATTCGCTTTATGTATAACTGAGTGTAGGTAATCATTCCATTCCACATGGGTATTGTTCTTCTCCAGCGTTTATATTAAATGAGATATAAACTATGAATTTTAAATCGTGTTATCTTGTGATAGTTTTCTTTTACGTGTCTTGAAATACAATATGTAGTTTAATGGCTAGTTTGTAAATGCACATCAATTTATCAAGATCTCATTACATGTTGTTGTAATTTTGGAGTGGATACCTCTTTGCTTTTTTAGACAAATTTGTCATCTGTGAAAGATCTGAACTTTCAACAATTAGCATCTGATAACATGATTTGTACCAGTCTTATCACAGTTCTCTGGGGTACACTTCTGTGTCTGTGGATTACTAATCATCTAGTATAATGTTTCGTGTTCCACCAGGAGAAACGATTCAGTGCTATTGCGGTTCCCACAAGATGTCCCTGTTGATTCTAAAAAATAAGTGGCAGCAGGACACCGAATCTGTGTAGACAGTTCTATACATCGCTCCTACGTTTTCATAATCCATTCGCAAGGAAACGTAATTTTGCTCATGTCATTATATTTTAGAGACAGAATAGGTTTTGGAGTTCCGGTAGAGAGAGAGAGAGAGATGGTTATACAGTGTGAACACGAGCTTCACCGATGAAATTTCGGAAGTTCGTCTGGGATTCAATAACTATTTAGCTGCACGGGACCTTTGGTCTCTGATGGCTCGCTACAGAGTAATAACACTTTGTTCTATTTATCTCGATCTCATGGTAACCGTAGTGCAGTGAAAATATTTACAAAATAGTGCAAATGTTGACGGCATGCACTCTGCGTCTTGGTTGGAAAAAAGTTTGTTCAATTCACTCGCTTTATTTGTTGTTGACCACAACAATTTGCACATTTCTCTTCATCTTCAAGCTTGTATTCAGTACAACTCAGTTATGTCTCGGCTTTGCTGTACCGGCGGTGTTAGATGCACGTTAACAACGACGCACTACAGGACGTATCTGTATGGTTTACTGGTGAAGAGATGACCGATACTAACCTCGTGTGTAGATTCACTGAATAAGATGCAAGAGTGGCGCCACGATGCAATGCTGAGCTGATCCCACAGCACTGGCTTTTGCACCTGAAGGTTTTTGTCTTACCTTTTGTTTTGTGTTGCACGATTTTGTGATTGAATAATTCAGAATTTTCCTCTATTGTCCAGGTATTTTCACAGAAGCGGAGGTAAGCAGGGTAACAAACTGTATAAATCGCAGCAAACTTCGCAATGAGCCAAGATTTTTTTTGTTTATTCCAGTTGTTATCCACGATATTTTCCTTCAGATAATTAATTTATGCCTGTTATTGTTTGTAGTCGAGTCTCGAAGACATTGACGAAAACCGACATTAATCACCTGACGTAAAACACCGTGGTCCGTAACTAATACGAATAAAAATTCATAATTACAGTAATAGTCTGTAACGAGCCACGGGAGACCAAGGGTGCCTTTAAACAGAATAATTAGAAAATATCTCTGTACGAACTATGACATGTTGTCAATGGTTTTCGCGTTCACCACGTATAATTGAGTTATCTTACAGAATAACGCTGAAAAATTTCGTATAGTAGTGAATAATATGAAAACACTTTTTGATAACTGACGCCAAGACGTAAGCGTTTCCTAAGATTTGACCTCTTGGTAGCCCCGCCGTGAGACTATTAAGGACAGTCGTCTCTCGTCGGCGGTGTGAGCCGGGCAGTCTAGGGGAACCCCCCGCACTCGGGGACTCCCCCAACTTCTTAGGAGGCACGCCTTCCCTGACGGAAGCCGCGTCCGGCAGCTGTCTTCCTAATTGAATGAGGATCGCGCGAGGTGCCGCAAAGTGGCGCGGCGTGCGCTCTGCGTCCTGAGTCCCGCCCCCAGCTACCGCGTGGAGCGGCCAATTTTTTCCCCCGACATGCGCAAAAAAGTTTCCTGGAGGGCGCGGATTGGCGGGGGTGTTCGGGGGCGGACGCGGCGACCGCGTGTTGCCTCGGGGACGCGCGGCGCCACGCTGCCCCAGGAGGACTTCACCCCTTTCTGCGCTCGTCTTTCCCTTAACCCTTCACAATAACGAGTTCTTCGAAAGCCACGCCGCCAAATTACGAATATATGTCACTTTTAATATTCAGCTCACAAGTCACACTGTAGTTGTAACTGTTAGGCACTGCGCTGCGCTCGTTTTGTGAATTGTTTCGCGTGAAATCATTACAGTACGTCAGATGAATACTAACCTTCTTCGCTTGTATCAAAGTTAATGGCTGTCCTGTTAATGTCACCCTTTGGGGAAGTACTGACTGTTAAGCTAACTTGTACTTAGTAATAACTATGTCAGCAAAGGTAATAAACACGCATTCTTACTGTTACGGTACGTGATTTTGGTGACTCAAGATGTGTCCTTATTCACTGTTACAGTGCGTGATTTTAGTGAAACTGGACGTGTCTTTATTTTAACTGGTTAATTCGAAACATTGGTAGTTTCGACATTAGTTATCACTTGCATAACTTGCACGAAAGGAAATACTGACTATGCAGGTGACTTGTACATAATACTCATTATGTCACGTTGAAATAACAAATATTAGTTGGTTACAGACCTCGATTTTGGTGGGGCTGGATGTATCAGTGTTTACACTGTTTATTTCGCAACTCCAGCAGCTTATCTATTGGGCATCACTTGCATAAAATCTTCCACATTTTTGCATTTATAGAAATTTTGACGGGAAATATGCACAGACGTGCGTAACGTTATAAACAACAAGTAAACTAATGGCGTTTGTGATGCAGTCTTGGCTCTGCAAAAGCCAGCACCTCGCCAGAGAATGATTAGTGCAAATCTTAAAATAATAGTCGTCAGGTTAACGTTGCTTTGAAGATCATTTTCGTTTAAACGTTGCATTTTCAATGTCAGCTTCATCCTTCCCAGGCCACTTGTATTAAGCTGGTCTAATATTATACAGGATATTAAAAACAAAGACGGGAAGGTAAGTTTAGGGTGACGGACCACACTACTTCTGATTTTTGACAATTTCTGTACGTATTAAACAAATAAAAACGACCAGATTTAAGAGTTTTTCAATGCACTTACACCATCGTAGAGCGGCGTAAGGCCGTTTAAGTAGTCTGGATTGCCGGGATGTGGAGAAAGCACCAATAAATATGCTTCGTTGTAAACGAATAATATATGATACCACTTTGTGGTGAGCTCGATGCCGAGCAGTGCATTAAACCTGTAACGTATTGCCACCGCGTCATTGAGTACGTGAGGATGTTTGTCTGCTCTGACGAGCGAGTGAAACAAAGCAAATCATTCGTGGCAGTAGGTAGAGGGTAGTACCAGGAAGAGAACTACGCATTAGTATAAAATGCAACAGACGTCACTGAGAAATGTGATGTAGGCACTGAACAAGAATTGAGGATGTTGCGGAGTTATGAAGTCACACAGAACTGAAATCTCCAACGAGATGAACGAAAGTCAGTGGTGCTACGGAAGTGTGGAACGTGGGCAGAGACTCACCCCTGCCACTGCGGCCGACGAAGCGCAGGTCGTTGAACTTGGCCACCTGGTTCTTCATGACGGCGGTGCAGTTGCGCAGCTCGGCGCAGTAGTTCTCGTCGTTGCCGGCGCGCACCGTCACCAGGGTGCCGTCCAGGACGTCGCCGAGCGCCACCACCTTGAAGGCGACGGGCAGCGTCTTGTTGGAGCGCCAGTGCGGCGGCAGCACGGTGCACACGAAGTGTGGGCTCCCCGTTCGCACCAGCTCGCCCGGGTGCTCCGACAGGAAGTCGCCGAGCGTCCTCTCCGCCAGAATGTCGGACGTCATCTTGGTGTAGGTGTCGGCGAGGCCGCCGTCCGCCGGCGAGGACGAAGACGCCGCCGCACCGCCGCCGCCGGTCGCCGAAGACGCCGTTCCTCCACCCCCGACGCCGCCACCGCCGGCGTTGCCGGAGGCCGCTGCGGAGGGCGCCGTCGCCGCCGTCAGGTGCATCGGGTCGACGACGCTGATGCTGGGTCTCCTGCCGTAGACGCCGCCCCCGACGCCACCGGTCGCGCCGCCGCCGCATGAGGACGCCTCGACTAGCCCCTTGCAGTCGCCGGCGCCGCCTCCCGCCTTGGTGCCCCATATGGTCACGTCCGACGCGATCTCGGCGGCGGCGGCGCCGAAGTTGGAGGAGGGCGCCTGCCCCCCTCCGGGTAAGCACGGCAGCAGCACTTTTGCGGCGAGAGAGCGCGAGTGGCGAGGAAAGTCGCGCAGCGTGCCAGCCGAGCGCCTCTACGGGCGCCAACGCGTCCGGCCCGCCTGTCACATCCTCAGCAGCTGACACGCCGCAGGGTCCACACGCCGCCACTACAGCAAACCGTCGGGACTCCCTCCTCGCGCAGATGGAGCGAAAAACCGAAAAAGAGAGACAGAGACAGCCGGCGGCGGTAACAACAACCACAACAAAATAAAACAACTGTTGCTAGGCACTGCACGCAATCGAACAAGTTGCTCGGGAATGGACGAATCACTCGCGCCCCACACACGCACACCCACTCTTTTTTTTTTTACGTCCTCCCCTCCCTCAGGCCGTGGCCGTCAGTCGTCAGATTGTTTATGAATGAGGGAGCGGGTCGCGCTCGGTTCTCGCGCTCGCCGCCGGCGTCTTGTTATCAATGAGGCAGGCGGCCGACTGACTGGCCGCCCCGGCTTGACCGCCTGCACTCAATGGAGTTTGAGGTGCGCCTCAACACGCCGAGGAGGGGCACGCGACGCCGAGCCGCTGCTCCCCCGTCTGCACTACTGCCACCGCCGCCACCGCCGCCGACAAACAACAAAACACAAAACAAACGCCTCTTCTCGCACGCACAATCGCATGCATGTTTCCGAGCTTGGGCGTGCGTTAACTGTAGTGTAATACGGTAGGAGGGGGCGCGTCCGCCGCCACCACCGCCACCGCCCCTGGCCTTCCCCGCCGCCTCTCCCGCCCCGCCCCCCTCTCTCCACCGCTCTCCCACCGCCGGCGGGGCGGGGGGCGGGCTCGCCGCTCGCCGGGGGTAAACGACGCAGGCTCCAAACTAACGTGGACACACATCCGAGGGGAGGGGGGGAGCGGCCCGGCCGCATTATCTGTGTACCACGGCACCGCCGGCCCGAGCGCGCCCGAGCGCCGCCGACGCCAGCCGAGCGGGGGCAGTGCCGGCACCGGGGGCGGCGGCGCGCGCCGGCTGCCGTCGCTGCGGCCACGCGGCTGATTACCAGTCGGACTCGCCTGCACATGGGCGGCTGCAGACCTCACGACCGCTGCGCAGCGCTGGCTGCATAACAGCCAGGCGCCTCGTTTCAAACATTCTGCGTGCCCCTCTACGGCTGTTCTCTTCCATCTGACCTGTTCGCATCACTGGTCGGTCGCCAGACCACGTGTCAGACACGAGGACTGTGTACGATGTGTCTAGCGTTCGTTAAGATCGGATACTACCTGTGAATGGTTTGGTTACTCATTATCATCAGTAGGCCTACAAGTAGTGTCTCACAATTTTGTTAGTCTCCGCAATCCTGCAGTATTTGTGCAAGGACGATATTTTCCTACTGGAGTGTTAACAAAGGTATTTATTCACCACGATCGGCCTGTTATGATATTTGCCATTGATAACTCTCTATGAAGTGCCTTGTTTAATCTACGCACATGTGGTACTTGGTGCAATTCATATGACCGGCCTGAAAATGACGTGAATGCAACGTCGAAACTCGTTGCACAGTGAAACAACACCAAAGTGTTGTTTTTCTCTATAAAGAGTCTCATTACATGTTTCTTTTTAAAGGGCATCGTTCTCGTGCCAAGCATGTTTATACATTCCACTGGTGTAAAAAGGCAGGAGTCTTCATCATTTACATTCCTTAACATAAATGACAAAGAGTTCTCGCTACATATACGCACGGAATATACAAACAAGGTTGACACGAGGAGAGTGTCGTCTTAAAAAGAACAGTTCCGCAAAACCGGGCATAGTGCGTTTTCACTCTAAACCGGCAAACAGACGGAAATCGCGACTGTAGTGAATAAATACATTTGATAACACTCCAAACGTTTCCCAGTCTCATCATCAAGGTTTCAGTTGTTAAGTGACGGATTGGGTATCGTATGTCATAGTTGACAATGAGGCCTCGAGGGATGAGGTCGGCAGCCTGATTCGAAACGGCTTTTATTTCTTTCCTTCTCTCGTCATCGGACCTTTCCTTTGCGAAATGTGATAGTTGTGTGTTAAGTGTATGTGTTGCGTGCAGGTGGTTTTGATGGGATTGAGTTGTGTAGTGTCGTATTTGTGTTGAGTGATAAGAGAAGGAAGAGGGGCGTACCTTACTTCTATTGACCAGCACCGCGGGGGCCGCCGAAATTGTCCTCCCAATCCGACGAATGTATCACTTTCAACAGCGTCACGTGCCCGTACTCCATGAGACACTAACGAGAAATAAAGAGTTTAATCCAGGACACTAGCGTAAGGACTGACGCTAGCACCCCTATCCTCCTATCCCTTTTTCGGCCAAAGACCAGCGGTGAAAATTTCTTCTACTATCTTAATTCGAATCGGATTGCCTCCGTGTCGAGCGCCACTGGAAAACAGTGTATCAGAGACCTCTGTTATGAAGGCCGGTACTTCTTTAATGAAGAAGTTCACTGCCATGCCCAAACGATAGGAAGTCGTGTCAATGTGAGTTCAAGTGCATTGTTAATTGCCATTTGCCAATTTATGGTGGAATATATATAGAATTACGAAGAAATGTATGTAGATTTAAAATTTTGTTCATGGCTGGAGCAGCAATTGTCGGATGAAATCTTCTTGAAGGAATAATAAACAACCGATCAGTTGCAAAATGAATGATTTATTTAAACCACTTGACCATGATTTCAACGTAATAAAATCGCTTTATTCAGAAAGAAATAGTGACAACTGGGTTCTGAAGAAGACGTTTTTGTAAACTTTGAAACCACTCTCAAGGGGTTTAAATAAACCTTCCACTTTGTAATTTTCTGGCTGCTTATTATTTCTTCGAGAAGAATGTGCCGATTTTACTAAAACCTGTTAGTAGGTATACTGTCAGTTTTCACGAAATCTACGTGTGTTCTTCTGCCCATCAATATTTACTCCACCACAGTCTCGCAAATGACAGTTAAGATCGTACTACAATTGCAACCAATACGCGCCTCTGGCGTAGTGTCGTCGCAGTGAAGTTTTTTACATAACTGAAACCCTGATGATCAAGCTATGACTTCGGAATGCTTATTGGTGTAGTAAAAACACAATTGAAGAAACATTAGCCGATTTTTGTTATTAAGTTTTCCGTTTATGGCAGCGTCTCGATTTTGACAAGAATAGCAACTGTTGCTACCATCAAATATTTACTCCATCCTCAAACAGCCCGTAGACCGTCACAATTATTATTCGGTCTTGTCGAATGTTCATTAATGTTGGACGTGTGTGGTTTAGCTTGAGAGCATGTGTAGTAACAACGACTAAATCAAAATCATATGAAATATATTGCATTACCTGAGAACCATTTACCACCTGTGGAGTTTAATGCGCACTTTGTACTCACTTCTTGAAATTTAAATAAATAGAATGTGTGTGTGTGTGTGAGTGAGTGTACACTATTTATGCGAATATAATCTTTCAGTGCACTACTCATAGCATGATATATTCCATAACTTCGAGAAGAGGCTGCACTTGCAAACTTAAGAGCTGGCTTGATGGAACTGCATCTCCCATTACAATATTTTATAATTTGATAATAGGCCCTACCCCACTATCTACACCTAAAAAGTTCGGAGAATAATTTATGACGTTCACCCCCAAATCTCTGAACAAGATTTCGTCAGTGAATTTTAAAAACATCTTATAGCAATTTGTTATTCACCTTTTTTTTATTGCTTGGAAGCAGAACAATTGTAATAGCTGCAGCGTCTTGATGGTCCAACGTTTCCAACCATATTAAATATTTCACAATGTTATTGCACATGTTTGCTGAGCAGTCTAGAGAGATCTTCAGTAATACTGCTCAATATTATCGTGCATTTATATTGACCTGGCAAGGCCCTTTCCAGTCACACAGATGGTATCATTGCCCGTTGCAACTAATTACCAAGTGATCGTCAGGTAATACCAACAATTACATCACAGATATGTTCGCTTTCCGGCCCTGTTCAATTCAGGAATTGCTGTTGTTATTGTTGTGGTCCTCTGCAGAGTTGTTTAAAGTAGCTCTCCACGCTAAACTTTTCTGTGCAGGTCTCTTCATCTCAGTGTACCACTGCTTCCTACATGCATGTGAAACTGCTGAATGTAGTTACTGACGAGGTACCTGTCACGTACTCACATCATTTGATTTTCACCTGGTAATAATAAGTCCAAACGGGTAATGAATGATACAACCTCGTTTGACCAGACGTTGAAACACGTAGTAAAAAATATTTACAAGACACGCGCTATGTATCCCTGAGGCCGTGTGTTTATAGTCTGTGTTAATTAGTTCGTGTCTGTCGCTGATAATATGCTGCGGTAATATTTTGAGATTTTGTATCGCTTAGTATTCTTTCATCTTGAAAATTATATTACCATTACCTGTACCTCTTGCAAGAATTTCACCCCTCCTTTCTGCAGAAAATGAAGCAAATGTTGGCGATGTGGTACATAAATAATACTTATACTACCGTAGTATTATTGATGAACTTACTTTTTCTATTCTTGAGAGAAAGTATTATAATAGTATTAAACTATCATCAGCTACTAGATTTCGTTATTTTTAATTATTTTCGTTTCCCTACGTAAGTTACTGCTCTTGAGAACTATGTTCAACTTTTTGGTAATACGTTAGTTTCCACCGGCCAATTATCGAAGCAAGGAAATTACCAGTTTTACAAGAAACAATGGAACATGGAATTAAGTAGGAGAATAACTGTAGATGTCACGACTACTCTCTTTAACTCCGCTATTTGCCGGAATCAAGAAAAACGCATTATTAAATGAAACGAGTTTTCAATGTTACCAAGTATTTTAACCATTTAGAGGCACGTTTTAATTAATACAATTCAGGGAGTTTTCTTATTACTCAATCACTCAATTGCCGGCCGAGGTGGCCGAGCGGTTCTAGACGCTACAGTCTGGAACCGCGCGACCGCTACGGTCAAAGGGTCGAATCCTCCCTCGGGCATGAATGTGTGTGATGTCCTTCGGTTAGTTAGGTTTAAGTAGTTCTGAGTTCTAGGCGACTGATGACCTTAGAAGTTAGGTCCCATAGTGCTCAGAGCCATTTGAACCATTTGAACCAATCACTCAATTCAGAATTGCTGACCTTCTTGATTCAGATCTGCCCTAGTATTTTGTGACGTATTTTTCGTATTTCTAATTAACTGTTTTCCGTGATCCCGTTGTGCACCATAATGTGGTCTCATCTGTTAGGAGGAATTTAGATTACAGCAGTTGAACATCTCAGTCATCCATAGATGGTCATAATTATTTTGCATGCCTGCGCTGCTGTACATTGTTTTATTAGCGGCCGCTGGGATCGAAACCAACTCTGCATAGGGAATTTTGGAGAACACATATTGCACATTTAAGTTCACAATATGGTATTTCTAAGCTACTACATTAACCTTTTTATTATACAGATGCAGCAAATTAGTTGTATGTCTCCACGTTATTTGACATTCTACCTCCTAAATTTCCAGTATGTATCTACACCACATTTGTCATAGCAGTAAACTGATACAGTTTGTTATGTAATCAGTTTGTACACTCTGTTGCTTATGCCAAAAATTCAGTTATCTTGAAATACCTGTAATTTATCTAATTATTCATCGCTTGCAAATATATTTATAAAATTTCCTCCTGTGTGTAGTAGATTGAGTGAATAACCATCTCACTGCAGAGTGGGAACACATTCTCCACAGTATTTTTAAATTCTCCACTAAAGAGATTTGCAATGTTGTACAGTACTCCCCACTGAAACATCAAGTCACAGAAGGTCACGTGATACAATAAATATGATAATCTCACTTTGAAATACTTTTACGCTGTAATATACGAACGATCACTACAAATCATCACAAAGTAAGAGAGAAATTTAATACGCTATATATGTATTTGTCTTGATCAGAATATAAAGAAACGTTTAGATAATCGGTATCAGCTATTGAGCAACCATCTTCAGATCTACGTAAAGGAAACAGAAACGTTGATTAGTAAGCGAAATGTAATTGGAAAAAGCCAATTCTGTAAGAAAAGCCATCCAGTTTCATCGGGTACGACTATCAATAGAGTTTTGATTTAATCAGTCGTACTCGTTGCAAATCGCCGGTTGGTACGAACATTTGGATTGAGCACCTTTCCGTCAGTAGTCATTGTCTCATGCTCAAGCGCTTTCGGTCACGCGCCTTTGTGCGACGTAAGTGGATTCATTGTTCATGCTTCGCGTGAATGGATCATATGCAGTCGAGTCGCACCAAACATGTATGTAAAGTTGTAGATGCTGATAAAATATGAGTCTGGAAGTTTTCCATAAATTTTTAGGGTAACAGTTAGTTGTTAATCGGTTAATTCCCGTGTAATTACAAACTAAAAACCAGTGGACACACCAGTGACGTCAATCTTAGTAACATCGATTGACGAGTTCTGTAATTATCTGAAGAATTATGAAGGCTACCGTAAACTAGTGCTGCGTGATACTTTAATCTCGATAAACAATAAAGCAATAGCAAACTTTAGTGTGAAATGAGAAGTAAATTTAGCTGCTATTACGAACATAGCTGGATCTAAGCATTATTAGAAAATGTGTTAAGAACTAAGTATACGATGTAAATGGTATGAAATGTTATTATTTCAGAGCAACCTTTCTCGTTTCAAACTGAAGAAATTTCCGTTTTAGGTAACACGGTCAGGATTTATACGAAGCATGTTCTCTCTGTTAACCATCGCTTACCAATGCTCGATATAGAGGAAGGGAGGATAAATGTTTTCTAGTAGCTTGGTTTCATTAGGATTTTAAGGGGGGGATGTTCATGAACTTGACCAAAAACATTAACTTCCAACATGTTTTTTATTTATAAGTAGAACTCAAATTTTCCATGCTGCATCGCATCCGAAGTGACTGAAATATAATCAGATGTGTGACGCTACCTTTCTGCCACGCACGCATTTTGAAGCAACACGTGAGTATCAGCTCGGTCATCAATGATTCCGTGGATTACATTCACAAGGAGAGGCTTCCTAATAGTATCCTGGATGTTGTTAAGCTCACTTACAGTTTTCTGGCCGTTACTGAACTTCTAAGAAAGTATGTTCATGGCAAAACCCAGAATCCAAGAGAGCCTCTAAATGCATTCGTATGCAAACATGTCCTAAAACCACACCTGCTACAATTGTCAGAACTGGAACTTATGAAGTAGTTCTTGTGTTAAATGAGGGGAACATTGTGAGGTGGAAGGTATTAGAGAGAATAGACTTTAAAAACGAAATTTCACTTAAGATATCATGAAACAGTAGGTTTACTGATCTGTCTGCAGCTGAAAAGTTAATTAAAAACCTGTTAAAAGAAGGAAGGGAAAAAACAAGAAACCAGAAGAGAAATCTTGAGAGGGATTTGGGGCCTTCTGGAAAAAAAAAAGAAAAACGTTAGGTTGAACTTCTCAGAATCTATTACGGATAGTATTACGAAAAGTTGTAAACTACTTTTATCAATCCAATAAATATTGTCTCAAGGATAAATTTTGAAAAAGTGAATGCAAGCTGTGATATGAGTAAAGTGCTTACAATTTTCCATGAATTTTGTATTATATTTACAGAATTATAATCAAAAATATAAAATTCCCATGAGAGAAGCTTACTATATGCAAAGAGATTAAACAGAGAAAATTGTGTAAAAATCTCATCAATTGTTTCTGAGAAAAGGGTAAGTACGGTATATTATTTTTTGAAAATAAAACTTTTAAATTATATAAAAATATTACATTTATGTAGTCCAAAGAACTTAACAGTAACTGTGGTACAAAATATCACGGTCGAATCTTCAAAATTATGTACCTGGTGCATCTTTTAAATAGTGTTTTAATTAGAACGTAAGCTACACTTTCTCATATTGTACTTACTTTGTGAGTATGGAACCCAAAGCAGTTCGGAAACTCTTGCTGTAGTGGCCCACCTGGACTTTCGGCGGTCTGTCTTGTGACGGCTGTTTGAACGTCGGTCATATTTTGAACACATTTAATATCCGCTTTTTGAGGAGTATCCTTATTGATTATGACCCACAGTGTGATTTTTGATACCAGCTGCATTACTGTTTGAATTAATAGCCTTTTTTTAACGCAGTTTGTTACATCTTGAGCTTTCACCAATGTCTTTTCCCTTATTGATAACCGTTTACATTTAGTTTTCGTATACGGTAATTCAAAAACCGAAACCAGTCATCCAAATGCTTCTTTATACCACAATCAGGTCAAAATAATTTATAGTAGACCGTTCAGAATAACACAAAGAGATATGTTTCAAGTAGCAATATTTAAAACACTTTTATTTCAGTTTTTTAGTGCAAACTAAAGTTCAGGTCGAAAGTATTTGGCTTTATTTTTGAAGAGCAATTTGTCGTCAGTCAGAAATAGTCACAGTATTTTAGGAGGTAGTGCCTTAGAGTTCACTCAACGAAATGCGACTTTTTTGCTGGGTTCGATGACGAAAAAATTCGCTTTCTATGTTTCCATCGGGAGACATTTGCATGCGGGGTCCTGATCAGTACGCTCCAAACCTGTCACCCAACCAGGTATGATCGTTTCCCTCAAAAGGAAAAGATTCGTTGCACATCAAGACGAATTTATGGTGAAACTTTATAGATTGAATGTCTCGTTAATTGACAATGTTTAGTATTACTAATGCTGTATTTATGTTGCCAAGATGGACGTCGCGTCTGTACAAGACTTATGTAAATCCTCAATTGTTTTATGTTCACGATACAAATAAAGTGTAATTTCGTACGGATGGAAGAGACGGAATTTATTAAGACAGAGAACGTATTTCCCTTTATACAATTTGCTAAATTTCGTAATGGAGACATCGCCGGAAATCATTCCTACAAAAAAAAATCACGCCAGATGTTTCTGTGATATTTGTCGTTCAGAACCGTTGACAAAAATAAAACAAAACGAAAAAAGACAGAACTTTACAGATTGCTGAAAGCGTTTCGCAGGCGTCTTTAGAACGCCGCTGTGGAGGCGCGTCGGCCGGCACAACCATTTCGACGAGGGCGGCAACTGCCTTTGTTCGGCCGTATTCAGCGCCCCCGCTCCACGGCGAGATCTCGCTCTCATTCAGACGGCACCTCCGCACTTGCTGTGCCGCCAAAGAGCTTATTACCGAGGCTTTGTTATAGCAGCTTACGCCTGCTCGGCAGCGGGCACGCCGACAACAAATTAGACCAAAAGACGGCGGGCGCCCGACCTCTCACGCAGCTGCGAGCTCTAAGGCCGTGTAATCTCGGCTGTTTGGTTCTCTGATTAATCAGGAAAGGCGCGCCGTCATAAAGGGACATGTGTCGCCTGGTTCGCTCACGAAACTGCGCGTCCTGCGCCCCTATCGAGCAGCCGGGGATCTAGAGCTTCGAAGCAAGTGTTATGCGGTGCTCGATTTCTAGTGCAGTAGTACTTTCTCATCTTGGATCACTTTAGCAATGGTTTTGGACATGTCAAAGTGTTAAATTTTAAGAATAAAAGATAACATTATTCACTTATTCTGAGAAGCCAAGCCGGCCGGTGTGGCCGTGCGGTTTTAGGCGCTTCAGTCGGGAACCGCGTGACCGCTACGGTCGCAGGTTCGAATCCTGCCTCGGGCCTGCATGTGTGTGATGTCCTTAGGTTAGTTAGGTTTACGTAGTTCTAAGTTCTAGGGGACTGATGAGCACAGATGTTAAGTCCCATAGTGCTCAGAGCCATTTGAACCATTTTTTGAGAAGGCAAAATATTATGACCTACTTAGGGGCGAGTTGGTCCACCTTTGGATCGCGGTACAAAAACAATATTGCGTGGCGTAGTTGAGATATATGGCACCAAAGGTCTTCCTGTAAATTAAGAGTCGTTGGTTTTTCGCAAAAAGTTGACACGCGCTGGCGTCTTACATGTGTTCCATCGCGGGTCAGATGAGGCGAATTGGATGGCCAAGACATCAACGTAAGTTACTATCCAGCCGGCTGCATCAGGATTCTGCTGTGACATAAAGGTGTCCTTCCGGAATATGGCATTGCTCTTGGAGATGACATCAAGTAGTGATGTCCACATAGTCGAACAGCTGTCATAAGCCAACCAATAATGTTTACTTAGCCGAATAGTTGTCATTGTGGCCTCGGATATTAGACCTTCAGTATTAATCGAGGCCACAATGACAACTATTCGACTACGTAAACATTATTGGTTGACATATGACAGCTGTTCGACTATGTGGACATCACTACTTGGTGTTGGATTATATTGGCATTACTATTGATGTCTTCTGCAAGAACGATGCCATATTCCGGTAGGACAACTTTATGTCACAGCAGAATCCTGACGCAGCCGGTTGTCATCAAAAGTACACGGAAGTGGATCAGCACGCTTCCCGTCTGACCCAGCTTCTCAACTTACCACACTCTACTGATGTAGTGACCCTGCCAATTATCATTATTAGTCGCGACGTTGCGCCGATTCCCGCAATATTTCGAGCGTGGTGTGAATCTGTGCAATGAAAGGATAATCGACCAGCCTTACATACACTCCTGGAAATTGAAATAAGAACACCGTGAATTCATTGTCCCAGGAAGGGGAAACTTTATTGACACATTCCTGGGGTCAGATAAATCACATGATCACACTGACAGAACCACAGGCACATAGACACAGGCAACAGAGCATGCACAATGTCGGCACTAGTACATCTACATCTACATCTACATCTATACTCCGCGAGCCACCTTACGGTGTGTGGCGGAGGGTACTTATTGTACCACTATCTGATCCCCCCTTCCCTGTTCCATTCACGAATTGTGCGTGGGAAGAACGACTGCTTGTAAGTCTCCGTATTTGCTTTAATTTCTCGGATCTTTTCGTTGTGATCATTACGCGAGATATATGTGGGCGGTAGTAATATGTTGCCCATCTCTTCCCGGAATGTGCTCTCTCGTAATTTCGATAATAAACGCCTTTCTTGAAGTGTCCGCCACTGGAGCTTGTTCAGCATCTCCGTAACGCTCTCGCGCTGACTAAATGTCCCCATGACGAATCGCGCTGCTTTTCGCTAGATCATGTCTATCTCTTCTATTAATCCAACCTGGTAAGGGTCCCATACTGATGAGCAATACTCAAGAATCGGACGAACAAGCGTTTTGTAAGCTACTTCTTTCGTCGATGAGTCACATTTTCTTAGAATTCTTCCTATGAATCTCAACCTGGCGCCTGCTTTTCCCACTATTTGTTTTATGTGATCATTCCACTTCAGATCGCTCCGGATAGTAACTCCTAAGTATTTTACGGTCGTTACCGCTTCCAATGATTTACCACCTATTGCATAATCGTACTGGAATGGATTTCTGCCCCTATGTATGCGCATTATATTACATTTATCTACGTTTAGGGAAAGCTGCCAGCTGTCGCACCATGCATTAATCCTCTGCAGGTCCTCCTGGAGTACGTACGAGTCTTCTGATGTTGCTACTTTCTTGTAGACAACCGTGTCATCTGCAAATAGCCTCACGGAGCTACCGATGTTGTCAACTAAGTCATTTATGTATATTGTAAACAATAAAGGTCCTATCACGCTTCCCTGCGGTACTCCCGAAATTACTTCTACATCTGCAGATTTTGAACCGTTAAGAATGACATGTTGTGTTCTTTCTTCTAGGAAATCCTGAATCCAATCACAAACCTGGTCCGATATTCCGTAAGCTCGTATTTTTTTCACTAAACGTAAGTGCGGAACCGTATCAAATGCCTTCCTGAAGTCCAGGAATACGGCATCAATCTGCTCGCCAGTGTCTACGGCACTGTGAATTTCTTGGGCAAATAGGGCGAGCTGAGTTTCACATGATCTCTGTTTGCGGAATCCATGTTGGTTATGATGAAGGAGATTTGTATTATCTAAGAACGTCATAATACGAGAACACAAAAAATGTTCCATTATTCTACAACAGATTGACGTAAGCGAAATAGGCCTATAATTATTCGCATCTGATTTATGACCCTTCTTGAAAATGGGAACGACCTGCGCTTTCTTCCAGTCGCTAGGTACTTTACGTTCTTCCAGCGATCTACGATAAATTGCTGATAGAAAGGGGGCAAGTTCTTTAGCATAATCACTGTAGAATCTTAAGGGTATCTCGTCTGGTCCGGATGCTTTTCCGCTACTAAGTGATAGCAGTTGTTTTTCAATTCCGATATCGTTTATTTCAATATTTTCCATTTTGGCGTCCGTGCGACGGCTGAAGTCAGGGACCGTGTTACGATTTTCCGCAGTGAAACAGTTTCGGAACACTGAATTCAGTATTTTTGCCTTTCTTCGGTCGTCCTCTGTTTCGGTGCCATCGTGGTCAACGAGTGACTGAATAGGGGATTTAGATCCGCTTACCGATTTTACATATGACCAAAACTTTTTAGGGTTCTTGTTTAGATTGTTTGCCAATGTTTTATGTTCGAATTCGTTGAATGCTTCTCTCATTGCTCTCTTTACGCTCTTTTTCGCTTCGTTCAGCTTTTCCTTATCAGCTATGATTCGACTACTCTTAAACCTATGAAGAAGCTTTGTTTGTTTCCGTAGTACCTTTCGTACATGATTGTTATACCACGGTGGATCTTTCCCCTCGCTTTGGACCTTAGTCGGTACGAACTTATCTAAGGCGTACTGGACGATGTTTCTGAATTTTTTCCATTTTTGTTCCACATCCTCTTCCTCAGAAATGAACGTTTGATGGTGGTCACTCAGATATTCTGCGATTTGTGCCCTATCACTCTTGTTAAGCAAATATATTTTCCTTCCTTTCTTGGCATTTCTTATTACACTTGTAGTCATTGATGCAACCACTGACTTATGATCACTGATACCCTCTTCTACATTCACGGAGTCGAAAAGTTCCGGTCTATTTGTTGCTATGAGGTCTAAAACGTTAGCTTCACGAGTTGGTTCTCTAACTATCTGCTCGAAGTAATTCTCGGACAAGGCAGTCAGGATAATGTCACAAGAGTCTCTGTCCCTGGCTCCAGTTCTGATTGTGTGACTATCCCATTCTATACCTGGTAGATTGAAGTCTCCCCCTATTACAATAGTATGATCACGAAACTTCTTCACGACGTTCTGCAGGTTCTCTCTGAGGCGCTCAACTACTACGGTTGCTGATGCAGGTGGTCTATAGAAGCATCCGACTATCATATCTGACCCACCTTTGATACTTAACTTAACCCAGATTATTTCACATCCGCATTCGCTAATAACTTCACTGGATATTATTGAATTCTTTACTGCTATAAATACTCCTCCACCATTGGCGTTTATCCTATCCTTGCGGTATATATTCCATTCGGTGTCTAGGATTTCGTTACTGTTCACTTCCGGTTTTAACCAACTTTCCGTTCCTAATACTATATGCGCACTATTTCCTTCAATAAGAGATACTAATTCAGGAACCTTGCCCTGGATACTCCTGCAGTTTACCAATATTACGTTAACTTTTCCTGTTTTTGGTCTCTGAGGACGGACGTTCTTTATCAACGATGATAATGTCCTCTCTGGTAAGCCGTCAGGTATTTTATCGTTTCGCCCAAGGGGGGGTCCCTCTAACCTAAAAAACCCCCGTGTGCACGCCACACGTACTCTGCTACCCTAGTAGCTGCTTCCGGTGTGTAGTGCACGCCTGACCTGTCTAGGGGGGCCCTACAGTTCTCCACCCAATAACGGAGGTCGATGAATTTGCAACCATTATAGTCGCAGAGTCGTCTGAGCCTCTGGTTTAGACCCTCCACACGGCTCCAAACCAGAGGACCCCGATCGACTCTGGGCACTATGCTGCAGATATTAAGCTCAGCTTGCACTCAGCGTGCGATGCTGGTTGTCTTCACCAAATCAGCCAGCCGCCGGAAGGAACCAAGGATGGCCTCAGAACCCAAGCGGCAGGCGTCATTCGTTCCGACATGTGCTACTATCTGCAGCCGGTCACACCCAGTGCGTTCAATAGCTGCCGGAAGGGCCTCCTCCACATTACGGACGAGACCCCCCGGCAAGCACACCGAGTGCACACTGGCATTCTTCCCCGACCTACCCGCTATTTTCCTGAGGGGCTCCATAACCCGCCTAACGTTGGAGCTCCCTATAACTAATAGGCCCGCCCTCTGCGACTGTCGGGACCTTGCCGGAGAATCGGCCACTGGCCCAACAGGCGAGGCATCCTATGGTGGCTCGGAAACGATGTCATCACCACTAGGAAGCACCCCGTACCTGTTGGAAAGGGGTAAGGCAGCTGCCACGCGGCCAGATCCCACCTTTGCCTTTCGGCCAGGCACGCGCGAGCCCACCACTGTCCGCCATTCACCCTGGAGTGATGGCTGACCGGTAAGATGCTCACTGCCGGAAGACGCAGCGACATCAGGGGTTCCATGTGATTCCAAGGCCACCGAAGTAGGCATAGGTCTCACCACAGTTGCCCCAACGCCACTACGAGCCGACGCCTGCGCCTCGAGCTCGATGAGCCTAACAGACAAAGCCTCCACCTGCCCCCGAAGAGTGGCCAATTCTCCTTGCGTCCGCTCACAACAACCACAGTCCCTACACATGACTATGTTTACCCTACTCTATACGGTGACAAATTCCCAAGATAATCTTCTGATGAGCTACTCTGATAATCAAGAAACACTCACTGAAATACGAGACGCGAAAACTACGCTAGGTTTTCCCAGAAAAACTATTTAAAAGCTAAGCGCAGCAAATAAGTACAAAAACGCTTTATACAAACAGTACTCGCTGCTGCTGGTGCTCTCGCTCTGGCTGTCACAAGACAACTGCTGATTCAAGTGACTAGTGGCTAACGGTCGCGAAACAAACAAAAGACGGTTTTAGCGCGCTTTCTGTTCTAAACGATCAAGAAAACACTAAGAAATCTAACACGAAAACTACGTAAAGTTTTATCAAGAACTGTTAGTTACTATGCAGAGCAGATAAACACAAATAGAATCCCTTCCTTAGTGGATGGTCGTAAACAAAATGCTAAATAAACGCTTTATACAAACAGTACTCGCTGCTGCTGGTGCTCTCGCTCTGGCTGTCACAAGACAACTGCTGATTCAAGTGACTAGTGGCTAACGGCCGCAAAACAAACAAAAGACGGTTTTAGGGCGCTTTCTGTTCTAAACGATCAAGAAAACACTAAGAAATCTAACACGAAAACTACGTAAAGTTTTATCAAGAACTGTTAGTTACTATGCAGAGCAGATAAACACAAATAGAATCCCTTCCTTAGTGGAAGGTCGTAAACAAAATGCAAAATAAACGCTTTATACAAACAGTACTCGCTGCTGCTGGTGCTCTCGCTCTGGCTGTCACACCTTTCGCAGCAATGCAGGCTGCTATTCTCCCATGGAGACGATCGTAGAGATGCTGGATGTAGTCCTGTGGAACGGATTGCCATGCCATTTCCACCTGGCGCCTCAGTTGGACCAGCGTTCGTGCTGGACGTGCAGACCGCGTGAGACGACGCTTCATCCAGTCCCAAACATGCTCAATGGGGGACAGATCCGGAGATCTTGCTGGCCAGGGTAGTGTACTTACACCTTCTAGAGCACGTTGGGTGGCACGGGATACATGCGGACGTGCATTGTCCCGTTGGAACAGCAAGTTCCCTTGCCGGTCTAGGAATGGTAGAACGATGGGTTCGATGACGGTTTGGATGTACCGTGCACTATTCAGTGTCTCCTCGACGATCACCAGTGGTGTACGGCCAGTGTAGGAGATTGCTCCCCACACCATGATGCCGGGTGTTGGCCCTGTGTGCCTCGGTCGTATGCAGTCCTGATTGTGGCGCTCACCTGCACGGCGCCAAACACGCATACGACCATCACTGGCACCAAGGCAGAAGCGACTCTCATCGCTGAAGACGACACGTCTCCATTCGTCCCTCCATTCACGCCTGTCGCGACACCACTGGAGGCGGGCTGCACGATGTTGGGGCGTGAGCGGAAGACGGCCTAACGGTGTGCGGGACCGTAGCCCAGCTTCATGGAGACGGTTGCGAATGGTCCTCGCCGATACCCCAGGAGCAACAGTGTCCCTAATTTGCTGGGATGTGGCGGTGCGGTCCCCTACGGCACTGCGTAGGATCCTACGGTCTTGGCGTGCATCCGTGCGTCGCTGCGGTCCGGTCCCAGGTCGACGGGCACGTGCACCTTCCGCCGACCACTGGCGACAACATCGATGTACTGTGGAGACCTCACGCCCCACGTGTTGAGCAATTCGGCGGTACGTCCACCCGGCCTCCCGCATGCCCACTATACGCCCTCGCTCAAAGTCCGTCAACTGCACATACGGTTCACGTCCACGCTGTCGCGGCATGCTACCAGTGTTAAAGACTGCGATGGAGCTCCGTATGCCACGGCAAACTGGCTGACACTGACGGCGGCGGTGCACAAACGCTGCGCAGCTAGCGCCATTCGACGGCCAACACCGCGGTTCCTGATGTGTCCGCTGTGCCGTGCGTGTGATCATTGCTTGTACAGCCCTCTCGCAGTGTCCGGAGCAAGTATGGTGGGTCTGACTACCGGTGTCAATGTGTTCTTTTTTCCGTTTCCAGGAGTGTATATAATGAATGATTGTGAATCGTGCCAAGGCATAGCTCACATCCCTTTATCACCGCCGCCAGGCAGCGCACACACGACAGGTTAATGCTGGAGCGGCCATCTAGGTATCATGTCGTAGCAGAACGACGCCACCGTCGGGGGACTCTGTTTAATGTTCTTACGACCGATGATGGACGGCGTTTTGATATCCAACTGGATATCAGGTCTGCCCTCCATGCACATTATGTTATGCTGTACTCTGAACGACGTCACCACCCTGACAACATTATGGCGGTCTCCTGACTCTCCTTTGGCTCAGTTTCCATGCATGCGACGATGGTTCTGCTTCTCCCTTGGCTCGGTTTCCGGGCATGTGACGATGGGTCTGCTTGCTAACACCACAGAGGACGATGTCCATGATACTACCCAGGAGGGCTATACGGACGAACAGGTCGCCTGTCCCTGACGGCTTCCGACTGGAGTTTTATCGGACATTTCGTCCCCTTCTGGCGCCAATGTGGACGAAAATTTCTCAGGACCTCATGTCACCGAGCGAGGTGGCGCAGTGGTTAGACACTGGACTCGCATTCGGGAAGACGACGGTTCAATCCCGCGTCCGGCTATCATGATTTAGGTTTTCCGTGATTTCCCTAAATCACTCCAGGCAAATGCCGGGATGGTTCCTTTGAAAGGGCACGGCCGACTTCCTTCCCCATCCTTCCCTTATCCGATGAGACCGATGACCTCGCTCTCTGGTCTCCTTTCCCAAAAACAAGCCAACCCAACAACAACCTTATGTCACCTTTCGTGCCAGACGGATTCCTCAATGGTTTTCTGATATCTTTAAGCCTCGGGGTACCTCACGGACATGCGATTGCCGACCTTGAAGTTACTCAGCAGCGACATAAAGATCTTTACCCGGCAGCTCGGTACTTGGTTTCCCCCGATCAAACTTTATTGGGAAGTGCCAATAACATCCGCACTGCCTTCTGTCGCTATAGGGACATAATCGCTCTTACTCACGCTCGTCATATGCCTCGACTTTTAGCAGCTCTTGACTTCAGCCTGGCGATCCGTCACGTAGATCACGACTACCTGAGAGGGCTGCCCCGCAATATGGGATACCCTGAGACAACCGTCGACGTCTTAATGCATCTCCTTCGTGGTGTTACGTCTCGTGTACTCCACAATGGCCGTCTCACTCTCATCTCAGTCTGTCGATCAGTGCCTCAAGGCTGCCCGGTCTCTGCACTGTTGTATGCGTTCGCCGTGGAAACGTAGCTGTGCGGTCTCCGTCAGTGCCTCTCTGGGATGTCTCTCGGTGACCATGTATTCTGCTGCACTGCTTATGTAGACGATCTCGTCATCGCTCTTCGTAGGACTCTGAGGTCAGGATGTCACTGGCACGGGTCACAACCTTTGGTGAGGCTTCCAGTAGCTGCCTTTACGTCCACAAGGGACACAATATGTAAGTGTATATTCGGCGTCACGCACCCCTCACGTGGTACACACTTCCTGTTCCGCCATCCATGGCCCGCCGCATGCTCACTGAACTGGGTTCATTTGTTTGCCACTGCTTGCTCCTCAAGCTAAGGTACGAGACCCTCACCCTTCCGCGGTGCAGGAGTGGCTTAGATGTGTATCATGTGCCTGACTGAATGAGAACTCTTTTCTTTGGCTCTCACATGGCGTCACGACGCCGTTGTCCTATGTGCCTTAACAGCCTACTGCTGGAGGCCCTACACTCCATTCTCTATCAGCACCTATCCCACTTTCGGACGTCCCGCCCCCCTTCTTTTACTTCCACCACTTTTTCCTCGACCTGAACTACGATAATGCTAGGGCACTTGCAATCCACGAAGACAATCTATGGCTTTCTTCAGCAGCACAGGTTGCCAAATGTTGTTGAGGGGAAGCATCCCCGCGTCGATGAGCTTGCCGTTTGGCGATCGGTGTGCGCTCCTTATCTTGACACTGACGTCGAGTTTGCTTGGTACCTCACAGTCAATGGGAAGGAAGTATGTCTTCAACATTTCACGGCCCTGTCAGCAGCTGTATGTATATTAATTTTAATTTTAATAATCAACAGTCTCAGTGGCACCGTTTACCTAGAATTTACCTAGGTTTCAGTCGGGATAACCCAACCTTCGTCAGAATAACAGTAACTACCGTTGCAGTACAGCACTCGTGGCTGCCGCATCGAGGTCGCGAAGTGGGGCCGAGGCAGTTCCCGATAAGTTTTACATTCTCACGATAATTTACAGATTTTTAGTTTTAGCTTGACGATGTCCACTATGGACAGACGGTAGTTACTGTTATTCTGAAGAAGGTTGGGTTATCCCGACTGAAACCTAGGTAAATTCTAGGTGAACCGTGCAACTGAGGCGGTTAATTATTAAAATTAAAATTAAGAAAGGAAGTATCCCGGTCACGCCTTCATAGGATACAACTCGCAGACCGTTTTGGGTCGCCTGTGATGTTTTGGACACAGACGAGCATCGCCTGGTGTGGGGATCGGCATGAGTTGTTTGGTTATTTGTGCAACAGATGTTGTCCCGAATTACTTGTACGACTCTTCATCATATACCTACTCAAGTGCTCGTCTTTCCAGAGGTGGGATGCTTCCCGCAAGCGAAGACGAACTCTGTGAAGTGGATTTGTGGACATACAGCACACCACTTGTTTGCCGATGGCGAGAAAAATATCCTTGGTTTTTGGCGGTTCCTTAACGAACGCCATTGTGCAGCCGCCAGCAATCCAAAATACAGACAATTTTCCTCCAACTTGCTTTGTAGTGTCTTCCTTAACCCACCCCAGGACTGAGGTGTTCCTGTCATGAGGAGTTGATCCCTGCTTCTTCCACACTTAGAACTGATATATTCTCTGGTCATCGGAATGGTCTTCTCGGAAAAACTGTACGTCGATAGTCTCAATGAGTGTGAGTCTTGCTGCGCCCTGCTCTTCGCGACGCAGGTTTTTCTGCTGTTCTCCGTGGCATTAATGTTTATTTAAGACAAGGGCAGTAACTAAATAAACTATTGGTGTTCATTGTACCTCTACGTTCCCTACGCTTTCCTTGGTTCCTGGAGGGAGGGAACGGGACATGGTGGTCAGGCCTCGGGTTACGACCCCTGCCCAATTTGCTCCCACCTCTCCCTCTAGGCGCCAGGAAGGATCCTATGAATTGGAAAAAACGTGGTCAAAGCATCTGCCTAGTCAGCAGGAGATAATGACATTAATTCCTTTGTCTTTTGATTCATGATGGCTGGAAGGTGACCGAAAGAACAGGCATCACATATGTAATTGACTAAATCATTGGGTCCAAGTGAGAACAGTACTTTGATGAGGAAGGCTCAGGCAGTCAGTTGTTGGCTGCTACGTACAGTCTCTAAATAACTGTGAAATGGAGGGCAGATTGTACTTCTCACTGTACCAGTTTCTCCCGCGGCATTCACGTTTGGAGCGTCGGAACAATGATTGCTCTAACACCCCTGCTCGAGTTGTAATTATTCAGCTGGAGCAATAGATACAAAGTTGTAGTATATTCTTGGATTCCTCACTCAAAAAAGGTTGTTGAAACTTTGTAAGTAGGTTTTCGCAATTTAGTTTGTTTCTCTTCAGTCTTTTCAGCATCTCCGTGACATTCTACCCTAGGTCAAACAAACAGCGTTCGGACTGGTCTTCTGTAGATACGTTCAACATAATATGTTAGTCCTACTTGGTACGGGAGAAACACAAATGATGAATGCTCTAAGATGGGTCCCACAAATGTTTTATGAGAAATTTCCTTTGTAGACAGTTTTCGTTACCCTAGCATCCTAACAAGCCTGCAACGTGCTTTACCTACGATTGAAATATTTGTATTACCTTAAAACCTTTTAATGATCTGGATGGATATCTGTGTAGTTTTTTCATACAATACTTCGTTATTGATAACTGCATCGTCTGCAAAATTTATGAGGTTACTATTTACATTATCTGTGAGGTCATTGGTATGCAATATGAAGAGCACGCTGCCACACCTGAAGTTACTTCTGCATCTGTCGCTGACTCATAGTCCAAGATAAAATCCTACGTCCTCCCAAACGAGAAATCCAATCCAACTTTCTCTTGATACTCCATACTATCATACCATGCTGATTGCATGGAGGAGGTCATTCCGTTTTTTGTATCCCGCCTGAAAGGCGGCCCGTGGGTCTGCTCCTGTAAACTAAAGGGTAGGCAGAATGTAGGAAGTGAGTAGGACCAGGAAAAGGTGAAATTCTTCGGTACTGCGTTTGAATTTAAATCATCTTTGCTTTAGGAAGAATATGAATACATAATAACGTCAATACCTAACTTTGCACTGAGGAGCACGTAGGTGCGAAGCTGGATGTATCCAAGCTCATAAAAGTTACACAGCAAAAATCTGTAGTAGCTCGCCCAGTATGAAATAGAAACAATGTTGCTTGGTCGTATACTCGGGTTCAAATGGACTGAATCTGGAGCGGCGCTCATAAAGCTGCACAGTGCCGGCTAGAGGGCTCTGTCGTCGGTGTCGGTGTTGCAGTGCCAACTTAAGATATTTTACCTATGCCATGGCATCGTAGCTATCGACACCACACAGTTCGAAATATCTCATTATCTTTGTGGTGAAAATAGGTTCTAGGGGTGTGCAACCGACTAATGTATGTCATATTACTTTGTAGTTTTGTGAATCACTTGTGCTTTCGTTGCACCCTGAAGCGTCGTTAAAATTTAACGATTTCAATTCTTTCTCGATGCCTCTGACAGACATCTTTGAAGTGGTGAGAGAATTAATTTATGACTAGACTCCCAGTTTCTCATTTCTAAAGGAACGTTTGTAAATGGGTTCGGCGTTTCCGCTTTTGCTTTGATATCTTCTCTTTCGTATGCTGTCATCCATTAGTGTCTGGACATAAACTTCAGTGGCATTAACAGATTTTCTGTATCACCAGAACTTCTTTGGCTTTTTTAAGCAACATTTCGATAAAATTATGCTGCTGTAGTCATTGAAAACTTCCCGCACGGCCCTTTAGACTGCCAAACACGTGTCATTCAGCATCTCGCCATCTACCGTGTGATCAGAAAGTCAGTATATATTTGAAAACTGAATAAATCACGGAATAATGTAGATAGAGAGGAACAAATTGAAACACATGCTTGCAGTGACATGGGGTTTTATTAGAACCAAAAAAATACAAACATTCAAAAAATGTCCGACAGATGGCGATTCATCTGATCAGAATAGCAATAATTAGCATAACAAAGTAAGAGAAAGCAAAGATGACGTTCTTTACAGGAAATGCTCAATATGTCCACCATCATTCCTCAACAATAGCTGTAGTCGAGGAATAATGTTGTGAACAGCACTGTAAAGCATCTCCGGAGTTAAGGTGAGGCATTGGCGTCGGATGTTGTTTCTCAGCATCCCTAGAGATGTCGGTCGACCACGATACACTTGCGACTTCAGGTAACCCGAAAGTCAATAACGGCACGGACTGAGGTCTGGGGACCTGGGAGGCCAATCATGACGAAAGTGGCGGCTGAGCACACGATCATCACCAAACGACACGCGCAAGAGATCTTTCACGCATTTAGCAATATGGTTTTTTTTGTTCTAGTAAAACCCCATGTCATTCCAAGCATGTGTATCAATTTTTACCTCTCTACATTATTCCGTGGATTATTAAGTTTTAAAATTCATACTGACTTTTTGATCACCCGGTATTATACGGTAGTCACTGTTATTTAGATGTATTTTTACAGTGGCGCGTACCATGCAGGTTCTTTTATAGTATGAACCGTTCCTCTAGGTACACATCGATCCAGTGCATGTTAAGAGCAACCCCAGCCTTTGCCTGAAGCAATTTAGGAACACGACGCGAAACTTAAATTATAATTGCTGGATAGAGAATGGGAGGACCATCCTCCTTAATACAACGGCAGTATATTAAAAACAGTGAACACCACTGTTTTACAAACAAGTTATTTAACAACGTGATAATCTAGAACTACTCTGTTTGTTAATTTGTCAATAGCAGTCGCCGCACACACACACACACACAGACACACACACACACACACACACACACACACACACACACACACACACACACACACACACACACACACACACACACATACAAACAGTACTCACACTTCATATTTAATGTAACATTACACAAACTATTAGCTGACGTCAGAAGCAAGTGCCTGTTAGCTTGCATCAGAAACTGAGTTAGCTTCCCTCCACAACGAAACAGGTGTCGAACTCAGAAAGAAAAACGAAATGTTCGTATTATTCACTGTAGAGCTTCGGCGTAGGCTTTTTCTGAAAAAAGGGAAACAAACGTTATGTTGGAAAGTATGACGTGAACTTACAGAGATGATTATTATTATTATTATTATTATTATTATTATTATTATTATTATTTACTTGTGTTGCATTTTTTTACCATACCCCTACCCTGTGTATCCTACCTAATCCTTCAGTGTATAAAATGTGTTGCTCAAAATGTACTTATTAGAGGCCTTTTAAAATAAATGTGTTTTAATAACCACTTTAATCTGATTTCGCAATTTATTGTACCCTTTTATCGTTGCAGGTATCACAAAGAAGCCAACGGGCATCACAACATTAAATATACATTGAAGTGACAAAAGTCAAATACCGCCTTGTGGTGCAGCAGCTGAACGTAGCGTAGACTGACATATCGTTGGAAGTCTCCTGCTGAAATATTGAGCCTTACTGGGTCTAAAGACATCCATAATTGGGAAAATGTTGCCGGTGCAGGACTTTGTTCACGAACTGACCTCTCTATTGTCCCATAAAAGTTGGATGGGTGGCCAAATCATTCTCTCTAACTGTCCAGAATATCCTTCAAACCAATCTCGAACAACTGTGGTGCGCTGACATGGCGCCATCGTAATCCATAAAAATTCCGTCGTTGCCTGCGAACATGAAGTCCATGAATCGCTGCAAGTAGGCGACCATAAGCATTTCCAGTTAATAATCGGTTCAGTTGAACCAGAAGACCCAGTTCATTCCATGTCAACATGGTCCACATGATTATGGAGCCACTACCAGCGTGCGCAGTGCGTTGTTGACAAGTTGGGCCCGTAGCTTCATGGAGTCTGCGCCACACTCGAACCCTACCATCAGCTCTTACCAACTGAGAGATGGACTCATCTGACCAGACCACTTTTTTCCAATCGTCTGGGGTCCAGCCGATATGGTCGCGAGCCTAGAAGACGCGCTGCAGGCTATGTCGTGCTGTTAGCAAAGGCACTCGCTTCGGTTGTCTGCTGCCACATCCCATCAACGTCAGATTTCATCGCACTGTCCTAACGGGTACGTCCGTCGTGCGTCCCACATTGATTTCTGCGGTCATTTCACGCAGTTTTGTTTGTCTGTTAGCATTGAAACCTCTACGCAAACGCCGCTGGTCACGGTCGTTAAATAACAACCGTCGCCCACTGCATTGTACGTGGTGAGACGTAATGCCTTATGGATCTCCGGATATTGAATTTTCGAAACAGAATGTCCCATGCGTCTAGCTCCAACTACCATTCCGCGTTCAAAGTTTCACATGAATCACCCGAGTGAAAATGACAGCTCCCACAACGCATTGCCCTTATACACCTTGTATATGCGATAGTACCGGCATTTTTGTATGTGCATATCATTATCCCTTGACTTTTGTCACCTCGGTGTGTATAAACAGAAACATTTTCTGCTGGGTGTAAGAGAGTGAATAGCTAAAGCTGAAACTAGTCATAGTACGTGATAACAGTAGCTGAAACTTTCTGGTGAACACGGATCTGCAACGAGCCGTTTGCGTGATAATTTAGAACTTGTAGCTACGAGCCGCCGCTAATTTCACTGAGAATTGTTGTTCCAGTTAGTGCCAATTTATTTAAGTCCCCACGTAATTAGTCTCAGATTTCACCCAGGGACTGCGTTTGAGGTACCAGATTGGGCACTGGCACATGTTACTGCTGCTCTAGGACGACATCTGATGCGTTAGTCTGGTACAAGATGGATAGATCAAACAGAGGTTCTCCCTTGACCTCCTGTCGCACTTGCCCACAATCCTACAGGATTTCTCTGTCTGATGTCATCTCAGATGTAAAGTACTCGGCTTGAGACGTTTAAAGATTTGGAGCAGTGAAAAATAGATTTCTTACTGTTTATGAGGTGATCTGCGGTGTTTGTAAATGTCCGTAAATAACTGAGGTGACGGGGCAGCACTGAACACAAACTCGATGTTGACGAATGGAACAGCATGTTTAATAGGTACGAGAGTGAACTAGATTGTACCGTGTGACGTATCGAAGTAGTACTCTATTGTTAAGGTAGACAGTTGGTGAAATTTGATCCCATTTACAAGGGGAGTTAATTGACAAGTTTACATTTCAAATCCATTTGTACTAAAGGGAGCAATATTTCCTACTAACAAGGAACCTCTTGAGTGCGAGATCGCAAAAGGCCAATAATGTTTACCTTATTCGGCGCCCCACAAAAATGGTTCAAATGGCTCTGAGCACTATGGGACTTAACTTCTGTGGTCATCAGTCCCCTAGAACTTAGAACTACTTAAACCTAACTAACCTAAGGACATCACACACATCCATGCCCGAGGCAGGATTCGAACCTGCAACCGGCGCCCCACATATTCTCTACCATGCAACCACAATGTTGGCTGCTAATGTAAAAGGGGAGCAGGAATGGATGTATACAATGATGAGCACAGCACGAAGCTACTGATCGCAGTTGACTTAGGCAACGAGTAACCCACAACAGTGCTAAGGTGTTAGAGGTGTTGATACAAAGCAGGGCAATGGTAACGATAAACAAAGCAAACATTGCATCATATCTATAACAACAGTTTCCGAAGTTGTCAGTTTGTGAAATTTCTGTGGTTCCTTTCTGACGGAGTGAAAAAGAGGTGGCATATGAAATATTAGCGTTTCTGCAAGATTGGTCAATTGAACATGTGATGTCTTATACTATCGACTGAGTGGACAATGTACATGAGTAGTACAGTGATGACGATGTGTGCTTAACAAGTGAAAGTGATACTGAAACGGATGTCGAGCCACGAATTTCATTATCCATGTCGTACAGGGAGCCACAAATCCCGTCTCCATTGAAACGTAGTAGAGGACAATCGTAGTCTATAGAGGAGATGCTAAACATTACTAGACAGAAGCGCCAAAGAAACTCGAATAGGCATACGTATTCAAGTACAGGGATATGCAAACAGGCAGAATACGACGCTACGGCCGGAAACGCCTATTTAACACAAGTGTCTGGCATAGATGTTAGATTGGTTACTGCTGCTAGATGGCAGGTTATCAAGATTTATGTGAGTTTGAGCGTGGTGCTATACTCGGTGCACGAGCGATGGGACAGAGCATCTAAGAAGTACCGATGAAGTGGGGATTTTATCGTACGACAATTTCACGAGTGTACTGTGAGTATCAGGAATCCGGTAAAACATCAGATCTTCGACATCGCTGCGGCCGGAAAAACATCCTGCAGAAACGGGACCAACGACGACTGGTGAGGATCGTCCAACGTGACAGAAGTGCAACCATTCGGCAAATTGCGGCAGATTTCAATGCTGGGCCATCAACAAGTGTCAGCGTCCGAACCATTCAACTAAACATCATCGGCATGGGCTTTCGGAGCCGAAGGCCCACTCGTGTACCCTTGGTGACTGCACGACGCAAAGCTTTACGCCTCGCCTGGGCCCGTCAACACTGACATTGGAGTGTTGATGACTGAAAACATATTGCCTGGTCGGACGAGTGTCGTTTCAGATTGTATCGAGCGGATGGACGTGTACGCGTATGGAGACAACCTCATGAATCCATGGACTGTCCAATCTGGTGGAGTCTCTTTGTGGTGTGTGTGCAGTTGGAGTGATATGGGCCTCTGATATGTCTAGATTTGACTCTGACAGGTGACACGTACGTAAGCATTCTGTCTGATCACTTGCATCCATTCACGTCCATTGCCCATTCCGACGGACTTGAGCAATTCCAGCAGGTCAATGCGACACCCCACACGTCCAGAATTGCTACAGAGTGGCTCCACGAACACTCTTCTGAGCTTAAACACTTCCGCTGGCCACCAAACGCCCCAGACATGAACATTGCTGAGCATGTCTGGGATGCCTTGCAACGTGCTGTTCAGAATTGATCTCCACTTCCTCGTACTGTTATGGATTGATGGACAACCCTGTAGGATTGATAGCATCAATTCCCTCCATTACTTCTTCATACATTAGTCGCACCCATGTCAGGTTATGTTGCGGCACTTCTGAGTGCTCCCGGGGGACCAACATGATATCAGGCAGGTGTATCAGTTTCTTTGGCTCTTCAGTGTAGGTGCATGGAAGGTCACCCGAAGCATAGCAGAAAATAAGTTATGAACGGATTTCAATAAGTCCGCAGCAATATGACCGTATAATGGAAGCAGTGGATGAGTGCATAACTTCACATTGCTACAGAACGGGAAGACGTAAGATACAGAAATTTCAAAGACAGCGTCAACTTGACGATACACGCCAGACTGCGTAACCGGTCCAGAAATTTGTAGATCATGTAAACAAACTTATCCCATCGTTCCGTGAGACATCTAGACTGCTGAAAGACGCTTTGGTTACACATTCTGTACTGAACAGCCAAGATCCCGTAACCTTCTGTATATAGATGGACATACAGAGGAAGATATTTGTTTCTGACACCGACCAGTCAGGATTTGAAGAGGAACTGCATATGAAAGGAACGCTGGAAATTAGAGGTATCAAGACAGTTGTATCAAGATCAACAAACATCAATGCTCAACGCGTTTGACTACAGTTATGCCGACTGTTAATCTGGATTGTAAATTGGCTGGAAAGTTATTTATTGTGATACGAGAAGTTGGAGAAGCTCTGCTCCACACGATTCACTCTCGTGGTGCTTGCTCTTGCAAGGACATTACGGAATATTTAGCTCACAGCAAGGCAGAGTTGGATAATGGGCTTAAGAGAACTACAACTATGGTATGAGCACTGCTTTCGGCCAATAGAGGGTCAAAATAAGCTGCTTTTGTTTGATTCCTGGTCTATGCATAAAAATCATACTCCTTTAGAGCAACTGAAAAGTGGGCGTCACTCCTTTAGAACAACTGGAAAGTGTGTGTCACTGCAGTTTATGCCATCTGGAACCATTGGGCGAATTGACCCTCTAGATTTTTTTTCTCGTGACTATAGAACTTAATATCGCACAGTCTGCAGACTACAGACTGTAGTGCTCCTGCATTATTTTCATAATGTATTACAAAAACTTAAACTCATTACATCTTAAACCTTTTTAGAGGTACAAATACAAAAACATTTCAGTTACTGTACTGTACATTTTTCTTTTTTTGGTACAACACACATGCTATACATAGTGCAATACACGTTCACTATAAAACAAAGATATGTAGGAACTAAAAGCGAAATAAATATGAAAAACTTTAAAAATAGGTAAACAGCAAATAACATGATTTATTTAAACATGCATTAAATATTACTGTAAGTACTCTTAAAAGTTCACGCATTACGATATTGTTGTACTTTTAAAAACTACGTACCTTAACTTTCATTAAAGACAGCATCTTCCGTCTGCCATTTCACTTGTATTTGTCGTACTGTAAATACAGTCCAGGCACTGGCTTAGAGCTTAAACTTCATCATCACAGATTGCGGGACTATGCAAGAAATCACTTATAATTCTTTTCTTAGAAGAGAGATACACCTAAGCTTTCCCAATGTGCGTTTAGATCATTTTCTTGTGACATGTCACTTGTGCCACTTGTACTCTCCGCCCCTCAATTGTAGGCTTATGTATGCAGAGTACAGATGAAGATGTAAACGTAGGTAATTCCGGGGTGCGAAACTCTGAAACACAATACCGAAATATTTGTTACTATTGACTATGTGTCCGACTGAACATACTCAATTTCCTGCGTTAACTTTCAATTGTCTGCACTTGTGCAATATCCGCTCGGAAGGCCTTAACAAGCGTACCAGCGCACCACAAATAGCTGGAAGCACCAAAGAAGTACACTGCAGGGGGTGGAGGAAACTATGGAAACGCCACAAACACATCACATTACTGTGCCTCGTACCGCGTAAGAAACTCGTCTGCATGGGAAACAGCTTCCTGTTGTCTCTGAATGGATAATGCATATTTTGCATGGTCTTTAAGGGCATCTTACACCATTCTCCCTGCAAAATAGTGGCACGTTCAGGTAAGGATGATGGAAGTGGATAGTAATCAAGCAACCTTCGCTACAAAATAGATCTGGCGACTGTGATGGCTACAGTAGATGCGTCAGTTCATCCTCTTGCTCACAAAACCAATGCTGGGCGATGCGAATTGCGTGAACAGGGTCACTGTCGTCTTGGAAAACAGCATCGCCACTGAGGAGCAAGCATTATACCGTGGGATGAACCTGATCAGCCGAGATGGACACAATATAATGTGTGTGAAATCCTATGGGACTCAACTGTTAAGGTCATCAGTCCCTAAGCTTACACACTACTTAACCTAAATTATCCTAAGAACAAACACACACACACCCATGCCCGAGGGAGGACTCGAACCTCCACCGGGACCAGCCGCACAGTCCATGACTGCAGCGCCATAGACCGCTCGGCTAATCCCGCGCGGCGGACACATAATACTTGACAGTAATGCGACCTTGCAGAGTAACCATTCTACCCTCGTAATACTACAATATGGCAGCCCCAATAGTTACTAATAACTCCCGTGTTTCACTCGTGGGACGCTAAATCGGTTAGAAGAGGGAGTGTGGAACTAGAATCATCCCACGGAATTACTTTCTTCCATGTTCGATAGTCCATGTGTTTTAATCGATACTATGTTTCTCGAAAGACTAAACATTTCGGCTACCTTGGTTACGGAAGCACGCACAACACGAGCAACAACGGATCACCATTTGAATTATATCCTTGTAAAGAGAAGGCTCTCAGGTTATTACTAAAAGTAATTTTAGGTTTCTCTACAGTACCCTGTTCCTCGAAGAATGTTTTCGGAGGCCTTTCCATACCGAGATGAATTCAATATCCATACACCTTTACTTTATGCACTCCACCGATAGCTGAGTGGTCAGCGCGACAGAATGTCAGTTCTAAGGGCCCAGCTTCGAATCCCGGCTGGGTCGGAGATTTTCTCTGCTCAGGGACTGGGTGTTGCGTTGTCATATTCATCATCATTCCATCCCCATCGACGTGCAAGTCGCCGCAGTGGTGTCAAATCGAAAGATTTGCACCCGGCGAACGGTCTACCCGACGGGAGGCCCTAGTCACACGACATTTACGCTACTGGATAATAAAATTGCTACACCAAGAAGGAATGCAGATGATAAACGGGTATTCATTGGACAAATATATTATACTTGAACTGACATGTGATTACATTTTCACGTAATTTGGGTGCATAGATCCTGAGAAATCAGTACCCAGAAGAACCACCTCTGGCCGTATAATGGCCTTGACACGCCTGGGCATTGAGTCAAACAGAGCTTGGATGGCGTGTACAGGTACAGCTGATCATGCAGCTTCAACACCATACCACAGTTCATCAAAAGTAGTAACTGGCGTAATGTGACGAGCCAGTTGCTCGCCCACCATTGACCAGACGTTTTCATTTGGTGAGAGATCTGGAGAATGTGCTGGCAAGGGCAGCAGTCGAACATTTTCTGTATCCAGAAAGGCCCGTACAGGACCTGCAACATGCGGTCGTGCATTATCCTGCTGAAGTGTAGGGTTTCGCAGAGATCGAATGAAGGGTAGAGCCACGGGTCGTAACACATATGAAACGTGACGTCCACTGTTCAAAGTGTCGTCAATGTGAACAAGAGGTGACCGAGACGTGTAACCAATGGCACCCCATACCATCACGCCGAGTGATGCACCAGTATGGCGATGACGAATACCACGAATACACGCCTCCAATGTGCGTTCACCGCGATGTCGCCAACACGGATGCGACAATCATGATGCTGTAAACAGGACTTGGATTCATCCGAAAAAATGACGTTTTGCCATTCGTGCAGCCAGGTTCGTCGTTGAGTACATCGTCGCAGGCGCTCCTGTCGGATGCAGCGTCAATGGTAACCGCAGCCATGGTCTCCGAGCTGATAGTCCATGATGCTGCAAACGTCGTCTAACTGTTCGTGCAGATGGTTGTTGTCTTGCAAACGTCCCCATCTGTTGACTCAGGGATCGAGACGTGGCTGCACGATCCGTTACAGCCATAGCCATGCGGATAAGATGCCTGTCATCTCGACTGCTAGTGATACGAGGCCGCTTTGATCCAGCATGGCGTTCCGTATTACCCTCCTGAAACCACCAATTCCATTCTCTGCTAACAGTCATTGGATCTCGACCAACGCGAACAGCAATGTCTCGATACGATAAACCGCAATCGCGATAGGCTACAATCCGACCTTTATCAAAGTCGGAAACGTGATGGTACGCATTTCTCTTCATTACACGAGGCATCACAACAACGTTTCACAAGGCAACGCCGTCAAAAACTGCTATTTGTGTATGAGAAATTGGTTGGTAACTTTCCTCATGTCAGCAAGTTGTAGGTGTCGCCACCGGCGCCAACCTTGTGTGAATGCTCTGTAAAGCTAATCATTTGCATACCAGAGCATCCTCTTCCTGACGGTTAAATTTCGCGTCTGTAGCACGTCATCTTCGTGGTGTAGCAATTTTAATGGCCAGTAGTGTACATTTTACCTTTACTTTATTACAAGGGGCGATCAGAAGGTTTCCGTTTCAGGACGTTTTGCAGCGTATACGCAACGGAGCGGGACACTGATGCGGGTATATAGGCGCCGATGTATGGGCGAGGTACTAGTGTGGCATTCGTGTCTTTCCGATGTGCGTGGGAGAAACTCGTAAACGTGAACTATGGCGACTCCGTTACCAAAGGCGTCCATACAGGACCAACGTGCTATTATTCTTTCCATGGCTCCCGAAGGACAAACACCGACAGTCCTTCATCGGAGAATGAAGAAGGGTAGCATGTCTGTCGAAAGCCACCGTGCTGGAACGGTGCGTCAAGTTCCGTGCTAGCTACATGATAACGCGCGTCCCCATGTCGCAAATGTCGAACTGCTGAAGTTACGCCAACTCAAGTGGGAGAAACTCAAGCTCACGTCCTGTATTCCTGATCTCTCCCCAGGCGAACATCACGCATTCCGTCCCTTTAAAAAGGACCCGAAGGGTCGATCATTTATTTCTGACGACGACGTGCAGCGGGCGTTTACAGATTTCTTGACGCAGCAGAACAAGGTGTTTTAAGAAACGGCTATCTTAAACCTGGTGCGTCGACTGAATGCTCATGCGATGTAGCCCTGTTGGCGCACCGATTTGGACTGTACGACCTTCGATGGGAACTTTTTGATTACTGCTTATTGTTATAACATTTTCATATGTATTTCTAACAAAATTGTAGTTCATTGTTATGTCAGTAGTATAAGAACATAGGAAAATTTAAAGCATAGCTATTAAGGGGAGGTTTACTATCTGTGGCCCGAAAAAAGCATGTTTTTTGAGAATTTTTTTCTCGGGGTGTGTTGTAGATATCAATGTAAAATTTGGTCAAAATATTTATTGACATTTTCTCTTCAAACTGAAATTCTTTCGACCGGAAATGTCGAAGAGCAAAGGCGGAAGTGCCGTCGGAACAAAACAACATTTCGATGTAGACCTCCACGAGCGGTATGTGACAGGTCAGCCGGCTCGTCTGAAATCAAAATTGAGTTGATGTTAGCGAAGTATATAAGATTCTATAGGAGTTGTACTTCGCTTAAGTTATTTGGACCACAGGATACAAAATGGCGGCCATTTGAATAAAATGGGGTTTTTTCATCGATTTTTCGACTTCGTCGGTCAAGTAAAAATATTTATAGTTGATGAATTTCGAATAAAAGTGGTACAACTCCTAGACAATTAGTTAGCTTCGTGGGAAACAAAGAATCATGCCAATCGCTTCAGTATATTTGAAGTTACCAACCCTCCCGTTAAAAAAAAAAAAAAAAAAAGAAAACGTTATTTCGAGAAAAACACGTTTGAAGTTTTGACTTCATATAAATGCATTATTATGCAACGTACGTTCAATCTGGTATCCCGGGTCCATAAGCTAGTCCTTCCTCTACCTCATAGAGAGCGTTCTGCTCGATCTGGGCCATCCTGCGCTGCTCCAGAGCCGCTCGTACGGCCGGTGACAAGCGGGTTTCAGTCGCTTGGATCCGGTGGTCGTCCGAATGCTTGGCGAACCGCCTCGAATAGAGTCCCAGGGTGACGTCCATCGTTGTCGTGGTCTTCCGAATTGCTGAATACCCTTCGTCGAACCTGCTCACTGCCAGGAAAGTCGCTATCTCCACAGTCTTCGCACCAGAATGCGAATACCTGGGGTAACTTCCAAACACACGCTTTCAAACTTTCATTTGAATTTTGTGTGTTTCCTCCCAAGCACCGGTACAATAACTCGTCCTCCGAATGAAGAAACCTGGTGCGTGAAAATGGCCGATTTGAGGCAGGTGCATTTTTTTGTTCAACCGCGAATGACAAACACTTCCGTTCTGTATTAGGAAAAACCGTTTTAGGGGTGGATTCTAAACAATTTTATGGATCCAAAATGTAATTTTAAAAAAATCGATTTTTTTAACCAAAGGATAGTACCCCCCCCCCCCCCCCCCCCCTCCGTTTAAAGCGTATTTTTATCATCGTAATCGGAATTAAGGTTAAATTTATTGTCAAATATACTAACCAGCTTCGCCATATGTCCAAATCGCGGCATGGATGAAGCTATACACGTACGGCATACCATTCTACTTGTCGTATCCTGCCCATTCGTGTAGTATAGGCTGCCTAGGAAGCTGTATTCTCAGATAGCTAGACACCAATTCTAATGGACTTTATTACAGTAGGTTAACTTGACAATACTCAACTTTACGTATTCACAAAGAGGTGTCGCAAGCAACTGGCGACATGCAAATAATCAATGTCCTTTGGTACATACAATTTCAATGCAAGCCAAACACAACTGTTCGTAAGTCACTGCTAAAGCGGTTGGACGGCGGCTCGTTTTGTAGTGCGGCCGCAGCTAGGCACAGCGGCGCTTATATTCTCTTCGTATAGGAGCCGCTCCTGGCGTGATGTCGTCCTAGTCAGCGTACTATTGGCTGACGTCTTCTCACAGCCCTCTCTGCTGTAAAGTTCAAGGCCGACGTACTGGCGCTTGATGTTACGCCGGAACATTCCGTCTCACTATTCGACGGCAATGCATCCTCTTTTTCCGACTAATACACGATATCTACGATACGTTTCTTGTCCGTCTCCAACGGCGTGTCCATAGTCTTCGTCTTAAATGCCAACTATGGCAATTAGCAGACCCAACATTTAGAAAATAATAACGGAGTGGACAAAAATATGGAAACACAAAAACACAACACAATACATCACTGTTGCGGTGTATGAAACACGCTAGCATTCAAAACACCTTCCAGACGCTTCGGAATGGATAAATCTACATCTACATCTACATTTATACTCCGCAAGCCACCCAACGGTGTGTGGCGGAGGGCACTTTACGTGCCACTGTCATTACCTCCCTTTTCTGTTCCAGTCGCGTGTGGTTCGCGGGAAGAACGACTGTCTGAAAGCCTACGTGCGCACTCGAATCTCTCAATTTTACATTCGTGATCTCCTCGGGAGGTATAAGTAGGGGGAAGCAAGATATTCGATACCTCATCCAGAAACGCACCCTCTCGAAACCTGGCGAGCAAGCTACACCGCGATTCGGAGCGCCTCTCTTGCAGAGTCTGCCACTCGAGTTTGCTAAACATCTCCGTAACGCAATCATGGTTACCAAACAACCCTGTGACGAAAACGCGCCGCTCTTCTTTGGATCTTCTCTATCTCCTCCGTCAACCCGATCTGGTACGGATCCCACACTGATGAGCAATACTCAAGTATAGGCCGAACGAATGTTTTGTAAGCCAACTCCTTTGTTGATGGACTACATTTTCTAAAGACTGTCCCAATGAATCTCAATCTGGTACCCGCCTTAATTTTATATGGTCATTCCACTTCAAATCGTTCCGCACGCATACTCCCAGATATTTTACAGAAGTAACTGCTACCAGTGTTTGTTCCGCTATCATATAATCATACAATAAAGGATCCTTCTTTCTATGTATTCGCAATACATTACGTTTGTCTATGTTAAGGGTCAGTTGCCACTCTCTGCACCAAGTGCCTATCCGCTGCAGATCTTCCTGCATTTCGCTACAATTTTCTAATGCTGCAACTTCTCTGTATACTACAGCATCAACCGCGAAAAGCCGCATGGAACTTCCGACCCTATCTACTAGGTCATTTATATATATATTGTGAAAAGCAATGGTCCCATAACACTCCCCTGTGGCACGCTAGAGGTTACTTTAACGTCTGTAGACGTCTCTCCATTGAGAACAACATGCTGTGTTCTGTTTGCTAAAAACTCTTCAATCCAGCCACACAGCTGGTCTGATATTCCGTAGCCTCTTACTTTGTTTATCAGGAGACAGTGCGGAACTGTATCGAACGCCTTCCGGAAGTCAAGGAAAATAGCATCTACCTGGGAGCCTGTATCTAATATTTTCTGGGTCTCATGAACAAATAAAACGAGTTGGGTCTCACACGATCGCTGTTTCCGGAATCCATGTTGATTCCTACAGAGTAGATTCTGGGTTTCCAAAAACAACATGATACGCGAGCAAAAAACATGTTCTAAAATTCTACAACAGATCGACGTCAGAGATATAGGTCTATAGTTTTGCGCATCTGCTCGACGATCCTTCTTGAAGACTGGGACTACCTGTGCTCTTTTCCAATCATTTGGAACCTTCCGTTCCTCTATAGACTTGCGGTACACGGCTGTTAGAAGGGGTACATGACTTGTATGGTTTTCCAGGAAACCTTACACCGTTCTTCGTGCAAAATAATGGCACTTTCAGGTAACGATAATGGACATGGATAGTGATCTTACATCCTTCTCTCCAAAGTAAATCCAAAGGTTCACTAATACTGAGATAAGATGACTCTGGTCGCCAGAGGAGAAGCGGAAATTCATCCTTGTGCTCACAAAAGCAAGCCGTGCGAATAAGGACCTTTCTTCTTGAAATACAGCATCACCACTAGGAAACATACATTCTACCGTAGGACGGTACTGATTAGCCAGAATAGTCACACAATCTTCGGCACTAATGAGAACTCGCAGTGTAACCATGTGGCTCGTGGAATACCACGATGTATTATTAACGAACCCCCTCCATGTTTCGCTCTTGTAGAAAGCTGCCTGTCAACACATACTTTTGTCCGTGAGGTGAATTGGCGAATGATATTTTTTCTCTCGCTCCGTATGCGTTATTAAGCTTTGATACGGTTCCTCTTGAAACAATGAAAGCTTCGGTTACCTTGGTTACAGAAGCTCCCACTATACCAACATTAACAATGTTTCCGCATTCGCTTACTTCAAACATGTTATTGTCGTCTTCAGTCCAGACACTGGTTTGATGGAGGTCTCCATGCTTTTCTATCCCGTGCAAGCCTCTTCATCTCCGAATAACTACTGCAACCTACATCCTTCTGAATCTGCTTAGCATATTCCTCACTTGGTCTCCCTCTACGGTTTTCACCCTCCACGCTCCCTCCGGAACTGAACTGGTGATCGGTTGATGACGTGTCCTGTCAACCGATCACTTCTTCTAGTCAAGTCAATTCCTCTTCTCCCCAACTCTGTTCAGTGCCTCCTCATAAGCTACGTGATCTACCCATCTTATATTCAGCATTCTTCTGTAGCACCACATCTCGAAAACTTCTATTCTTTTCCTGTCTAAACTCTTTATCCTCCATGTTTAACTTCCATACATGGCTACAATCCATGTAAATACTTTCACACAAAACTTCCTGACACTTAAATCTATACTCGGTGTTAACAAACTTCTCTTCTTCAGAAATGCTTCCCTTGCCATTGCCAGTCTACATTTTATATCCTCTCTACTTCGATCATTATCAGTTATTTTGCTCCCGAAATAGCAAAACTCTTTTACTGCTTTAAGTGTCTCATTTCCTAATGTAATACCCTCAGCATCGCCTGCTTTAATGCGACTACATTCCATTATCCTCGTTATGCTTTTGTTGATGTTCACCTTATTTCCTCCTTTCAAGAATCGGCAAACGTCAGAGCTTTTACTTCTTCTTCCTGGATTTTAATTTCTACTCCGAATTTTCCTTTTCCTCCCTTTAATGCTTGCTCAATATACAGACGGAACAACATCGGGGATAAGCTATAACCATGTCTCACTCCCTTCCCAATCACTGCTTCCCTTTCACGCCCCTCGACTCTTGTAACAGCCATCTGGTTTCTGTACAAATTATAAATAGCCTTTCGCTTCCTCTGTTTTACCCCTGCCACCCTCAAAATTTGAAAGAGAGTATTCCAGGCAACGTTCTCAAAAGCTTTCTCTAAGTCTACAAATGCTAGAAACGTAGGTTTGCCTATCCTTAATCTATCTTCTAAGATAAGTCGTAGGGTCAGTATTGCCTCACGTGTTCCAACATTTCTACGGAATCCAAATTGATCTTCCCCGAGGTCGGCTTCTACCAGTTTTTCCATTCGTCTCTAAAGTATTCGCGTTAGTATTTTGCAGCTGTGACTTATCAAACTGATAGTTAGGTAATTTTCACATCTGTCAACACCTGCTTTCTTTGAGATTGGCATTATTATATACTTCTTGAAGTCTGAGGGTATTTCGCCTGTCTCATATATCTTGCTTACCAGATGGTAGAGATTTGTCAGGACTGGCTCTCCCAAGGCTCCCAGTAGCTCTAATGGAATGTTGTCTACTCCCGGGGCCCTGTTTCGATTTAGATCTTTCGGTGCTCTGTCAAACTCTTCACGCAGTATCATATCTCCCATTTCATCTTCATCTACGTCCTCTTACATTTCCGTAATATTGTCTTCAAGTATACGCCCTTGTATAGACCCTCTGTATATTCCTCCCACCTTCCTGCTTTCTCTTCTTTGTTTAGAACTGGGTTTCCATCTGAGCCCTTGATATTCATACAAGTGACTCCCTTTTCTCCAAAGGTCTCTTTAATTGTCCTGTAGGCACTATCTGTCTTACTCTCAGTGAGATATGCCTCTACATTCTTACATTTGTCCTCTACCCATCCCTGCTTAGCCATTTTGAACTTCCTGTCGATCTCGTTTTTGAGACGTTTGTATTCCTTTTTGCTTGCTTGATTTACTGCATTTTCTTATTTTCTCCTTTCATCAATTAAATTCAATATATCTTCTGTTACCGAAGGATTTCTGGTAGCCCTCGTCTTTTTACCTACTTCATCCTCTGCTGCCTTCACTATTTCATCCCTCAAAGCTAGCCATTCTTCTTCTACTGTATTTCTTTCCCCCATACCTGTCAATCATTCCCTAATGATCTCCCTGAAACTCCCTACAACTTATGGTTCGGGCAGTTTGTCCAGGTCCCATCTCCTTAAATTCCCATCTTTTTGCATTTTCTTCAGTTTTAATCTACAGTTAATAACCAACAGATTGTGGTCAGAGTCCACATCTGCCCCTGGAAATGTCTTACAATTTAAAACCTGGTTCCTAAATCTCTGCCGGCCGGTGTGGCCGTGCGGCTCTAGGCGCTTCAGTCTGGAACCGCGTGACCGCTACGGTCGCAGGTTCGAATCCTGCCTCGGGCATGGATGTGTGTGATGTCCTTAGGTTCGTTAGGTTTAAGTAATTCTAAGTTCTCGGGGACTGATGACCACAGATGTTAAGTCCCATAGTGCTCAGAGCCATTTGAACCTAAATCTCTGTCTTACCATTATATCATCTTCATCAGGTTGCCTTCCATTCAGAAGGCTGTTGCACGCAGCGACTGTTATATTGACTTGTAAATAATAGATTTCAGCTACCAGTCGTCCTTTTGAAATTTTATTGGCAGATCTACATTTCAGCTAGAAACTGCGATTCTCAATGCCCTATCATTTTTGATCAACGCATGTAACGCCTGTTGATCGGGCTTCATCCACAGTTCATTGAATATGCAATGAGTATTCATTGACAGCACTTGATAAGCCTTAATTTAAACTTCCTCAGTAGATGTCAGCTACGCACTTGTTATATAATTCAACAATTATCTTCTAACGTCTACTCAGGTATTCTTCCAATAGGTAGTACAACACAATGGGGTAATACTATGGAGCGGGATAGTACTATGCATCGCTCTCTCCAGTCTCCCAGATGGTGCTACGTGCGCCACATAGTGCTGCCACACAGCGGAAGATTATATTAGATTATATTAGTAATTGTTCCATAGATCATGAATACGACACTTCGTAATGATGTAGAACGTGTCAGGTTAATAAAAGGTGTCTATACAAGATATTACATTACACAATAAATTACATGACACTTAATATATATATAAATCAGATCCAGAGTTGTGATCGGCTTTTAATAGCACAAGGTTGTCCGTAGTCTCTCATTATTTGATGTCAGCTGCTTTTTCTACAGAATCAGTGGAGCTGAAGTGTAGAAGCAACTCAAATTTGTTAATAGTGACAATATGTAAAGTAACTCTATTTAATTAAACTTCTCTTGAACGATTTTGAGCACCAAACATTAGTATTCAAACATCGTTGTTTTTTGGTTAGCGTTAAAATGTAAACTCATATTGTCATGAGGCAATACCATATTGCCGTTTACCCTGAATGGTATTGCCCCATAAAGGAACTTCGTTTTAGTATTTACGGTGAATCACATTTCTGAAAATCTGTGAAAACTTACAAGTTGGTTTTTTTCACATATGGTGAGAAAAAGAAACTGAACGGCAGACGAAAAACATGGAGGAACATGAAATGAACTGTGAACTCCATGCTGTTACTAAACATGTGAAACCACAGACAAAAGATTCAAGAATGTACCTTTCTCTGCTTTGAAAGGTTAAAAGATGGTACTGCGCTAAAGTGGGCGTAGGCAGGAAGCTTGCATGTTCAAATAAACTGGAAGAAACCGTAGCTAAGTACGTGTTATTGTTAGCAAAGATATTTTATGGAATGTCTTCTGTCCAGTTAAGAAGGTTAAGTGTATACATATGCTGAGGTAAATAACATTCAGAATATTCCAATATCTGGTTGGATGACTGAGGATCTCTTTCCAAAGTGGCTCAAGCATTATGCTAACTTCGCCAAGACATCCAGGAGCCCTACCATTCTTTTGATTTAGGACAGTAACACTAGACATATCTCCCTAGAAGGCAACAGCTTTTCCAAGGACAGAATATTCCAATATCTGGTTGGATGACTGAGGATCTCTTTCCAAAGTGGCTCAAGCATTATGCTAACTTCGCCAAGACATCCAGGAGCCCTACCATTATTTTGATTTAGGACAGTAACACTAGACATATATATAACGCCTCGTTGCTCTCACAAGCTACATTTTTATGTGATCTTTTTCAGCACTTAAAGGCTTCATTTAATCAAATATGCGACAGTTTTGTGAAGTGTGACCCACATCAGAAAATAACACTCGATTACATTTGACCTACTATTGAGCAAAGCCTTCATGAGGTTTGCAAATATAGAAATGGGTGTTCCTGGCTTCAGTAAAAAAGGAATTTTCGATGTACATCCTGTCAAATTTAGCAACGACGAGCTTCGTGTTTTTGCATGAAGAGGAAAATTTCATGCCTGTCAGTTGTTGAGGATGGCGGCGCTAAAAAGGATGAAAATAACGAATAATGCAAGCATTGAAATTTATAGACAGCGAATAATATCCTACACGATGTAGGCGAAGACTTAAAAATTCAGGCTATAGCTGGATTACAGTTGAAAGGTGTATCTCCACTACCAGGCTCTCTCAAATTGAACGCCACACAACAGTATTCCTCAATTTTCACTGTGCCTCCTAACAAAGAGATTTTTAAAATGTTCTGGAGATTAAATAAGCAAAATTGAGAAATAAAGAAGATAAAGAATTATCTGTAGGAAAATCATAGTTACAAGCCAAAGAAAAGAGCAAGTTCAGAACGTCTGCATCTAAGATGCAGACTTTAAGAAATATCATCTATCGAGTCTTCATCAGTTGATCATTTTAACCTACCCTTATCCAGACTCTGCAGTGACGATGAGATGGGTGTAAACGACGCCAAGAATTTCGGAGGGAGTCCCGTCAAAAGATACGGGTACAACTGCTAATAACTAGAGTTCGGATCGATATGCACTTAAAAGCCACGAAATACACGCCAAAACTCCTCGAAATGCGCAGTTAAAATATGCTCTTATTGCCAGTATATGCCTTTAATTATGCAGGTAAAATTCTTTAATTATGCATTTTTCTTAGATAAATTCTTTAAAATATGCATCTCACTTGGGAAAATTAATGAATAACCATAAAATATTTTAAATAATGGATACAATTCAATGAATAAAATGAAATATATCATAGGTACTTACACGATAAGTTTTGTAAATTATAGAAATTAGATTTTGTTTGAACTACCAACATTTTTTTCCATATTCTCTACATGAAAATTTTTCCTGTGGTCAGATAATAACATTCGCAGTCTTGAAAATGATCGTTCAACATCACGATACTACAGGTAAAAATTTACGAACAGCGACATCAGACGACGTGAAATCATCTAGATTCTCGGAGCGTTTCTCTCCTTCCAGTAACTGAACGAGCTTCCAAATCGTAGATCAACCACGATTTCTATGAAGAACTGCATCCAATTTTCTTCTAAGTCTCTCACCGAACGGAGCTGGCCAACTCTTGCTCTGTGTTCTCTGAGTCCTTTGACGAGAGCCATTGCCTTCGTAACTTCTATATTACGAGTCTCAAGTTTCTCGATTAGGTCTGGAAGACCACCCAACTGCGCTCGGATGGAAGATAGACTGTGTAACACGCTGGAATTCTTCAGGGCGATCTTGGCTTTTGGAATGGAAAATTTTTGCTATCTTCAAAGCCCTTTATGACCTGGAACAAGAAAGTAGTAATCTGCTGAACAGAGAAATAAGCTCAATATTGGAATTCTATGTTGTGTTCGTTTTCTTTGCTTATTCAATTTATCAAGAATTACATACGCATCCGTACCTCTTCAACTTTTCTGCGGTTGTCTGCATAATATTTTACAGCTGAAATCCCCGTTCCCCAACTCGTCTAGACTGTTTCAGATGGCAGAGGACAGTCAGGGTGAGCAGTCTTGAAAGCTCTCACTCGACTTGGTGTCTTGATGAAAACCTTCTTGGCCGAAGATATAAGGCTGTTGACCACTGGCAATGTGGCTCTGACTTCTTCAGCGAGTCGATGGATGCCATAAGCTAGACACGTGAGGTGAATAATTTTAGGGTAAAACACCCGGAGACACTCGGCGGCCTTCAGCATATATTCGGCACTATTCGTTACAATGGACAAATTCTTGTTCTCCCCACGTTTCTGATCTTTTCTTCTCAATAGCACGCCTGAAAGAAAATCAAAGGATTTCACAAATTTAGCATATATTTTTATTATTTTATTATTGGCTAGTGGTTCATGGTGTGGGTTCCTGTAGTCATGTCCTAGATCATGAACCACAGGCAACGTATGAGTGGCCAAGTAAGTGGTCCCGACAGTCGGGATACCAGTTACTTTGGAATAAGGCTCGGCATCGCGGACATATTCTGAGGCGTGGTCACCTTTGTGCTCATACGGCAAAGACTACCAAGTCCACCGGTTAGTCCCTCAACCGTTAGGGGTAAAACCCAATGGGACTCGGGGCAAGTAAGACTAGCAACCTGCTTCCCTGGTAGTTTAAATATGATGCTGGCAACAATCAGAGCAAAATGCCTCGGTGCACCGTTCAATCTTTCGACCAACTTTGTTGTATGGGAGCGAAAGCTGGGTGGATTCAAGTTACCTTATCAACAAGTTTGAGGTTACGGATATGAAAGTAGCTAGGATGATTGCAGGTACTACTAGATGGGAACAATGGCAGGAGGGTGTACACAATGAGGAAATCAAAGAAAAACTGTGAATGAACTCTATAGATGTAGCAGTCAGGGCGAACAGGCTTAGATGGTGGGGTCATGTTACACGCATGGGAGAAGCAAGGTTACCCTAGAGACTCATGGGTTCAGCAGTAGAGGGTAGGAGGAGTCGGGGCAGACCAAGGAGAAGGTACCTGGATTCGGTTAAGAATGATTTTGAAGTAATAGGTTTAACATCAGAAGAGGCACCAATGTTGGCACTGAATAGGGGATCGTGGAGGAATTTTATAAGGGGGACTATGCTCCAGACTGAACGCTGAAAGGCATAATCAGTCTTAAATGATGATGCTGATGATTATTGGCTCGGGACGTGATGTGAAAAACTAATTATTGCCTCGGGATATGATGTGAAAAACTGCACTCTTATGTTACCTACAATTTAAAAAAAAAACTATTCAATATTGACGAAACTTACACAATTCTTCCTGCACTGTGCGTGTAAACGAGGCGTGTGTCGTTCGTGCCACTTCTTTACACAGTATGAGGTGTCCTGGTCCAGGCTCGTCAGCAGAGAGTGTTCCAAGTATGACGTGCACCATATACCGACCACAAGAATCAGTGGTTTCGTCATCGGATAGTCAGACTGGAGAATCGCCAATGTCTTTCCTAATATTCTCCAACGTCTGTAATAGAGAAACTACGTAGGAGACATACACACGAAAACAAACTATATCCGTTTTAGCTCCTACCTATATTTTGACTGTTTTCTTATGTATACACATTGACCAAAATAATAGTCTTTTGATTCGCACAAAAAATTATATTCTTTATAAATGATTTCACTTTCTTTTTTTGCAGTAAACCTTTCGAGACAGACTGTCCCCTTCTCAGGTTCTTTCTTCATTTGTCTCCTCCTTTCTCGAAAAACTTCATTCACTTTAAATTTAGTTCTTCTTACGTTCAAGTAACAGTGTTCATTTTACAAAAATAAACATTCAAATATAGTTTTCATTTGTTTAGAGTTTTTTTTTTAACAAAACGACTATTACTTTGGCCCATGTATATACCAAATTATATCCATTGACTTTCACATAGCTACGTTCATAAAAATTATCGAAAAACTTTAACTTTTCATACAATGGGTCCACATAGTTCTAGTGGGGAATACCTCATTTTTTTCGAGAAGGTCCTTAATTCTTCATTCTCCAGCTTATTCAAGGGGACGTTTGCTTTTATTAAAGCCTCGCAAAGATCTTCATTGGACTAATTTTTGTCATCCATATGCTTCGAAATGAGATCAATGGTTGCTGTGAAGTTCTTAACCATGTCTTGGTTACGTTGTTCTGGTGCTGAGATGTCATTTTATGCTGAACCAGTTGAAATTTTTTCTCAACCCTGACCTAAAGCGTTGGAAAACTGAATAAATATCAATAAGTTCGTACAATTGTACAAAAATGTAGGAGAACAGTGTGTTCCCACGAGATGGTCACTCAAAAAAATGAATTAAGACTAGAAATAAGAGTCTAAAAATTGGAACTTCGATCCTCTCACTACATTTAACATTTTTTTAGTTTGCAAGAACACCGAAGATAATTCCTAATTTTATTTTGTTCCTCCCCATTCGTACATAGAAAACATACAGGCAAAATTACAAGTGAACTTAATAATTGATTTAACTTCTTGGAAAAATTATCGAAAAAGAAAAACACAAAATTAAACTTATCTCTTTTTGATATAGTGGGCAGAATATTATTTTGCCGTCCGTTGTGAAAGCACAATCGTTCACGATCCATTTCCGTAAATTATTGGTTTTTGGCCTGGTCATACTCGTAATTTGAAGAAGGCAGCAAAGAGTCGATGTGAACAGCATGTAAACACACGCAAGAATGATTAACATTCAGAAATGCCAACAGTAGCTAGTAGGACATTGTTGCCGCACTGCAGAGATCAGGTGAGGGACCTGAACACGCATTAACTGCAGGCAACAAATACCGAAGCACGTTTCTCCTCCGATAATCCATCGTGCAACAATGAACCACCACAAGTCTTTAGCTTCCTTATCTGAGAGACTACCTAAGTGGAAAAATAAAACTATGTCCCTCCATAAGCTACCCACGCTAACCTGAAATGCTTTTATTCTGATGGCTCGTCCCGTATTATCTCATTTTGGAAATTTATTGGCCTAATATTCTGGGAGGTTCTTGGGTTTTCAGGGAACAAAAAGAATCTCAATATGACCTGTAATTGTCAAAAATATGCATCTTTACGGCCATTTCCTATAAATATGACAATAATATGCTCAAACGCTAAAAATATGCAGATTTATGCATTTTAAATTTGAATTTAAAGCAGCCAAGTACCTCCAAAATATCATAATTCGTAAAGATACAATACCCGCTACCGTAAAAAAATGATATGCAAAATATGTGAAATCCGAACTCTAGCAATAACGATTACATTTTGATAATGTGTGCAGTTAAAAAAAATTATCTGTGGTTTAGATGTGTATTTTATAGAGAATGGGCGTAATGAATATGATCCTGCTGAAAAATATGGTTAATGACTACTGCCGCTTACATTAGGTAACAGCGGAAACTTCAATCCATTTTGTTCGTGTTTTACTTTTCCTAGTAAAAGGATTTATTTTTTTTTGTCTATTTGATGTTTAATAAGTAGCTACATTTTACATTTTGGTATTATAAATAAATTTTGCAGTTATAAATTGTTCAATAGTTTTACTTTTGTCCAGTTTTGGTCGTTTTATATATCACACTGTATTACCCCTCAAATTGCATAGTATTACTCCAGCGCTTGGACCAATATCTTGCAGAGTAGCAGTTTCGTAAAATACGCACATCAAAATAAGTTTTGCATCACCCCGTTTCACAGAACTCCAGAAGATAGACGTTGACTGTGGGTATTGTATCACAGACACAGTCCCTTTGACTGTTCAGAGATGTCACTAAACTCGCCCAAACATGTAAACAACCATGCATGAGCAGCGCCTCTTCGTCGGAGGGGGCCCCGACAGCCGATCAGTTCCGGTTATTCCACCATGCCTAGACGGTCAGTACCGCAGTTCGATTGCGTCCGCATTGTTACTTTCCGCAATCAAGGGCTCTCAGTAAGGGAAGTGTCCAGGCCTCTAGTAGTGAACCAAGGCTATGTAATTCGGTCACGGAGAAGATACAGAGAGACTGGAACTGTCGATGACATTCCTCGCTCAGGCCGCCCAAGGGCTACTACTGCAGCGGATGACCGCTACCTATGGATTATGGCTCGGAGGAACCATGACAGCAACTCCACCATGTTGAATAATAGTTTTCATGAAGGCACATGACGTCGTGTTACGACTCAAACTGTGCGCAGTAGGCTGTATGATGCACAACTTCACTCCCTACGTCCATGGCATGGTCAATCTTTGCAACCATGACACAATGCAGCTCGGTACAGATAGGCCTAACAACATGTCAAATGGACCGCTCAAGATTGGCATCACGTTCTCTTCACCGATGTGTGTCGCATATGCCTTCAACCAGACAATCGTCGGAGATATGTTTGGAGGCAACCCAGTGAGGCTGAACGCCTTAGACACACTGTCCAGCGAGCGCAGCTAGGTGGACGTTCAAAGCTGTTTTTGGGTGACATTATGTGGGGCCGACGTACGCCGCTGGTGGTCATTGAAAGCACCGTAATGGCTGTACGATACGTGAATACTAGCCTCCGACCGATAGTGCAACCATATCGGCAGCATATTGGCGAGGCGTTCGTCTTCATGGACGGCAATTCGCCTCCCATCGTGCACATTTTGCGAATGACTTCCTTGAGGATAACGACATCGCTCGACTAGAGTGGCCAGCATGTTATCCAGACATGAACCCTATCGCACATGCATGAGATAGATTGAAAAGGGCTGTTTATGGACGACGTGACCCACCAACCTCTCTGGGGGATCTACGCCGAATGCCCGTTGAGGAGTGGGAAAAATGGTTCAAATGGCTCTGAACACTATGGGACTTAACTGCTGAGGTCATCAGTCCCCTAGAACTTAGAACTACTTAAACCTAACTAACGTAAGGACATCACACACATGCATACCAGAGGCAGGATTCGAACCTGCGACCGTAGCGGTGTGTAAGCTTAGGGACTGATGACCTTAGCAGTTAAGTCCCATAAGATGTCACTCACATAATAATAATAAACTGGTGAAAGCAGCACTGTATGTCTCCGTGTAAGTTGCAAGGCTTAGTGCTAATATACATACTTAAATCAGTTTTTCTTTTTTCCAGAAGGGCTATATGATTCGGTCATTTCACCTCACATACCGGGAGAAGATTTTATTCTCAGTTCTGAGCGTCTTTCTTGTACAAGTGGCACAGTTGTGTACATATGCATACGTAAATACTTGTGTTTCCTTTTTCTTTCAATATAGAAACATATATACATAGGTTTTACCATTGATTCAAGTAACACGTCCCTGAACCACAAATATGTACAGCATTTAGTCACAATTTTTCCCTCCTTCATCTAGAATCCTGTGTGTCCGGTGACGAAGAATTCACTTAGGGGGTGTTCCTCTTGTGAGATTGTAGCACGATCTGGATCGCAGTACACATGCACATGGTCGTAACACGTCTCTTCTATCCACTTCCTGCACTGGATGCTGCATTTATCCCGCCAGGACTAGGCTAACAGAGGTAAAGTGACTGGGAGTTGCTCTGTCTCCAAAGATGATCAAAGTGTCTTCTTCACCTATATCTTTACAATTCCTATACGTAAGAGCCTCTTTAATCCGTTATAAGATAGAATTTAACCTGCTCTTCCTCCTTGCGTTTTGGAACTCACCAACCTGTTTTTATGACAACTTCATATGTGTGAAGTTAAAAGGACTCCTTTAATATGTTTTCAGCACCGTTGTGAACTTCTTATTCCTTAAGTGAAGTAATAGATTTAATCCACGAGTTCTTACAGCGTCAAAAGTTTCTCTCCATGGGCTTGGTTACTTCTTTGACCGCCCTCTTTTCATACTTTCGTCTTGTGATAATAATCTCTCCCCTGCCTTGAATTCGTTGTGGATCTGAGTGAGATCACAGTATTCCTCATTCTTTTCCTTGCATTCCTTATTAAAACTCCTTGCCATATGGTGCGTCGTCTCCTTAAGAGCTGTTATATAATCTTCGTAGTTTTATCGTGTCTTGAATCGATCCAGTTGTAGAATCCTGGGAATACAGAACACTCTCGGGAAAGCAGCTCGAATGGGATTAAACTAGTAGAAGAATGCGGCGTCGTGCTATATACAAAAAGAGGAAATTTTACTCATTCATCCTAGCCTTCCTGCTTCATTCCCAAATAAAAACGTATATACTCTGTTACGTTAGATGCAGTCTTTTGAGTGCTCCATTCGTTTTCGGATGGAAAGCACAAGACTAAATCTTCTCCGTCTTCAGTAAACGACAAACTCTCATTAGGATGTCACTTGCGAAGTTTGTTCCTTGGTCACTCAATAATACTGATGTTTTTCGGTACTCGCGTATTGTGTCGGCGTCCTGCAGTGCTGTAGGGTCAGCTGCAACGACGTGTTTTTTTTTTTTTTTTTTTTTTTTTTTTTTTTTTTTTTCCAGGACATCCTGTAACATTGGGATGTATTTATTCCCTTTCTCCGTTATCTGAAGCGAACCGAACAAGTCGACATCAGAGCAAGTGAATATCTGGTTACGTATCTCAGTCAGCAAGAACTCGATTTTCTTCTGTACTAATCACTGGTCGCTTTTCGTCTTGTTCTTCCTTTCTAATGACTGCAGCTGGGTCTTCTGGTAAGCGTCACAATTTATCTGCTACTGTGTTTTGAAATCTCTTTTTGTATATAATCTCAAAATCGTATCACGCCTATTTGATTCTGAATTTCCTTAATCTTGATGAAGGATCGCTTGTATGCACCAACCTGTTTCCAAGTGATGGTTATCGGAATACACGAGAAATTTTCTTCCATACGCGTAAGTCCATACATGCACGGTCGATAGTGATTCAGTGCCCACACTGTGGATAGGAGCACTCTCTGTTATACTGTATCCTCTCTTGGCGCAGCTCAGCGTTCTGTATGCAAAAGCTACTAGAAAATCCTGTCCCGATTCTCCATGACTCACAGCAAGGCAGGAATCGATTCCTTACTGGAATCTGTTGTGATTATGAACACCGTCGTGCAATCAACATAGTGTAAGATCAGAGGTCTAACTATTATTTTTATTTAAATCGTGGAACGCTGCTTCCTGCTGTGTCGACCACTCATAGTCTGCTCCCTTTTTCAGTAATTCTTACAACGACTTCAATATCCAACCGAAGTCCCTGATATAATGTCGGTAAAATGACATGGTCGCTAAAAAGCTCTTTAACTGCTTTTAGTACTATGTCTTGGATGTTATTTTATCGTGCTTACCTGCTGCGGATTGGGTTTTAACCAATCTGTTGTAACTATCTACCGTAAATAAGTTAGTTCTTTCCGCAGGAACTTACACTTGTCAACTTGCAGTTTCAAATTATGCAGTCGGAACCTATTACACGCTTCTCCCAGTCTGGCATTATGTTCTTCCAACATAGGTGTGAACTCAGCCACAACATCTAAATATACGAACCTCTTTTCTACAAATCCAGTTAATACTGTGTTCATCAGTCTCTGAAAAGTGTTTCCACTAGCCATTTTTCTCGTTGGTCACCTCTTGTAATGCTCTTCTGGAGTAGGGAACGCTGTTTTCTCCCTACCATCCTCATTCAACACTATCTGATGGTAGTCCTTCGCTCACTCTAATGAAGTGTAGTATTTGGCTTTTCCTAAGGTATCTAAAATCTCATCAATTTCGGGTAGTGGAAATACACTGCTAATATAGTTTAGCTTCTGACAGTCTATGACCGTCCTCAACTTTCACTTCCCTGAGGCATCCATCTTCTTTGGGATCATAAATAACGGGAAATTCCAACTATCTGTGCTCGATGTAATGATATATTCCTTCAACATTGTATCCATAACGTTTCAGAGAACTTCCTTTTCCACAGCTCCCTTTTCCGTATTTGGTAGTCAATATGTCCGGATATTTATCTCCTTTACTAGCACATCTGGGTTCAATTTAATTTCACCGTCCCAGGGTATGTTAACCTGTCCCCGGACAAGTGAAATACATTATGATATGCAATTCATAGTTCAGTAATCGTAGTCCTATCTTCTTTGTGATCCACTTGTACTGTTTTCTTCCCTCGCGATTTCGTATGACAGGTATTGCTATTATCTACGCCCTAGAACATGCCAGTATAGCTTGATAATTTCTGCTGGCAAATACAACCTCCCGTTTACAACTGCTGCTTCTCTAGAACTACTTCGGTCAGATCTATGGTTTGCATCTCAATCCTTAAAATCTTTTCCTCTCGTTAGCCTATTCGTATAAAGACTCCCATGCTTTTTTTCTTTCTGTCTGGTGCTCCACTTTCTTCCTTGTTTCCCTTAGACGTGGCAACCTGCTGCTTCTTATTTCGTCTGATTCCTTGCTCCGGCGGTCCAACTTCTCCCTCAGAGACATTTCCGATTCTACTTGTATTCATACAGATGCGTTCGGTGTTGCGATTGCCCTCGTAACCTATTACTCTCCGATTCTCAGTGTCCATTCCATGGGACAATTCTCTCTTCGCGGCTCCATCCCAACCAGCAAAATTTTACGGTTCCGCTCCTGTTCCATCTGTAACACTACTGGTCTGCCCTTGATCTATAGCGCCTTTGTTGCATAATCTATGATTACTTTTAAAGTCTTGCAGAAGCATCAGCCGTACAAAACATCTAACTCGTTCTCTACAGTATGAAACTTGTATTCCGCACACGTATCGTCATCTATTCTCACCGTTAACGTCGCAGGTTCGACCATCGCTGTTACTTATTTAGTGATCACTGTAAGTTTTATTCTTTCATCGGCATTACTGCCCGTCATACGCTTCAGTGCTTATTACTCTAACTTGTGTGGTACTACCTACTAAGAAACTTTGTGGTTCCCGCACTTCCCGCGAGCAGCTTAAATTTGTGAAGTCATTCTTGCCCTTACAGCTTACTGAATACGACAATACGGCAAGCGGCGACTGCATAGTCATGCCGTTCTTTCATTTTCCGGTTTCTGAACCTCGTATTTCCTATTCTAGCACAGTTGGACCAGGTGCCCTAGTTCTTTACAAACGTAACATATACTCGTTCTTGAAATATCACATGACCCTAAAAACCTTTGGAGATGGCATCGATGACACGCCATCTGTTGTTCACTTGCAATTTCCCTGTAATGACCTCTCACAGTTTTTTATCTATTCTCCTCAGCGTTGTCGGCGGATGGTGTAATCGTTTCTCTGCCCCACTACAAGTCCGCTGAACGACGTCTCTTTTCCTGGCATGTGTCTCTGTAGTGCAATTCCTTGCATTATGACCTCCTCTCTTACATTTAAAACAATAATCTCTCAGGTGACTGGATTCAGCAACCTTTTCTTCACAAGAGACGATTGACACTTCTGCTAATACTAGATACACTACTCGGGCTAAGGTTATATCCTGCCCGCTTCCTCTCACGACTGTTTTAATCCTCTCATCGTCGATTCCCCGTGTGAACACTGCTCGCTCCAGCTTCCCAATCAGAGTTTCGCTCCCTGGACTGTATGACTTGCAAATCACTCACTAGACGGTTTCTCGAAATTGTTCCATCTTGGTTCCTGAACATGTTGTATATTACCTGCCTTTCCCTACACTTGACTACTGTTTTTCCCAGAATTTTGAACATCTTGTAACATTTTACATTGTCGAACGCCTTTTGCACATCGACAAATCCTACAAATATGTGTTGATTTTTCTTCAGCTATGCTTCCATTATCAACTGTAACATCAGAACTGCCCACCTAGTGCTTTCTCCTTTTCTAAAGGCAACTGATCGTCATCTAACAGATCCTCAATTTTATTTTCCACTCTCCTGTATATTGTCCTTTTCAGATACTTGGGTGCATGGGCTTGTAAGCTGATCGTGTGATAATTCTGTCGGCTCGTGCTATCTACGGAATTTCGTAGATGGTATTACCCCGAAAGATATTGCCCAGTCTCATACATTCTAGACACCTACGTGAACAGTCGTTTTGTTGCCATTTTCCCCAATGGTTTTAGAAATTCTAATGGAATATCAATCCCTTCTGTCCTATTTGATCTTAAGTTGCCCAAAGCTCTTTCAAATTCTGAATTCTTCCCTGTCGACTCTCGTTTCTGCTGCTCGTCATCAGATAAGTCCTCCCTTTCGCAGAGGCCATCAGCGTACTCTTTCCACCTATCTGCTTCCTCTCTCTCTCTCTCTCTCTCTCTCTCTCTCTCTCTCTCTCTCTCCGCTACATTAAACAGTGGAACTCCCATTGCATTCGTAATGTTATAACTCTTGTTTTCCAGTGAAGGTTTTTCTGAGTTGTCTGTATAGTGCGTCAGTCCTTTCGACAATCATTTCTTTTTTGACTTCTTCATATTTTTCATGAGAACATGCTACCTGCACTTCCTATTTATTTCGTCCCTAAGTGACTTGTATTTCTGTATTCTTGAATTTCCCTGAATGTTTTTGTACTTCCTTCTTCCCTCGATCAACTGAAGTACTTCTGTTAACCACGGATTCTTTGTAGTTAACTTCCCTGTGTCTGTGTTTTGCTTTCCAACTTTCGTTCAAATGGTTCAAATGGCTCTCAGCACTATGGGACTTAACTTCTATGGTCATCAGTCCCCTAGAACTTAGAACTACTTAAACCTAACTAACGTAAGGACATCACACACATCCATGCCCGAAGCAGGATTCGAACCTGCGACTGTAGTGGGTCGCGGTTCGGGACTGTAGCGCCTAGAACCGCTCGGCCACCCCGGCCGACCCAACTTCCATGACTGCTCTTTTTAGAGATGTCAATTTCTCTTCAACTGAGCTGCCTACCGAGCTATTCATTATCGCAGTACATCTATAGCCTCAGAGAACTTCAAGCATACCTCTTCATTCCTTAGTACATATGTATGCCTCTCCTTGTGCTCTGATTCTTCCTCACTAGTCCCTTAAACTTTAGCCTACTGTTTATTATTACTTAATTGTTGTCTGAGTCTATATCTGCTCGTGGGTACACATTACAGTCCAATATCTAATTTAAGAATCTCTGCCTGACCGTGATGTAATCTTACTGGAATCTTCCCTTATCTCCTAGGCTTGCAGATCTCAATTAGTCTTTCTCCTGTCTCACTCCCACTACCAAGCCCATATTCTCCTACAGATCTTCTTTCTACACCTTCCCTTACAACCTCATTCCTGCCTACCATTACTATTAGATTTCAATTTCCTTTTGAGTACTTGATTACTGTTTCGATGTCGTCATACACTTTCTCTTTGTCTTCAACTACTGCTTACGACGTCGGCATGTATACCAGAACTACTGTTGTCAGTCATGGTTTGCCATCGATTCTGATGAGAACAATTTTATCAGTGAACTGTTCAGAGTAACTAAATCCCTGCTCTACTTCCCTATTCATAACTAATGCTACTTCCGTTACACCATTTTGTGCTGCAGTTGATATACCTCGTCTGACTAGAAATTCTAGTCTTCTTTTCCATTTCACTTCGCTTGCACACACTATTTTCTAGCTTCTCTACCATGTTCCAACTTCTGACATTCCATGCCCCGAATCATAGAACTTTCTTCGGTCTTTTTCTCCTGATTACCTCCCGCCCTCCCCCCCCCCTCCCCCCCCCCCCTCCCCCACACACACACACTCCTATAGCAGTCCCCTCTAGGAGGTCTGAATTGGTGATTTGTCCAGAATCTTTTGCCAATTAAGAGATCATCATTACTTTTAAGAGGCCATATGACATATGGACAAACATTGGGTTCTTTTTTAATACACTGTTTTCCCCTTGCCTTCTGCGTCCTCATGCAGCTGATCTTCGTTGGTTAATCGACCTTTTAGTGGCAGTTTCTCACCCCAGTGACGAGAGAAACCTCTGTCCGCTCTTCCACCGTCATTGACATGGCCGTTGACAGAACAAGGATGACTTCATCATTTGGATTTGCAACTCCTTGTGTTGACCGTGTCTGCAGTTAAAATTGCAGGATTTGAGGTCTGCCAGTTATTCAAAACACCCGTTTTTTCTCAGTACCCAAACATGTTTCAGCACCACTGTGCCATCATCAGTGGGTTTCAGGAAACACAGTTGTGCTGAAACATGTTTGGGGTACTGAGAAAAAACGGTATTTTGCATAACTGGCGGACCTCACATCTTACAAAGGATGACTTCTTGTGCCGGAAGACTTCGGCCGCCATTGCTGACCACTTTTATGCAAAATTTTAGCAGTGGCGAGGTTGGAACTTATGACCCAGGACGTTTTGATTACTAGTAAAAGATGCTATCTATATACGACATTCATACAGGTCATTGTGAATTTGCACTTGGTGCATATTGGACTACATACCGCCATGCATGAAATGTAGCTACACTTATGAATTTTTCTTTATATTTGGATGGGGGACATCATCAGTCTGGACAAAATGGATTGTAATTAGCATGTTCACTTCCGATCGCACACTTGCGAGAATAAAATAGTATTAACATCCCTCATACCTTGTAAAACCATGCGGAACTAGATTTGGGGAAATTACAGCACTGAAAGAAGAGAGTGAGTATTTTGCCATACTGTTAACGTATGGAACTTTCTTATCCATGGCGATATAGCAGAAGCTATGGTTTTTAGTTTTTTCAAACCAGTACTGTAACGAAATTTCTTCTCCTATGTTACAGTAAGGCGACACAGTGAGGTTTCTCGTAAGCTATTGCTATTGCTGGTCGCCAACTGCTTGTTTAATAAGACATTCTGTTACAGGAATCTGTCGCTATAACTAATGAAAGGTGAGTCTGTGCTAATTACACGGTCTTTTGGCAAAAGAAACAAAATCGAACCGGTGAGCAAGAGAAATGCAGCCGCTACTCATTACAGATTATTGTCTTTCAAATGATAAAAGATAAACGTTTTTTAGACAAAACTGAATCACCAATTGAGCTGCAGTTTTGGGCGGAATCCTGTAACCCATCATATTTTCAACAGTGAACAGTTGGGCTGAAACACACCAATGGATTCTCTTTCGGTTCTTCATTTGAGAAATGTGAGAATAATTAGCAGCAAATAGTGTACCGTCTATTGTTCCTGTTCAAAATTCAGAGTTAATTGGTGAACGTCTTTACCGTAATCATATTTTAATGTGTTGAATATAAGTTACACATATTTATAATATACTTTAACTTTAATGAGTTGTCTCAAGCGGTTCATAAAGCAATGGCTACCATGTTTTCATATCCTCGTTAACCACATATAACTTTTTTCATTGGAGCGATTGTAGTGGCGTGGGAATTGGGAAAATGAGCGAGACTCATCTTCTGCAGGCTATGCAGTAGAGATAGAAAGATTGTGGAACAGGAGGGGAAAATTGCTGCCCTTCAGGCTAAGTTAGATGAGGCTAGGCGATAACTGGGCAGGTTAAGGGGGAGTGGGGTAAACATGGGTTGGAAGTGGCAACAGGCATAAGGAACACGCCAAGAAATACTTCTGACAGCGATGTTATTAATGTACAAAATAGGTTTGACCTGTTGCCTCAGTCAGAAACTGATGAGCCTCTCACAGAAGTAGATGTAGACAGGTCTCAACAAGCTTTCAGCAGTAAATTGAATAAGAATGTAGGGAAGTCTTGTTGCTAGGTAGTTCACATGCTAGCGGTGTGGGCCAACTTCTGCAGGATGAATTAGGGTCAGAATACCAGGTCACAAGTTTTTTCAAACCTAGTGCTGGACTGGGGCAGGTTACAGAGGATTTAGGTTCACTATGTAGAGGCTTTACTAAGAAAGGTACCGTGGTTATTGTGGGTGGGCCAGGCAACAGTACTGACAGAGATCTGGGGTACAGCATAGAGTGTGACCTGGCAAAGATTGCATCAACATCGAGTCATACCAGTGTTGGGTTTATGTCGGTTCTGGAGCGCCACGACCAACCTCATTTGAGCTCTTCTGCCAGGAGAGTTAATTTGGAGTTGGAACGGCTACTGGGAGCTGGTGCAGGGTCACACATTGGTGTGGTTCCTGTTGATTCACTCTGTAGGTGGGACTATACTAGACATGGCCTACACCTCAACATGAAAGGGAAGGGTAAACTGGCTGGGCTGATAACAGAAAATCTAAAGGCGGAAGGAACTACATCTCATGGTGGAAACTCTTTTTTAGTGTAAATCAATGTCCAGTGGGAAACTCAGCCAGGCAAGTACTAAAGATGTTAAAAAAGTTCAAGATACTCACAAAAGGTGAAAAATAATGTTAGTATATTTCATCAAAATATTTGGGGCCTGAAGAATAAAATTCATGAGCTTCTGCTTTGTTTAGAAGATATAGAAACTGAGAATGTAATAGATAGAAAGATTGTGGAACAGGAGGGGAAAATTGCTGCCCTTCAGGCTAAGTTAGATGAGGCTAGGCGATAACTGGGCAGGTTAAGGGGGAGTGGGGTAAACAGGGGTTGGAAGTGGCAACAGGCGTCACATTGTCACTGATATGCAAAAGGTTAGCATCAATGGGTACAAATTAGCTGCACATGTAAGTAGAGATAATATGATGAGAGGAGGAGTTGCCGTACATGTCAAAAGCTTCCACTGTGTAAAAAATTTAGAAACTAAAAAATTTTGTGTAGAGCAACATATGGAAGCATGTGCCACTGAACGTAAACTAAATGATGGCACTTTCATAATTGTAACAGTGTGTAGGTCCCCCTCAGGGAATTTCCAGCTATTTCTAGAAAATTTTGACGCTTTGTTGTGCTATCTGTCAGACAGGGGGAAACAAATTATCATTTGTGGGGATTTCAATGTTGATTCCATGAAAGATTGTAATAGGATGAATGACCTTGTAGTATTACTCAGTTCTTTCAATTTGAGCTCCATCATTGATTTTCCCATTCGGATAACAAAGAACAACAGTACATTGATAGATAACTTTTTTATAGACCAAGATAAGTTTCAGGACATAAATGCTTATCCTGTTGAGAATGATCTTTCAGATCACGATGCACAGCTAGTTACAGTACATGACATAGCTCCATGCACTATATCAAATCAGACTTTCAAAGCAGTGCTTTCAATTAACAATATAAATATTGCAAACTTTAGGGCAAGCCTACAGCAGCTAGACTGGGATGAAGTGTATAAGGAACCCGATGCAAACTTTAAATATAACTTATTTCACGATACATTTGTAAGGGTATTTGAAAATTGTTTTCCCAAGAAAATAGTTAAACATAATTCCAAGAAAAGATATAAAAAACCTTGGCTAGCCAAAGGAATAAGAATATCTTGCAAATGTAAAAGAGAACTGTAACAGCAAGAGGGAGTACTGACCCCGAAATTGTTCAGTATTATAAAAACTATTGTGTGGTACTAAGAAAAGTTATTAAAAAGTCCAGAAGCATGTGTATCATGTCAGAGATCAGTAACTCTGATAAAAAATTCAGGTAATTTCGAATATTATTGAAAGGAAAACAGGGCAACCGAGAGCACAGGAAGACTTTAGTGCCATAAAACTGAATGACAAGGGGGGGGGGGGGGCAGTGTACAAATGATTTAATTCATAGTTAACTGGTAGAATGCAGAACGTTGAAATAAGTGGTTCATGTAATGTTAAAACAACAACTGATTCATCAAACTGGGGGGCTATCAAGTATGGGGTCCCACAGGGTTTGGTCTTAGGTTCTTTACTGTCCTTGATATACATTAATGACTTACCATTCCACATTGATGAAGATGCAAAGTTAGTTCTTTTTGCTGATGATACAAGTATAGTAATAACATCCAAAAACCAAGAATCAAGTGATGTAATGGTAAATGATGTTTTTCACAAAATTATTAAGTGGTTCTCAGCAAACGGACTCTCTTTAAATTTTGATAGAACACAGTATATACAGTTCCGTAAAGTAAATGGCACAACTCCAGTAATAAATATAGCCCTTGAACAGAAGTCTGTAACTAAGGTAGAATTTTCAAAATTTTTAGGTGTGTCCATTGATGAGAGGTTAAACTGGAAGCAACACATTGATGGTCCGCTGAAACGTCTGAGTTCAGCTACGTATGCTATTAGGGTTATTGCAAATTTTGGTGATAAGAATATCAGTAAATTAGCTTACTATGCCTACTTTCATTCACTGCTTTCGTATGGCATCATATTCTGGGTAATTCATCGTTGAGTAGAAAAGTATTCATTGCTCAAAAACGTGTAATCAGAATAATTGCTGGAGCCCACCCATGGTCATCCTGCAGACATCTATTTAAGGATCTAGGGATCCTCACAGTAACCTCACAGTATATTTATTCACTTATGAAATTTGCTGTTAATAATCGAACCCAGTTCAAAAGTAATAGCAGTGTGCATAGCTATAACACCAGGAGAAAGGATGATCTTCACTATGCAGGGTTAAATCTGACTTTGGCACAGAAAGGGGTAAATTACGCTGCCACAAAAGTCTGTGATCACCTACCAAACAGCATCAAAAGCCGGACAGATAGCCAACTAAACTTTAAAATAAATTAAAAGAATTTCTAGATGACAACTCCTTCTACTCATTGGCTGAATTTTTAGATATAAATTAAGGGGAAAAAAAGTTAAACATTAGTGTCATGCAATATTTTGTGTAATGTAATATCTTGTACAGACATCTTTTATTAACCTGACACGTTCCACATCATTACGAAGTGTCGTATTCATGATGTATGGAACAAGTATTAATCTAATCTAATCTAATCTAAAGAGGCATAAGATTTGTGATTTGTAACAGAGCAGTTCTGCATTTTTTGCTGCAGTCTAGAACTGACCCAATAGAACTCTTCATAACTCTGAAGCTGTGGGCACACTGAGGACTTGCAGAATCTTGCAACTATTCGTAAAAGCGAGTATCACTGATAAATGAAGAGCTATCTGTAGTAAAACGGTTCACTACCACACTCTGTTAAGGAATAGAAACGGAAAGATGAAATTCTGTTCGCTGTAATTTTTCATATGTCAAAGATAACTGAAGTGTAGAAAGGAAATCGTTGGTAAGTTTAATTTTTTACAATTTACAGTAACATAAAAGAAGAAATTTCATGTTTTTCGTACTAGCTAATTCTGTTTTGAGTAGCTGTTAATGTCTCTTGAAAAAATACGGCACTGGTTTTAAAGAAAAGAAAGGAAAGTTCCATACGTTAACCATGTGGCAAAACACACTGCTCGTTGCATGCTATCATTTGCTCAGATCTCGTTTTGATATTTCGAACGGTTTACAAGAAACTGGGGATGTAAATGAATATTTCATTCTCGCGTGAGTGCGATTAGAAGTGAACGCCCTCAGTAACATCCATTTCGTCGAGACTCTCCAAAATTTAAAGAAATTTCTAAACGTTAGCTACATTTTATACACAACACTATATTGCCTGACATCTACCAAACGCATATTCATAGTGATACGTGTTACAAACCGGACACAATGGGAAGGACCAGGCCTCTTTGCTTTTTTCTTTTATGACTCTTTTATTACAAAGGTTTATATCAATTTAGCTCAAACACGTAGCTAGTGATCGAATGACGACACAGACACTACAACAATTTTCGGTAACAAATAAATAGCGTGAATTTGTACTCACAGTAACCAACTAATAAACAGCCATGCCATTGAATAAGTAGTAGGCCATTTGGAACGAATTAGCAACACCCCGCAGCTAGGGAAGTTAATAACAACAGTCTTTAAATGTCTTGCTCCCCATTAAATAAACAAACTTGCAGTAATTAAATGAATAACAAATCAAACACACTACGCTCCACTGTAACTCTTCAGTGGAAGCCAAGCCAAAATGAAGATTCCATTAACTGACTAGCACTGAAGTCACACTAAAGCTCATCTCTGTGACACACATGGGGAAAACTTATACAAGACAATATTTTGAAGGGAGCACATCAGTAGTTTTACTGCAGTAATGCAGCTAACTCGTGCCACTGAAAATTGAGGTTCTAGACCGGGGCACAAGGTGGTATACAATGAGGTTGCCTTAGTGCTATACTGCGCTCCAAAATATTAATTCAATTGGCCAATCCTAAATTAAGTACACATAAACCAGCGTTAATTAACGAGGAGTGACACCAGGTCGCTCGAAGGGATGACAACATTTAATTGAAAAGACAAGTGCCGTAGGCGGCAGTAACATGAAACACCTTCTCCGAGTTTTAACCAGGAGTCACTTCCCGCTATACAAGTAAACATTTAACCAAGTGCAAGGAAGGAACCCCAAAGAGAAAATCCAAATAAAACCCCCAAAAGATTATAAAGGACAAGGAACCCCAACTATTTAAATTAAAAGAATTGGCTCTCCCCAAAGGTAGCGTAAACGCGAAGGCCACAGTTAAGAGGCCATCATAATTGATTACAAAGGGTCTTATACATTTGCTCCTTTTCCTTAAAGAAACACAAGGCTGCTTAACTTCTGCTGGACGTCCGGTATGGCTCGTTTAGGATCCACCAGGCAGCAACCCAAGCTAGGCGGTCGCAAGGCACGGCGAGTAAACTCAGGAGAGCAGACAGGCAGGCAGCCAACACATATCCTCCATGCTGAACCGACATGACCGCGTACAACCAACTCCACATATACGTGGTTGCTTCCCACCTCGTACCTCGCGGCGTCTCAGCAGGTAGCCCGAGCAAACGTCAACTGCCACGGAATGCGGAACACAACAAGGCAAGCAAAGATAAGAAACATCGAAGGATCGATAATGGACATCCAAGAGACTGGCGCGCCAGTAACGAGCGCCACGACTCACATAGCGATTCATATTTTTCATTGCAACGTATTCGCGTTTCGTGATTGTATGTTAAATATCACAATAACTTTGACCATTAACGAAATGAAGGCCATTTCACCATTAAGCTGACACATAAGGCAGAAAAGTAACACGGAAATTGTTTCACCTAATATAGCGTAAATGTTAACTACATTTTATACACAGCAATATATGGCCTCGTATGTACCAAACTTACATTTACATCGATTCCTATTTTTCATTGCAACGTTTTTGAACTCCGTGCTTATATCTGAAACATCACAATAACTGTGTCCACGACATGAAGGCCGCTTCACTATGAAGCTGACACATAAATCAAATGCATGCATGTCTGAAGGAACAAACCCTGCGGCGACTACAGCCATTACAAAATGCTTGAAGTGTATTCAAAGTTGCCAGTTGCGAATATGGACAACCATCAGCCGTATAATGGAAAGACGACTGTGCAAATTGGTGCCAACCGAACTTGAACCCGGATTTCCCGCTTATCGCAAGTGACCCCTTACCATGGGGTATTCAGTTACACAGCTGATGACTGTTCATATTCGCAGCTGCGAATAAATTTGTTGTATTCTCTTTAGGTGGTGGTGGCTCATGATCCTTTAATAGAAGGTTTCATGCAACGAGGAGTGTCCGTAGCAAACAAGCTATAGTTTCTCACCATATTCAGCGCCTAATAGCGTCAAGAGTAGCCAGGGCCATTATCTGCTAGAGACTGCAATATGTCACCTCTGTATTGAATGTCCAGTTGAAGCGTAATCTCTCAAGTCTCGGCTGAAGTCCTTTCGTCATGATCCACAGAAAATGTTCTCTGCACTTTTTTCTGAACGGAAGTGCTGTCTCCACTATATCCCAAGCTGAAGTGTGTTCTCCACTCTACACGTCTCTTCTCTATTGGTTGACAGAATTCACGTCTCCCAGTGAAAAAGTCTCTGCGAAATCATAACCAATGATGTTTTTGCTGGCAACACAACTACCTCAGCTCCTAGTCAGAGCTTTTCCACGTTAACTAGTTGATACACACTAGTGTCCACAGTTCATAAAACTATTTTGAGTTACTCTCCCATGCCTCATATATGATTTATACTCATCTAATACGCTTGTCTCCACATCCACGTTTCTCGGAAACTGGCGTCTTGACTTCTCATACTCCATTTTGTTGGATTCACCAATGAGAAGATCTCCTAAAACTTTTTAGGCCAGATGTTATTCACCTCACAAAAAACGGCGTCGGGAGGTCCGCTCATCGCTTTACAAAGAAAAAGAATCCTTGTTCACAATGCAGGTCTGTCGCTTCCCACGGAACGCCGAGATCTTTATCGGTCAATGACTTCCCCCGACCCAGGTTCCTCAGAAGGCGACTCGTTGCCACAGAACAATGTTCTTTAGATATGTGTTTTGCTTGGATGGTACTGCTTGTAAGAACTGACACTCTGTGCAAGTGTACGTGTTCGTCGCGCTATATTATATGATGTCTGCGTATACAGCGTTAGACGCCATACCACCCAGGATGCATTATGCGAAAAACTGCAGGAACGTGACCCACACAGGTCAGTACTAACAATGCTCAGGTCGCCGTCGTTACGTGCCCTGAGCGGTCAGCTGGTTTCATTGCTTCGTGTTTATCTCTGAATAGCAACCTGTGCCTCTGAGGGTGGTCGGTCCGAACACCAAGTCAGTGGCAGGGGCCACTGGACCCAGCTTGGCTCATCACGTACCAAAACTACAGTGAATATTACATGCAAAATAGCCACTGGAAAAGGGAGGAATTATTACAAAATATACATCTTAATCCTGGCAGGCAAACAGTAATCATTAACTGTTTATTAGTTGACAGGAGAAAAAAATCAGATTGTAATAACTTTAAATTAACTATGAGTAACACATGAGACCTGCCAGTTCAGCAATGGAATGGTGCGTATCACTATTCCAAAATGAAAACTAAAGCACGTCTCTGGAACGTAGCGAATTATATGCACTAGGTAACCAGTGCGAACAGAAGTTAACGTAAAAGACTGCCACTTGGTCACACTGTGGAGCACTACGGATAACTTCAGGACAGGAAGAACAAAGGACACTTCACAGGATTTCTAGTAGTAACTTTGCTGTACTGTTTTCTTTCTGTACTTGTAATGAAGACACCGAGAAGAAACGTTTTAAGTCTTCCTAATATTACATTTGACCAAAAACAAAGAATGATTTAATCAAGAGTGAACTGACTGTGAATCCACTAACAATATTTATTAGTGTAAAAATAGCAAAAAACCGACTGTTCGCGAGAGGCAGGATGTCTACATTCGGGCTGCCATACTAGCACGAAGTTTCTGTTAATTGCCATAATTATTTTATTTTTTAATTTCACGTAACATTTTTTTTTTTACATTTTTGCTCTGTACCCATATAATCGTTATAATCGCTGCAAATGTCTACTGCCCTTAGAGTAGATAGTAACATTCATTTTTTCCCCATTGATTTAAATCAGTAGCCACCGGAAGCTAAAGTCTTTAATTCCATTGAGTCTTAATTCGTAGTGGTTGCGGCATCAAAATGATATCTGTTCTTTCGTAGATGTCTGAAAGAACGGACACCACATAATTACTTAACTTCCTTCATTTATAGTTTGTAACTTAGCTCTCCAATAAATATCGTAAATAATTCTTGAAACAATGTATACGCACATTCAAATTACTACATTTACATGATTCTATACAAAAGAATAAAAAATATACGTTCATTTCTGCATAATATAATATGAAGACCTAAAGAAATATTATGATATTAAAATGCTAATATTAATGTTACTGGAACAAAATACATCAGTTTTAAGGATTTCCACGTACATTTTCTTCATTGGGCTAAAAATTCCATAAATAACCCTTAACATCCACAATAATATTTCAAGGTAGTTAATTAGCAATCAATCATTGTCGATTACATCTAAACACTTGTATGTGATCGCTTTCTATCATGATGTCAACTCTTGTCATTCTAGACGTCGATTTTGGTGGCACAGCTTGAAGTAATTATCTTTGAGAACCAAATTCTTGGTTTATCCTAGGTCAGTTTACTGAATAATACGCTACAGCTCTCATTAGACCTTCTCAAAACATTGGGAAACTCAGAACTGGAAGACAAGTCAGGCAACAAAAATTATTCCCATGAGTCCCACAGAATGCCTTCAGAGCTCCAAATTTGAAAAGAAGAAGGATGCTATGCAACATTCCTTAACCACCTTCGTTTTGTTGACGACTTTATACTGTTCGCTTTCGCACAGATAAAAATATACAATTAATGGAGAAATTTAAGAGAAGCGCCTACGTAGCCCTTTTCCATAAATTTTGTAATTGTTATTATTATTATTGTTGCTATAATTGTTATTGTTATACGACCTACGTTTCGGGTTGTAGGCCAGTTTTCTAGTGCACAGTTGATCCCGAAGGTGACAATCAAGCAAAGGTACCCTATCGATTCTGGGCTTAAACTATGAGGTATACCCCTGTTGATAATTTTGAGAGTTACGGTTGTATTCTGCAACATTCGTTAGGACAGCATTTACAGTAACTGCAAATAACAGGCAGTGGAGTAGATCTATGTGCACAGGAATCTGGCCCTTATTTGTTTGTGAGTGAGGGCATTCACTTTTTTCTCCTATGTATTGGTTGTAACATTGTCTCGAAATAATGAATAATTGAATTGAGACTCCTCTTTCAATAGCAAATTGGCTTTTTTTAATTTCTTATTGGGTGAGCATAGGACCCCTTCCCTCTGTGTGCAGAAATTCTGCAGCAATTACGTATACACGGCTTTGTTTTAAGCAATGTTCGGCAAGAGATGAAAATGGACAAGTTTCCGTCTGCCCATTTTGTCAATTTGATTACTATCATCATGAGTGTGTATGTTTCTGGGTCGATATTTTATTAAGTAGCCTTCAATCTTTAATTTTCATCCAGAAGTGCAGAGTAATCTGTACGAATAGATTATGGTTAAGTCTGATGATGTGCATCAGTTATGACGATGTCTTTACATAGCAATCTGCGGGAACAGTTGGTATGAATAACTTAGAAAACATCTCTGTGTATTCAGTTCTGTAGACTAGCTCATGTCTCTGACGTTCAGTAGAATGAGATGGAACGACAAATATGTGTCCACACAGGTGTTGTAATTAAAAATGTTCTTGTGACTGACGATAATTAACATATATCTGAATTTGTAGTCATAGTGAAGGGCTTCATAGCAGCTGACGGTTTACAACATGATTTTTGACAATGAAGGAATGTTGTGGCATCTCTTGTTCCCCTTCTTTATAAACATTGGTATTAGGCGATATTCCAGTAAGCTATTGGGGCTAGACATAGCTTGTCAAGAGTACTGTGGATCACACGTATCATCATAAAGCTCTGTCCACCTGTCATAGCTTCAGGGCCTGCAGGATGCAACTCTATGATGTAAAGGGAAAGACATATCCAATACCATATGCACATATAATGTTCGGTTTCCTGTGACAATTCACCGCTGTACTACGTAGCTTAATTGGAAGAGTCTAACTGATTAACAGTTTATATAGTGTAACTACCTGATACAGTCGGTGTGGAGAGAGCGGTCTGTAAAATTGAATGCTACAGACTTTTTATACAAGCCTTTATTTGCGAAGACTCAAATGTAGGAAACAGTGATTACTAGTTTCAACCCGCTTAAGCAGTCATCTTCAGATCAGAAGACAAACATACAGTTCCCACATCAACAGAGTAGTTAAGCTAACATTTCTTTAAGTACGCTAACACTGAAATGACTAAGTGTCCTACCCATTCTCGTGATGGGATACACCGCATGTTTATACCCTGATCTGAATATGACTGTTTAAGATGTGGAAACCAGTATTCAGTGTTTTCTGCATTACAATGTTCTCAAATAAAAGTTTTAATAAAAAATCTACAGTATTCAAATATACATTTCATATATAATAATTGGGTGGGGTCAGCGTACTCTAAAAGAACTGAAAAATGTTGCTTTACTGAAAGTGCCATGACATACTCAGTTCTTATACGTGACTGTTAAGGTGTTTTGTGTAGCAATGTAAATGTAAAGTTAATGAAAGGCAAGAAGTTCTCCCAAAAACTATTTTATTTTAAATACGTGCTGAGTACCAGGTGGTTCCCGGCTATATATTTATTTCAGTTCTTTTAGTCGGTCTCCTCCTTACCCTTCTCTCTGTCCATCAACTCCTCCTCCTCTCTGTCTATCTTCTTCTCTGGCCCCTCTTTGTCCACCTCCACCAGCCCCCACTCTCTGTCCCCCTGCTCATCTTTGTGTCCACCTGCTATTCTCCCTCTCTCTGACAATCTGCTCCTTCCCCTTCTGTCCATCTCCTCCTCCCCATCCATGTACGTCTCCTCCTGTCCCCTCCCTCTCCTCCTCACCCTCTGTACATTATTGCTTAGAAGTGCGAAGTAATGCACCAGATTAGAGTCTACAAGATATTATGTATGGAGAGATTTTCAGAGATTTTTAAAACTGAGGATAATTTACAACTACATCAATAAACTGACAGATGATCATTATTAACTAATTCAGAAGGCAGAAAAAGCCTGAGAAGCCCCAGATCGATGAATCATAACGAACAACAGTGGATGTCTATGGTGCACATTATGATACAGTTGAATCAAAATAGTAATTACTGTATTTTAGTTTTTTCTATTTTTAATATTATCTGTATGTCATTTTAAGTTTAGTTGAATCTTTTTCATCATGTGTTTAAAAATATCTTTATTTTAAAACTTTTCTTTATTTCATTGCAGTCAGCTGCTCTTCAACTCTTAAAGCAAACATCTACAAGATCATTTTAAGGTGGATTGGTTACGATTTGTTTGGATATGTATGCTGTGAAGTAGCGAGAATTCTTTAGACATGCTTGATGAACCACTTAAAGCTGATTTTTAATGTTAACTTGAAATCTTATGGCTAATGCTGTTGTTCCAGACAGAGCACAAAACAACTTTCTCAATGGTATCCAAGTACTTCTGCACATGAAATAAATATTTCATATACCAGAATATTCGTTAATCAGTGCCATTAAGTAATAAAATTTGCCACATGTTTTATTTAGTAAGAAATGTTTTGAAACAAAATATCTGTAAGCAAGATGTGTCACTCAAGTGCGGAGAATCCTCTGTTATTTTTTAAACAGGAAATGTAACAACTTCACCAGTCAATTTTTTTCATATCTTGTCGAAAATGTTCAATAATTTTTGCCCACTCAACGGAGTTGTTACATGAATAAAGAGAACAAGAATCTTTGAATAAAACTAGTCAGCACACTCAAAACACTGTGCTGTGCGAAGTATGATATAAGGCCACTGAAATAACATGTCTAACATTAAGAATAGAGTTCTTCCGATGAAGACACGCACAACTTCTGCGAGAACAGATTTACTGATCTTCATGCAATGGGAAAGAAATACACAAACATTTAATGTTAAGCACTGTTAAATACACAAAGCCCAGTTAATATTCGTGGAACTTTCAGCGATACGAAGAAAAAAGTCGAGGTGCTTGTTGATGTCGGGATAGAACAGGCTAACACATGTTAGAAGAAATAAACATGTGAAATATTGTCTCACCAAAGCTATCATTAAATTCACATTCTAATAGTTACCAGCGTAAACAGTGAATCTAATAACTCAATATTTAGTACACTACTAGCCATTAAAACTGCTACGCCACGAAGATGACGTGTTACAGACGCGAAATTTAACCAACAGGAAGAAGATGCTGTGATATGCAAATGATTAGCTTTTCAGAGCATTCACAAAAGGTTGGCGCCGGTGGCGACACCAAAAACGTGCTGACATGAGGAATGTTTCCAACCGATTTCTCATACACAAACAGCAGTTGACCGGCGTTGTCTGGTGAAACGTTGTTGTGATGCCCCGTGTAAGGAGAAGAAATGCGTACCATCAGGTTTCCGACTCTGATAAAGGTCGGATTGTAGCCTATCGCGATTGCGGTTTATCGTATCGTGACATTGCTACTCGCTTTGGTCGAGATCCAATGACTGTTAGCAGAATATGGAGTTGGTGGGTGCAAGAGGATAATACGGAACGCCGTGCTGGATCCCAACGGCCTCGTACCACTAGCAGTCGAGATGACAGGCATGACTGTAACGGATCGTGCAGCCACATCTCGATCCCTGAGTCAACAGATTGGGACGTTTGCAAGACAACAACCATCTGCATGAACAGTTGGACGACGTTTGCAGCAGCATGGATTATCAGCTCGGAGACCGTGGCTGCGGTTACCCTTGACGCTGCATCACAGACAGGAGCGCATGCGATGGTGTACTCAACAACTAACCTGGGTGCACAAATGGCAAAACGTCGATTTTTCGGATGAATCCAAGTTCTGTATACAGCATCATGATGGTTTCATCTGTGTTTGGCGACATCGTGGTGAACGCGCATTGAAAGCGTGTATTCGTCATGGCCATACTGGCGTATCTTCCGGCATTATGGTATGGGGTGCCATCGGTTACACGTCTCGGTCATCTCTTGTTCACATTGGCGGCACTTTGAACAGTGGCCTTTACATTTCAGATGTGTTACGACCCGTACCTGTACCCTTCATTCGATCTCTGTGAAACCCTACTTTTCAACAGGATAATGCGATACCGCATGTTGCAGGTCCTGTTGGGGCCTTTCTGGATACAGAAAATGTTCGACTGCTGCTCTGGCCAGCACACTCTCCAGATCTCTCACCAATTGAAAACATTTGGTCAATGGTGGCCGAGCAACTGGCTCGTCACAATACGCCAGTATGAACTGTGGTATCGTGTTGAATCTGCATGGGCAGCTGTACCTGTACACGGCATCCAAGCTCTGTTTGAGTCAATGCCCAGGCGTGTCAAGGCCGTTATTATGGCCAGAGGTCGTTGTTCTGGGTACTTATTTCTCAGGATCTATGCACCTAAATTGCGTGAAAATGTAATCATATGTCAGTTCTAGTATAATATATTTGTCCAATTAATACCTGTTTATCATCTGCATGTCTTCTTGGTGTAGCAGTTTTAATAGCCAGTAGTGTAGTTACAGTGTAGTGTAGTCTGTATTTTGTCGGCAAAATATTTACTGTGGTCTTTTGAAAGATCAGGATTTCACGTGTGTCCGCGAGATATGCTGTATGGACTTTCTTAACCGGTGTTCCGTTTTATGCAGTTTGACAGCTTTGAAAGCACATTTTTTGAACTGCTGCATTATTTGAGCTGGATAAGATCAGCGCTTTGTGCATATATTGGCAGCTAAGACACAACATATAAAAATGTGTAAGTAGCCAGGTTAAATAAAAGGAAAGACCCATTATTGTACGTTTACAAGATAATAAAGCAGTAACTGGTAACAGTCACATCAACTAAATACCTATGAGTATTCGTGCAGGGGGTCATAAAACTACTCTTACGTGGGACAGATGCCAGAGTGAGATTAATGCAAGAGACCCAGACTGTGCACGCAGTAGTATGGGAATGAAGACTAACATATATGAGCTAGTAGATATGGGATGGAGGAGTAGCTGCCACGTACGTGAAACTTGAATATAAAACCGAAAACAATCATGTGACCTCTTTGGCGTACATCTAAATCTATAAACACGTGCTTTAGAAATGTCATTGAAAACATGTCTGCTACAATTTTAATCGTGTAAAATCGTTCCGATCTTTGGGAGGAATCTAGATTCATTGTCGAGTTACCTGTTAGACAATAACAGTTAATGACATGAGGCCATTTGAATATCCATTTCTTAAAATGTACTGACATAAAACAGCTTTAGAAATGTTATTGAACTTCTACAGTGTTCTACAGGCCGGGCTATTGGGGGAGAAAAAGTTCTATTGCAGCTGTATGGGAGACACCCAGCCCCGGGGTAGCCGCGCCGTCTGAAGCCCATTGCCCCTGGTCTCGCGACTTCCACCGTCGGAGGTTCAAGTCCTCCCTCGATCATGGGTGTGTGTGTTGTCCTTAGCGAAGTTTGTATGAGTTAGATTAAGTAGTGCATAAGCCTAGGAACAGATGACCTCAGCAAATTTGGGCCTGTAGCAACATACCAACATCACCACCACCACCAAGGAGACAAGCAGGCAGGTGCTGAGGTGCTGATACGTAATTTCACAAGGAAGTCTTCTTGTACACTAGAAGGCGGCCCGATCGAGCCACCCTATCTTGTTGACGTTTCAGAAAGGCCATGCAATTACGAACCGGCCTGTGGGGTATTTCCACACCATTAAGACGGGATGGTGTTAATCTGTCCCCGCCTGGAAGCAATTTATCATCACCACAGGTGTGATATTAATGACTATAGATACCCTCAAATTATAGTACAGTTATGCACAATCTGGCAGCACCCTCCACGACATCGAGTCCATGCAAGTTTCCATCGCATTATGGGTCAGCTAGCAGCCGACGTCGGTCTAGGCAGCCATCTGCACCAGAACAGTTCACCTTTCTAACTCCATACCTGTGATTTCATAACGACACGCCAGACGACCCATCCGCAGTCTTCATGACAGCAACTAAATTCCTGTCTTGGAGGGCAATGGTTCGCATGTTCGGCACTAGGTGCCACCATCCATCCATATTAGGGCAAGCTTCTAACCCAGTAGCAGAAGACGCCTACGAGAATTCATCGGTCCTTCGCGTCGGTGGCACTGCTAACTCAGGACCACACTGTGTTAACTCAGACACTTTCCGCTGAGTGGAGTAAACAGTGTCAGAAAAGCAGGATGCGAGCATCAAACAGCCATTCCGCTGACGTGACCTTCCGACGTCGACGGTATCAGTGGTAGACAACGCGCCTGCAGAGGATGTATCTGTGACCATCGCAGCATTACAACATTGTAGCTCAAGACTAAATAAAGAGTGTTGTAGCTTGCAGCAGAGTTTTCTTAGGCGCCGCTGGCCAGCATCAATTAACTCCACTGCCTCTAAAACCTGCCACTGCATCACATGGTTCAAATGGCTCTGAGCGCTATGGGATTTAACTTCTGACGTCATCAGTCCCCTAGAACTTAGAACCACTTAAACCTAACTAAGGACATCACACATATCCATGCCGGAGGCAGGATTCGAACCTGCGACCGTTTCATGTGTTGAGGACATTTTTATTATTAAATTATGATGTAATTACCCACGACTCCAACCACATTTTGTTATCTAATGTGCAAATTTTCAATGATAGATCGATAAAAATCAACTGGTTTTTGAGCAAAATATCTGGAGATAACATTATGGGCATTTTAGAATGTTTTACCGGCTAGAAAATGTTGCAACGATCGGACTAAATGCCAGTCCAATGGCGCAATACCAGGCAAGATTGGTGGATGAGGCAATAAGTCCCACCCAAATTCATTAAATTTTTCGATTGTTTGTTTTGCGCAGGGCGGTCTTGCATTACCATGCTGGAGAATAATGTCTTTTCCGTTGACATTTGCTGGGTCCTTTTCAATTATAGATTGATTTACACGATCCAGTTGTTCATGATAAAAGTCTGCATTTACAGTTTGTCAGGGTTTCAGCACTTCAAAATGAGTGACACTGCGAATACTCCACCAAATACACAAAAGCACCTTTCTGGGTTGTAAAGCTCTGTCAAATGTACCAAGTGGCGAGTCATTCAGAGAGGGTCACTGCTTTCTGCGTTTTTGACTGTCATAGGGGACCCATTGTTATCTCCAGTGATTAAACGATCAAAAAACGCTTCTGTACTGTACTGCTGAAGCCAATATGCTTTGATTTGTTGGCTAGCTTTTTTTGTCTTTACCAGGTGATCTTGGATGGTCGAACAAGGCTTTTTAAGAGTGTCTCCCAGTTATTAGATTGCCTGACGTGGATTTGCTTCCACTTCTGTCCTTAACATGTCATTGTCTGAAGTTGTAGGTCTTCATGATCGATACGAGGTGGAAAGGTCAAAATTATCGCATATGCATTTAGAAAACTGACTTTGGCATTTACAAACGTCTAATGTACTTGGATAAACATTGCAGATGTTTTTGGTAGCAATAATAGCGTTAGAACTCTTGCGAAACTCAGAAAGCTCAAATGATTCTTCTGGTAATTAGCTAGCAATTTCATTACAAATTGAAAAAACACAATAGGATTTAATCATTGACAACAAGAAAGAGAAAGTATCAAGGTAAACGGGTCCCGGCTTCCCATTCTGCGGTGAACGACCGTCGCAGGTAGCAAGAGAACTGCACCGGAAATGACCCCGCAGAAGTTCTTAGATGTTGGCGCGTCAGGTACATATAGTCTGTGGCCGCGACCTCGGCACCAGTCCACCATCCGCAATGAAGGGTGAGACTTTGACAACGCCAGCCACTCGTGCTGGCGAAACGCCAGAAAAATCATCAGACGAACGTCAGCTGAAGAACCTGAGACAGAAGCCAGCAGGCAGTTTATCAACAAGTGGCCACGAAAGCCTTAACAATTTTGATTTAGTTATTGATGAATTAATAAATCACTCTAACCTTAAAATGTCTTTGGCATGACTTTGAAGTTCACAATGTACTGATAAACGAGAAATGAATATAGGCGTCCACAGTAACGACATTACTTTCTCGTTCTCCTAATGTTATGAAACGTGCAACAAATCAACTACACTGAATTTGTGCTTACGGGGACCAGTCATTTTAAACTATTACATACTGCATTTTGAAGCTCATTAGTGTGAGAATCAATTAGTCTCATTCTTCTCATATTATGTTTAGTTCGGTTATACTCTCCAGTTATTTGTGGGAGAATATCTAAACATCTGTATATTCCCTGAAGATTAAATCACATCCACATTTATTTTTTTATCATTCTGTTCAAACACTCCACAATACACACTTTCATGTCAGAATATGTTGCCACCGTGAAATATCTACCACAAAATTCGCCTCCATGGTCGGTTTGAAGGTTTTCTGAGCAGCGATTCATCCCTGTCTACAACAGTTGCTCAGACACCTGTTTAACTGCCATCCCAGTCTTTATTTTTGCATATAGGGCTGAGATGAATTTGGGATATGTATCTATAACCATTAAAACATGTTTGAACCCTGTATTTGCTCCTGAATATTCTCTCATATCTACGAGATTTGCTTGCTGTAAGTCATCCAAACCTTGTATTATGATACATCTATGCGGGAAAATTTTGAGAGCCAGTTCGTGGTCTTCTGGGACCACCACCACTGTAATTATCTCCGTAATTATTATTTGTTAGTGGATCTTTCTCGAAGCCTTGAAATTAATGAAATGATTTCATTCATCTGAACTTTATTCCCTGTGGCAGGTGATGCTGTGAGCAGTTGTAGCCGTTCTATTATTTTATTGGGATCATCAAAATACATATACTTCAGATTGGGTAGAGTGTTCATTACTACGGTATGTTGATGATTTTCACTTATGGACCATCTGACAGCAACTGAATAAAACACAATTTTAGTGCCATACGCGTTTCGCCTTTATTTTCTGCAAGGCATCATCAGTGGCCTGTAATATGTACATATGTTAGCTATTTTATTTACATTTTTGTCACTGTGCCTATAGGTTATAAACAGTTCTGGTGGTTGGTATTTCCTATTAAGTAGTAATGTTTTGAACTGTACTTACAGGTTGCGTAGACAGTTTCTTACATATTACGCTCCTGTTGCATTTTTGGTCTTGTTCTTCTTCCTATGAGCGCCAATTTGCTGTTTTTCCGCATTCCACAGCACTATGCACTGAACGCTTCTTTTAATGCAATGTTTTGGTTTCTGTTGCCGACTGTCAAATGTTTTTGCCAAAGATCGAATATTACTGCCAAACTTATGAGTGTAACTATCGAAGTATCTGTGGTCTGTTCGTGTACGCATTTGTGTGTGCGCTTGTGTATGTGTGTGTGTGTGTGTGTGTGTGTGTGTGTGTGTGTGTGTGTGTGTGTGAGTGTTTTTTGGTGTCATATTAATTTAATTTTATTTTATTTTATTGTATTTAATTATTTATTTTTGTTTATGTCCTGTGTATGTGTGTGTGTGTGTTTTTGTGTGATATATATTTTGTCAGACGGTCCATAAGTGAAAATCATCAACATACCGTAGTATTACGCGCAACTGAGGACAGGACCACAAAAGTTGAAGAGTGTTCATTCTTTTACGCTGAACGTCAATGCTTTCACCCATACAGTGTACACTGGCCAACGCAAACCTAAAAATATTTCTCTATTTTCCAATGTTTTGGCTTTTTATTCATACTTTTAGGGTGTTGTTTTGTCTATTTGCATTAGTCTTACATAATATTTCAGCATATTTATGTATCCCTTTTGGCAAAACCTTTTAAAGCTTCAAAGTTTTCAAGATTATTATTTCCACTAAAACAGGTGTTCATTCAAATTCCTTATCCCCAACCTGTATTGCATGCTTGGTTAAACGTATAAGCTGCTTTCCCAACGTATACAATTGATCCCTCCTGATACCATATGTTAAAGCTATTTCGCTAACACTGTGATGGTTCATGCAATCCGTAATAGTGTATTCTTGTTCTTGTTTTTCATCTTTCTCCCCTCCTCTTGTGCCACCATCTGTTGTGAGTGACAGTCGCCTTTTCTTCCTCCTCCACTTCTCTTATGCTTCCATGTGTAGTGTGTGAGAGTCATTTCATACTTTATGTTACTGTCTTAAACATTTCTCAGAAAGGATGATATCGCTTCTAATTTTAGCAGTCGGAATTTCCAAAGAATAGTCTTTTACGCCTCAGTTACCTTACATTTTGTCAGCATGCTGTTGTGTACTAAACTGCAATCGAGATAGAGCACATCTTGTACAGTTTTCCTAAGCTTGTACTATGTTTTGTCCTCATATGTCGAAAGCATGTTCAGTATCCTCAGTTTTGCCTTTACTACACTTATTAGCACCAGAAGCATCTATTTGCTTAGTATTTAGAGGAGGACTTATTTTTGCATCTTATAACATTGTTTAACTTTCATGCACTTTTACACCTACCATTTTCATAGCACCTCCTAACGTCTGCCCTTCCGTAGCATGACATTTGAGAGGTTCGTTAATATTTTCAGTTTTCATAGCACAGGCTTAGAAGGCTTCCGTTTATTGCTTCCATTTTTCTATTAACATGTAAAGGAATGTTTGCTCCTTGTACCATCTCCCCGGATTGAATGTATGATATGCGTGCGAATTGGTCTAAAGTCAAGAATATACTTACACAGTTACGTTCCGGCACATTATTTTTTAAACAGGAGCTCCTGTAAGCTTCAGCCTGAAAGCATAATAGAAGCTATCCTCTATGTTAAAGTGTCCTGTTACCAGACATTTATTCTGTAGATTCTTCGCGCATGTAGGTTCCTCTGTACAGAGTAAGATCATTCCTGCAAAAGATTTCAACACCGGAAAATCAATAGAAGAGCAGCAATCAGAAGCTTGCTGAGCAGCTGAGCTAGACGACTCACATCAGTTTCGCCATAAATGACGAAGTACTTTTGAGATTTAATCGTACCTGACTCTGGCGCATTTGTTACTAGTCAGTATCCATTATACGTTCTTGGAAATGATACTATTTGGGGAGGCCCCCACAAACGCTCCAGTTCAGTAAAACGTCGAGGAATGGTTTGCTAGTAGTCCTACTGGAATTTAGGAAATTGCGTTTCGGGTAAAAGAGCGCGTACGTATACTTGGGCTGACGAGTCCTCTGCGCTTCGGAGAGTAACAAATGTGTCGAGAGCTTTCACGCTCGTTTTAACTCTTTGTCTGAAAAGGCTCATCCCATGGTTTTAATTTTTTTGAGTAACTTGGATTAGATTAAACAGTGTCGAAATAGGTTTCGTACCAAATACAGACAATAAACCGTATAAAGACAAGCATTCAGCCAGGGCAAAACTATATAATGACAAAAAGATGAAATGGACAGGCATAACTTACAGAAATGTGTTCCAGAGAAAGCTTAAATGGTATCATTACCTCAAAAATATCGTCCGAATGAAAGTACTTGCAATCGAAGCTCGTTATTAAATACGTTCCTTTGCCTTAAACAATTTTACTTCATGCTTAATTAAGTTAGATATGAAGATTACAACTTCCATTTCGAAAATTGAATTAAAAATGTAATTAACCTCTTAGGTTTAATATTGCTACTCCGCCATAATATCGCTTACTGACTCAGACGGTATTTTTCCTCACTTGTTCATTTACATATAGATTTTCTTTTCCTTTAATTAATATTGTCTCCTTACTTGCTATCCTTTAGTTTACCTGTCTTAAGACAGGTTTCAGCAGGAGGCTCTCCATCGTGTATTGTTCTGAGCATCTTCCTTCAGGTGTGTGATCGAACTCTGATGTCAACCATCATTCCAATTCTCTTCCTATTTCTTCCTCTCATTCCTCCCACACTTCCCTGTATTATTCTGTGTTTGAAAACAATTCCTACGCAGTATATATCCTAGCCAAGATTTTTTTCCTCTTTCTGGTCACTAATAAAGCTCTATTTTTTACATGACTTTTTTCTTTCGTAAGTGGGTTTGGATACCTTAGTAATTCCTATCTTGAATAATGTAAACTTTTCCATATGGAAGGTACCTTTTATCGGAAACTACTGGGTACAAAAATGTGTTATAAATATTGCTTGTTAGTCACATATTTCTATCCACTTCAGAAGAAGGATTTCTAAAAATGATTAGTTTTAAGATAATTATTTTAGTCAAAAGTACACAAACAAGAAACTGCCTACATTTTTCTTTGTACGTAAGGCTCTAACTTCAATGATATTTACAAAATTGGAAAACCCCTACGTTAAAACACGCACAGTACTTAGACTAGTGTATCCTGTAATTCCCAACAAATTATGGCAAGTGGAAGCTGACAAAAAGTACTCATTGTTCTTAAAAAACACAACTTATGGGCAATAGCCTTTAAAGATGTCAGTCCATTCCAACTCCATAAGGTGGGTTGTCTACATCATCCTCCATCTCCTTTTCCCTGGTCGTCCGCATTGTCTTGCTCTTGTTTCAAGGTCTGTAATAGCTCTCTCTGATGCCTCAACTCCTACTTTATCTAAATTTAACATATGTTTCACTGTGTTTTAAACGACCAACAGTTAGTGATAGCACTTCATACTATCCAACATTTCCTTCATTGTACGTTGTCATTGCATCAAAGGCATCAAAATGTAGTCTACTAATTGTTACAAACATTATCTTTGGAATTCTGGCTAAGATTACGCTGTTAATGGACTCGTGAGGATTCTGGGTTTCTTCAATAGTCTATCATCTTACGAATCTCTGAAAGACCTCCACTATCGCAAGAGTTAGAGCTGGTTTGTGAATACATTCCGCACCGTTTTGCTGTCCACTGTTGTATTAGCATGGAACATGAATGTGTCTGCTGTCAGTTGAAGAGAGGTGAAACAAAGCTGCCCATACAACGTTTCTTATATCTTCTGCACTACTAACATTATATTTACATCCGTGATGAACTAAATTATATACTAACGACAGAAATAGATTCACTGTATACTGAAAGAAATTTCAGCTATACACAAAACAACTAATACTTTCAATTTTACTCATTTAAAACCATGAAAAAAACGTAAACAATGCAAAGAAATGAAGATCAAAAGGTAGTCTTGTGCATACAGAGACATCTGTTGTGCAGCCAATGTGATAATCTCGCTGGTGTGCGAAATAAAGTAGTATACTACCGGGAAGGGGATATGTGGATTAAGATCAATGAAAAGAAACAAGAACTGAAAATTTGAGGATTTCAACTCGTGCAGAGCCCGTTAAGTCTGTCAGTCCATTTCACCTTCAGCGTTTTTCACCGTAGCCACATTTCAAAAGTTTCTCAACATCCTTCTTGTTTCTTTTCAACTGACCACGATACGCTGCTGTCTAACGCTACGCTCCAGACATAACATTTAGCATTTTTTTTTTGGTCTGCTCGACTGGCATTCTTCTAGAAGTTAGTAACTGTTTCACCTTTTTAAACGCTGTCCGTCTCATAGGTATTTTCTTCCCCATTTCTTCTGTACAGTTACCGCTGAGTGTCAATAAACTTTACAGGTACACAAATGAATGTGTTCTATTTCTTTTACGGCAAGGAATTATGTTAACGGGAGCTTCCCTCTTGTTTATTATCATGGCTTTGGTCTTTTCTATTCTTATCTTCACTCCATATTCCTCACGCCTTCTTGCAATACCCTTTATAATCTTCTGTAACTCCTCTTCCAACTCCATCAGCATTGCATGATCATAGGCGTATTTTTTAGTCATTATCCTTTATTCTCGAACTACAATACCTTCTGCATCTCCTATGGCCTTACTAACCAGTTCTAATCTGGATGAATAGCTTCGGAGACGGTGACCATCAGTGCTTACACCCGTTCAAATGCTCATCTCTTCTGTCTGTTCGCTTCCCATACTGCCACTTTTCGATTTGTATACATCTACTATCTTAGCCGTCTATCTATCTAGTCCGTATCAATATCTTTTAAAAACCACAGCAGTATACTCCAGGTGACTTTATCGAAAGCCTTCTCCTAGACGATAAAATAAATATATGCATTCTTGAATGAGATTTTCACGTCGCAGCGGAGTGTGCGCTGATATGAAACTTCCTGGCAGATTAAAACTGTATGCCGACCGAGACTCGAACTCAGGACATTTGCTTTTTGTGGGCAAGTGCTCTACCATCTGAGCGACCCAAGCACGACTCATTTTCCCGGGAAAGGCAAAGGTCCCGAGTTCGAGTCTCGGTCCAGCATACAGTTTTAATCTGCCAGGAAGTTTCATATGCATTCGTGTTCATTTGTATCATTGTTTCTAGAATCATCTTCAGACAACCTATAACATCTCTTGTTCATTTACCCTTCCTGAACTCGAACTAGTCTTCTCCAGTATTTTCGTCGATTTTCTTTTGAGTTATCAATATGACTCTCGTTACAGCCTTTGTAATATGACTGATGAAACTAATTGTCCTATAGTCTCTGCATTCTTCTGTGGTGTACTTTTTAGGGTAAGGTACTAGAGTGGTCTCAAGTAGATCTTGAGGCCAAAATCCTGTGTCATAAATTCTGTGTACTACCTCAGTCAGTCAGGCTACTGATTTTGGGACAAAGACTTCCAGTACCCACCACAACGCAATACTTTCTTTTCCTAGAGTCCCTGAATTGCTTTGACCAATTCACATTTCAGTATCTTAGGACCTCAAACTTCTTTATTCTGCTCCCTTCATCTTCAAAAACCGGTCTGGCGTTACCAGCCTGTGTAGCGGATAACTTTCCCATACAACCCACCTACACTTGAAACTTCCTGCCAGAGTAAAAGTTTATGCCGACCCAAGACTCAAATTCAGGAATTTTGCCTGTGGCGAGCAGGTGCTACAACGACTGAGCTTCCGAAGCACAACTCGGTATATTGTTCCTCATAGCTGTATTTCCTCCACTACCTCATTCTTTACCTTCCACGTTTGACACATGTTCTCCTACGAAACATGCAGGACTAGCGCTCCTGGAAGAGAGGAATTGTGGAGACATGGCTTAGCCACAGCCTGGGGGATGTATCCAGGACGACACTATCACTCTGCAGCGGATTTTGCGCTCGTATAAAACTTTCTGGCAGGAGGCAGGACAGAAGTAAAACTGTGAGGACGAGTCGTGAGCTGTGCATTGGTACTTCAGATTGTAGAGCACTTGCCCACCATAGGCAAAGGTCCCGTGTTCGAGTCTCGATCGGACACACAATTTTAATTTCGTATGACTGCACACACTGCAACAGAGGACGTTCTTTACACTTCATGAAAACGATGACGTTTAAGCTTTTTCAATAACGCTACCTGCATCAGTGTCGCCGATTTTCTAAACTTACGCCGTTGATGTAGCACAGTATTAGTGATAAGCGCTGTAGAAGGTGGTTTCTGGCAGTACACCAAATTCATAATTACTAAGTTACCATTTTAGTGAAGGTCAAAAAGAGGAGATGAAATTAATTTTGGACTGTCTCTAGAGTATTTCCTGTTGTATGGTTGCTATACACAGACTAATACACGTGTAAAACCAGAGGAACCAACAGTTGAAAGAAAATGAAAAACAGCACATAAAAAGAGGGTTGGAGTAATATTTTATGGACACTGAATGTAAGGAAATCAAGACCTGAACGAGCCATGGTTTAACAGGTTCTGAAAAAGACTTAAAGAGCTCGACTAAGGAAAGCGGGATTCCCATTTATTAAAGTTATTGAGATTAAACAAACGATTTATGAGCTGATTTCTGAGTTGTACTCACGGAAAAATGTGGCTTTCTACTCAAAGACATGGAAGAGTGATTAATTACAAAAGAATACTTTCTGTGAAGGTATAGCACACCTAATTTCTTTATATTACTTTTGGCTTCATAAATAATTCCATTCCTACAATTACACATCGGGTATTACGACCGAATAAGAGTGAATATCGGGTTATCGTGGGAAAAATTGAAAAAATTTGTTCCAACTGAATATTCCTTAGTAAATCACTTCAAACTAGATAAGTTGTTTTGATACAAATGAATTTTCTATCTAATTGAATCAATAATTATTTTGGTCTGCATGCGAATAAAATGAAGAAAGGTGCCACGCCGCCTCAGAAAAACAGCGAAGCCAGAGATTGCATTATCAGTTAAGAGAGGCTTAAGGCATAGTTCTTTGGACATCGAACAACGTTATTGTTGTTGTGGTCTTCGGTCCTGAGACTGGATTGATGCAGCTCTCCATGCTACTCTATCCTGTGCAAGCTTCTTCATCTCCCAGTACTTACTGCAACCTACATCCTTCTGAATCTGCTTAGTGTATGCATCTCTTGGTCTCTCTCTACGATTTTTACCCTCCACACTACCCTCAAATGCTAAATTTGTGATCCCTTGATGCCTCAGAACATGTCCTACCAACCGGTGTCTTCTTCTTGTCACGTTCTGCCACAAACTCCTTCCCAATTCTATTCAATACCTCCTCATTAGTTATTTGATCTACCCACCTAATCTTCAGCATTCTTCTGTAGCACCACATTTCGAAAGCTTTTATTCTATTCTTGTCCAAACTATTTATCGTCCATGTTTCGCTTCCAGACATGGCTGCACTCCATACAAATACTTTCAGAAACGACTTCCTGACACTTAAATCTATACTCGATGTTAACAAATTTCTCCTCTTCAGAAACGCTTTCCTTGCCATTACCAGTCTACATTTTATATCCTCTCTACTTCGACCATCAGCAGTTATTTTGCTCCCCAAATAGCAAATCTCCTTTACTACTTTGTCTCATTTCCTAATGTAATTCCCTCAGCATCACCCGACTTAATTCGACTACATTCCATTATCCTCGTTTTGCTTTTGTTGATGTTCATCTTATATCCTCCTTTCAAGACACTGTCCATTCAGTTCAACTGCTCTTCCTAGTCCTTTGCTGTCTCTGACAGAATTCCAATGTCATCGGCGAACCTCAAAATTTTAATTTCTTCTCGATGGAATTTAATAACTACTCCGAATTTTTCTTTTGTTTCTTTTACTGCTTCCTCAATATACGGATTGAATAACATCGGGGAGAGGCAACAACCTTGTCTCGCTCCCTTCCCAACCATTGCTTCCCTTTCATGCCCCTCGACTCTTGTAACTGCCATCTGGTTTCTGTACGAATTGTAAATAGCCTTTCGATCTCTGTATTTTACCCCTGCCACCTTTAGAATTTGGAAGAGAGTATTTCAGTCAATATTGCCAAAAGCTGTCTCTAAGTCTACAAATGCTACAAATGTAGGTTTGCCTTTCCTTAATCATTCTTCTAAGATAAGTCGTGGAGACAGTACTGCCTCGCGTGCTCCTATGTTTCTAAGGAATCCAAACTGATCTTCCCTGAGGTCGGCTGCTACCAGTTTTTCCATTCGTCTGTAAAGAATTCGCGTTAGTATTTTGCAGCTGTGACTTATTAAACATATAGTTTGGTAATTTTCACATCTGTCAACACCTGCTTTCTTTGGGATTGGAATTATTATATTCTTCTTGAAGTCTGAGGGTATTTCGACTGTCTCATACATCTTGCTCACTAGGTGGTAGAGTTTTGTCAGGAATGGCTCTCCCAAGGCCGTCAGTTGTTCTAATGGAATTTTGTCTGCTCCCGGGGCCGTGTTTCGACTTAGGTCTTGACAGCAAAAACAAAATAAAGTCATGTGTTCCCAACAAAAGCCAACATAAAATTCAAATAAATCACTTTGTTATACACCAAAACTAATTTATTTATTTTGAAGCAAAGTGACAGACGAAATTAACTGGACAATATCGTTGTTATGGAGCATAGACCTCATACCTAGCTGTATCTTATAAGATGATATATTTTGGAACCAGTTATAAACTAATTAAAGGGATGCAATATTAAAATTTTAGTTATCAGCAAGTTTCATTTTTTCTAAAGCTTAAGGGTATCCAATGCTGTGTATTTGTTTATATTTATGAGTGCGTTTTGAATGCATTTTTACCATTGAAGATAAGATATGTAGTGGAACAAAATTAATAAGGAACTAAATTAAAGTAAGAAGAATACCGATATGTTGTGTATCGCAAAGATGGCAAAGATAAAATCACACATATGTTTTAGCTGCTGAGTTCGGGTGTTGATGGTAAGGACAGTTTTGGGCGGGTTGGGAAGTTTACATGTTGAGAAGCTAGAACTGCAGTGTTATGTGAATTGACGGCTGGGGGGGGGGGGGGGGGGGGAGTTGCATCGGAACTTTATGTGGAATCAGCGGCGACGAGTAAAAATGTGTCTCGGGCCTTGATTCTAACTCGGGATCTCCTGCTTACTAGGCAGCTGAGTTAGCCACCGGCCAGTGTGGACACGTTGTTTACCGCAGTTGCGTGGACAATCCCGGCACACCTCCCGGCAGACCGACATTCCCACTCAGCGCCACCTCTCCGCAATCCCCATGCATGTCCTCCATGCCCGCTACTTGGAGATACCAGCAGCAGGTTGAACGTAACTGTGCATCCGCACCGAAGGAGGTCCATTCATTGCCCATCGAAGCAAATCAATTATACGAATGCGTGGAGTCTGCCCGAAAGAAGGGATATAGTAGTAGTACTAGTAGTAGCTTTATTCATCTGTAAATCTGTTGTTACAATGATATAGGACATGTCAGTATTTACAAATTTAGATCAATTTAAAATAAGCTAATTCGTATACACATATATTTACAGACTTCTAGTTAGATACAATCATTAGATTTACTCCTGATACCCAATAATTTTTTTACAAATTAATTATTAAATTTAAATAATGTAATGCCACATTGTTCACTCATATCTCACTACCAGTCACTGCGCACACTATATACACATTGTTTCATAACACTTTACTCACTACACACACACACACACACACACACACACACACACACACACACACACACACACTGGTGTTCTCTGGGCCATTTTCTGTACCGCAACTTCCCATTTGCTATCCTGAAAAACGGAGTCAGCATCCCACCATAACGAGTGAGATGTTGAGCTCAAGAAGAGGAAGATGTGTTAGTATTGTACCATGCATAGCTTGGGGATAAGTATTTCTAGAAAGGAAAGAAAAGAAGGGAAAAAAACATAAAGTGAAGGTGTTATGCGGAATGTTGGATATTTTACAATAATAATTATTATTATTTATTTGTATAACATTTTTTATTAAACCCCTACTCTGTTTTAGCTAAGTAATCCTTCAGTTTATAAAATGTATTGCATAACACGTAATTTTTAGCTGCCTTTTTAAATAAGTGTGTTTTTGCAATTTCTTTAATCTCTGTTGGTAATTTATTGTACGGTTTTATTCCTTGGTAAAAAATGCTGTTTTGAGTTTTATGTTTATTTTTTCTTGGTAAACGTAAGTTGAGTCTGTCTCTTGATGGATGGTCATGGACAGAGCTGTTTGTGCAGTAATTATCAATGTCATTTTTGATGTGTACAACTGACTGGTAAATGCATTCACATGGAGCAATTAAACTCCCCAGTGTTCTGAACAGATCTTTACAATGAGCTCGACTAGTATTTTTGGTTATTATTCTTATGGCTCTTTTCTGGAGTTTGAAAATTGTGTTCCTATTTTATGTAATTGTCCCCCAAAATAGAATACCATAGCTAAGAATTGAGTGTACATATGAATCATATGTAACTAAAAGACACTGCAAGTCACACACTGATGATAGGATTCTAAGGGCATAACATGCTGACGAGATTCTGTTTGCAAGTACCTTTGTGTGTTCACACCACTTCAACTGAGAATCAATATTCATTCCTAGAAATTTTGTATTTGTTACACAATCTATAGAGGTGCTATCTACATTTAATTTAACATTGTCATTTTTCCTCTTCAAACTGAAATTAATGGCGTTAGTTTTCTTTATGTTCAATGTCACTTTATTTCTTGTTGACCAAACATAAACTTCCTTGAGAGTTTCATTTGCTTTCTCGGCAAAGAGTTCTCTTGTTTTCTCAGTGACTATAATATTGCTTTGTAAATAATAGATTTCAGCTATCAGTCGTCCTTTTGAAATTTTCTTGACATTCTAGATTTCAGCTAGAAATTAGCCATTCTCAATGCAATATCACTTTTTATCAATGCATGTAATGCCTGTTGGTCAGGCTTCATCCACAGTTCATTGAATAGAATAGATCTAGATTTCAGCTAGAAAGTAGCCATTCTCAATGCATTATCATTTTTGATCAATGCATGTGATGCCTGTTGGTCGGGCTTCATCCACAGTTCATTGAACAGAATAGATCTAGATTTCAGCTAGAAACTAGCCATTCTCAATGCACTATCATTTTTTATCAATGCATGTGATGCTTGTTGGCTGGGCTTCATCCACAGTTCATTGAATAGTATTCAATGAACTGTGGATGAAGCCCGACCAACAGGCATTGCATGGATTGATCAAAAATGATAGTGCATTGAGAATGGCTAGTTTCTAGCTGAAATCTAGATCTGCCAAGAAAGTTTCAAATGGACGACTGATAGCTGAAATCTATTATTTACAAGTCAATATAACAGTCGCTGTGTGCAACAGTCTCTGAATGGAGGGTAACCTGATATAATGTAGCTGTCATCAGTGAAGAGGATTTTTTCACCATGAGTAACACTACTTGCACTACTTGCACGAACTGACCTCTCTGTCATGTCCCATACATGTCTGATGAGATTCATGTCGGGGGATGTGGCTGGCCAAATCATATAATTGCGATGTTAGTGTGAGCAGGTTTGCAAAGATTTTCTTTTTCTATGGGGTTGGAGGGACGGGGTAGTAGGACAGCCGCCAGCCCCTGGCTCTCGATGGGTACGCCCTTAGCTCATAGCAGCAACGAGTGCTCTGAAATGCGAGTTGTCCCGCTCGGACACGTGGCGGGACGGTGAGTCAGGCGCGGTGCCTAGCAACCGGTTGGCAGGCGAGGGGCGTCCGCGGCTAAGTGTGCTGACGCCTGCGCCGCGCCGACTACAGTTACTTTAATTACAGGCCGCCCTCGCTCGCAGTGGGGTCCAATAATGGAAAGGGGTAACTAGGTGGCTGTTCGCCTCGCGAGAGCTGTCGGGAGAGGCCTGTCGAGGGGTGGGGGCGGATCGCGCGGGGAGGGCCGAGAAGTACGGATCGCAGCATCTTTGCGAGAGCTAGCAACTGTACTTCCCCCCCCCCCCCCCCCTCCCCCTCACTCCCACCATTCCCCATCCCACACTCCCTTCTCTGTCATGCGCTCCCACCACCGACAGCATCGCCCCTAACTTAACCGTGTTCGTGTCGGACATCTCTCTGCTCCCTCCCATATTACTTATTTGTGGGAGCAGTTCCAGGAACGGGAATACGAACCAGCAGATTTCGTACCTTCTCCCTCGCGTCGCTCTTCCTTGCTCGGCCCCTCCTGAGTTTGCTGCTGGCACACACGCGACTCTGTCCGTGCTTCTGTTCTGCGAATAATCGTTAGCTCATTGGAGTACCGCTACAGCGCTAGCAAGTAAAGCAGAACCCTCAACGTATAACGTTACCACTAAATCTGAGTGAAAAATGAACTGTCTTCACGTCAGAGGACAGCCTCCGTCTTCTTTTCCTTTTCAGCCTCCTCACTCTGATGCTGATCTCCTGATGCTTTCATATTTTCTGTCAACTTTAATTCCATTTGTGAATTCCTATCCCTATTGTCCTCTTTCTTCTCTTTCCTCAACATTCCATCATCAGTGTAGTGAATTGGGATGAATGGCGAAGTAAGTGGCTAACGGTGTAATTCCTCTTAGTTCTGTATGTTGTGAGTGAACTCTTTACACTGAGATGACAAAAGGCATCGTATACTTCCTAATATCGTCTCGGGACTCCTTTCGTCGCGCGTAGTGCAGCAACTCGACGCGACAGGGACTCAACAAGTCGTTGGAAGTCCCCTACAGGAATAGTGAGTCAAGCTGCCTCTGCAGCCATCCGTAATTGCGAAAGTGTTGCCTGTGAAGTGTTTTGTGCACGAACTGACCTGTCTATTACGTCCCCACCGCTGTATTGTGCTTCGGCGCTCATGTTTCCGGACCGTCCGTCTTGGACCAACACACCTGTGCGGGATTTTCCATCCACGGCCAGAGTTACGCCTACCGTTTCATTTCCGCTGGTGTTCCAACCTCTGCTAGTATAGGCAATAATTCATTACGCCGTTTTGATAATAAAGACAATCCATCACCTTTCATGCAATAAGTGTTAACAACTATTTGCAAGGTGTATGTGACACTGTCAATTTTCTTTAAATATTCATATATACGATCTACAACCTCCCAAATGATGCCTAATTCCAGTTGTAAATCACGGAAAAGTATGAAGATTAGTGCTTGTAAGGTGCGAAATTATAGTCACCTTACAATTTTGTGTGGAAGGAAGATAGGTAGAACATAAAACACAAACGCTAAGACAGTCATAGGAAAAAAAAGCTTGTAGTGAAATTCTGTTCACTTAAGATTGGTCAGTGTTGTAAAATTACCTTCATGGCTGAAGCACCATGTTCCTAAATGGAATTTGTGTGTAAGACTTAAGTACTTTAAGCTATTTTCGCCTCACTGTGGTAGGCTTTAATCACTGGGCCCTAAGGAATTTGTGCAGTTACTAAGTGTAGTTCTTGTTTTCATCTGTTGGCTCTCAGATCTAATTGTCCGTTTATACGCTCGCTTCAGCTGCTTAGTGTTTTAAATTATTTTGACTTCATCGCGGTAGGCGTTTATGACTGTTCATTAAGCTATTTGTGCTGTTGATAAGTATAGTTACTAGATTGATCATTTGATTTCCTTGACCTGCAGTTGTCTGCTAACGAGCAATTCTATATCGCAGTTGCTAACTTTACTGCACTTGCTAACTAATCTAATTTATTTCGGTAACGTGTTTTTTGTCCTCCACCGTGTGATCGTTGTTGTCTTCTTCAATTGTCATCTTGAACGCATGGTGATGTGATGAACCTTGGCTTTACTGCCTTATTCATTAGTTTTCAGTTTTCACATTATTACATTGTGCATTTTATCACTGTTTGTTCAAGTGTAAGACTTAAAGAACTACACTTAGTAACTGCACAAATTCCTTAGGGCCCAGTGATTAAAGCCTACCATAGTGAGGCCAAAATAACTTAAAGTACTTAAGTCTTACACACACTGCTGTTCAAGTGTACTTTATTTTGTGGTCCTAGTAACATACTACTCCCGAACGTGCTCCCTACTGTTTCCCATCGAATATAACTCTCACACCCTGTCAAACGATTATTACCACGAAAACCTTTTTGTATTGACAGTGGCATCATTCTTTGAATTCGTAAGGTAAAGTTCTTATTGGAAAGTACTGTGCATTATGGGATGGTTTCTATATTTTGTGCCAAATTCGAGATTTTTCAGTGTCATCGGCAATATTCCCGTCTAATGTTGCACAGAACTGGCTTTGTAATGTATCCCCACAAGATATTACAATGTCACTCCTCTAAAAGAAGGTTGTATACATGGAAGAATCCTGGAGATATTAAAAGGTATCAGATAGATTATATAATGGTAAGACCGAGATTTAGGAACCAGGTTTTAAATTGTAACACATTTCCAGGGGCAGATGTGGACTCTGACCACAATCTATTGGTTATGAACTGTAGATTAAAACTGAAGAAACTGCAAAAAGGTGGGAAATTAAGGAGATGGGACCTGGATAAACTGACTAAACCAGAGGTTGTACAGAGTTTCAAGGAGAGCGTAAGGGTACAATTGACAGGAATGGCGGATAGAAATACAGTAGAAGACGAATGGGTAGCTCAGACGGATGAAGTAGTGAAGGCGGCAGAGGATCAAGTAGGTAAAAAGACGAGGGCTAGTAGAAATCCTTGGGTAACAGAAGAAAAATTGAATTAAATTGATGAAAGGAGAAAATATGAAAATGCAGTAAATGAAGCAGGCAAAAAGGAATACAAACGTCTCAAAAATGAGATCGACAGGAAGTGCAAAATGGCTAAGCAGGCATGGCTAGAGGACAAATGTGAGGATGTAGAGTCTTATCTCACTAGGTGTAAGATAGATACAGCCTACAGGAAAATTAACGAGACATTTGGAGAAAACAGAGCCACTTGTATGAATATCAAGGGTTCAGATGGAAACCCAGTTCTAAGCAAAGAGGGGAATGCAGAAAGGTGGAAGGAGTATATAGAGGATCTATACAAGGGCAATGTACTTGAGGTCAATATTATGGAAATGGAAGAGGATGTAGATGAAGATGAAATGGGAGATGCGATACTGCGTGAAGAGTTTGACAGAGCACTGAAAGACCTGAGTCGAAACAAGGCCCCGGGAGTAGACAACATTCCATTAGAACTACTGACGGCCTTGGGAGAGCCAGTCCTGACAAAACTCTACTACCTGGTGAGCAAGATGTACGAGACAGGCGAAATACCCTCAGACTTCAAGAAGAATATAGTAATTCCAATCCCAAAGATAGCAGGTGTTGACAGATGTGAAAATTACCGAAGTATCAGTTTAATAAGTCACAGCTGCAAAATACTAACGCGAATTATTTACAGACGAATGGAAAAACTGGTAGAAGTCGACCTCGGGGAAGATCAGTTTGGATTCCGTAGAAATGTTGGAACACGTGAGGCAATACTGACCTTACGACTTACCTTAGAAGGAAGATTAAGGAAAGGCAAACCTACGTTTCTAGGATTTGTAGAGTTAGAGAAAGCTTTTGACAATGTTGAGTGGAATACTCTCTTTCAAATTCTGAATGTGGCAGGGGTAAAATACAGGAAGCGAAAGGCTATTTACAATTTGTACGGAAACCAGTTGGCAGTTATAAGAGTCGAGGGGCATGAAAGGGAAGCAGAGGTTGGGAAGGGAGTGAGACAGGGTTGTAACCTCTCCCCGATGTTATTCAATCTGTATATTGAGCAAGCAGTAAAGGAAACAAAAGAAAAATTTGGAGTAGGTATTAAAATCCATGGAGAAGAAATAAAAACTTTGAGGTTCGCCGATGACATTGTAATTCTGTCAGAGACAGCAAAGGACTTGAAAGAGCAGTTGAACGAAATGGACAGTGTCTTGAAAGGAAAATATAAGATGAACATCAACAAAAGGAAAACGAGGATAATGGAATGCAGTCGAATTAAGTCGGGTGATGCTGAGGGAATTAGATTAGGAAATGAGACACTTAAAGTAGTACAGGAGTTTTGCTATTTGGGGAGCAAAATAACTGATGATGGGCGAAATAGAGAAGATATATAATGTAGACTGGCAATGGCAAGTAAAGCGTTTCTGAAGAAGAGAAATTTGCTAACATCGAGTATAGATGTAAGTGTCAGGAAGTCGTTTCTGAAAGTATTTGTATGGGGTGTAGCAATGTATGGAAGTGAAACATGGACAATAAATTGTTTGGACAAGACGAGAACAGAAGCTTTCGAAATGTGGTGCTACAGAAGAATGTTGAAGATTGGGTGGGTAGATCACGTTACTAATGAGGTGGTATTGAATAGGATTGGGGAGAAGAGAAGTTTGTGGCACAACTTGACTAGAAGAAGGGATCGGTTGGTAGGACATGTCCTGAGGCATCAAAGGATCACAAATTTAGCATTGGAGGGCAGTGTGGAGGGTAAAATCGTAGAGGGAGACCAAGAGATGAATACATTAAGCTGATTCAGAAGGATGTAGGTTGCAGTAGGTACTGGGAGATGAAGGAGCTTGCACAGGATAGATTAGCATGGAGAGCTGCATCAAACCAGTCTCAGGACTGAAGACCACAACAACGACAACAACAACAACTCCTATTTTCAAGAACTTGTAGCAATTTCATACATTTTCGTATTACAATGCAAACGATAAAGTGCTTTGACTTGACTCATGGACGCCGACCATTTTGGCATAGAGTGAGATTTTCATTCGGGAGCGGAGTGTGCGCTGATATGAAACTTCCTGGCAGATTGAAACAGTGTTCCGCACCGAGTCTCGAACTCGGGACCTTCGACTTTCTCGGACAAGTGCTCTACCAACTGAAATACCGAAGCACGACTCACGTCTCGTCCTCATGGCTTTACTTCTGCCAGTACCTCGCCTCCTACTTCCAAGATTCACAGAAGGTCTCCTGCGAACCTTGAAGAACTAGCACCCCTGGAAGAAACGATATTGCGGAGACATGGCTTGGTCACAACCTGGGAATGTTTCCAGAATGAGATTTTCACTCTGCAGCAGAAGTAAAGCTGTCAGGACGGGGTGTGAGTCGTGTTTGGGTAGCTCAGTTGATGGAGCATTTGCCTGCGATATGCAAAGGTCCCGAATTCGTGTCTCGATCCTGAACACATTTTTAATCTGCCAGGAAGTTTCATTTTGGCATGTTTAAACAAATAAAACACAGATGTATACATCTCCCATTCCTATCTTGCTACTCACATTTACGAAGATGATAAATATTTGAAAACTACACATCATGCGAGCAATACAGTTTTAAATTCAGGCCTAGTCTTCTAGTTCTGACAGTCAGCAGAAAATTGGTTAAACACAATCTAGCAGCAAAAAGAAAATAAGCACCTTAGCTCAAAATATAAAATCAGAGGATGGACCACAAATACTGGCTACACCCGAAAGTAATCGTATCCAGCGACTTTTACATCAGTTAAGAATCGAATTACTGATCTTTAGCAATTGCCTCAGCATATAGTCCACAACATGGGTTCTCTGAGTCGACTCGAACTCTCCAACAGTGGAGTAGTTGACAGTTCTATTCCAGCCAGGGTGATTTCACCAGTAACTATCGACAAACCAGGCCCCTGTCTTTCATTTATGTTCTACACAACAGAGCACTCACCCCTCTCAGATAAACCTGGACCACCAACCAATCCAATCGTTCACGCTGCTACCAGCAAGTCATTTCTTACTGAACATGTCCCTATATCGCCGTTCATTGCTGCATACGCACCCAGTTGCGGGCTGGCGTCTGGTATCGTAGGTACTCTGTGTCTTAGTGACAATGTCGCTCAGCAAGATGCATTGGCCTGTTCTGCTTCAGAGGAAACCATTCAGTTAGCAAGATCCGGGCAATCACAGAGGGTGGGATTATTGGTAGTTGGGAGCTGCAATGTTAGGCGCGTTATGAGGTCCCTTAGAGACATGACAGCCAGGTAAGGGAAGAAAGCCAATGTGCACTCCGTGTGCATACTGGGTGGAGTCACTCTAGACGTGAAACGGGGTCTTCCGGATGCCATGAAGAGCACAGGGGACAATGAACTGCGTGTGGTGGCACACGTCAGAACAAGTGATGTGTGTCGCTTTGGACTGGAAGAGGTTTTCCCCGGTTTCGAGCGGCTAACAAAAGTGGTAAGGGCAGCCAGTATTGCTCAAATGCTCAAACGTGTGTGAAATCTTACGGGACTTAACTGCTAAGGTCATCAGTCCCTAAGTTTACAAACTTCTTAACCTAAATTATCCTAAGGACAAACACACACACCCATGCCCGAGGGAGGACTCGAACCTCCGCCGGGATCAGCAGCACAGTCCGTGACTGCAGCGCTAAGACCGCTCGGCTAATCCCGCGCGGCCCAGTATTGCTTGCGGGATGAAAGTAGAGTACACGATTTGCAGCATACTCGACAGAATCGATTGCAGACTTCTGGTACAGAGCTGAGTGGAGGGTCTGAATCAGAGACAGACTGTTTTGCGACCGTGTAGGCTGCAGATTCCTCGACTTGCGTCATAGGGTGGTTGGGTTTCGGGTTCCGCTGTATAGAACAGGAGTCCACTACACGCAGGAGGCGGGTACACGGGTAGCAAGGGCTGTGTGACGTGTACTGGGCAGTTTTTTAGGTTGAAGGGTCTGGGAAAAACACAAAAAGGTCTTCAGTCACAAAGGAAGTAGGCTGAACACTGGAAGAATGTAGATACGGGAACTATCGGAATAAACGTTGTAAACTGTCGTGCTGTGTTGGGAAAGTACCAGAGCTCCAAGCGCTAATAGAAAGCACTGATGCTCAAATCGTTATAGGCACTGAAAGCTGTCTAAGCCGGAGATAAGTTTAACAGAAATCTTTGCGAAGAACCTAACGGTGCTAGGTGCAATGCAGTTGGCTGTGGTGTGTTTGTTGCTGTCAGAAGTAGTTTAGCTTGTCGCGAAATTGAAGTAGATAGTTTCTGTGTGTTAGTATGGGCAGAGGTCATTCTTGGCAACCGGAGTAAAACAATAACTGGATGCTTTTACCGATCTCCCAATTCCGGTGATACAGTTGCTGAAAGGTTTTAAAAAACAAGTAACCGACTCATGCGATTATATTTGGTGGTTACTTTAATTTTCCCTCGATATGTTGGTGAAAATACATGTTTCATTCCGGAGGTACTCATGAAACATCATCCGAAATAGTGCTAAACGCATTATCTGAAAATTATTACGAGTAGTTATTTCATGAGCCCACGCGAGTAGTTAACGGTTGCGGAAACACACGTGGCCTCTTAGCAACAGTTAATCCTGAGCTAATAACGAGCACCAAATCGGATACATGGATTAGTGAATACAGGGTTGTCGTAGCGAGACTGAATAGTGTAACCCCCAAGTGCTCCAAAAATAAACGAATAAGCAGATAAAAATTCACTTGGCACCCTCCTGTGAGACAATCTCTACTTATTCCAAAGTAACAGTGTATGTGAAGACCAGAAATGTCCTGAACTCAAGGAAATAGTATTGACAGCAGCTGAGAGATTTATACCAAATAAATTAACAACGATGGAGCTGTTCCTCCTTAGTACACAAAACGCGTCAGAACACTGTAGCAGAAACAACGAAAATAACATGCATAATTGAAAAGGAAGCAAAATTTCCAAGATTGGCGATCTTTTATAGAAGCTCGACATTTAACGCGGACTTCAATGCGTGATGCTTATAGTTGTTTCTACAAAGAAACTTTATCTCGAATCCTGGCAGTAAATCCAAAGAGGTCCTGGTCGTCTGTGAAGTATTCTAGTGGCAAGACACAATCAATGCCTTCTCTGCGCGGTAGCAACGGAAATATCATCGATGTCAGTGCTGCTAAAGCAGAGTTACTAAACACAGCCTTCCGAAATTCCTTCACCAAAGAAGACGAAGTATATTCCAGACTTCGAATTACGAAAAGCTGGCAACATAAGTAACATAGAAGTAGATATCCTCGGAGTTGTGAAGCAACGTAAATCACTTAACAAAAGTCTTCCTGTCTAGTTGTATACCAGGTTCCTTAAGAGCATGCTGATACAATAGCTCCATTCAAACATTATGAATTAGCTCGAAGAGAACTGTCTATTGACACACAGTCAACATCGCTCTTGTGTAAAACTACTAGCTCTTTACTCACACGAAGTACTGAATGCTATAGAGAAGCGATTTGAAATTGATTCAGTATTTCTAGATTTTCAGAAGTCTTTTGACATTGTACCACACAAGCGACTGGTAGTGAAATTGTGTGGTTAGGAAATATCGTGTTAGTTGAAACTTCCTGGCAGATTAAGACTGTGTGCCGGACCGAGACTCGAACTCGTCTCAGTTATTTGATTGGATTCGAGGTTTCCTGTCAGAGATGTCACAGGTCGTAGTGACGGACAGAAGGTCATCGAGTAAAACAGAAGTGATTTCTGGCGTTCCCCTAGGTAGTGTTACAAGCTCCTTCCCGTCCTTTATCTATATAAACAATTTACGAGACTATCTGAGCGGCCTTCCAAGGTTATTTGCAGCTGACGCTGTCGTTTATCGACTAGTAAAGTGATTAGAAGAGCAAAACAAATTGCAAAAGACTTAGGAAAGATAACCATATGATGCGAAAATTGGCAATTGACCCTAAATAACGAAAAATATGAGCTCATCGACATGTGTGCTAAAAGGAATTCGTTCAACTTCGGTTCCACGATAAATCAGCCAAATCTAAAAGCCGTAAGTTAAACTAAATACCTAGGAATTACAATTACCAACATCTTAAATTGGAAGGAACATATAGAAAATATTGTGGGGAAGGCTACCCAAGGACTTCGTTTTACTAGCAGGACACTTAGAAAATGTAACAGATCTATTACAGAAACTGCCTACACTATGCGTGTCCGTCCTCTTTTAGAATACTGCTGCGCGGTGTGGAATTCTCACCAGATAGGATTGACGGAGCACGTCGAGAAAGTATGTTTTGTATCATCTCCGAATAGGGGAGAGAGAGTCACTGAAATGATACTGGGTTTCGGGTGGAGGTAATTAAAACAAAGGCATTTTTCGTTGCGGCGGAATCTTCTCATGAAATTATCGAGAACTATTGTGAAGGTAGTTCGATGAACCCTCTTCCAGGCACTTAAATGTGATTTGCAGAGTATCCATGTAGCTGCAGATGTAGTAACGGAACAGAGACATACACAGGAAAGGATACTCGATTACTAAAGGCGAAGGACGCCGCCTCCGCCCAGCACAACGTATGTAAAAACTTCCAGGGCCGTTTGATGAGCACGCAAGATGCTAATTTCATCGCGCTCGGGCATGACTATGCAAGAATGTAACATATCAATTCCACTAATGATGGCCATAGAAATTAGTGCATAATGTTCACAGACTCTCACGACTTTCTGTCACTGGCACATAGTTGACCTGACATGAGGTCATAAGCAGTGAGATGTGTGAAAAACTGTCACACCATGCGTGAAATTTTAATTTACTACTTTTTTTATTAGTAATTCTATTTGCAACACATTTTTTTCAGGCAGTACCTCCACATACCACTGGATGTGCCTGCAAAATTTTATTATTCTACAACACATGGGTCAGGAGATATGTCATCATTGGCCCATCATTGTATCACAAGACTGATGGGCTTCAAACGTTCAGTACAAAGTTTCAAATGAAAAACACGTTTAGCCATCTTAGTTTTCAATGTAATGTATTTATACGACCACTTTCAGCGTTTCACTACACCATCTACAGACCCCTCAGCAACGTGTGGGTGACTGGATCCTCCCACACACTGGTCAGGGTGCCTGAAAAATCACACAGTACGCCGTAACTGGTCGCATAAATAAGTTACATTCAAAATATAGACCGCTGAAGGTGTTTTTAACGTCACATGTTTCATCACAGTCAGTGAGCTGTGTGAAACGAAATTCTTTAGAGATACACGGAAAATATGTATAACTTATGAATGAAATACATTAAATTACTATACGTGACGTGCTGTGCAGACAAAGTCATGGCTAAATAGCTCCTTCTAAATACCTGGATCTATTTCAACCACACTTGACACCCATATGAATTACAATCGGGAAAAAAAATACTGTGGGGTTAATGTGGAGTGAGAAGGGAAAGTAGGAGATGCACAGACAGAGAGGGTGAAGGGGGAGATTTACTAAGAAAGTGGGAGGAGGAAATGGAAAGAGAAAAGACAGTACAGAAAAAGGGAAAGAAGAGAAGGCAGAATAGACAGTTAAAAGACAGAGGAAGAGTTTCCGACAGAGAATAAGGGGGAGGGGCTGAATTGTGTGAGAGGGTAGGAGAAGGTAGGTAGGAAGGAAAGAGGAGGATATGGACAGAAAGAGGTTGGGAAGCAGCTTTACACAGAGAGGGGGGGGGATTAAATATACAGAGGTAGGAGGTAGGAGGAGATCAGAGGGAAGAAAGGCTCGTGGAGATGAAGAGGGGGAAGGAGAGGGACATAGGAAAATATGCGGAAGATACAAAGAGAAAGAAGGGAAAGAGGTTTAAATGGGCAGGATAAGATGGGCGGAATGGAAGAAAGCACATGTATACAGAGGGGAGGAGCAGCTGGAATAAGGAGGAGATGGAGAGGGGATGAGGAAAGAATGGAGGAAGAGGAGGAGGAGGAGGAGGAGGAGGAGGAGATGGAGAGAGAGAGAGAGATGAGGATATGGACAGAGAAGGGCAGGAGGAAATTAACAGAGAAATGTGAGGAGGCAATGGTCAGAGAGAAGGGGAGGAGGAGATGTATAGAGAGAGGGAGAGGAATAGATGGGCAGATAGAGGGAGAGGAGGATATATACAGAGAAGGGGAAGAGGTGGAGTTGCACAGAGAAAGGAAAGAGCAGGAAATGGAGGAAGAGAGAGGGGAAAGGAGGACAGAGAGAGAGAGGGAAGAGCAGCAGATAACTGACAGAGGTGGAGGAGGAGATTTACAGGGAAAAGGGTGATGGTGATAAAGAGACAGGGGAAGAGGTGATGAGCAGGGAAAGGGAGAAGGAGTATATGAATAGAGAGAGATGTGTGAGGATGAGATGGACTTGGTGAAGAGGATACAGAGGGAGGGAGGAGATGGATTTAGATGTGTAGGATGAGATGGACAGAGGGGGAAGGGGCAGATGGATAGAAGGGGAGAAGCAGATAAAACAACATAGAAGTGAAGCTAATGGACAGAGAGAAGATCTGGAGGAGATGGGCAGAGAGTAGGGATATGAGGGGGTGCACAGAGAAAGAGGGGAGTAGGAGGTCAATTGATGGAGAGAATGAAGCCGATGGATAGAAACAGAGGGAAGGAGGCGATGGACTAATAGAAGACTGGAGTGAATACATACCCAGACAATGCCAGGTACGCAGCTACTACTCTGTACAAAAGCTGAAATATAGCCAGAAATAGAAAAACTTATGTGCTGGGCAGTGGACCTGCAGATGTAGGAGGCATACACTGGGAGAGGATATATACGATCAACCATATATACTACTCTGTCTAATAATACGATCAACCATATATACTACTCTGTCTAATAAAAAGAATAAAGTGTAGTATACAGAAAAACCTTGAGTCAGTTTACAAAATAACTGCATGGGATTTTGCCTATTGTCTCGCATCTATGAGCCCATGGGAAAAGACAGTCCACGATCACCGACGTTTTCATAGACGTATCGAAGACGTGCGGAAAACTTGGTTTCTTTTACTGGATACTTTCATTGAAGTTATATGTTGAAGATATTTCATGAAAAACATATTTTAAAGGTATTGTCAAAACAATGATGTATTAATTACAGCAACATGTTCCACTAATACTGAACTTCAGAAGCAGTAATGGTTGCTAGGTCTAAGGGCCCAAGTGCACTGCCATCTCAACTGCTTGTGACTATGAGAGTCATTGACAACATTCACATGTGCAAATTTTTTTTTCCTTGAAATGATGTGTTATTTTTTCCATGGAGGCACACTGCTGTTTTTGGTAATATCTTTACATTAGTATCTGACAGGTAAACTCATCAAAAATATTCCCTGCCAAGAAACAGAAGTCCTACATGGCATCAAAATATTACAGTCATGAAAACCTTTCCCTGTTACAGTGGAACTGTTCTTTTATTCTGTAAATTACAATTCTTATTGGAAAGTACCATGTGTTACAAGGTACATTCTACGTTTTGTGCCAATTTCGAGACATATGTGTGTCACCAGCAACACTCTCGTCTTATGTAGTATAGCAACATGCTATGAGCAATCATTCTATTTTGAAGTAAATCTCACATGTTTCCAGAATTCAGAACAAGTGATAAAACTCTTTGATCAATGGTCTTAGCCATCAAGTAATGATTCTGTAGCAAGGGGGAAATTGGAGTACACTTCCATATGGGGCCTTATTTCTCATATCTTCGAGATTCTTATATGAGATGTGCAATGTTCTACCGCGTGTCACAACTTTTCTTTCTGTAGAATGGTGCATTAATGTTTTGCGAAGAGAACATCATTAACCCAGACATTCAGTGGCCAGCTACCTCTTGGTACACAGCTGTAACAGGTGTATCAGTTCATGCAGTACAGTAACGCACTACTCGGGTTTAAACCTGAGGTGCAGTTAAGGCCTTACGTTTGTGTCTGTGTAAACGTCTGTTAAGTGGAGTCCTATGGTGGAATATACTGCCTGCCTTAACACGTCCGAGATAGGGGGAAGAGGGGGCAGGAGGGTGTAGAGCATGAGCAGCAGTCGCAGTACTTCAGGAAATCCATTACATAGGAAAATATGATGACATACAGTTCTAAAGTATGTCATGTAGCACAATGTGGTGAGATGCACTAGTACTGTAGGCGACTGATGAACATTTATCTGCTTTCCAAGCTACAGGTACAGAAACACAAGTGCAGGCACTGCTTGATGACACATGAAGCTGTGCTAGCTGATGGGTTGGAACGCCACCAGGAGAGCACTTAGTTGTGACATCAGGTGAAGTACGGTGCTGTGTGGAGCCACATCTCAAATTCTGTTGACACACGAGCATCACCTGCAAAATTTGTGGGAGTCAGTGGGAGCAGCACAAGATTTGCGTTTAAGCAACTACAGTACAAGAGCATATCTGGTCGGTTCTTATCCCACTATGCACACACCTGACAATGACAAACGTTTGACAACAACACACGCTGCACAATTGAGCTGTACATCTATATACTTATGCCAAGTGCTCTACTCGGGCATCTAGCGGGGTTCCCATAGTTTTAAATGTAGAATATCTTGCCATTTTAAACACAGGGCAAGTGCATTGTTTGCATTTACCCGCCATTTTAAACTTAGGAGAAGTGAGCTCTTGGTAACCAGGGTGGTTTAAATTGTTTAAATTGTGGCATGAGAGGGATGGGGGAATCTCTTAAACTTATGACAGGTGGGATACCTAAATTTTAAACATAGGGTGAGTGAGTTGCAACATCATAAGAGTGCAACAGAACTGTCACAGCCCCACTACATACATATGTTGTTGTTGTTGTTGTTGTGGTCTTCCGTCCTGAGACAGGTTTGATGCAGCTCTCCATGCTACTCTATCCCGTGCAAGTTTCTTCATCTCCCAGTACCTACTGCAGCCTACATCCTTCTGAATCTGCTTAGCGCATTCATCTCTTGGTCCCCCTCTACGATTTTTACCCTCCATGCTGCCCTCCAGTACCAAATTGGCGATCCGTTGATGCCTCAGAACATGTCCTACCAACCGATCCATTCTTGTAGTCAAGTTGTGCCACAAACTTTCCCCAATCCTATTCAACACCTCCTCATTAGTTATGTGATCTACCCACCTAATATTCAGCATTCTTCTGGAGCATCACATTTCGAAAGCTTCTATTCTCTTCTTGTCTAAACTATTTATCATCCATGTTCCACTTCCATTCATGGCTACACTCTATACAAATACTTTCAGAAACGTCTTCCTGACACTTAAATCTATACTCGATGTTAACAAATTTCTCTTCTTCAGAAACGCTTTCCTTGCCATTGCCACTCTACATTTTATATCCTCTCTCCTCCGACCATCATCAGTTATTTTGCTCACCAAATAGCAAAACTCCTTAACTACTTTAAGCGTCTCATTTCCTAATCTAATTCCCTCAGCATCACCTGACTTAATTCGACTACATTCCATTATCCTCGTTTTGCTTTTGTTGATGTTCATCTTATACCCTCCTTTCAAGACACTGTCAATTCAGTTCAACTGCTCTTCCAAGTCGTTTGCTGTCTCTGACAGAATTACAAAGTCATCGGCGAACCTCAAAGTTTTTATTTCTTCTCCATGGGTTTTAATACCTACCCCGAACTTTTCTTTTGTTTGCTTTACTGCGTGCTCAATATACATTTTGAGTAGCATCGGGGACAGGCTACATCCCTGTCTCACTCTCTTCCCAACCACTGCTTCCCCTTCATCTGCCATCTGCTTTCTGTACAAATTGTAAATAGCCTTTCGATCCCTGTATTTTACCCCTGCCACCTTTAGAATTTGAAAGAGAGTATTCCAGTCAACATTGTCAAGAGCTTTCTCTAAGTCTACAAATGCTAGAAACGTAGGTTTGTCTTTCCTTAATCTTCCTTTTAAGATAGGTCGTAGGGTCAGTATTGCCTCACGTGTTCCAACATTTCTACGGAATCCAAACTGATCTTCCCCGAGGTCGACTTCTACCAGTTTTTCCATTCGTCTGCAAATAATTCGCGTTAGTGCTTTGCAGCTGTGACTTATTAAACTGATACTTCGGTAATTTTCACATCTGTCAACACCTGCTTTCTTTGGGATTGGAATTACTATATTCTTCTTGAAGTCTGAGGGTATTTCGCCTGTCTCATACATCTTGCTCACCAGAAGGTAGAGTTTTGTCAGGACTGGCTCTCCCAAGGCCATCAGTAGTTCTAATGGAATGTTGTCTACTCCCGGGGCCTTGTTGCGGCTCAGGTCTTTCAGTGCTCTGTCAAACTCTTCACGCAGTATCATATCTCCCATTTCATCTTCACCTACATCCTCTTCCATTTCCATAATATCGTCCTCAAGAACATCGCCCTTGTATAGACCCCCCTCTATATACTCCTTCCACCTTTCTGCTTTCCCCTCTTTGCTTAGAACTGGGTTTCCATCTGAGCTTTTGATATTCATACAGACGGCTCTCTTTTCTCCAAAGGTCTCTTTAATTTTCATGTAGGCAGTATCTATCTTACCCCTAGTGAGATAAGCCTCTACATCCTTACAATTTTCCTCTAGCCATCCCGGCTTAGCGATTTTGCACTTCCTGTCGATCTCGTGTTTCAGACGTTTGTATTCCTTTTTGCCTGCTTCATTTACTGTATTTTTATATTTTCTCCTTTCATCAATTAAATTCAATATTTCTTCTGTCACCCAAGGATATCTACTAGCCCTCGTCTTTTTACCTACTTGATCCTCTGCTGCTTTCGCTACTTCATCCCTCAAAGCTACCCATTCCTCTTCTACTGTATTTCTTTCCCCCATTCCTGTCATTTGTTCCCTTATGCTCTCCCTGAAACTCTGTACAACCTCTGGTTCTTTCAGTTTATCCAGGTCCCATCTCCTTAAATTCCCACCATTTGCAGTATCTTCAGTTTTAATCTGCAGTTCATAACCAATAGATCGTCGTCAGAGTCCACATCTGCCCCTGTAAATGTCTTACAATTTAAAACCTGGTTCCTAAATCTCTGTCTTACCATTATATACTCTATCTATTACCTTTTAGTATCTCCAGCGGTCTTCCAGGTATACAACCTTCTTTCATGATTCTTGAACCAAGTGTTAGGTATGATTAAGTTATGCTCTGCGCAAAATTCTACGAGGCGGCTTCCTCTTTCATTTCTTAGCCCCAATCCATATTCACCTACTATGTTTCCTTCTCTCCCTTTTCCTCCTCTCGAATTACAGCCACCCATGACTATTAAATTTTCGTCTCCATTCACTACCTGAATATTTTCTTTTATTTCATCATACATTTCATCAATTTCTACGTCATCTGCAGAGCTAGTTGGCATATAAACTTGTACTACTGTAGTAGGCGTGGGCTTCGTGTCTATCTTGGCCACAATAATGGGTTCACTATGCTGTTTGTAGTAGCTTACCCGTACTCCTATTTTTTTTATTCATTATTAAACCTACTCCTGCATTACCCCTATTTGATTTTGTATTTATAACCGTGTATTCACCTGACCAAAAGTCTTGTTACTCCTGCCACCGAACTTCACGAATTCCCACTATATCTAACTTTAACCCATCCATTTCCCTTTTCAAATTTTCTAACCTACCTGCCCGATTAAGGGATCTGACATTCCACGCTCCGATCCGTAGAACGCCAGTTTTCTTTCTCCTGATAACAACGTCCTCTTGAGTAGTCCCGCCCGGAGATCCGAATGGTGGAATATTTTACCTCCGCTATATTTTACCCAAAATGACGCCATCATCATTTAATCATACAGTAAAGCAGCATGCCCTCGGGAAAAATTACGGCTGTTGTTTCCCCTTGCTTTCAGCCGTTCGCAGTACCACAACAGCAAGTCCGTTTTGGTTAGTGTTACAGGGCCAGATCAGTCAATCATCCAGACTGTTGCCCCTGCAACAATCGCAAATCACAGTTGGTGTGTGTCCTGGACATTGACCAGTGTGACCTAATGAATGGCATCCTGCGACCTGTAGCATTTTTTCAGCAAGACAATGCACGACCACATTTTGCTACACGAACACGTGCCTTCTTGGTGTGTTTTGCCCTGGCCCCCAGATTACAGGCTTGTCGCCATGTTCAGATGTATTTGAATTCCTAAGGGACCAAATTGCTGAAGTCATCGGTCCCTAGACTTACACACTACTTAAACTAACTTATGCTGAGAAAAACACACACATCCATGTCCGAGGGAGGACTCGAACCTCCGGCGGGAGTGGACACGCAATCCGTAATATGGCGCCTCAAACCGCGTGGCCACTCATTGCGGGGTGAATTTTAGTATCTACAATTTTCTTTACGAGAAAATGTTGAATGTCCTGGCGATTTTTGCAATATGCAGAACTATAAGCCATCAGTTAACTTTTCGATGTCGTAAAATAAATGTTAGCTTGTGCAGCATTTATTTATGGCCCCGAAACAGAAGAACGACTAGCGATCTAGACATCAGTCATACGAAGCAATGTTTTGGTCTGAAAATTATCACAAGAAGAAAGATTATGAGAGACAGAACCGCTTCTAGTCATCAAACTCAGTTAGAAAACAATGGTAAAGAACAAGTTGGTTGTGTTGAGAAATTGCTTAGTAAAGTTTCAATAAAATCTAATATATAAGAAATTTCAAGTACATCCTGCGTAATTCTTCTATTCAGATGAGTAACTGTTTTCAGATATTTAGTGAGTAACGACATACGTTTATTCCATACAGAGTTTTATCCCTAAAAGAACGTCAGCGGGTACTTACCTTTGTTTGTTTGTAAACTGAATGGATGGGTTAGCATCGACTTACCACTATTTACTTGCTGGGCGAGGAAACGAAACATTTCTGTGAAACTTTACGAAAATACTATTTTAAAAGTCCGAAAAGTTCCAGTTTCTGATACTAAGATTTCTATTACCAATTTCTGCAACAATGAAGCATAACAGCCTCAAATGTTAATCTGCGATTCAGCACAATATAAAATTAATGTTATTGTCGCCTTACTTCAGCACGTAAACAATGCGAAGAATGGCCTTAATGTTCCTGCCCTCACACTGTCACGTAAGCAATGGCAAGGCACGCAACTTTATTTACTTGCTTAAATAATTATTAAGGTTTATATGATTAGCAAAACACTTTTGAATCACATTTGCGTTCAGAATCATATTCAAGACTTTTATCTGAGTCGTAGTTGTCCACATCATTCTGCGATTTCTACGAATTTTCGCTGAAAACCATTTTTCTGGTACCCTGCATACGATACTACTACGGGCAACCATGTTTTTTTGCACTTACCACTGTTTACATGCACATATTCTGACATAATTGCCAGCATTGTGAATCTGAAATTAGAGACAGAGCTTCTATCAAGTACTATAAAGAAAACACATCACCTAATATGTTTTATATGCAATAACTCTTCTCATCAACTATCCCTCCCCATTGTTTACAGTCGAAGTTTTCAGTTGTCTGTAATTGTATTGAATGTGAAACTGTAGCTGACGACCTTCTTCGAAAACCTGCCAGATTCATGAAAGTGACCTACAGTATCTTTGGCACCAGATACTCTGATTGTTCAATCGAAAAACACAAACCGATCAACCGAGAGCTACAATATGAGATGTTTGTTCCTTGTATATCAGACGTTGTACCTGACCTTCCCAAAGGAATTTATACCGATAGGTGTTATCGACCATCTGAAGACCATACTTTCGGCAGTTTACGACACCGAGAGAATTTGCGACACCTGGAGAAGAGAAAATACTTTCCGTACTTCTAGGACTTCGTATGCTACTGGAAAGAACTTAGCTGGTGTGTTTCCAAAGGTCATGAAGTGTGAGTTCTTCAAAAAATTCAATCTTTGAATATTAGGTTGGTGACTTAATAGATGCCGGTTAATCGAACATTTATTCAGTAGGTAAGTATCACGCTTGCTATCTTCAGTACGCACAAAAAGGTTTAAGTTTTAAACTTGTTTGTGAACTTAGTGAAGTGACACAACGAGTTAAATCGAGTTAAATGAAATAGAGCCCATCTTCTGATAATGTATTCGCCGGTATTTAATATTACAGCCGTCGTGTGATAACGAACACGCCCCATTCGGCGTTTTATTGATGCGGGTGGACTTGGTAATGTCCATTGTAGTATAATTTATTCACAGGCCTCAGAGCGTCAGTTGTTACAGCCAGCGCTAATACGTTAGGATTCCCCATCACTCATTGTGGCCTTTGTGTAATATGAATCCAGCCGCTATTTCTGTCACACTACCTATGAAATGTTTGTCTTTCTACCTAAAAAGAGAATCACATGATTTGTGACATTCAGAATACTAAAAAGTGCTGCCATTCATAAATAAGGAGTGCGAATTGTTCCAGCATTAGCTGAACTAAAATAATTTTGAGGACGGATAGGATGTGTGGTCGATAACATTAATATGCGGTAGTGCGATGATATTAAGAGCTAGGAGCTAGGAGTGATGTAAATTATCCGATTAAAAATATATAGAGACCTACACTATGTGATCAAAAGTATCCGGATACCCCCAAAAACATACGTTTTTCATATTAGGTGCATTGTGCTGCCACCTACTGCCAGGTACTCCATATCAGCGACCTTACTAGTCGTTAGACATCGTGAGAGAGCAGAATGGGGCGTTCTGCGGACCTCACGGACTTCGAACGTGGTCAGGTGATTGGGTGTCACTTGTGTCATACGTCTGTAGCGAGATTTCCACGCTCCTAAACATCCCTAGGTCCACTGTTTCCGATGTGATAATGAGTGGAAACGTGAAGGGACACGTACAGCACAAAAGGGTACAGGGCTACCTCGTCTGTTGACTGACAGAGACAGCCGACAGTTGAAGAGGGTCGTAATGTGTAATAGACAGACATCTGTCCAGATCATCACACAGGAATTCCAGATTGCATCAGGATCCACTGCAAGTACTATGATAGTGAGGCGGGAGGTGAGAAAACGTGGATTTCATGGTCTAGCGGCTGCTCGTAAGCCACACATCACGCCGGTAAATGCCAAACGACGCCTCGCCTGGTGTAAGAAGAGTAAATCTTGGACGATTGTTCAATGTAAAAACTCTGTGCTGAGTGACGAATCACGGTACACAATGTGAAGATCCGATGGCATGGTGTGGGTATGGCGAAAGCCCGCTCAACGTCATCTGCCAGCGTGTGTAGCGCCAACAGTAAAATTCGGGGGCGGTGGTGTTACGGTGTGGTCGTGTTTTTCATGGAGGGGGCTTTCACCCCTTTTTGTTTCGCGTGTCACTATCACAGCACAGTCCTACATTGATGTTTTAAGCATCTTCTTGCAATTCGGGAATAGGGATTGCATCTTTCAACACGAACGAGCAGCTGTTCATAATGCACGACCTGTGGGGGAGTGCTTTGCTTACACGACAATAACATCCCTTTAATGGATTCTCCTGCACAGAGTCCTCACCTGAATACTATAGGACACCTTTGATGTTTTGGAACACAGACTTCGTGCCAGGTCTCACTGACCGACATCGATACCTCTTCTCAGTGCAGTACTCCGTGAATGGGCTGCCATTCGCCAAGAAACCTTCCAGGACCTGATTGAACGTATGCCTGCGAGAGGAGGCCCTATGGAGGGCACCACGAACCTGTAAATCATTTTCAGCCGGGTATCCGGATACTTTTGATCACGTAGTGTATTAGTGGACATTAATATGAGGTGTGGCCACGGTTCACGTTTATGACGACTTGAACTTTGCTGTGGAAATCTTCAACTAAGTGTCTGAATGACTTTGGATGGATGTCAGCCCATTCGTCTTTAAGAGGAGAAACCAGGTTAAGTTAGTGATGGTGGACACTGTGGAATTAAGCGTTGTCGTTCCGTTGGTTTCAGGTCGACACTATGGGCAGCCCACCCCATTTCATAAATGTTATTGTCCACTAACCGTTGCCTCTTAGATGCTGCCTTACAACGGAGTGAATTCTAAGGCTGATACAATGAAACATCGCCTCCCAACTGTTCCTCTGCTGTACCCAGAATACAGCGCTGTAAGATGTGTTCACATCTTCTTAGCCTCTCGGGGTAGCCGCGTGGCCTTAGCCGTCTTGTCACGGTCCGCGCGGCTCCCCCCGTAGGTGGTTCGAATCCTCCCTCGGGCATGGATGTTTGTGTCGTCCATAGCGTATGTTAGTTTAAGTTAGATTAAGTAGTGCGTAAGCTTAGGGAGCGGTGACCAAAACAGTTTGGTCCCGTAAGATCTTACCACAAATTTACAAATTTACAGCCTCTCGCATTTAGCGTTTCCTTGTGCGCAGTAAGAAGGTCACACGCTTACCTCGAAGAACATCCCCGTACCGTATTACCAGCATCCCAGTGCTGGCGCTACACATGACGACAGCAACATTCTCCAAACAGTCGTCAAACTTAAACACTTCCTTCGGATTGCCCCGGAATATAGTTCCATTCATCACTCCAAATCGCTGTTTACAGTCATCCAGCATCCAGAGGCTTCGCGCTTAGCACGACCTCACACACTCACCGCAGAAATGTGTGGGCTATGGGGAGTTTCCTGACCACCGCATTCTATTTTTTTAACTCCTTACTCCTACACTTGGGAAAGCTGAGACAGGATGAGGGCACTATGAGTAGAGGATGGAGGAATACGGAGCAGTTTCTGCTGTATAAACTGCTCCCTGACGACGTCATCGACGCACACACACGATATCATATAACACCAAGAGAGGACCTAGCCACACAACACAATGCTACAACACTGCAACTGTCACCTGTCCTTTTGCGCAAGAAAACTCAGAGCCCAAATAAACTCCTGGAGCAGATGATATATACCCGGAAACTCTGAAAAACCTAGCACACAGATCACCCCTTTCCTAATAAAGTTACTGAACGATGTCAAGGCTGGGCAGGGTACCTACAATACATAAAACCTCCAAAGCAGTCACTGTTAAGAAATCAGCACACAGGAATGTTCAAATCCAAAGGCTTATAGGCCACTATGCCCAATAAACACCCTAGCAAAAATTCGGGAGAAGCTACGGTGCACGCGCTTGCAAACCCACAGAGTTCTCAAACCGGTTCGGTTTCGAGACCCGCAAATCCGTAAATGATGCCCTCAACCATGCCCTACACTCAGTTAACACTACAACAAAGAAATACGCCAGAGCGGTAATCATTGAGATTGCCGCAGTATTCGATAACCTCTGGTGGCCCGGAATGTTTCAAAAGTATCTGGAGGTACCACAATCACTGTAAAACAGTTTCCTAGACTACTGTAAAGGCCGAATAGTCGAAATGGCACAAGGAAAGCTGGAAAGTAATTAAAAGAATTACTAAAGGCTGTCCTCAAGAGTTGATCTGCGGCGCCATCTTCTGGGACGTAACAACTCAACCGCTCCTACTATTTCTAGATGTGACTGACAGGTCAGACGGAATTGTCACCTAAGCAGATAAGCTGTTAGTTGTTGTCAGTGCAAACAACATAGCCCAGCTAGAAGAGAAATCCAGTGGAACAGTACAAACAATCACACAATGCTGTCACAACAACAAACTCAGGATAACCGAAAACAAAGCAACATGTGCATTACAGAAAGGATTACTCCAAAGGAATCCTCCTCTTAAAACTTGGGAAGCAGACATCAAACGTGTACGTGCTATGCGCTATCTCCGTGTACACATAGATGAGAAATTGAATTTCCACGAAGACATAAGCTAACAACGGACAAAACAGAAAAAATTCTACATAAACCGGTGAGGCTAAATTCAAACCGCTACTGACGTACAACCGTGCTCTCTTCGAATCAGTATTCAAATTCGCAGATAGCGTGTGGGCACATAGACTGAACCTGGTCACCAACAAAGCATCAGTCAGACGTGTCCTACTTAGGCTATCAGGAGTCTTCGGTACCATCTCAGTGGATGCTCGGAGTATGCCTCATAGACATCACGATCCAACACAGAGCTGCAAGGTACTGGTTAAAGACTTGGAGACTAGATAAGGTACACACAATAACTGGTGTACCGAAACTGACGTTTCGACACCTGAAAAGTTGGCGTTCGGATACATGGCAAGATGGGCGGGATATTAGTGATAAGCTCCGTAGAATGTACGAATTCCTTCCTGAGATAAGGGAGCAGTACGGCACATTTCATAACTGGACACGGACCTTATCCCACGCACTAAAACCGCGTGAGTATGAGACAGACACCTACATCCACTTGTGGGGAAAAAGGTTCCCCAGAACACACTGTCTTCTTTTGCGGGCGACATGCGAACAGTAGACATACACTAACCTTAGACTACGCAGAAACAGACATGCATATATACATAGCAATAAGAGACGAAAACGACGGGCGTTACTCATTGCGTTGACAAACATTAGTCTAAGGCGCTGCAGTCACAGACTGTGCGGCTGGTCCCGGTGGAGGTTCGAGTCCTCCCTCGGGCATGGATGTGTGTGTTTGTCCTTAGGATAATTTAGGTTAAGTAGTGTGTAAGCTTAGAGACTGATGACCTTAGCAGTTAAGTCCTATAAGATTTCACACACATCTGAACATTTTTGACAAACATTATTTCATAACCAACGTATGAGGAGTATCTGCGGACATGACACAACAGATATACCTAAATGCAACGTAACAATGATCTCCAAAGGTTGGACAGCGACACTCACAGTGACAGAGAAAACAGTGAGCTGAAGAGAAACTGAAGGAGGAGGAATACACGGTCTAACAGTAAATAGGAGTAACGCGCTGGCGACCTGTCCAAGAAAGCACCCAATGTTGTACACAGATGAGCACCTAATGTTAATGTATATGATTAGCAACGCTAATTTAACGTTTTTGTTGTCACTGGCGATCATCAGCTCGAAGAAACCATTCCGACGTATTCACCGACAGTCACAACCAGTGATGGCACTAATAAATCTCTCCTCTGTCCTATCATCTTTTTACTTTCTTCTTAAAACAACAACATTTTATTTGTATTTCAGTCTCAAACTATCGTTATTTTAAAAAAGTGTTATTCCTTGGCAAATGCTGCAGATAAAAAAAATTACGAAGAAGATGGCAAATGAAAACTGTCAGTTGTACGACCTGTTTTAAAAACATCAAGTAACAGGTCTTTAAATTTGCTATAAATAAGTAAACAATAAAATCCTTACGCATAGACACTGTGCTCACATAACTAGCACTTTGGCAAGTGATTCTTTCCGCTGAGATCACGCGGTTTTTTACAACCATGTTCCGCATTGCTCGACGGTCCCTGTCCGTCCGTACATGAGATTGTCGAGAGGTATACATATTCCGCTTTTAACCCTTTTGCATAAGGGGAAACGTTGCTACCAAAACTCTCGACATGTTCTTGACGGATTTACTTCTAATTTTTACAGAACATTTTGATAAAGTTTCAGACGTGCATAGAATTAATTTTTTTTAAAGCAACAAGTACTGAAACTTCCTGGCAGATTAAAACTGTGTGCGGACCGAGACTCGAACTCGGGACCTAAGCCTTTCTCTGGCAAGTGCTCTACCTTCTTAGCTACCCAAGCACGACTCACTACCCGTCCTCACAGCTTTACTGCTGCCAGTACATCGTCTCCTACCTTCCAAACTTTCTGGAAACAAAGTACTCGTTTTCTGTTAAAACCGATTGCCAGAAAGAAAATTTTGTGCTTCATGTGAAGATGTGCGTTCTAGTTTCCTTTTTTAACTGTGATATCAGTGAATTTAAAAAATTAGACGAGTTGTTTACCCCATATATATCCTTCTTTGTTATATTTAATTTTAAGCAAAAACTGTAAACAAAGTAACTTTCTGCTTTGTTGTCTTCCTTGCAATCGGTTTTAACAGGAAAGCGGTATTTATGGCTCATCGACTTACGGTTAGAATACTATTACGGTTCTGAATCGTCCGGAACTTTGTAATCCTGTCAGTTACCGGATTAAAACTACTTGAAACGCTGTTATTGAAGCTATTATCCTCACAGATCGAGCAGCAGGTGTGGTCTCTCTTATATCCTGTACACCAATGACCCCAATCAGTTTCCTCACCCACTTTAAGCGACCTTACTTCTTGGTTAAGGTTTCGTTTGCGGTAACGATAAACAGGGCTCAAGGTCAGAGAGAGGCGGGAAGAGGAGATGGGCAGAGGGAGGAGGAAACCAACAGTGAGAGATATAAGAAGGAGACGGATAACGAGAGAGGGAAGAGAAGGAAATCGAGAGGGGGAAGAGGAGACGGACAATGAGACAGAGAGAAGGAGTAGGAGGAGATGAACAGAGAACGGATGAGGAGGAGGAGATGCACAAAGCGAGGGGAAGAAGGTATCAGGACGTATAAAAAATACGTTTTAGAAATTACGAAACATTGACAGGTTCATTATTACAAAATATATTCATTTTTAGTCGTTGTAGGCCGGAAAATGGAGGATTTTATTTATCATTTCTTTCCTTTTCGGTTTTTCTCGGGCTTATCTATTTAGTTATTGTGCAAATGAATGGTTTTCTCTGCAACTTCACCCTCCTTCTACTGATGATATCGATTCATAATTCGAACCATCATCAGGGCGCCTGAAATACCTGTTGTCTGCAGTAAGAAGAACCATCTCTGGAAAATGAGAGCCTTCGCTCCTACGAACTTGAATATCATCATTACCCCCAACTAAAGTAAGGTTTTTACAGCCTACTTTCTGTAAACTTAGTGTGTTTCAGCCAAATATTCCCCCAGTTATACCAATTTTAATTACTTTTTTCAGGAGGTGTATTGCAGATTTGCTAAATTAATTCTAAGTTGGCAAAACAGTTTTTTCTAAATTCCCCATATGCTCTTTAGAAAATACGACGTTCGTTTTGCATATTATATTAATCTCACACATGTTATGTCTTTAAGAAGAAGCTTTTTATTCACATTATGCTTTCTTTGCTCTAGGCTACATACCACCAGAATTTGGTATTTTCAATCTGGTTTATATTTTTAGCTCTATTTTCGAGGCTTTAGATCCTTATAGGAGTGTTTTAGTTCATTTATTGTTTTTAGGGTTTGTATAGGGCCTCAGCCTCTGAACTTAGTTATGAAACTCCCATTAATACAGAAGCGCAGGAAGAAATTGCTTTCCAGAATGTATGTGGGACTCAACACAAAATATTGTTTGTTTAAGCAACATATATTCTCAGTTGCCTTAATCCATTGCAAATAAATAGGTGGTTTTGGAGAACTGATTTATATATTTACAAAATATCCTTCAGTGACATTAAACGTGTTATTTGAGCCAAGCCAGAACCTCCTATAAGCATTTTCCTAAATTAGCAAACGTAACTCACTGAAAATGGTTTACAAACAATAAAAATGTTATTTAAGAGGATTAAAATCAAAACATTTAATCTGTTAAAAAAAAGAGCCTTAGCAGCGCGAAAGGCACACTTAAATGTGAATTTGCAACTCACATTTTCCTATTTACTGTGTATGCCTTTTAATTCTGATGCATTGTATATATAACTGTATTCTTAATGTGTGTCCTGACTACAGTTTGAGTTACAACGAGTTCGTTAAGTCTGTCTGCATCAAGACATGATCGTTTTTCACTAATTGTATTTCCCGCGCAGCTAGAGACTATTTCTTTGGAGGCACTCGTGGCAGGTTGGTTTAATATTTTTCTTGCCACACAAGCAAGCCGAGTAAACCTTTGGGAGTATATTCGTCGCTCATATAAGTGTCTTGTAAGTAAGTACTGACTTTATCATGTAGTAGAGGACAATCTTCTGTCCAGGCCTCAAATATCGTCTTCTACAACGTCTTGATTTGTTACTTGGCTGCTGTGATTTGGCACTTTCACTGTAAATGTATATGCTTAAATTAATATGTTCATTATAATGTTTGGACCCAGCCATAAATTAACCTACACAAAACTAAAATAATATCTACATAACCTTAGAAAAATTCACGAAAGAAGGTTTTATGCTTGGAAGAGACTTGAGGACATTGAGAGGTTTCAGATTAATGGCAAGTCAGTGATTTCCGAAACAGATTTTAAATTGTAAAACATTCTCTGTGGGTAGATGTGGACCCTGACCACAAATGTATTGGGTATGAACTGTGGATTAAACCTGAAGAAATTCAAAAACGTAGGAAATTAAGGCTGTGGAATGTGGATAAGTTGACAGAACCACAGGTTGTTCAGAGTTTCAGAGGGAGCAATAAGCAACGGTTGACTATAACAGGGGACAGGAATGCAGTAGAAGACGAATGGGTAGCTTTAAGAGATGAAATAGTGAAGGCAGCAGAGGATAAAACGGATAAAAAGGCTTTAACTGATGAAAAGAGATGGTTCAAATGGCTCTGAGCACAATGGGACTTAACTTCTGAGGTCATCAGGCCCCTAGAATTTAGAACTACTTAAACCTAACTAACCTAAGCACATCACACACATCCATGCGCGAGGCAGGATTCGAACCCGCGACCGTAGCGGTAGCGCGGTTCCAGACTAACGCCTAGAACCTTTCGGCCACTCCGGCCGGCCGATGAAAGGAGAAAATATAAAAATGCAGCAAATTAAGAAGGTGAAAGGGAATAAAAACTTCTAAGAAACGAGATTGATACGAAGTGCAAATTCGCTAAACAGGAGTGGGTAGAGGACAAATTTAGGGATACAGAAGCATATTTCACTAGGACAGAGACAGTTACCGCCTACAGAAAAATTAAATAGGCCCTTGGGGAAAAGAGAAGGAGCTAGTATTAGAAATGTTTGACAGAGCACGGAACACCTTAACTCGGAACAATGCCCTGGAATTAGACGACATTCCGTCAGAGTTACTGATAGTCTTGGGAGTGCCAGCCATAATAAAATTTTTCCATCTGATGTGCAAGATGTATAAGACAGTCGAAATACCTTCAGACTTCCAGAACAATGGAATAACTCCAATTTCAAAGAATGTTGTTGACGACAGATCCGAAAATTACCGAACTATCAGTTTAATAAGTCATGTTTGCAAAATACTAACACAAATTCTTCACAGAAGGATGGAGAAAGTGGTAGAGACCCTCTTTGGGGGAGATCCTTTTAGATTTCTGAAAATGTAGGAACACGCGAGGCAATACTGACCCTACGACTTATCTTAGAAGATAGGTTAAGAAAAGACAAACCTACGTTTATAATATTTACACACTCAGTCAAAGCTTTTGACAATGTTGACTGAAATAGTCTATAAAATGCTGAACGTAGCAGGTGTAAAATTAGACAGTGAAAGGTTTTTTACAATTTGTGCAGAAACCATGCAGCAGTAATAAGAGTGGAGGAGCACGAAAGTGAAGCAGTGGCTGAGAAGGGAATGAAACAGCATTGTAGCCTATGCAGAAAGTTATTCAACCTGTACTCTAAGCAATCTATAAAGGGGCCAAAGAAAAAATTTGATTAGGAATTAAAGTTCAGGGAGAAGAAATAAAAAGTCTGAGGGGTGTCGATGACACTGTAATTCTCCTAGAGATAACAAAGGACTTGGAAGAGCTGTTGAACGGAATGGACAGTGTCTTGACAAGCGGATATAAGATGAACATCAACAATAGCAAAACAAAGATAATGGAGTGTAGTTGAATTAAATCAGGTGATGCTGACGGAATTGGATTAGTAAACGAGAAACTGAAATTACGAGTTTTGCTCTTTGAGCAGCAAGATAACTAACGATGGCCGAACCAGAGATAACATAAGGTGTAAACTGGCAATAGCAAGAAGAAGAGAGAGCTTTTAATATCGAATATAGACTTAAGTGTTAGGAAGTCTACCTTCAAGGTATTTGTCTAGAGTTTAGCCACGTATGGAAGTGACTCATGGAGGATAAACAGTTTGGACAAGAAGTGACTAGAAGTTTTTGAAATGTGATGCTACAGAACACTATTGAACATTAAATGAGTAGATCACATAATTAATGAGGTACTAAACAGAACTGGGAAGACAAGAAATTTGTGGCGCAACTTGACTAAAAGAAGGGATCGATTGATAGGACTCATTCTGAGACATAAAGAGAGCGCCAGTTTAGTAGTGGAGGGAAGTGTGTCTGTGTGTCGGGAGGGAGGGGAGGGGAGAGAAAGGGGTAAAAATCGTAGAGGGAGGCCAAGAGATGAATACAGTAAATTGATTCAGAAGGATGTAGGTTGCTGTAGTTATTCGGGAACCAAGAGAGTTGCACAGGATAAAGTAGCATGGAGAGTTGCATCAAACCAGTCTTCGGATTGAAGACTACAACAACCTCAGAAAATTACCTTCGGCACATTGCTAAAAACATATTTTTTCCTCATCAGTGTGCTTCCTTAATGTGAGAAATTTTTGCGCAACACACGTTGCAATTGTATGCAACATACTGACTTCCATTTTCTAACTTAGAACAGCACCAGCAGCATTTTCCAAATACATTTTTACCTACGCTCGAACTTCACAAGAGGTAATATGAAGTCCAGATGAAATAAAATTGCAAACGTCATCATCGTTGTCCTGCAGCATACAATGTGCTTATAAAGCATGGAACTGCTGTAGAACTAGATAGGGTGGGCTCCTTGTCATCCTCTAGATCCATTATGGCTTCCTTCAGTTGATTAAGAAATACAGTAAGCTAACAGTTTGTATGGTGGCCATAACCTAGCAATTTATCAGAGGCCCCTTAGTTATTTAAAACAGGCTTCACTTATTCAATTTGAGAATATACTGATTGAAGCATAGCAAAATAACTATGCCAACGAGTTAAAACACATTACTTTGAAGTTGAATTCAATCACACATAGACCTCTTCTCTTAAAAGCCCTAACTGATTACAGAGTGGGTAATAAATATGGGAAATTTTCTTTCAGATGCTGTTCACTCAAAAGACTCTTTAATACCGTGTTTACTCTAAGATATGCAAGCATATTTAGAAACACGATGCAAAGCTCCTTGCATGCATGCAGGCCATGCAGCGACCTCAGCCGTTATGAAATACATTAAATGTGTTCGCAGTTGCGAGTATGGACGTTCATCAGCTGTGGAATGGAATGAAAACAATGATATTTGTGTCATTCCGAGACACGAACCCGGATTTCTCGCTATCCCCAGCGGTCGCCTTACCATTTGGCTACCCGTGCAGGAGTCGCGGCTGAATCCAAACTTCCACATGTCATCAACCATCTATTTCCATCGTGTAGACGTCCATCCATTATGTATATTCCCATACAGGGGAGACATGTACTCTGCATCGTATTTCTGAATAACACAGACACTGTAATATCATATGTATCCGCTGACACCTAGTAGCAACTTTCGAGTAAAATGTGTACACTGGACGGGAGTATACATAGTGAAAGTATGAGTACAGGATGTAAGAACATGGTTGAGGACATATGGAAGTTTGGATCTCTGCGTTACTCGTGCTCGGGTAGCCAAATGGTAAGACGACTGCTCGCGATAAACGGTAAATCCGGGTTCGAGTCCCGATCCAGTACAAATTTTCATTGTCATCACTCCATTCTACAGCTGATGGTTGTCCATGTACGCAACTGCGAATAAATTCAATGTATTTAGGCTATGAATCATACATAAATATCATTTCCGCCCTTTTTATTTCTCATGAAAACCACACATTGTATGTGTACCACCATAGAGCGAGACTTTCAGAGGTGGTGGTCCAGACTGCTGTACACACCGGTACCTCAAATACCCAGAAGCACGTCCTCTTGCATTGACGCATACCTGTATTCGTCGTGGCATACTGTCTACCAGTTCATCAAGGTACTGTTGGTCCAGATTGTCCCATTCCTCAACGACGATCGGCGTAGATCCCTCAGAGTGGTTAGTGGGTCACGTCGTCCATAAACAGGCCTTTTCAATCTATCCCAGTCATGTTTGATAGGGTTCATGTTGAGCGATGTCGTTATCCTAAAGGAAATCATTCACAAGATGTGCACGATGGGGGCGCGAATTCTCGTCCATGAAGACGAATGTCTCGCCATTATGCTACCGATATGGTTGTCCTATCGGTCGGAGGATGGCATTCACGTGTCGTACAGCCGTTACGGCGCCTTCCATGACCAACAGCGGCGTACGTCGGCCCCATATAACGCCACCCCAAAACAGCAGGGAACCTCCACCTTGCTGGACAGTGTGTCTAAGGCGTTCAACTTGACCGGGTTGCCTCCAAACACGTCTCCGACGATTGCCTGGTTGAGGGCCTATGCGACACTCACCGGTGAAGAGAACATGATGTCAATCCTGAGCGGTGCATTCGGCATTTTGTTGGGCCCATCTGTACCACGCTGCATGGTGTCGTGGTTGCAAAGATGGACCTCGCCATAGACGTTGGGAGTGAAGTTGCGCATCATGCAGCCTATTGGGCACAGTTTGGGTCGTAACACGACGTCCTGTGGCGGCACGAAAAGCACTATTCAACATGGTGGCGTTGCTGTCAGGGTTCCTCGGAGCCATAATCCATAGTTAGCAGTCATCCATTGCAATAGTAGCCCTTGGGCGGCCTATGCGAGGAACGTCATCGACAGTTCCGATCTCTCTGTATCTCCTCCATGTCCGAACAACATCGTTTTGGCTCACTCCGTGACGCCTGGACACTTGTGAGAGCCCTTCCCGGCGCAAAGTAACAATGCGGACGCAATCGAAGTGCGGTATTGACCGTCTAGGAGTGGTTGAACTACAGACAACACGAGCAGTGTACCTGCTTCCTGGTGAAATGAGTGGAACTGATCGGCTGTCGGACCCCCTCCGTCTAATAGGCGCTGGCCATGCATGGTTGCTTACATCTTTTGGTGGGTTTTGTGACATCTCTGAACTGTCAAAGGGAGTGTGTCTGTGACAGAATATCCACAGTCGACGTCTATCTTCAGGAGTTCTGGGAACCAGGGTGAAGGAAAACTTTTTTTGATGTGTGTATATTGGTCCAGAGACCTTTTGGATTTACATATGCAGACTGAAGTGACGAAATAAAATTTGTACCAAGGCTCGTCTCCTGCTCACTAGATAGATGCGCTAACGACTACGCCACTCTGGCAAAAAGGCCTTGCATAACTGCACCGACTACAGTAACAAGCCTCCCTCCTTTAGCGGGAATACCAAGTGCGCTGAGGTGTGAAATGGAATTAGGATTAAGAAGGCTGGCGTGCTAGGCTAGTCCGTGTAGTGGTGCAAAGCCGCTGTTTTAAGGTTACGCAGTGGTTAGCGCATTTGCCTAGCGAGCTGGAGATCTGGGTTCGAGTCCTGGCCCTGGTACAAATTTTCTGTCCTTACTTCAGTCTGCAGATATACACTGACGAATATTAGCATCTCCAGCCACCGCAGCAGGCGCCTTCCTCCACTGATAGTAACAGAACTCCTATATATTGTTTCCTGGCCACCCACTAGTGCTATCCCTTTTCGCTTTTGTAGTCATCTCAGGAAGTTACTCGCTGCAGGAGAAACATTTTTCTTCGGCCTGAATATGGTAGGCCACTTTTCCCTTAAGCCTTGTACAATGGCGGTGACTGGAGAGGACTAGGCAGATTTCACAGGCGAGCAATTTCCTCAAGGTCAGTGTTCTCAACACTGACTGCAGTGTGTGTTCCAAAGGTGCTGTCACCTCACAAAAGTATTATACATGGGAGCAGTAAATTGCCAACGAAAATGCCTACTTTCTGATCCTGATTCTGTTAGGGTGAAAGGCCTAACTGTTAAATATTTTCTCTGGGGTCTTTGGAGCTCGCGAAACCGACGAGTAGACGGAAAACCTTCGTCGGTGTTGATGTCACTTGCCCTCTGGGTTGTACGTGCTGTTTTCTTTTGTGTAACTCTGAAGACAAGGGTAGATGACCCTTCATGCGCAACCAAGTTACTTCAGTATTGCAAGGCTGAGAGAACACAAAGTGCGTTCCGGAGCGCTAGCGTTGATTTCTGCTTAGTGAGTGTTACGAATTAGGGAAAGTGGACTTGCTCAGTAAAAGGACAGACATCAGAGCCCAGCGTGTTAGGTAAGAGGAATGGCATTGGCTGATTCATGCCAATGAATATATTTGAGAATAGTATTTTCTGTTGCTTTTCCTCTGTTGACTTGGAAGTGTATTCATGTTTTGGATACACGGTGAGCAATTTGAAATTGAAGTAAGTGATAAGATCCGAGTGAGGCTGTCCCCGTGTCGACTATCCCCACTTCGGATCAGACAACTTGAAAGCCGAGATCGATAAGATACTGGAAGCAGGTGTAGTAAGACTGTCCAAGACGCCTTACGTATCCCCCATTTTCCTGGATCGTCAGGGGCGCAAGGAGTGTCCTCCTGCCAGTACCTCGTCTCCTACCTTCCAAACTTTACAGAAGCTCTCCTGCGAAGCAGGTTCGAAGGAGAGCTTCTGTAAAGTTTGGAAGGTAGGAGACGAGGTACTGGCAGAAGTAAAGCTGTGAGTACCGGGCGTGAGTCGTGCTTCGGTAGCTCAGTTGGTAGAGCACTTGCCCGCGAAAGGCAAAGGTCCCGAGTTCGAGTCTCGGTCGGGCACACAGTTTTAATCTGCCAGGAAGTTTCATATCAGCGCACACTCCGCTGCAGAGTAAAAATCTCATTCTGGGAACATCTCAGTTGCCTGCGCCCCATCGCCTATGCCTCGAGGGCGCTTACAAACCATAAGGCGAATCAGTCAGTATATGGACTGGAAACGCTAGCAGCACTGTTTTCGACCGATAAATTTAGCGTATACCCCGAACACCAGCTCCTTGTTTGGTGGAAACCGATAATCAGGCCTTGAGCTGGGTCCTGGGTCGCCCACGGAGTACAGTACGGATAGCTCGGTGCGTAGCCCGTCTGTCTGCGTTTAAATTTACGGTAAGGCATATCAGGGATGATTATCGGTGAGAGTTTTAAATAGCCAGTTGGACATGGTACTCGGAGTTGTTAGCAGTGAGCATGTTCCAGTCCACTTGTCAGGTCTCGGGATTCTAAACTGAAACCATTTAGGTAGCTGCAGGGCTTTGAATTAATGACTTTTGAGTTTCACACTGTTCCTCGGGTCAAAGCGAGCCTGACGACCGTTATTTAGACTGATTTTACATGTGTAGCAGTGAATAGAGTTAATTCTGTGACGTCAATGAACGTTTCAGACTGAATTCGGAGAACAGTGCGTCACGTAATTTGCCTCGCGTGTCACACATAGCCAGCAACAGTGCGTCGATTCTGGCCGCGACCGCGTGTGCGATTTCGCGCCGCGCCACGAAAGCTCATTGAAGGGACAGAAGTAACGTTCCAAAACGAAGTCGTGAATATGTTACCTGTCCTAATTTGCACCGTAACGGAGTCTGGTTTCTGTCGTACACGCTTCGGTTTATGTGGAATCTCTGCGTATAAGAAGAATGCGGCAGCACTTGTAACATTATGTGATTGCCTTATCATTTTAAATCATTCACTAATCGAGCAGTCGCTCGGCAACAGCTACAGTTAGCAAATAACGTTGCGAGAATGTAAAAGGTGAACGACCTGTGACGTAACTTGTTTATTGTCGAACCGCCGTCAGAGATGCTGTGAGTTATTGACTTTGAAAACCGCGGCGCGAAAAACGGACAGAAGAAGAACACATTTTTACACTTTTTTTTTTTTTTTTTTTTTTTTTTTTTTTGATGTACGAGATATTCTCGATGAACAGTTACTCATTCTTCACTTGTCTCCTGTAACGTGTGTCGGACGCGCATGTCTTGCCGCCGCCGTATTATTATTGTTAAAAATAATATTGTTCTAGTGTAAAGTAAATGTGTAGACAGGCGATGTCAAACCTTGACAAGGTTATAAGGTCCAGAGATATAACACTAGCAACAAAGATCCGTATTGTGAGGGCTATGGTCTTTCCAGTTGTGATGTATGGATGTGAGACCTGGACCATTAGAAAGGCTGAACGGCGAAGAATTGACTCCTTCGAATTGTGGTGTTGGAGGAAACTTCTTAGAGTTCCATGGACTGCAAAGAGAACCAACAGATCAATATTGGAGCAAATTAAACCAGATTTCTCCCTGGAAGGTCTAATCTTAAAACAAAAGCTGACCTACTTTGGACACACAATGCGAAGGCATGCCTCGCTGGAAAAAACATTAATGCTGGGGAAGATTGAAGGAACTAGAAGAAGAGGACGTCAGAGGATGAGATGGATCGATGGCATCACAGAAGCAATGTGTTCCAACCTGGAAGGTCTACGGGAGAAAGTGCAAGACAGGAAAAAGTGGCGTGATTTGGTTCATGGGGTCACGAAGAGTCGGAACCGACTAAACGAATAGAGAGAGAGAGAAAGTAAATGTGTAATACTAAATGTGCCTAGCAGTAGATTTATTGTGCGACGTGTATGTGAAAACGTCAAAGGAATTGTTTTCATTACGAGAAGTGCCAGTCAAAACGGCATCCATGTTAAATCCTTCATTGCAGTGTAAGTTCGTCTATTAATTTCCATAAATTCAGATTGAAATGGAACTGGTGTATGGACTATTTATTTAATATAGTATCTACGTCTCACTCCTTCATGAAGTTATTTAATTTTCTTTATGTTTCTTCCAAATAGAGAGTTCACAGTCACGAATTCTTTCGTCGAGTTCGGACGGAAGTTGCATGCGGCGAAATATTATCTCCGCGCCATATTCTACTGGTAAATGCATGATAAACTACGGTCCCTTAAGAATTTCATGTTGAGCTATCCAAAAATAATTATATTTTGAACAGGCATTTACTCTCTTTCGCAATGCAACTTCCGACTGATCAGACGATCCAACAAGAAACAGCCGCACACGGTCGGCGTTCGCAAATATGTTTCCAACGCTGATTATAGATATATGTTACAGCACAAAAGTAAACATATTGTTATAATTAGCGGCTACGAACGGGGACATTTATAACTGTATGTTTATGTATACACATTACGTAAACATATCGTTATAATTGGCGCCCGAACAGGGACCCGAATTAAAAAAAAACTTAAAGGAATAAAAATTTATGTAAGATAGGCATTGTGGAAATATTCATAAATAATTGTAGCTAATCTTGTGCTTTTTATTTGTTACATGACATCAAACGCCATCCAATAAAATTTCCATTGAGCGAAAGATACGAGATATTCAGAGAAAATTACGGAAGAGAGATTTTTTTATGGAACAGAATTTGTGCGAAAATCTAGTTGCAGCGCCCAAGGCAGTCATAAACAACGTAAGTTAAAATTTCGTTAGCCATAGCCAAGCTTCCTTAATTTCATCCGACATTAATCAATTTGTGACGATCTTTAGTAGTTGCAGTAAAAATTTGCTTTGAATTCAGTAGATTGCATTTAGTAGAGTAGAAATTTCTTCAAGTATTGTTTAAATTACATTGTTGTGTATTGCATATCAATTGTTTTTAAATGTCCGCTGCCTGTTCACGGAGCTGACCAGCCTTCGTTTTCATTTATTTTGACCAGTGTGCAGCCATACTTTCTTTACGGTCCAGGATAGTCTCTTGTTCTCGTGACGTGCAACTCCCGACATTCCGAACTTGGACGTAGCAGTGACAACCGACTCGCAACCGATAAATTACATCTCTGTCGACAGATGACGGCCGTAGCTCAAACGAACTTCATTGACTTACTGTTTATAAATAAGTGAGCTATGGCAGACGATAAAATGTCATCGCTAGATTCAAATGAACAGAATGAAACGAGTGAAGTGTCGCGTCGCTTAGTAGGGCTGAGACACCAATCGAAACAATTGTAGAAAGTGAAGTGGGAAATCTTACGGACTTTGATGCCTCACACCATAATGTTACTGGTACTGAACTAGACAATGCCAGCATAGTTTCTGCCACTAGTAGTCGTAGCCATATACCGGTTACAAGGGAGGCAGGTGAAAGCAATTCAGGGGTAGTGACAGACGATGTATTCAAACAGCTACTGAGTCAAATAAGTCAAATGATGCAGGACGGAAATCGCCAAATGTTAGCCTCGCTTGAAGATAAACTGTCTACAGTAAGCGAAGAAATAAAAACTGTTAGAGAAAACGTAGCCAAAGAAGTAGCAAAGCAAGTTAAGGATGCTGTTTCTCAAATGCGAAGTGGAATAATTATCGAACTGAATGACACTTTAGCTACCATGCAAAGCGAGACAGCTGACATCCGAAACGCAACCAAGAATCTTGATTCCACCGTAACCACGGTTAATCACAGATTAGACAGAGTAACTACGCAGGTAGAAAAATTAACCGAGGGAATGTCAAACTTGACTCTGGAAACGGAAACGAAAGTAAAGGAGAGGCTAGATAGTCATGAGAGAGAATTTAGAGAAAAGTATGAGAACTGGATTGCTGGAAAGGACAAATTTGTCGAAGATAAAATTAACAAAGACCTAGTAGAGACTCTGAAAGCAACCACTCTTGGTATCTTGTCAGCTACTGGAAGCTCCGGAGATACCGTAATGTCTGAACTCGGTAGCATTAGGCGTACCCTTCAGCAAGAATTACCAAATTGGAAGCAAGAGGTAACGGAACAGCTAAATAACCTGAAGGCACAAGTGAGTAGTAGTTACCGAATACAGAGACCGAATTTTCCTAACTCTTTAGCCTCAGAGGAAGAAGATGAATTATTTCGTCAATTCCGAATACCTGTTGTATCTAATGAACACACTTCACCACCACATATTCCAGTTAGTCACCGAAACCAAGAATCTGACTCAGTAGTAAAAATGATGGAGGAAGAAAGCATGATAAAGCATCGAGTTTTTCAAACCTTTAACCCGGAAAAACGAAATATCCACCCAATTGTTTTTCTTCGTGGATTCTCTGGCATTTTTCTAAATTCGTGGACTGATAGACAGCGTATCCAATTTGTTACCGGGTATATAGGTGGCGAATCGGCAATATGGGGAACCGAAATGGTTGATAAGTGTCGAACATATGAGGAGTTTGAGCACTGTTTCCTCAGCAAATTTTGGAGCGAAGGTGTTCAGAAGCGCCTTCGTAAAGAAGTCTATAATGCAGAACAATTTGACCCCAGGAATAGTAGCCTGAGAAAGTACTTCGAAAAATATCTTGGCAAAATCAGGTATTGGGATAACCCTATCAATAGTAAAGATGTAATTATGATTCTCAAGTCTAAATTACCCATTTCGATTCGTGAAAAACTGACAGCCATACCAGAGGATGATCCAGATACCTTTCTGTCGATATTAGATTCCCTAGACCTGATCTATGAGGACATGAGAGCTAACAAACCGCGGAATACGCCGCACAATTCTTGGCCACAACATTACGACAGTAACGGCTATGAAAAGCCAGGGAACGATTCAAAAAATAGTAACGATTGGCAAAACGGAAATAAAGGCAGTGGGTATCCGCACAAAAGGAATAGACATAATCAACACAACCGATTCAATCCCGTGTATAACACGACTGGTAACCAGTACGGCAATCAATCGTACAAGCAGAAGTTTGGAAACGGTTTCAGTTAAAAAGGTTGGCAACAGCAGAGCGGATCGCAATGGAATGCACCGTACTCGTGCAGCCAACACTCAGATTACGGGCACCAACAAACAGCTGATAACGCCCACTCATACCAATACAACTCCGCGCCTAGTAAAATTCAAGCGCAGGGAATGTACAGAAACACACAGTTTAACGGCAAACCACAGTGTGAAGGTGGATTTCACAGTAACAATTCCGGATATCATAATAGTAATAAAAATCATCAGACCCCGCGATGGCATTACAATCCCCCTGTATTTTTCGCAAACGCGGAAGACAGTAACACGTATTGGACACCAGAACAAACGCAGCAACATTTTGACACGAGGATTGTGCATAACAGTAATTTTGCTCCTCAGTGTTCTCACAATGTCAGATTGCTCGAACTTTCTAATGATGAAGGCCAATCAAAACCACACAAGCAGGAAAACTAAGTTCAGCATCTCAAAACTCCCTAAGTGATGCTGTGAGACAGAATGGGGGCGACCACTTCGACGGAGAGACTAACCATCTAACCATGACGTACTTGCACTGAGATACAATGACGGGATTGACATGAGACAAGAATTATTACAAGAGGAAGAGACGACTGACGGTGATGAACCGATAGATGACCAAGTGCAAGCTATGACAAAACTTCCTATAGCCGGAATTTTGACGACTGTAATCCTAGATACAGGTGCAAATATTAATGCTATGTCCTTATGTTTCTATAAGCAAATTAGTACATTGATTAAAATTCCAACATTACCCGTCCAAGGATGTTCAATAACAGGAGCCATCGGCTCCCAGACACAAAAGGTCAGTATACAAGCTTGGGTACCACTGGAGATTCAATCAATACCCATAAAATGTATTTTCCTCGTTGTCAAGAATTTGGCAGTGCCATGTCTCTTGGGAATGGATTTTCTACGACGATATAGAGCCCGAATAGATCTTTATATAGGCATTTGCACACTGTTAGTACAGCAAACAGAAGTTGCACTAGAGTTAGTGAAAGAAAGAGTAAAAAACTTTGGCACTTGTAATAGCATTAGATTACAAAGGATAGGCAGAAAACCTCCTTGTCATAATCATTTCAATTTGTTTTACGGTAACTGTGATACATTTAATGATACAATAACAGTCAGTGACTTACCCTCTCAGCAGGAAATAACCAATAAGACTACAGAATCAGCAGAGTTATCCGAACCTCAGCGACAGGAATTATTCAATTTGTTATCGCACTATATCAACGTGTTTTCAAAACGACCCGGTATTATAAAAGACTATGAATATACTATGGAAGTGGTGCCGCACCAAACTGTCTGTCGCACGACATATCCCATACCGTATGCAAGAAGGGAAGCAGTTCGTAATGAAATTAAGAAAATGTTGAACTGGAAAGTCATAGAGTATTCTAATTCACCATATAGTAGCCCGTTGTTGACGATTTTGAAACGGGATAACACCGTACGACTCGTACTTGACGCACGAAACATAAATAAAATTGTTGTGCCAGTACGAACGAGACCTGAATCGATTGAAGAACACCTCCAGAGATTTTATGGAATTAAATATTTGAGTAGCATAGATTTGAAAATGTCATTTTGGCAAGTGAGACTAAATCCTAACTCACGAAAATATACGGCATTTATCTTCGCTGGCAGATCCTATCAATTTCAGGTCATGCCTTTTGGATTGAATGTTAGTTCTGGAGTATTCATCTCTGCCTTAGATCATGTTCTTGGTCCAGATCTTATTGATGAAGTCACTCTCTACGTTGATGATCTTTTAATTGCCACTAAAACCTGGGAAGGCCACGTTGAGCTAATACAGAAAGTGTTTCAGCGATTCCTGGAATACGGAGTCACTGCCAACTTGCAAAAGTCACACTTTGGCGGAGCCGAAATCAAATTCTTAGGACACGTCATTTCATCTGACGGAATCCGTCCTGATCCGGCTAAGCTAAGTGCAATTAAAATTTTTCCTATCCCATCTTCAAAACGACAACTTAAAGGTTATCTTGGGCTCGCTTCATTCTTCAGAAGATTTTTACCAAAGCAAGTAATGAACAACCCTGATTTATTGAAATTGTTAAAGAAAGATACGCAGTGGAATTGGACTGACGACTGTCAAAAGGCATTCCTCGATATCAAAGAAGCTTTGTTAAATAGCAACATTCTTTATCATCCAGATATGGATAAGGAATTTTGTGTGTCATCTGACGCAAGTTTTCAGGGATTAGGCGCATGTCTCTTCCAGATCCATGAAACCAATGGAAAACCAGACATCAGAGTAATTAGTTTTGCTAGTAGGGTTCTTACAGAAACTGAACGATCCTATTCTGTTACTGAGTTGGAAGCTCTTGCAGTAGTTTGGGCCTTCAAGAGATTCAACTACTACATCAATGACAAGAAAATCAAAGTCGATTCTGATCATCAGGCTCTTAGTTTTCTTCTGACGTGTAAACTCCTACATCTTCGCTTAACGAGGTGGTGTCTTTTCTTACAGGAATATGACTTCGAAATAATCTACATAAAAGGCAAAGATAACATTATTGCGGATGCTCTATGTCGCATGCCTGAAGGGTCTTCGGACAGTACTGAACTTTTGGAACAAATGTCAAATTACAGAATTCTATTGATGAAGGATCCAATACATCGGAAATATTTTCTGATCTTTGTGACCAGATTGTCCAATTGCAGGAAACTGATCCAAAATGGAGAGGTGTGAAACAGATCCTCGAAACTAATCCTACCCATCGCATGTGCAAATATTACAAATTAAATAATCAAGTTCTTTTCCATCGAACATCACTGTCATCAGAAAATTGGCTAGTATGCATTCCGCAGGAATATGTAGAACACTTACTCTGGTATACACATATTTCGTGGGGACACTTTGGTCCAGAAAAGTGTAAGCGTAAAATAGCAAAGTACTGCTGCATCCCTAACCTTCATAGCAGAATTCACAAGCTCTTGAAACACTGTATCGTTTGTCAAAAGGCAAAACCTTTTAATCTTTCGAATATACTGCCTTTGAATCCTATTATCACAGAGAAACCTAGACAAACCCTAGGCATAGATTTGGTAGGACCCCTCCCATGAAGTCGTGGAGGACTAAGGTACCTTGTAGCTGTCATTGATCTATTTACCAAACATTTGAGATTGTACGCTATGAGATCTGCAAATACTCAACTAATCATCAATCGTTTAGAACGTGACTACTTTCCTAGATTCGGAAAACCTGAATCAATTCTCTCAGACAATGGGTCTAACTTTGTCTGCAAAAGATGGAGACTTTTCCTTGCTAGTCATCAAATTAGGCAAATCCTTATCTCCAAGTTTAGACCGCAGTCGAACCCGACCAAGCGGGTGTTCAAGGAGTTTAATCGTTTTATTCGTACTTATATACCAAATCAGCAGACTCGCTGGGTTGACTTTGTGTCACCTTTCGAGGAAATTGTGAATAACCTACCACACCTGTCTACTGGTTTCACTCCGAGTGAGTTGATGTCTTCTGACCAAGAGAAAAATGAATGGGTCAATTCAATTCCTAAGTGTAACAACACAAGTGCTAGTTTAGACGCCAGAATAAGACAAGCTCTAACAACGTTGACCACCCAAGCCAATTTACGCAAGAAGGCGTATGACAAACATATTAATAAGGTGTTAACTTATAAAGTAGGCGAAAAGGTCTTGCTAAAAACACACTTTAAACCATCGTTGCTCTTACACAAAAATCGAAAATGGCAAAGTCTTATTAAGGGACCTTACGAGATCCTTCGTATACCGCATACAGGTTGTTATCTGGTTTCTGATCCCGCAAATGGAAAAATAAAAGGGTTATACCATCACTCTGATCTTAAAAAATTTCATGCTACAGAATAAGTCAAAAGGAAAGCTTTATAATGACAAGAGAAGGTTAGCCGCTAGTGACAACTGATTTGACTTCGTTAAAAAAAATGCTTAGAATATATTACACGACAGTGAGTCTATATTGCTATACAGCACACAATTTAAAATATGTTATCTTGAGCCATAATTTAAGTACAGACAAGCTGATAAATAAAAAAAAATTCTTGTTTAACAAAGAAAGTTATCAACTCCAAGAACTCTAGTTTTAAGATTTAGTTTTAAGGAGATAATATTTAAGAGAGAAAAATGAAATATAAAGCGAAGGATGTGCCTAACAAGCCGGCTTCTGCGATATGAAATGCTAAAGAAGTGAAAATAAAACATAGTATGTAAGAATTTTTTTTTTAAGTTCAAGGAGCAATGATCCTGAAACGAAATTTATTTTCGTCATGGACAAGGGTCGCTTGACAATTATTGGTTCCTGATCCCACTAAAAAGGAAAACAAGTAACTAGTTTCTAAGTCAGCTATGTCTAGATTAAGTTCCAATGTACATAGAAATCTGGAACAGGTTCATCTCTGCATTAAAATAACGTAATGTTTACGAAGCATGTGAGTTACTTGTAAGTACCAACATGACCACGAAAGCGCTATCCTTCAGCTAGATAAACAAAGTGGCATTATTTGTAATTGCAATACGCAGGACAGATACATTCAAAGCCATAAGTGAAATAAATACCAAGTATAAGCGCGTAAGTGGCAAGGACAAAGCAATGATGACATAAGGTCATATATAGAGGTCAATGCAGTGTAGCGCAAGCAGGCGTCAAGGCGAGAATAAAATGACAATGAAACAGCCGGCAAAACAACGCAACTAGTTCTTAATTGGAGCGCGTACGCAGACGTACGGCGCAAAGGGAAATTAATTTCTAAGTCATAAGGAACAAGGAGTTGTTTGCTAGATTTCTTCTTCTATGTATTATTATACCTATGTCTTTCTTCTGAATTTGTTTAAATACCCTAACCCGCCTAAACCCGTCCCGTAGACTTGACGTCACAGATTGAGAAATGCGGTTGACGTGGAAGGCTGGTTTGGCATACGATTTTCAAAAGGAAGCGCGTGAACGAAATCGGAAAAAGCTAGTTTTGAAATGTCTTTATTTTTCCTTTTAAAGTCAATCCGAGACGGAAACCGAGATCGCGATAAGGAATTTGAATATTTTCTTGAATGGTGTTCTGTTCTCATGTGAGAGGGCGATCAAATGTGACTGATTGATCCTCCCTCACATCTAGTAAAAAGAGAATTTTTGTTGAAATGACAGTGATAACTTTAATGAATCTAATAAATAGAAAGAACGGTTGAAATGAATTAAAATAATAATAATTACTAACAGATGGGAGAAACTATTGTATTGTGACTGTGAACTAAAAGCATAATTAGTCTTAGAGAAAGATGATGAACAATGTAAAGCGAAATGTTAAAGATAGTTACCAACAAATTAACAGAAATTGAAATGGACATGATAATCGAAGCTCTCAATTAGCAAGCTTCAAAGTGAGACAAACTATTTGATTATTAACCGTAAAAAAATTGTGTACGTAGTAGTGTATAAGTGAAGGCTTAAAATGGTGTGGAAGTCTGCCACAGACACGATGAAGATAAAAAGTGTTAAACATGCAGATAGGCCGACGGAAAATGATAGTCCGGTTGTGTAACCGAAGGCGGTGATGTGATTACGTACAGTGCATCGGAAACCAAGTGTGTTAGCTGCTTTGCAAAGTGCGAGCGCTAGCCTACCTTAAAATCTTCAAAATCGGCTGGAAAATGTGGAGACCGGGATGGTTTCAATGGAGTCTCTGTCCCTGGTAATCCTCGTCCCTCCGCACCAGCTTAGCAAACCACAACACCATCGACGCAACGTGTTCACTGAACCGTACGCGGAAAAGCTGAAGTACCGCGTGGAGGCTGGTGAGCGCCTCGAGTTGCGATTCAGCTCTAACAATCAGCCTGTGTCAACGTCCATCGACGCAACAAACGCGTTAAATTTAAAGTGATGTACTTGCACAGCACTCCCGCTGCAGTTCGACGAAACGGACTTTCCATGAAAGCCGATCCCAAAATAAAAACTCTTATATGAGTTCACAACATATCACATACTACGCTAATGTTATATCCCGTGGATGAAATGCGAACAGCCAAACCTCACCGAGTAGTGACAAAGTCAAATTCCTATGAATCCCAAGTCCTAAAATTAGATTTAAGCTTAGTTCTTAGACTAATGGGTATTTATACTTTTTGTTACATGTAACGTGTGTACGTAACGTGCGAGCGAGACTCGCCCGCCAGAGCTGATGAAAAGTTTTCTACTCGGAGACCGCAAAGTAGCGATCCAACTTCTCAAGGCATAAGCTTCACCTGGAGAAGAATCAAATTTTAACTTTCCTGTCAATACACAAACAATGAAAGCGTAAAAGTTATAACAACTAGTGGGCAATGGAAAATGGACACGTGTGAGAAATTCCATGTGTGAGAAGTGTATGTGTATAAAAATGGACACGTGTGAGAAATTCCATGTGTGAGAATTGTGTGAGAATTATGTGTGTATAAAAAGATAAATCCTATGTGTTTTCTTTCAGGAGCAAAGAGCCTATGAGCTCTGGACAATAACTTGAGGCCACAAAGATGGTCGGTATGAACTCTGTAAAACAAGGACTGTAATGAGTATAATGTATAATGTCCATTGTAAACTTCGTAGATTTTCTGTCTTAGTTTTTTAATTTTTTGGTGTATCTTTACCTTAAGAACTGACTTTGTCTATGAATGAGAGATCACCATATTTGTGTAATCCTAATAATCAAATGACAGGAATACTGTGTTTGATCAATGTAAATCTGTAAAGTACTCAATCCCATAATGTTAACGGCGACATGTGAATCTTGGTAATCTCCTTGATTTCCAAGATTCCCATGGAAGGCAATGTAACAATATGTGATTGCCTTATCATTTTAAATCATTCACTAATCGAGCAGTCGCTCGGCAACAGCTACAGTTAGCAAATAATGTTGCGAGAATGTAAAAGGTGAACGACCTGTGACGTAACTTGTTTATTGTCGAAGCGCCGTCAGAGATGCTGTGAGTTATTGACTTTGAAAACCGCGGGGCGAAAAACGGACAGAAGAAGAACCCATTTTTACACTTTTTTTTTTTTTTTTTTTTTTTTTTTTTTTTTTTTTTTTTTTTTTTTTGATGTACGAGATATTCTCGATGAACAGTTACTCATTCTTCTCTTATCTCCTGTAACGTGTGTCGGACACGCATGTCTTGCCGCCGTATTATTATTGTTAAAAATAATATTGTTCTAGTGTAAAGTAAATGTGTATACTAAAAGTGCCTAGCAGTAGATTTATTGTGCGACGTGTATGTGAAAACGTCAAAGGAATTGTTTTCATTACGAGAAGTGCCAGTCAAAACGGCATCCATGTTAAATCCTTCATTGCAGTGTAAGTTCGTCTATTAATTGCCATAAATTCAGATTGAAATGAAACTGGTGTATGGACTATTTATTTAATATAGAATCTATGTCTCACTCCTTCATGAAGTTATTTAATTTTCTTTATGTTTCTTCCAAATAGAGTGTTCACAGTCACGAATTCTTTCGTCGAGTTCGGACGGAAGTTGCATGCGGCGAAATATTTTCTCCGCGCCATATTCTACTGGTAAATGCATGATAAACTACGGTCCCTTAGGAAATTCATGTTGAGCTATCCAAAAATAATTATATTTTGAATAGGCATTTACTCTCTTCCGCAATGCAACTTACGACTGATCAGACGATCCAACAAGAAACAGCCGCACACAGTCGGCGTTCGCAAATATGTTTCCACCGCTGATTATAGCTACATGTTACAGCACAAAAGTAAACATATTGTTATAATTAGCGGCTACGAACGGGGACATTTATAACTGTATGTTTATGTATACACATTACGTAAACATATCGTCATAATTGGCGCCCGAACAGGGACCCGAATTAAAAAAAAACTTAAAGGAATAAAAATTTATGTAAGATAGGCATTGTGGAAATATTCATAAATAATTGTAGCTAATCTTGTGCTTTTTATTTGTTACATGACATCAAACGCCATCCAATAAAATTTCCATTGAGCGAAAAAAACGAGATATTCAGAGAAAATTACGGAAGAGAATTTTTTTTTTGGAACAGAATTTGTGCGAAAATCTAGTTGCAACGCCCAAGGCAGTCATCAACAACGTAAGTTAAAATTTCGTTAGCCATAGCCAAGCTTCCTTAATTTCATCCGACATTAATCAATTTGTGACGATCTTTAGTAGTTGCAGTAAAAATTTGCTTTGAATTCAGTAGATTGCATTTAGTAGAGTAGAAATTTCTTCAAGTATTGTTTAAATTACATTGTTGTGTATTGCATATCAATTGTTTTTAAATGTCCGCTGCCTGTTCACGGAGCTGACCAGCCTTAGTTTTCATTTATTTTGACCAGTGTGCAGCCATACTTTCTTTACGGTCCAGAATAGTCTCTTGTTCTCGTGACGTGCAACTCCCAACATTCCGAACTTGGACGTAGCAGTGACAACCGACTCGCAACCGATTAATTACATCTCTGTCGACGGCTGACGGCCGTAGCTCAAACGAACTTCATTGACTTACTGTTTATTGATAAGTGAGCTATGGCAGACAATAAAATGTCATCACTAGATTCAAATGAACAGAATGAAACGAGTGAAGTGTCGCGTCGCTTACGGTCCCGCACAATAATTAGTAGAGCTGAGACACCAATCGAAACAATTGTAGAAAGTGAAGTGGGAAATCTTACGGACTTTGATGCCTCACACCATAATGTTACTGGTACTGAACTAGACAATGCCAGCATAGTTTCTGCCACTAGTAGTCGTAGCCATATACCGGTTACAAGGGAGGCAGGTGAAAGCAATTCAGGGGTAGTGACAGACGATGTATTCAAACAGCTACTGAGTCAAATAAGTAAGATGATGCAGGACGGAAATCGCCAAATGTTAGCCGCGCTTGAAGATAAACTGTCTACAGTAAGCGAAGAAATAAAAACTGTTAGAGAAAATGTAGCCAAAGAAGTAACAAAGCAAGTTAAGGATGCTGTTTCTCAAATGCGAAGTGGAATAATTATCGAACTGAATGACACTTTAGCTACCATGCAAAGCGAGACAGCTGACATCCGAAACGCAACCAAGAATCTTGATTCCACCGTAACCACGGTTAATCACCGATTAGACAGAGTAACTACGCAGGTAGAAAAATTAGCCGAGGGAATGTCAAACTTGACTCTGGAAACGGAAACGAAAGTAAAGGAGAGGCAAGATAGTCACTTCCGACTGATCAGACGATCCAACAAGAAACAGCCGCACACGGTCGGCGTTCGCAAATACGTTTCCACCGCTGATTATAGCTATATGTTACAGCACAAAAGTAAACATATTGTTATAATTAGCGGCTACGAACGGGGACATTTATAACTGTATGTTTATGTATACACATTACGTAAACTTATCGTTATACTCTTCATCATAGTTAACAAAAATCTTGTACGGCGGTTATGACTGCTTTTTAATGATGTTATGTAATGAAACTCTTTTAACGTTCCATTATCACGAAATCTAAACATAAATGAGAATTACGTGTTAAGAAGACGCAAAGTATGTATTTTTAAACAAAAGCGGAGGCCACTGTTAGAGTTATAGGTCTCAAAACAAGAGCCAAGGATCACATCGATCTGTCATCAGGTCGCACGAGCAGTCGATTGACTGAACACGCGTGCGCAAAATGGAGATGGCAGCGATCGTTCGTTGGTCGATCGCAATTCCCAAACAATCCGATGAATGGCCGGCCAGGTTGGTGGCAGTATTTCTGGCTGTTTGATATCTGTTTGTCTTTCTATTAAGTGTGGCTGCGCGATTTTGTTTCGTTTCTCTACAGTCACAGGGAGTAAGGCCTTTACGTTAAACTCTGTGGAATTATTCAAGAACCACGAACCACTCTGTGTCGTAGAAGTGGAGAGTCATGGAAGATTGATGGTAGTAATCACAATACACAGGCTGATAATATTAACGTATTCATGAAACAATTTGGAGCGTTATTACGGTTTTTTGGTGATGAACTGGATGTGATAGCATGAAGCGTGAATTTAGATTTAAATTCAAATGTTCTACATATTCCAGTGCTATGTTTAAAATCTCTTACCATTTTACATAATCTGTTTCTCCCTCACACAGTTCAAAATAAGAGTTGTAAGACAAGCAGCGCTGTTTCGATAACATGAGATTTCGACATTCCGAAGCCGTAGTGTAAATAACTCTACTTAAACTACACAACTAAGAAATGAAAAAGGAACTGAGGAGTTTAAGACGTATGTGCGAAAGATGGGAAAGATGTGCACAAAAGGCTTAACCATTTGTTTTTCAAAGGTTAGTTGACATACGAAGATCAGCTGCTGGTAAACACTGCAGTCCATTTTCCAATGCAGCACTCCACGGCTTAGTGACGTTTGAAAAACTGGTAGAAATCTCTAACACACTCTTTTTACCATTGTACTAGCAAAAATTGTTCGATTAACATACTCGTAGATTAGGTGTCTAAGTTCAATGAAATGCTTGAATTGTGTACTCTTGTTGGTTTCGACGTCGTTTATCCACCATTTCAGTGTGAATTGGGGCGCATCGTATTAACTACTTTACTGCAGAAACACCAGGAGCCAATTTGAAATGTTAATGACATTAAATAATTTATACCAACACGTAGTCTGCATTTTTTGTTCATTTTTATATTGCTCCAGAACATTCGTAGACTGCACAGCTCAAATAAACTGACTGTATGGACTACAATTAAAATCAGTTGTTTCATAAGAAATTACATTTGCAGTTTTGAAGAACTGAATGATTATAACAAATGTGATTTCTAAAATTGCTTTTCTAATTTCATATCGAAATTCTGCTTGAGAAATGTGGTTAACAATGCTTGGCACAAAATAATTCATATCTCGTCAGTTACAATAGAAATTTTTATACTAACATTTTTGGAGTGTTTTGGATAATGCGGAAATAAATTTAGAAATTCCACGTTTGGATAACAATCTGATTTTGACCAAATGATCAAAATAATAGTTTGTTTATGATAGAAAGTTCTATAACTCACAATTACAGAATTAATTACAATGAATACAATAAGATACTTTTCCACTAATTAAAGATTCCCGTCAGTTGTATTTAAATGAGCTCTAGTCGACTAAATGGGTGAGTTAAATGTTATACAGTACACGGCACCAAAAGTTGTATTTTAACATTTGCTATACTGTGAAGTGTGTGTCCTAAACACGTAAAAGCGTGGTCCGAATACTTCATGTAAGGGTCCTCATAGTAAGTCCTATTTCAAACAACTTGACAAATCGGTCACGTGTGGTGGAATCGAAACCAATGACCGATTGATAGCTTGTGGCAAGTTAGGGGTAGGGATGCGGTGGGCTTACAGTTGATTATGGTCCCGCCCCCCCCCCCCCCCCCCCTCAATGCCGCTATAATTTTTCGTCATCTTTTTCGTCATCCCTGCCATTAATTTGTCAAAGATGCCTGCTGTCTTAATAGCCATGAATTACATAAATAGAGTGCTCGCCCGCCCGGCTAGCCGGGCGGTTTAACACGCTGCTTCCGAGGGGGAAGGCGCGCCGGTCCCCGGGACGAATCCGCCCGGAGGATTAGTGTCGAGGTCCGGAGTGTCGGCCAGACTGTGGATGGTTTTTAAGGCGGTTTTCCATCTACCTCTGCGAATGCGGTCTCGTTCCCATTATTGCTCTTCAGTTACACTATGACGGCGATCGCTGCGCAAACACTGTCTCCACGTACGACTACACCATAATTACTCTACCACACAAACATTCGGGGCTACACTTGTCTGGTATGCGGTGTTCCCGGAGGGTCGAGAAGGGCCGAACCCCACAATAACCATGGGTCGGTGTGGGGCGGCGGTGTTATGGGTGGACTGCTGTGGCCAGTTGTGTGGTTGTGAGCCACTGAGGGCTAAGGCGGGACGAAGCCTCTCCATTGTTTCTATGTCCCAGGTTTAATACACAATACACACAATAGATTGTTCACGTCTTTGCATACTGGATCCCTTTAACATAACTTTCAATAAAACCAGAAACTTCAAGTGGAAGAAATACAACAACCGAAAGACATTCATCTGAAAATTTGCGAATTACATGTATCAAGCAACTGATTTAACAGTTATAATACCAACAGATTGTCACAGCTTCCACAAAACCTAAAGTGTACACTATATAAAATCTAAGTGATCATTCACCTTTATTAGAACAGTCTTTCGACTGAAGACCACAACAACGTTTCGAATAAGGTCTCTAGCATGTCAGGGGTCTGGAAAACGATTCGATCTCTAAGACATTACATTGCAGTTGCAAATCCAGTAGTGGATCCCGAGTGGTTAGCGAGATTTGTGACACAAGTTGTTTCTCCATCTTTCCCTGACGGCCCCAAGACTACTCCACATGAAACGCATTTCAATCATCCTGTACTAGCTCCGTTTGCCAGGAGTGAGTTGAAAGTATTATCAAAAATACTTCGAATACCTCTCCAGCAATCGATTACGTTCCTTATGATACGGTAAAAGTTCTTCCAGCGGATGTTTTGCAACTATTTCTCTGGATATTCAATGTGAAGTGGGGAAGAGGGAGACGTATGGAGGAATTGATTACTCAGATTACCACGTCTATACTGAAATGTGGGGGAGTCTCCAAAAATCATCTCTCTACCAGACCAGTTGATTTGTCCTCTTGTGTGGGGAAAACTCTGGAGAGACTGTTCGAAAATAGTCTGGAGATATAACGGGAAATTGATGAATTACTGCCTGGAAACTTTTGGCTTTATTAAGGGCAGAGGAAGATTGGAAAATATAACAGCTTTGTGCAACGATATTCTTTCGGCTTTCCAAGAAAAGTTCTTAATATCGTTATTCATAGATGTGACGTCAACTTATGATAATATCCACAAGTTGCTCTTCCTATCAGTTGGATATATGACATTAGCACTTCCCTCGTGAAGACAACGATTTACGTAAGACATCGGGAACTATTTCTAGGTCCTCTGGTTGTATCTAGAGGCTTGCCCCAGGGAGCAGAAGCTTAGCCACTTGGTATACATAATTTACTTTAGTAACCTCGAAGAAATTATTCGTAACAAGGTTCATTTACTGTAGTACTTTGATGACATATGCTTATACTCATCTGATTCTGCGTAGGATTCCGCAGTCGGCAAACTGATTGAGGCAGTACTAGACGAGGATATTTGGTAACAAGCAACTGGCCTTGAAATTTCTTCTGCGAACTCTACAGTCATTATTTTTTTAAGACGACCTGAGGATGATAATGAAATTCATGATAGAAGTTTTTCATTCCAAATCAAACCGTCAGCCAAATCATTGGGAACGTGATTTGGGTTTCAGACTCAGTTGGATACATCTCATAAGGCCATTATTAGGACTTGTCTCTCAATCATGAACATCATCAGATCTTTAACTAGAGTCCGGTGAGGTGCGAACTCCAATGTTCTATTGACCATTTATAGTGCGTTAATTATGAGCAGGATCAAGTATGGTTACACGTCATATGGAAATGCCTGCGACAGATATATCCTTAAATTAGACACTTTACCATATAGATGTATACGAATTTGTCTTGCGGTGGTGTGACCAACTTCTACCAAGGCCCACTTAGTGAATGCACTGGAAATGCCTCTTCATTTTAAACGCCAGTGCTCGTCATACAGTGGAAATGATAGCGCTAAGACTCATCCAGTAATTAAGATATACGAAATTCCTCATTATATCTTCGATAACAGAATGTTGTATCGACCTCAAGACTTCTTAAGAAGTTTTCAGACGCCGATACATCGATCCAAAAGTATTATAACAACAATAATACTCTATGTATGAATGGCCTTTTCGCATTGGTATATCCTCTGCTCCAGGTTTCTACTTGGAATTCAGTGTATGTACTGGCAGCAACCTTAATGTGACAGCCAGCATACATCTCTGTGAAAAAAAGAACGAAGATCTCCATATATACAATGATGGCTCAAAAATCCAGTCAGCAGATAACGTCGAGTGTGCTATTTTACGTTCAAGAACGGGTAACTTGAAGATTATAAGCTTCATTCGTCAGTCTCTTCTTAAACGGTTAAAGCAATAGCAATCACGAAGGCAATGAAGCACTCTTTAACCAAAAATGACGAAGGGATTTTGGTTTCTTCTGATTCAAAAAGCATTCTTTGGCCATAGAGATCAGGAATTGGGGTAAATACTGCAGTAAACTTGTTATCGATATAGCTTATGAAATAACTCTCTAAGAAAGAAATATATTTATTTACTTCTTCACGCAGGTATTTTTCATAACGGGACTGTGGACCAGTTAACGAAGGAAACTGCTTTATCTGGAGCGTTCTTAGACATCCAGTTACTTTTTACCGTCTTGTGAATCACGTAAAAATGGAAGTCAGATAACAGTGGAAAGAAGAAAGGGAAATATCAGCTGTAAATAAAGGAAAATATTGTAACTAGATACAACCCTAAGACAGAACTATTTTTTACAACCACGAGGATAAGATTTAATCATGGTAGCTTTTCTTCTCGTTTATTTCGTCTACAACTTATGAATTCTGACACTTGTGATTGCAACAATTTATATATTGGGGGCATTAATCATTTAACCTTCACCTGCACAAAGTACGATCAAAATAGAGAAAAGTTCCTCACAGGACTTTTGGATCTTAGAGTTCCTCCCCCAAGAACATTATTAGTCTTTTAATAAAGAGTGATGAAGCAGTATTTCCATGTTCGACAAGATTTATTTTAGTGATAAATTATAATATCTGACCACAGAACTGTAGACAATATGCATTCACCATATTAGTTAAGTAGTCGTTGAAATCACAAAGAGTTGTGATTTAACAAACTTTTTAACTTCAGTGTTTAGAAATTAAGCTTATCATTGTTTGCCTAGTAGTGAAGAAACAATGTTTAATTATTTTAATGAAATATGTTCATGTCTAAGTTAAAGAAATTCCAGTGTTTTTAACTGTTAGTGGTTAAATAGTGTACTCACGCTGAGGACAAGTGTGGTTCATTTGTACAGGAGACCGCGTATAGGACAATAGTGCGAGCCATCGTTCAGTACTGTTCGGATGTTTTGGAGCCGCAACAGCTCGGATTAAGGGAAGACATTGGAGGTCGGGTTAAAGGAAGGCTTCGAAGCAATTCAGAGACGGGCTGCTAGATTTGTTACCGACAGGTTCGAATAAAACGCAAATATTACCGAGATGCTTCAGGAACTCAAATGAGTATCAGTGGAGGAAAGGCGACTTCTTTACGAGGAGCACTATTGAGAAAATTTAGAGAAACAGCATTTGGGACTGACTGCAGAACGATTCTACTGCCGCTAATATTCATTTCGAGTAAGACCGCCGATATAGAATTAGAGAAATTAGGGATCGTGTGGAGACGTATAGGCAGTCGTTTTTCTCTCTATTTGCAGACAGAAGAGGAAATGACCGGTAATGGTATGGGGTACACTCCGCCACGCGCCGTATGGTGGCTTGCGGAAAATGTATGTTGATGTAGATGAGAAGGCCAAAAAATAAAAAAAAAAGCTCCGACAGCAACATCTGATACTGCGTCTGTAAACCTCAAAATCGATCATGATATAATAAACTGAAGTGTATTTAATTGGAACTTCTTTTATCCTTCTCACTACGTGAAAAACTGAATTAAGTGAGGAATCTAGGAATTCATCACAACCCACTACGTATCTCTCCAATAGGAGCAAAGACAGGTTTGGACTAATTGCAGCGCATGTATAAGTGTTTAAACAATCATAATTCCCGCGGTCCTTACGCGACAGAAATGGTAAAAAGCCCTAATGAAACGTATAATGTAAAGTTCTGTAACACAACAATACAGTGTTGAAAATAGTTCAAATGCCTCTGAGCACTAGGGGACTTAACACCTGAGGTCATCAGTCCCCTAGAACTTAGAACTACCCAAACCTAACTAACCTAAGGAAATCACACACATCCATGCCCGAGACAGGATTCGAACCTGCGACCGTAGCAGCAGCGCGGTTCCAGACCGAAGCGCCTCGAACCGCTTGGCCACACCGGCCGGCAACAACACAGTGTCTAATTATTTTATCGCATAATTATTTCTGTAATCATAATGTAACTGTGAGGTTATTCTAACCTTGTATTAATGTTGTCATGTAATTAAATGTTAAGGAATTAATTCAAACGAACTAATTAAAGAAGAGTATTGTAATTATGATGTCGTAAAAACGCTGGTCTAGTCCAGGGAGTCCTGTATTGTGTAGAGCCAAACAATACATTTGAAATAAGGAGTACTGTCGCAGAGTGTGCAAGCGCGGAGTAGAACAGGAGTAGGGCAGAGAGGTGTTGCTAGCGACAAGTGGTTAAGTACAGACGCAGTGAGCGAGAATGTAAGGAATAAACTTTAAGCTTTTAACATATGGCTACGCATATTATGTACTTGTAAATGGCCACAGTACATCATGAAGTAATATTCAAGAAGAATACTGTGGTCCCAAACTTGTTGTATGGATAAAGAAGAGCCTGCTGTCAAACATTCTCGACGAATAATGCCTTACATTGCACCAGTAGAAGCTCATCTATGTAAGATACGACCAGTTTCATCTTTATATTGTACAAAGATAGCCAGCGCAGTATTTTTCTTAATTGAATAACAGAGTCTTTAGTGTAGCAACAGTATAGAGTAAATGAACATTACCTCAACAATTTAGGTAACAGAGTCCTGTGTTGTCACCTTTATTGACTCCGAGAATACCAAAAGTGAAAGAATAGAAAAGTATTGAAAGTGATGATCTTATGTAACTTCGGTAACTAAGATAAAGAAGTATAATTTACAAAACTGAGAACAATCTGAAACTGTCATTTAACAGCTGTGAACTTTGTTGCTTGGTAGGACAAATAGTTAAAGAATAATGACTAACATTAAAAGAGTAAAAGAGTAATTTAAATGAATGTTGCTTCAGAGTAGTGCATTTCATGGTTTTTGTGAGCAAAATCTGCTCACATTTGCAAATTATTTATAAACTACTTATTCCTCGCTAAACGAAACATTTCGAACTTTCCATAAATAACTTACTACAATAGATAACAGCTATTAATGAACATCGGCATTTCTAAAAACGAGTAAGAGTCAGCATTGTAGTAAGTGACGGAAACCTATGCTTTAAGCGAACCGTGTTGCAAACAATTATCTTTTCCGTCCATGTGGTAAGTACAAATTATTGTCTTAGTTTTCTGATTAACTTTAAGTCATGACATTAAATGCGTCATTATATCTGAACTCGAATCGGTTTCGCAGGCCGATGTGGCCAAGCGGTTCCAGGCACTTCAGTCTCGAACCGCGCGACTGCAACGGTCGCAGGTTCGAATGCTGCCTCGGGCATGGATGTGTGTGATGTCCTTAGGTTAGTTAGGTTTAAGTAGTTCTAGGTTATAAGGGACTGATGACCTCATATGTGAAGTCCCATAGTGCTCAGAGCCATTTGAACCATTTTAGTCAGTTTCCTTGGTTCCGTTCTCGCCTGATTACAGTTCAGTGATTAGTTCGAAATTATGAAGAATTAATAATGATACAGTAGCTTTTGCTCACATAGTGAGCTGGCGACCGTTCTTAATGCAACATATTCAGTTTATTTACTCCAAATTTCAGTAACTATTTCTTAATTTTACCTTTTCTTGTCAAATTTTCTTTCGATCGTTATCGTGCAAAAGTAATCACGCGATTACGATTCGGTTATAGCTGTATCTGCACTTATAAGGATTTACGTTATTCTTCTGAACAGAAACCTTCTCCAAACAGGGAATATTTTGTGCACGTGTCGTTTAATTTTATTTTATTTATTTATTTTTTTTTTTTTTTGTCGTCAGTCTACTAACTGGTTTGATGCGGCCCGCCACGAATTCCTTTCCTGTGCTAATCTCTTCATCTCAGAGTAGCACTTGCAACCTACGTCCTCAATTATTTGCTTGACGTATTCAAATCTCTGTCTTCCTCTACAGTTTTTGCCCTCTACAGCTCCCTCTAGTACCATGGAAGTCATTCCCTCATGTCTTAGCAGATGTCCTATCATCCTGTCCCTTCTCCTTACCAATGTTTTCCACATATTCCTTTCCTCTCCGATTCTGCGGAGAACCTCCTCATTCCCTACCTTATCAGTCCACCTAATTTTCAACATTCGTCTATAGCACCACATCTCAAATGCTTCGATTCTCTTCTGTTCCGGTTTTCCCACAGTCCATGTTTCACTACAATACGATGCTGTACTCCAGACGTACATCCTCAGAAATTTCTTCCTCAAATGAAGGCCGGTATTTGATATTAGTAGACTTCTCTTGGCCAGAAATGCCTTTTTTGCCATAGCGAGTCTGCTTTTGATGTCCTCCTTGCTCCGTCTGCCTAGGTAGCAGAATTCCTTACCTTCATTGACTTCGTGACCATCAATCCTGATGTTAAGTTTCTCGCTGTTCTCATTTCTACTACTTCTCATTACCTTCGTCTTTCTTCGATTTACTCTCAAACCATACTGTGTACTCATTAGACTGTTCATTCCATTCAGCAGATCATTTAATTCTTCTTCACTTTGGGCCGGCCGCGGTGGCCGCGCGGTTCTAGGCGCTCCAGTCCGGAGCCGCGCTGCTGCTACGGTCGCAGGTTCGAATCCTGCCTCGGGCATGGGTCTGTGTGATGTCCTTAGGTTAGTTAGGTTTAAATAGTTCTGAGTTCTAGGGGACTGATGACCACAGCAGTTGAGTCCCATAGTGCTCAGAGCCATTTGAACCATCTTCTTCACTTTCACTCAGGATAGCAATGTCATCAGCGAATCGTATCATTGATATCCTTTCACCTTGTATTTTAATTCCACTCCAGAACCTTTCTTTTATTTCCATCATTGCTTCCTCGACGTACAGATTGAAGAGTAGGGACGAAAGGCTACAGCCTTGTCTTACACCCTTCTTAATACGAGCACTTCGTTCTTAATCGTCCACTCTTATTATTCCCTCTTGGTTGTTGTACATGTTGTATATGACCCGTCTCTCCCTATAGCTTACCCCTACTTTTTTCAGAATCTCGAACAGCTTGCACCATTTTATATTGTCGAACGCTTTTTCCAGGTCGACAAATCCTATGAAAGTGTCTTGATTTTTCTTTAGTCTTGCTTCCGTTATTAGCCGTAACGTCAGAATTGCCTCTCTCGCCCCTTTACTTTTCCTAAAGCCAAACTGATCGTCACCTAGCGCATTCTCAATTTTCTTTTCCATTCTTCTGTATATTATTCTTGTAAGCAGCTTCGATGCATGAGCTGTTAATCTGATTGTGCGATAATTCTCGCACTTGTCAGCTCTTGCCGTCTTCGGAATTGTGTGGATGATGCTTTTCCGAAAGTCAGATGGTATATCGCCAGACTCATATATTCTACACACCAACGTGAATAGTCGTTTTGTTGCCACTTCCCCCAATGATTTTAGAAATTCTGATGGAATGTTATCTATCCCTTTTTCCTTATTTGACGGTAAGTCCTCCAAAGCTCTTTTAAATTCCGATTCTAATACTGGATCTCCTATCTCTTCTAAATCGACTCATGTTTCTTCTTCTATCACATCAGACAAATCTTCACCCTCATAGAGGCTTTCAATGTATTCTTTCCACCTATCTGCTCTCTCCTCTGCATTTAACAGTGGAATTCCCGTTGCACTCTTAATGTTACCACCGTTGCTTTTAATGTCACCAAAGGTTGTTTGGCCTTTCCTGTATGCTGAGTCTGTCCTTCCGACAATAATATCTTTTTCGATGTCTTCACATTTTTCCTGCAGCCATTTCGTCTTAGCTTCCCTGCACTTCCTATTTATTTCATTCCTCAGCGACTTGTATTTCTGTATTCCTGATTTTCCCGGAACATGTTTGTACTTCCTCCTTTCATCAATCAACTGAAGTATTTCTTCTGTTACCCATGGTTTCTTCGCAGCTACCTTCTTTGTACCTATGTTTTCCTTCCCAGCTTCTGTGATGGCCCTTTTTAGAGATGTCCATTCCTCTTCAACTGCACTGCCTACTGCGCTATTCCTTATTGCTGTATCTATAGCGTTAGAGAACTTCAAACGTATCTCGTCATTCCTTAGTACTTCCGTATCCCACTTCCTTTCGTATTGATTCTTCCTGACTAATGTCTTGAACTTCAGCCTACTCTTCATCACTACTATATTGTGATCTGAGTCTATATCTGCTCCTGGGTACGCCTTACAATCCAGTATCTGATTTCGGAATCTCTGTCTGACCATGATGTAATCTAATTGAAATCTTCCCCTATCTCCTGGCCTTCTCCACAGTAACACACCCTCTGCCCTACCTTCCTATTCATAACGAATCCTACAACTGTTATACCATTTTCTGCTGCTGTTGATATTACCCGATACTCATCTGACCAGAAATCCTTGTCTTCCTTCCACTTCACTTCACTGACCCCTACTATATCTAGATTGAGCCTTTGCATTTCCATTTTCTAGTTTCCCTATCACGTTCAAGCTTCTGACATTCCACGCCCCGACTCGTAGAACGTTATCCTTTCGTTGATTATTCAATCTTTTTCTCATGGTAACCTCCCCCTTGGCAGTTCCATCCCGGAGATCCGAATGGGGGACTATTCCGGAATCTTTTGCCAATGGAGAGATCATCATGACACTTCTTCAATTACAGGCCACATGTCCTGTGGATACATGTTACGTGTCTTTAATGCAGTGGTTTCCATTGCCTTCTGCATCCTCATGTCGTTGATCATTGCTGATTCTTCCGCCTTTAGGGGCAGTTTCCCACCCCTAGGAAAAGAGAGTGTCCTGAACCTCTATCCGCTCCTGCGCCATCTTTGACAAGGCCGTTGGCAGAATGAGGCTGACTTCTTATGCCGGAAGTCTTCGGCCGCCAATGCTGACTATTTATCAAAATTTAGGCAGTGGCGGGGATCGAACCCGGGACCGAAGACGTTTTGATTATGAACCAAAGACGCTACCCCTAATTAAACGGAAGTGTATGTCAGCTGTAGTACCCTCTTCGACGTAGTTCACAGTGTATGTACATCCACATCTACATCTACATGGACACTCAGAAAATCACATTTAAATGCCTGGCAGAGGGTTCATCGAACCACTTTCACGATTCTCTGTTATTCCAATCTCGTATAGCACGCAGAAGGAACGAACACCTATATTTTTCCGTACGAGCTCTGACTTCCCTTATTCTATCGTGGTGATCGTTCCTCCCTATGTAGGTCGGTGTCAACAAAATATTTTCGCATTCGGAAGAGAAAGTTGGTGATTGGAATTTCGTGAGAAGATTCTGTCGCAACGAAAAACGCCTTTATTTTAATGATTTCCAGCCCAAATCCTTTATCATTTCTGTGACACTCTCTCCCATATTTCGGGATAGCACAAAACGTGCTGCCTTTCTTTGAACTTTTTCGATGTACTCCGTCAGTCCTATCTGGTAAGGATCCCAAACCGCGTAGCAGTATTCGAAAAGAGGACGGACAAGCATAGTGTAGGCAGTCTCCTTAGTAGGCCTGTTACATTTTCGAAGTGTCCTGCTAATATAACGCAGCCTTTGGTTAGCCTTCCCCACAACATTTTGTGTGTGGTCTTTACAGTTTAAGTTGTTATTAATTGTAATAACTAGGTATTTAGTTGAATTTACGGCATTTAGATTAGACTGATTTATCGTGTAACCGACGTTTAACGAAATCCTTTTAGCACTCAGGTGGATTACCTCCACTTTTCATTATTTAGGGTCAACTGCCACGTTTCGCACCATTCAGATATTTTTTCTAAATCGTTCTGCAGTTTTTTTTTTTGATCTCCTGAAAACTTTATTAGTCGATAAACGACAGCGACATCTGCAAACAACCGAAGACGGCTGCTCAGATTGTCTCCCAAATCGTTTATATAGGTAAGGAACAACAAAGGGCCTATAACACTACCTTGGGGAACGCCAGAAATCACGTCTGTTTTACACGATGACTTTCCGTCAGTTACTACGAACTGTGACCTCTCTGGCAGAAAATCACAAATCCAGTCACATAACTGAGACGATATTCCATAAGCATGCAATTTCACTGCAAGCTTGTATGGTACAGTGTCAAAAGTCTTCCGGAAATCCAGAAATACGCAATCGATCTGAAATCCCTTGTCAGTAGCACTCAACACTTCACTTGAATAAAGAGCTAGTTGTGTTTCACAGGAACGATGTTTTGTAAACTCATGTTGACTGTGTGTCAATAGTTTTCTTCGAGGTCGTTCATAATGCTCGAACACAATATATGTTCCAAAATCCTGATACATATCGACGTTAACGCTATGGCCCTGTGATTTCGTGGATTACTGATACTACCTTTCTTGAATATTGGTGTGACCTGTGCAACTTTCCAGTCTTTGGGTACGGATCTTTCGTCGAGCGAACGGTTTTATATGATTGTTAAGTATGGAGCTTGAAGAATACTCAGTATTGTAGAACACTCAGTATTATGTCGTTCATTGAAACTGAAGTATACTTCTCGAATAATCGCTATACACACACAAAGAAAACAAATAACATGTAGACGACTTTTCATCAAGAGCGTCGGTGAGGTCCGTCGGAGCTGGTCCTACCTCGGCGAGGAACTGGCTGTACTGCTGCTCAGCTGCCCTTATAAAGCCGGCGGAGGTCGGTTGAGTACGCCAACTTCCCTGTGTCTATGAGGCGACCTCTGCAGAAAAATATTCGATTTAGTCCCTAGCATGTTCTGTTTATTTAGAAGAATTGTTTTCCTCTTGGTTGCGCCTGCAAGTGCTCGTGTATGTTATATGGTACACAGGGGTGTCTTGAGTGTAGTCTGCCTGGCAGGGGCCGTTTGTGGCAGACGTAACAGAGCCAATGCATCAGCATACTCTGAAAGAAACCTAATTGGTATACAGTCTGGGCGAGAAGACTTCCTTTTATTAGGTGATTTAAGTTGCTTCACTACTCCGAGGATATTTACTTTTACGTTACCCACGTTGGCAGCTGTTTCTGATTCGAATTCTGGAATATTTACTTCGTCTTCTTTTGTGAAGGCATTTCGGAAGACTGTGCTTAGTAACTCTGCTTTGGCAGCACCGTCATCGATAGTATCTCTATTTGTATCGTGCAGAGAAGGCATCAATTGTTTCTTGCCGCTGACATACTTAACATACGACCAGAATCTCTTTCTGAAGCGGATACGGAAGTTGCTTGAAAGTGAAAAAGTAGATGGAGGATGTGTTGTCACCGCCAGACACCACACTTGCTAGGTGGTAGCCTTTAAATCGGCCGCGGTCCAGTAGTATACGTCAGACCCGCGTGTCGCCACTATCAGTGATTGCAGACCGAGCGCCGCCACACGGCAGGTCTAGTCTAGGGAGACTCCCTAGCACTCGCTCCAGTTGTACAGCCGACTTTGCTAGCGATGGTTCACTGCCTACTCACGTTCTCATTTGCCGAGACGATAGTTTAGCATAGCCTTCAGCTACGTCATTTGCTACGACCTAGCAAGGCGCCATTATCAGTTACTATCGATATTGTGAATCATGTACCGTCAAGACCGACGTTCAGCATTAGTGGATTAAAGTTAAGTATTCCACCAGCTACGTCCGTTTTTTCTAAATTCTAATGTCCTTGTCCTGTTCCAGACCTCACGCCAGCCTGCGTGAGCTAAAACACATGCATTTTGGCCTCCTTTAGTAAAACGGTGTTGGCTCTCCTGCCAACCACAACAGAGGACGAGACATCTGAACACAGCACTCAAGCACGAGAACGTCTCACAGCGTATTCCGTTCATCAACGACTTTAAACTTATAAAGCATCCTGTATAGAAGCGTAGCCCCTGAAACGGCCGCTTGCAGATGAAAGATCTGATGATGAACGCGACGGTGCTCAACGTGGTACCACTCCGAGCCCACTCGAGCACGAGAATGTTTCGCAGTTCCGGCGACGCAGCAGGTAGTGAGCGGTCTCGCTAATTAATTTCGTGTCCGCGTCTGGCGAGGGGAGGGGGCGGAGGCGGCGTGGGCTGCAGGGGCGGCGGGGGAGGCGGGACGGTGGTCCTCAGCGGAGCCAGAGGACTCTTCATTAGGAGGCCATCGCCGCCTCCGCCGACGTCGATGAGTACCGCGACCGCCGCCGCCACCGGCGCCTCGCGTCGCTTCTCGCGACCAATTCTCGGCGAGTAACTCAGTTTCGGCCTCATCGGCGCTCCATTAAAGTAATTCGCGGGCCCGACGGCACCTTTTATCTTTCCCGGCACCGCAGCCGGTAGCGGCCCGGAGTCGGTGCGGTGGGGCTGTGGCCTCCAGCCGAGAGGACTTGCCCTGCTGCCTTCCGTTCCAGAGGGAGAACGCCACGGGCACGTCGCAGCCTTCAAGAGGACCAGCTGAGCAGCGACATCTGAAGGGGTGTGAGCGTACTTAGGCGACCATGAACTACGATAAGAGACAGTTAATAAAGGAAAGGCAGAAAGGTAATTGTGTCAAGAAATGGGAGAAATACGATACAAAACAGTACAAGCTGTCATCCCACAAGGGTCAGTGATGTCGCCTACGCTATTCGTCATCTGCGAGGTTCAGTCAGAAATTAACGTCTCCTATTTTTTTTTATTTTGCAATAAAAGTAAATACCGTACACATAGGAAAACATCTAAAACAGCCATTATTACGAGGACGAGTCAAATGAAAACCTTAAATATTTTTTAAATATTATTTATTGTTCAGAAGCGGTACAAAACTGTGTCACTTTTCAGCATAATCTCCCCCACGCTCAATGCAAGTCCTCCAGCGCTTACGAAGTGCATAAATTTCTTTAGAAAAAAATTCTTCTGATAGTTTGCGCAACCACTCATGCACCGCATGGCGTACCTCTTCATCAGAACGGAACTTCTTTCCTCCCATTGCGTCTTTGAGTGATCAAATCACTTGGGGCAAGGTCTGGTGAGTATGGTCGATGAGGAAGACACTCAAAATGCAGGTCTGTGATTGTTGCAACAGTTGTACTGGCAGTGTGGGGCCTTACATTGTCATGTTGCAAAAGGACGCCTACTGACAGAAATTCACGTCGCTTTGATTTGATTGCAGGCCGCAGATGATTTTTTTGGGAGATCTGTGTATGATGCACTGGTGACAGTGGTCCCTCTAGGCATGTAATGCTCCAAAATGACGCCTTTTTCGTCCCAAAAGATAGTCAGCATAACCTTCCCTGCTGATGGTTCTGTTCGAAACTACCTTGGTTTTGGTGCTGAGGAATGGCGCCATTCCTTGCTCGCTCTCTTCGTTTCCGGTTGGTGGAAGTGAACCCAGGTATCGTCCCCAGTAACGATTCTCGCAAGGAAGCCATCACCTTCTCGTTCAAAGCGCCGAAGAAGTTCTTCACAAGCATCTACACGTCGTTCTCTCATTTCAGGAGTCAGCTGCCGTGGCACCCATCTTGCAGACACTTTGTGGAACTGGAGCACATCATGCACAACGTGGTGTGCTGATCCATGACTAATCTGTAAACATGCTGCAATGCCATTCAGTGTCACTCGGCGGTTTTCCTTCTCTATGGCTGCAACTGCTGCAATATTCTTTGGAGTCACAACTCGTTGTGCCTGACCTGGACGAGGAGCATCTTCCACTGAAGTCACACCATTTGCGAACTTCCAACTCCATTCGTAGACCTGCTGCTATGACAGACATGCATAACCGTACTGAACCTTCATTCGTTGATGAATTTCAATAGGTTTCACACCTTCACTATGCAAAAACCGAACAACAGAACGCTGTTCTTCCCTGGTGCAAGTCGCAAGTGGGGCGGCCATCTTTATACTGATACTGCGACGATATATGTGCATCTGCACTATGCTGCCACCTACAGACCATTCTGCACGATGTTTGTAGCACGATTACCAACTTACCGGATAACGGCGCGAAATTTCGATTCGTAATTACAAATTTAAGTTTTTCATTTGACTCACCCTCGTAATTCGTCATATTTCAATATGACCACCAATTTGTTCACTTTTCCACCTTGAAACAAGAGTAGATATACTTGTGAGGCAAAAATCATGGCGCAAAGAATATTCGCGGTCTCTCCATCTTTCAAATTAATATTCCTCCGCCCTGATGAGCTTCGCTGAGTGGGCTAACAGATGGAAGTCTACTGGTGCGAGGTCAGCATACAACTGTATGAGTCGCTTTAGAAAGGTCACAAGACCAAAAATACAGCTTTTCAGGAGATAAAAACCAGTTTTTGAAGTGTATTTCGAGATAAAAGGCAATTATTTTAATTTAGCTGTAAGAATATAAAGTATGAAGACCAAGCTGTATAAAAAATTATATAAATGTATTGCAGAGACAAATTTATTATATTATATGTATATGGACACGTGTGCTTTCTGCAGTGAACTATAGGAATTAATACACTATTTCAGGTTTCTTTCTCGTTGCAAAGAAATAAGATTTTGCTTTATTTTGCATCCTGTAACTCCAGTCTGTCTTTTACACTGTCGTCTTTCAAATCAATATCGAACTCTCTTTTCAGTTATCGTGTACCGTTGGTAGTTGTAAGATCGCCTCATACAATTTACTATTTCCAAAGAAATGTAACATATCAGACTACGAATGACCTGCATTTTCTTGAGCTTAATTGATTCCGGTCCTCCATAAGCATTACGTAAAGAGAACTTTTCATGTTCTCCTTAAATTCCAAGGTCAAATAGGAGTTCTGTTAAACTTCCTGTATCAGGATGTGCCAATAAATGACCTGCTCTGATGTTACGATGGTCTAAATACATGAAGTTCGAGTACTGCAATGACACTTTTACAGATTTAGGTATATTTCTGCCTTGACTTTCTAAAGACACCCCACTTTTCCAATAATAGATCACCCACCATTCACCAAAATTAATAATATCATTTGAGGAGTCATTTTTTACAGAAAATCTGTTCTTCTTAGCTGCAACCACTATATAATTTGACTGATTATAAGCGACCAGTTCTTGGAAGCAGTAGTTGGATCTGTCCAAAATTCTTGTACGTCAGGGCTTGACAGTTATTTTGTCCCACACATCCAACCGAAAACTGTCTGAGATGAAAGGTGGTGATTAATATAATCATCAGTGAAAGAAGACAATTAATTCGCTCCTTTGCGAACAGTTATCCCTTCATTGTGGAAAGAGAAATAGCATTCATTTGTTTTCATAGTGGTTATGTGAAATGCATTCAACCACAGTTGTCGCAACTAGAAAACATTTTGGATGAACGGCGTCGCATTTTGTTCAGGCATGAATCTCGGTTTTGCACCATCCCGGATCGTTAGCTGCCTGTAGAGAGGACCAATTTTCCCAATGTTTCGGAGAGTCACAGCGATTTTATTCCTGGCATCATGGTGAGAGGTGTCCACCCCGATAGCTGAATGGTCAGCGTGACAGACTACCGTCCTCAGGGACCAGGGTTCATTCCCGGCTGGGTCGGGGATTTTCCCTGCTCAGGGACTGGGTGTTGTGTTGTCTTCATCATCATTTCATCCCCATCTGGGGCGCAGGTCGCCCGATGTGGCGTCGAATGTAATAAGACCTGCACCAAGGCGGCCGGACCTGCCCCGTAAGGGGCCTCCCGGCCAATGACGCCAAACGCTCATTTCATTTCCATAGTGAGAGGTGCCACCGTGTATGATTTCGGGCTACGGCGGGTAGTGACTGACGGAACTCTGACTGCCCAACGATACGCCACGGACATCCTGCACCCTCCTGTGTTACATATCATGCGGCAGCATCGTGGTGCCATTTTCCAACAGGACAGTGGTCTTGCACACGTTGCACATGTATCTACCTCAAGGTCTGCGTGATGTTTAGGTACACTCGTGGCCAGCAAGATCCGCAGATTTGTCCCCAATAGAGCATGTACGGTAGCAGTGCGGAAGTCAACTCTAGTTGCTTTTCAGTTCCGCGCTCCGTAATCTAAATGTCTGCCATGTCGTCGTACGAACGTCAAAATGCCAGACACGCAGATAACCGATCGCGGAATTGAAAAGTAGCTACAGTAGCTTATAAAAGGTACCTAACGACTGGCAAAAAAGCGCAGCTTATTCCCCGTTTTAAGAAAGGCCGTAAGACATATTCACACAATTACAGACCTATATCGTTGGCGTCAATCTGTTGTAGAGTTATAGAATATGTTTTATGCTCACGAATTATGATGTTTTTGGAAAGTGTCCATCTCCTCTATAAAAATCAACACGGGTTTCGCAAATAGAGATCCTGAGAAACTTTGCTCGCTCTGTTCCTCCATGAGGTCCACAGCACAGTGGACTAAACGCTCAGGTTGTTGCCGTGTTCCTTGGCTTCAGGGAGGCAGTTGGCGTTGTCCCTCACTGTCGTTTCGTGGAAAAATACGTGCTTATCGAATATTGGACCAGATTTGCGATTGGATTCAAGACTTCCTTGCAAATAGAATTCGAGAATATACAGGGTGTTTCAAAAATGACCGGTATATTTGAAACGACAATAAAAACTAAACGAGCAGCGATAGAAATACACCGTTTGTTGCACTATGCTTGGGACAACAGTACATTTTCAGACAGACAAACTTTCGAAATTACAGTAGTTACAATTTTCAACAACAGATGGCGCTGCAAGTGATGTGAAAGATATAGAAGACAACGCAGTCTGTGGGTGCGCCATTCTGTACGTCGTCTTTCTGCTGTAAGCGTGTGCTGTTCACAACGTGCAAGTGTGCTGTAGACAACATGGTTTATTCCTTAGAACAGAGGATTTTTCTGGTGTTGGAATTCCACCGCCTAGAACACAGTGTTGTTGCAACAAGACGAAGTTTTCAACGGAGGTGTAATGTAACCAAAGAACCGAAAAGCGATACAATAAAGGATCTGTTTGAAAAATTTCAACGGACTGGGAACGTGACGGATGAACGTGCTGGAAAGGTAGGGCGACCGCGTAGGGCAACCACAGAGGGCAACGCGCAGCTACTGCAGCAGGTGATCCAACAGCTGCCTCGGGTTTCCGTTCGCCGTGTTGCAGCTGCGGTCCAAATGACGCCAACGTCCACGTATCGTCTCATGCGCCAGAGTTTACACCTCTATCCATACAAAATTCAAACGTGGCAATCCCTCAGCGCCGCTACCATTCCTGCACGAGAGACATTCGCTAACGATATAGTGCACAGGATTGATGACGGCGATATACATGTGGGCAGCATTTGGTTTACTGACGAAGCTTATTTTTACCTGGACGGCTTCGTCAATAAACAGAACTGGCGCATATGGGGAACCGAAAAGCCCCATGTTGCAGTCCCATCGTCCCTGCATCCTCAAAAAGTACTGGTCTGGGCCGCCATTTCTTCCAAAGGAATCATTGGCCCATTTTTCAGATCCGAAACGATTACTGCATCACGCTATCTGGACATTCTTCGTGAATTTGTGGCGGTACAAACTGCCTTAGACGACACTGCGAACACCTCGTGGTTTATGCAAGATGGTGCCCGGCCACATCGCACGGTCGACGTCTTTAATTTCCTGAATGAATATTTCGATGATCGTGTGATTGCTTTGGGCTATCCGAAGCATATAGGAGGCGGCGTGGATTGGCCTCCCTATTCGCCAGACATGAACCCCTGTGACTTCTTTCTGTGGGGACACTTGAAAGACCAGGTGTACCGCCAGAATCCAGAAACAATTGAACAGCTGAAGCAGTACATCTCATCTGCATGTGAAGCCATTCCGCCAGACACGTTGTCAAAGGTTTCGGGTAATTTCATACAGAGACTACGCCATATTATTGCTACGCATGGTGGATATGTGGAAAATATCGTACTATAGAGTTTCCCAGAATGCAGGGCCATCTGTTGTTGAAAATTGTAACTACTGTAATTTCGAAAGTTTGTCTGCCTGAAAATGTACTGTTGTCCCAAGCATATTGCAACAAACGGTGTATTTCTATCGCTGCTCGTTTAGTTTTTATAGCCGTTTCAAATATACCGGTCATTTTTGAAACACCCTGTATGTATTGTAAACAGTTACATATACATATAGACATTTACGGTCCTATCACAATATAGTGATTGCTATACAATTTAGCAAAGCCAGAAGAAGAAGATCATAACGATTTGCACAGAATGACATCAAGAAAACTGATGACTGGTGCAGGCTCTGGTAGCGACACTGAACGTAAACAAATGTAGCATATTGCGCATACATAGGAAAAACAAATCTCTCTCTTACAACGACACTGTTGATGAGAAACTACTGCAATCAATATCTACCGGTAAAATATCTAGGAGTAACTGTCCAGAGAAACCGTAAGTGGAATGACCACATAAAAAACGTAGTAGGAAAAGCGGATACCAGACAGATTCATAGAAAAAATCTTAAGGAAATTATTCAGATTCACGAAGGAAGTGGCTTGTAAGTCATTGGCTCGACCGATTGTTGAATACTGTTTATCAATATGGTATCCTCACCAGGTAGGCCTGAAAAGAGCTAGCGAAGATCAATCGAAGAGCGGCGTATTTCGTCACAGGATTGTTTAGTCGGCGAGAGAGCGTTACGGAGTATCGGAGCGGACTTGCGATTGGATTCGGTACTTCCTTGCAGATAGAACTCTTAACGGAACAAAATCCACCGATGTAAAGATACTGTACGGAGACACCAGGGAATTGTGATAAGACCGTTGCTGTTTAGAATACATTTCAATATCTTGTAGAAAGCGTCGGATGCTCATTAACGCTATTCGCAGATGATGTAGTTGTCTATACCAAACGTCACAAGATAGAATGTGCAGCGCTTTGACAAGCGCTTTGTAAATTTTACTTGATTTTCTAATCAACGCAGTAGCATCAGACACCCACTGAACCGTGGAGTTTCAGTTTGTTTCCTCCTTTCTTTGTTGTGAGATAGTGTATTTCTGAAAACGAATGGCAATTTCTGGCGCAGTAACTTCTATAGCTGTTTTTAGTTCGACGAAATGGATTGAGAATAGCCAGCTGAAATCATGTTTGCGGAAACGCGTACCGATCCGATACACAGATTAAATTGCCTAGGAAGCCTAATTACAATGCAACATCCACTGCAGGATGAAAACTTTCTTCTGGAATTGTCTGACGACTGCATAAAACTAACCGCAGGTAAGCCAGGTGCCAAACTGAAATTCGTTGGAAGAATGCTCAGGTAGTGTAGTCGACACATAAAAGAGATAGCTAGAGAAACACTCGTTCGAGCAGTACTTTAATATTGGTCGTCAATTCGGGACCCTTAGCGGACTAAGAAGATCTAAAAAAGAGCAGCACGTTTCGTCACAGGTTCATTTAGTAACCGCGAAAGCGTTACGGAGATGATCAGCCAACTACGGTGGCAGAAGGCCTCTTGCATCGCAGTGTGGTTTACTGTGGAAGTTCTGAGAGCGTACTTTCCCAGAAGGTCTTGTAATTAAATTTTCCTAGAGACATTTAAGTCTCATCTTTACCTACAATAATGGTGGATGCTGTCTCGTGGAAAATTTGAGTATGAGATCCATACGATCAGCTGAGCTACAGGATTTCCCCAATACGTCCATCACTGGGGTGCTATTCCAATGCCGGAGAGCCCTGGCTATGGTGACGATTTAGGGGAAAAAATATGAATTGAAGTTTGTGTTTGCCGGCCGCGGTGGTCTAGCGGTTCTAGGCGCGCAGTCCGGAACCGCGCGACTGCTACGGTCGCAGGTTCGAATCCTGCCTCGGGCATGGATGTGTATGATGTCCTTAGGTTAGTTAGGTTTAAGTAGTTCTAAGTTCTAGGGGACTGATGACCACAGATGTTAAGTCCCATAGTGCTCAGAGCCTTTTTTTTTTTTATTTGTGTTGGGGAAGGCATTGGACTATGGTAGTCCATGCAGCAATGTTACTCATAGAGCAGCGGTCGTGTAATGGCCAGCATTCCTGCATAGTGAGCAACCAAACCTGGGTTGTAGTCCCGGTCGTCTCACAAATTTTAATTCACATATTCAGCGTCCATAAGTGAACCATTACGTTGCTCCCTCTAACGTATACCTCGAGAAAAGATCGTGAAAGTGAAATTAGAGACTTTAGGGTTTACTCGGAAGCCTACCAACAACCGTTCTTCCGATGCATCCGTCGCAGTTGGACTGGAAAACCTGGGAAGTAACAATGGCACAAAAAGTACCCTCCGCCATCTACCTTAAGGTGCTTTGTGGATTGAAGATGTGGATGTAGACTCTATCAAAGCCACAGAATTAGGCTGACAGCTCATGCACCGAAATTTCTGACGGGGGTAGTGTACAGAAGAACGGAAAACAGATTTGAGGATTTATTAGCTGGCGATCGGTTTCAACTGAGGAAAGTTAGACACGAGATTAGTATTTCTAATGTTACAATCCGTAGTGGAAGCAAGACTTCAGAAAAATCAAGACACGTTCATGCAATTTACCGACGTAGAGAAGTTTTCGTCATTGTAATTTTGTGGAATATGTTTGTAAAGAATAATAGATAAACGATATAGACAAAGATAATATACAGCACCTACAAGGATGGAGACGTAGGAATAAAAATGAAAGACCAAGAGAGAAAGGCTATGATTAGAAAGGACGTAAGACAGAGACATTGTCTTTCTTCTCTTTAGTTTAACACTTATATCGACGAAGCAATGAATGAAACTAAAGAAATATTCAGCGATTAAATTTACTGATGAAAAGTGGAAAAGAATTACGGTGTAATGCCTTATTTTCGGACAGGTAAAGAAATCAAAGGATATGGTTGGTTAAAAGTCAACTGAAACCTCCCGAAAATACTAACAGATGTAAAACATGATAGATTTTGGTTATACAGGGTGAGTCATCTAATATTACAGCTGGATATATTTCGTAAACCACATCAAATACTGACGAATCGATTCCACAGACCGAACGTGAGGAGAGGGGCTAGTGTAAATGGTTAATACAAACCATTACAAAATGCACGGAAGTATGTTTTTAACACAAACCTACGTTTTTTTAAATGGAACCCCGTTAGTTTTGTTAGCACATCTGAACATATAAACAAATACGTAATCAGTGCCGTTTCTTGCATTGTAAAATGTTAATTAGATCCGGAGATATTGTAACCTAAAGTTGACGCTTGAGTACCACTCCTCCGCTGTTCGATCGTGTGTATCGGAGAGCGCCGAATTACGTAGGGATCCAAAGGGAACGGTGATGGACCTTAGGTACAGAAGAGACTGGAACAGCACATTACGTCCACATGCTAACACCTTTTTATTGGTCTCTTTCACTGACGCACATTTACATTACCATGAGGGGTGAGGTACACGCTCGACGGGCGTTTTATAGGACGTGGAGGACGCATAAATTGGCCAGCCCGTTCTCCTGATCTTACACCTCTGGACTTCTTTCTGTGGGGTACGTTAAAGGAGAATGTGTACCGTGATGTGCCTACAACCCCAGAGGATATGAAACAACGTATTGTGGCAGCCTGCGGCGACATTACACCAGATGTACTGCGGCGTGTACGACATTCATTACGCCAGAGATTGCAATTGTGTGCAGCAAATGATGGCCACCACATTGAACATCTATTGGCCTGACATGTCGGGATACACTCTATTCCACTCCGTAATTGAAAACGGAAACCACGTGTGTACGTGTACCTCACCCCTCAAGCGTCAACTTTAGGTTACAATATCTCCGGATCTAATTAACATTTTACAATGCGACAAACGGCACGGATTACGTATTTGTTTCTATGTTCAGATGTGCTAACAAAACTAACGGGGTTCCATTTAAAAAAAACTTAGGTTTGTGTAAAAAAACATACTTCAGTGCATTTTTTTATGGTTTGTATTAACCGATTACACTAGCCCCTCTCCTCACGTTCGGTCTGTGGAATCGATTCGTCTGTATTTGATGTGGTTTACGAAATATATCCAGCGGTAACGTTAGGTGACTCACCCTGTATATGACCCTTTGTAGCGAGAGTCAACATATTACATGTCAAAGAAAGTTCTGCATTTTGGAGAGTGTACTAAAAGGATGTGAAATTTTAGATAGTGTGGTTCTCAATTTCGAATAGACTTATCTCATAAGGAAAATTCGAGACTGCATACCTATAGGAATCTTGTTTTATTACCAAAGTACGAAAAGTAATGTTCTGATATTCTGATTTGATTATAATAATGATACACTTACAACTACTTTGACGCTATCATTTGCAGTTTTCACATTTATGCGTCTTTCAACCACATTTCTCAATTCCAGCAGTCAGTTCATGTTCTCAACGAAAACTTTCTAAAAACCTTATCCAATCTTCTCTAGATTTAATAATAGATGCATTCCTCATGTAAGTCGTCTTTATCATTCGTTGAGACAAAGGATACAGAACTTTCGGTATCCACAGCAGATGGTAACTCATATTTCGATTTTGTTTGTGGCCTACTCATTTTAGCTATCTTTGAGTCCTTATGGTGGCCTTTTGCGGCTTCGATGTTTTCCCCTAAAATTGCCCTCTCTTGCTTTTTGACTTGTCTTGAGCTGAAAGCTCTTCCTAAAGCACATTTTCTGCCTATCCTAGGCCTCAGCTTCTCTTTCAAGTTGCCTGCCTTTACGTAATCCAAAAGTGTAGATTTTTGCACATGAAACACTTTAGGAATCCAGTTTCTTCATTTCTAATGGCTTCCATCACCTTCCTAATATTTTCCCGTGCGAAACTCTTCCATTTGTTCCCAGCCATCTCCAGAAAAGAAATAAAAAGCGAAATCCATAAAGGGGAGCATTTGTCAGATGGTCGAAATTAGCACCTGCGCTACTTGACAAACAAGGCTTAGCTATCGAAACATGAATTATTGCATTTCAAAGCGTCTCTCAAGTTTCATTACATATGATGTATTACTAACAAATAAGATTAAAATGTCGAACTACTTCCCATGCAGGTGTGGTGCTTACGTTGTGTCTACAGCATCTTACATTCAAAGGTAATACACGAGGGGTGGGACTTTAATAATTGCAAATATTTATTTACAGCTCGTACAAAATAGATACGTGTTTCAAAGTTTTACTGACTTTCAACGTAGTCGCCAGCATTGTGTATAACCCGTTGCCAGCGATGTGGGAGTCGTAGGATACTCTTTAGCAGTGTCAGTTGTGTTGACAGTTCGAGCGGCGCTGTCTATTGTCCGACGAATTTGTACCAGTTTTAAAGAGAATGCCGTGAAGTGTTTCCTTCAGTTTAGGAATCGAGTTGAACTTAAGTCAGGGGAGTGCAGTAGGTGGTATAGCACTTAGTAGCCACAACAGTTAAACAAATCAGTAACGGCTTGCACTGTACGTGCTTGAACATTGTCCTGCAAAATGATGGTCAGGTCGTGAAGAAAGTGTCATCACTTCTGTCTCGAAGCTGCTTGTAGGTTATGTTCCAAAAATGAACGGCATAGAGACAGAAGTGATGACAGTTCCTCCATCGCACAATCTAGTGTTTCGAAGATTTTTGCCTGTTATCTACTTTGATTCTGGCAAAATATCGGTAGAAGGGGTTCCAAAACTTTCGAAAATGTTATAATTTCAAGTTTGAAGCCGGATAACAAACGCCAAATCAATTTTTTTCCGTGCGATATAGTTATAGATTAACAATGTTAGAATTTTTTTCCTTCGTTTGCTGTGTGAAACCTTGCTTTTTGACAAATTTTTTTGGTTGCAGGTAAATAGGAGTTTGTATCAAAATATATTACACTACTGCCCATTAAAATTGCTACACCAAGAAGAAATGCAGACGATAAACGGGTATTCATCGGACAAATATATTATACTAGAACTGACATGTGATTACATTTTCACGCAATTTTGGTGCATAGATCCTGAGAAATCAGTACCCAGAACAACCACCTCTGGCAGTAATAACGGCCTTGATGCGCCTGGGCATTGAGTCAAACAGAGCTGGGATAGCGTGTACAGGTACAGCTGCCCATACAGCTTCAACGCGATACCACAGTTCATCACGAGTAGTGACTGGCGTATTGTGACGAGCCAGTTGCTCGGCCACCAATGACCAGACGTTTTCAGTTGGTGAGAGATCTGGAGACTGTGCTGACCAGGGCAGCAGTCGAACATTTTCTGTGTCCAGAAATCCCCGAACAGCATCTGCAACATGCGGTCGTGCATTATCCTGCTGAAATGTAGGATTTCGCAGGGATCGAATGAAGGGTAGAGCCACGGGTCGTAACACATCTGAAACGTAACGTCCACTGTTCAAAGTGCCGTCAATGCGAACAAAAGGTGACCGAGACGCGTAACCAATGGCACCCCATACCATCACGCCTGTTGATACGACAGTATGGAGATGACGAATACACGCTTCCAATGTGCGTTCACCGCGGTGTCGCCAAACACGTACGCGACCATGATGATGCTGTAAACAGAACCTGGAAATAATGGAAAAACGGCGTTTTGCCATTCGTGCACCCTGGTTCGTGGTTGAGTACACCATCGCAGGCGCTCCTGTCTGTGATGCAGAGTCAAGGGTAACCGCAGCCATGGTCTCCGAGCTGATAGTCCATGCTGCTGCAAACGTCGTCGAACTGTTCGTGCAGATTGTTGTTATCTTGCGAACGTCCCCATCTGCTGACTCAGGGATCGAGACGTGGCTGCACGATCCGTTACAGCCATGCGGATAAGATGCCTGTCATCTAGACTGCTAGTGATACGAGGCCGTTGGGATCCAGCACGGCGTTCCGTATTACCCTCCTGAACCCACCGATTCCATATTCTGCTAACAGCCATTGGATCTCGACCAACGCGAGCAGCAACGTCGCGATACGATAAGCCGCAATCGCGATAGGTTACAATCCGACCTTTATCAAAGTCGGAAACGTGATGGTACTCATTTCTCCTCCTTACACGAGGCATCACAACAACGTTTCACCAGGCAACGCCGGTCAACTGCTGTCTGTGTATGAGAAATCGGTTGGAGATTTTCCTCATGTCAGCACGTTGTAGGTGTCGCCACCGGCGCCAACCTTGTGTGAATGCTCTGAAAAGCTAATAATTTGCATATCACAGCATCTTCTTCCTGTCGGTTAAATTTCGCGTCTGTAGCACGTCATCTTCGTGGTGTAGCAATTTTAATGGCCAGTGGTGTACATGAATGGCAGTATCTTTTTATTGCACTGACTTAGTAGCTATTGTTTATTACACCACCAAGGGGCCATAGTCCTTATTATGGAACATAAATTTCAGCATGATACGTTTCCCCTTTCCTGAGGAAAAGGGGGCTTAACAGACGGATGGATAGATAGTGAGATAACAAATGGCAAAAATTATTTTCTTCATGTGATGTAACTACAAATTCACAATTTCTGATTTTTTTTCCTTTTTTACTTCGACAGTGAAGCCTTTTATCTTGCCAAATTTCATGATTCTAGACCAACGGGAAGTACCCTGGAGTGTAACATTACGTGTATGTGGCGAACTAATAGACGGCCTAGAATTTGTACGACGTAAGCATATTTGTCCCACGGTTTAACGCTAGTGGGCCCGGGGCGCAAGGCGCAGCGTGGTCAGCCTGGGTAGCTAACCGTTTCCGGTCATCCGATGTCATGTGATCAAAAGTATCCGGACACACCTAAAAACATACGTTTAATCATACTACGTGCATTGTGCTGCCACCTACTGCCAGGTACTCCATATCAGCGACCTCAGTAGTCATTAGACTTCGTGAGAGGACAGTATGGGGTTCTCCGCGGTATTCACGGACTCCGAACGTGGTCAGGTGATTGGGTGTCACTTGTGCCATACATCTGTACGCGAGATTTCCCCACTCCTAAACATCCCTAGGTCCAATGTCTCCGATGTGTTAGTGGAGTGGAGACATGATGGGACACGTTGAACACCTAAGTGCACAGACCGACCTCGTCTGTTGACTGACAGACACCGCCGACAGTTGAAGAGGGTCGTAACTTGTAATAGGCAGACATCTATCCAGACCATCACCCAGGAATTCCAAACTGCATCAGGATCCACTTCAAGTAGTATGACACTTAGGCGGGAAGTGAGAAAATACCGTCGAGCGGCTGCTCATAAGCCACTCATCACGCCGGTGAATGCCAAACGACACCTCGCTTGGTGTAAGGAGCGTAAACGTTGGACGACTGAACAGTAGAAAAACGTTGTGTGGAGTGACGAATCACGGTACACAACGTGGCGATCCGATGGCAGGTTGTGGGTATGGCGAATGAGCCAGCATATGTAGCGCTAACAGTAAAATTCGGAGGCGGTGGTGTTATGGTGTAGTCGTGTTTTTCATGGAGGGGGCTTGCATCCCTTGTTGTTTTGCGTGGCACTATCACAGCACAGGCCTACATTGATGTTTTAAGCACCTTCTTGCTTCCTACTGTTGAAGAGAAATTCTGGGATGCCAATTGCATCTTTCAACACGATCGACCACCTCTTCATAATGCATGGCCTCTGACGGAGTGGTTACAAGACAATAACATCCCTGTAATGATCTGGCCTGGACAGGGTCGTGACCTGAATCCTGCAGAACACCTTTTGGATGTTTTGGAACGCCGGCTTCATGCCAGGCCTCACCAACCGACATCGATACCTCTCCTCAGTGCAGCACTCCGGGAAGGATGGGCTGCCATTCCCCAAGAAACCTTCCAGCACCTGATTGATCGTATGCCTGCGAGAATGGAAGCTGTTATCAAATCTAAGGGTGGGCCAACACCATATTGAATTCCAGCATTACCGATGGAGGGCGCCACCAACTTGTAAGTAAGTTTCTGCCACGTGTCCGGATACCTGTGATCAGATAGTGTAGGTGCAGAGACAATCAGCGCGTCGCCGGAACCGGTAAATTTCAGAAATAGGAATTTGGACGGCTGATGCTCGAACTGCCTTTGTGCAGAATACGCTCCAGGAAATGGCGGAGAGTCAGACACTCTTAAGGATGGCCAAGTTATAGCTCTTTGAGATTCAACAACAACTCACATCAAATAATAATGGGAATCTGAATATATTTACCATCTCAATAAAATGGGGTGCATCCACAGATACAACAGTATCTCAGTATCTTTAAAATTACAGAAGTTAACATTTCACAGTGAATACACATTTACACAACGAACCACTGCATAAACAACTTTTAATCTCTTCATGAAAAAATGGTTCAAATGGTTCTGAGCAGTATGGGACTTAACATCTGAGGTCATCAGTGCCCTAGAACTTAGAACTACTTAAACCTAACTAAACTAAGGACATCACACACATCCATGCCCGAAGCAGGATTCTAACCTGCGATCATAGCGGTCGTGCGGTTCCAGGCTGAAGCGTCTAGAACCGCTCGGCTACAGCGGCCGGCCCGCTTCATGCGATTTCAACAAACGATACCCAGACGATAGCGTTGCACTGTAGCTCTCACCCCTAAAGCTACAAATCTTTATCGATTTTATTATTCCCGTACATCTTTTTCATTACGACAATGTTTGTCAGAACACCGTACTCTCCACCTTCACAGAGCAAATGACTGCAGCATAAGTATCTCATATTTTGTCTTACTTGTGCTTTTATTTAATGAATAGTTTACTGTTGTGGCAATAACTTCATTTAAATGTTTACTACAAGTGCTATTAAAAACCTGTGCTAATTTAAAAGTAATCAGTCGCATGTGTTAACGGACACTACTTTTGTAAAAGAGTGCCAAAAGACACTTCTGACAAGCAGGGCCAAATAATTGTTTGAACTATATTTAACGACGATTCGTTGTCATTTAATGTGAGCGCACATACGCAAGAATGCTGGCATATTTATTTATGGACCATCTACTACTTATTTTTATTGTATGTGGTCTAGATGTAACAGAATTTTTATAACATTTGTTTTATTTAAATATTGTTGTGATATATTAGTTTGGTTCGGGAGGAGGTCAAGTTGAATCAAATTATGTCCGTGGAGCTCTATAACGTTGTGTTTTTGGTGGGGATGGCCTTCAGCCAATGAGAGTTGGAGAGTGGTGGAACGCTGCAGGAGTCGAGATGGGGACTTTCGAGTGACGAGCTCAAGGGAGAGATTCTGGACTTTATGTCGTGTTCCTGAAGAAGGCCGATCTGGCTATGGTAACGTGCTTAATTTGGTCGTATAGGTGGTTGATTCTGGGCGGTAAACGGCCGCTACAGTGTTTTAACTTCTGAAGTGACATTATTTTCAGAGAGATCTGAATGCGCTCCAGTGTAGAACTCTAACTTTTGCCTCTTGATTTATGGAACTGAGAAAAGACAGAGTATGAGTTACTATTTTCCGTATCACTTGTGATAATTTCTGAATCATCGTATTGAACTCTGAGCTGTTCTCAGCTGGTGAATCTTTTGCTTAATCTGATCTCGAAGTGGACATAGCTTTCTGGTATCTTTAATGAGTATGTAGTTTGGGTATTTTGCTACCATTCTCGTAACGCTTTCAACGTAAATTTATTCCACTTGATACGGGTATTTCATGTCTGTATATTAACTGAATATCAAAGGCCAATTTCCGGTTTATTTCAGACGTTCTTTCTTTAATAACCATTAGTCAACATAACTCTCTGCCCTTTACATCAATTACATACGATAGAATGGGACCCCTGTTATTAAATTATTAAGTTCTATTTTGTATTTGTGTATATTTTATGGCTCTGAGCACTATGGGACTTATCTTCTGAGATCGTCAGTGCCCTAGAACTTAGAACTACTTAAACCTAAGGACGTCACACACATCCATGCCCGAGGCAGGATTCAAACCTGCGACCGTAGCGGTCGCGCGGTTTCAGACTGTAACGCCCAGAACCGCTCCGCCACCGAGGCCGGCTGTGTATATTTTATTAATTCGGAATTCTACCTAATACACAGACTATTTGACTGCAGGATCACAGTTACAAATTATTGTTCGCAGCAAGTTAACTGCGCGGCATGAAAGCAGACATGGGCGACTCGACCGTATGACTACATCGAGTCATAGTTTTTAAACAGAGCCGTGGGTAGCCTAAATACCTAAGGTACGAGCAATATGAGACAAAAGTCGCAACCGGTTTGCTCGTATAGAATGCTGTTAGGCAGAGTAACTACTCAGAAGTAACCGTTAGGTACAGTCGTAATAGATTTTAGTGAGTACGTTTTCGAATATCAAAGTATGTGAGTTAAGTGGCCGTATCTTTTGACTGCATAGAATTAGAAGCTAGTGTTTGTTGTACCACCAAGGGACGGTAGGGCTTAGTATATGACATAAATTTCAATTGATATGTCTAACAGTTCCTGAGAAAAAGGGGTCTTAAGAGAGAGTTGTACAGACAATTTGATGACAAGTGACAAAACATTTTTCTTGTGGTGCAATAACAAATTTACAATTTTCGTATTTTTTTAATCTTTAGTTGTACCGTGAAGCTTGCTTCTTCTCAAATTGAATTACTCTAGGTCGACGGGAAGTACGCTGTAGATTTTGATGAATGAGTTTACGTGTATTAAAATATGTGACAAATGGTCATGTCTTTTGACCGCATTGACTTAAAAGCTTCACTTTTTTCAACATGATACGTCTGCACGTTTCTGAAAATGGGTTGTGAACAGTCGAACAGACGGCAACAAAGTCAGCCTATAAGGGCTCTGCTTTTACCGATTGAGGTACTGAACTGTAATTGCCTGTCGAGGAGTTGTTCTTTGGATTCACACGAACATTTAGAAAGTCATAACACAGTTGTGTTTGAAACCACGTTTGGCAGCTACCGTGTTTTGCGGACTGTAAGACGCACTTTTTTCTTCGAAAAATTGCCTCAGAAATTCAGGTGCGTCTTGAAATTAATGTAAAAATGTCTATTGTTTGATTTAAAATTGCCGCCGGTCTTAAGAATGGCCATATATTCGATGCCGCGAAACCTAGCTCTGTCTGGCAACATTGGATTCAACAGACAGCAGCAATGCACCGATGCGACTGACATGAGTTGCGGCCATTCACGAGTTTGCTAACGCTGTCTCCTTCTCGCCCCGACTTCACGAACCCGGAACATTGTCCATCCTATGATGCGTCACTACAGTCTACGGTGCCAGCGAACTTGAACTGAAAGTGATTTGTGTAATCGGTAATTGTACAATACTTCTGTTAGTAGCTAGTTTCGTAATGAAAAAAAAGGTATTCATATGATGCGAGCTGTAAACTCAAAGTAATAGCATATACAGGAGAATATGGAAACAGAGCAGCTGAGTGGCACTTTTTTTTTTTTTTTTTTTTTTTTTTTTTTTTTTTTTTTTTTTTTTTGTCGTCAGTCTACTGACTGGTTTGATGCGGCCCGCCACGAATTCCTTTCCTGTGCTAACCTCTTCATCTCAGAGTAGCACTTGCAACCTACGTCCTCAATTATTTGATTGACGTATTGCAATCTTTGTCTTCCTCTACAGTTTTTGCCCTCTACAGCTCCCTCTAGTACCATGGAAGTAATTCCCTCATGTCTTAGCAGATGTCCTATCATCCTGTCACTTCTGCTTATCAGTGTTTTCCACATATTCCTTTCCTCTCCGATTCTGCGTAGAACCTCCTCATTCCTTACCTTATCAGTCCACCTAATTTTCAACATTCGTCTGTAGCACCACATCTCAAATGCTTCGATTCTCTTCTGTTCCGGTTTTCCCACAGTCCATATTTCACTACCATACAATGCTGTACCCAGACGTACATCCTCAGAAATTTCTTCCTCAAATTAAGGCCGGTATTTGATATTAGGGCGAGTCTGCTTTTGATGTCCTCCTTGCTCCGTCCGTCATTGGTTATTTTACTGCCTAGGTAGCAGAATTCCTTAACTTCATTGACTTCGTGACCATCAATCCTGATGTTAAGTTTCTCGCTGTTCTCATTTCTACTGCTTCTCGTTACCTTCGTCTTTCTCCGATTTACTCTCAAACCATACTGTATACTCATTAGACTGTTCATTCCGTTCAGCAGATCATTTAATTCTTCTTCACTTTCACTCAAGATAGCAATGTCATCAGCGAATCGTATCATTGATATCCTTTCACCTTGTATTTTAATTCCACTCCTAAACCTTTCTTTTATTTCCATCATTGCTTCCTCGATGTACAGATTGAAGAGTAGGGGCGAAAGGCTACAGCCTTGTCTTACACCCTTCTTTATACGAGCACTTCGTTCTTGATCGTCCACTCTCATTATTCCCTCTTGGTTGTTGTACATATTGTATATGACCCGTCTTCCCCTATAGCTTACCCCTACTTTTTTCAGAATCTCGAACCGCTTGCACCATTTTATATTGTCGAACGCTTTTTCCAGATCCACAAATCCTATGAAAGTGTCTTGATTTTTCTTTAGCCTTGCTTCCATTATTAGCCGTAATGTCAGAATTGCCTCTCTCGTCCCTTTACTTTTCCTAAAGCCAAACTGATCGTCACCTAGCGCATTCTCAATTTTCTTTTCCATTCTTCTGTATATTATTCTTGTAAGCAGCTTCGATGCATGAGCTGTTAATCTGATTGTGCGATAATTCTCGCACTTGTCAGCTCTTGCCGTCTTCGGAATTGTGTGGATGATGCTTTTCCGAAAGTCAGATGGTATATCGCCAGACTCATATATTCTACACACCAACGTGAATAGTCGTTTTGTTGCCACTTCCCCCAATGATTTTAGAAATTCTGATGGAATGTTATCTATCCCTTCTGCCTTATTTGACCTAAAGTCCTCCAAAGCTCTTTTAAATTCCGATTCTAATACTGGATCCCCTATCTCTTCTAAATCGACTCCTGTTTCTTCTTCTATCACATCAGACAAATCTTCACCCTCAGAGGCTTTCAATGTATTCTCTTTCACCTATCTGCTATCTCCTCTGCATTTAACAGTGGAATTCCCGTTGTACTCTTAATGTTACCACCGTTGCTTTTAATGTCACCAAAGGTTGTTTTGACTTTCCTGTATGCTGAGTCTGTCCTTCCGACAATCATATCTTTTTCGACGTCTTCACATTTTTCCTGCAGCCATTTCGTCTTAGCTTCCCTGCACTTCCTATTTATTTCATTCCTCAGCGACTTGTATTTCTCTATTTCTGATTTTCCCGGAACATTTTTGTACTTCCTCCTTTCATCAATCAACTGAAGTATTTCTTCTGTTACCCATGGTTTCTTCGCAGCTACCTTCTTTGTACCTATGTCTTCCTTCCCAACTTCTGTGATGGCCCTTTTTAGAGATGTCCATTCCTCTTCAACTGTACTACCTACTGCGCTATTCCTTATTGCTGTATCTATAGCGTTAGAGAACTTCAAACGTATCTCGTCATTCCTTACTACTTCCGTATTCCACTTCTTTGCGTATTGATTCTTCCTGACTAATGTCTTGAACTTCAGCCTACTCTTCATTACTACTATATTGTGATCTGAGTCTATACCTGCTCCTGGGTACGCCTTACAATCCAGTATCTGATTTCGGAATCTCTGTCTGACCATGGTGTAATCTAATTGAAATCTTCCCGTATCTCCCGGCCTTTTCCAAGTATACCTCCTCCTCTTGTGATTCTTGAACAGGGTATTCGCTATTACTAGCTGAAACTTGTTACATAACTCAATTAGTCTTTCTCCTCTGAACTATCGTTGTCGGTGTTGGTCTGCTGTCGATTCTGATTAGAACAACCGGGTCACTGAACTGTTCACAGTAACACACCCTCTGCCCTACCTTCCTATTCGTAACGAATCCTACACCTGTTATACCATTTTCTGCTGCTGTTGATATTACCCGATACTCATCTGACCAGAAATCCTTGTCTTCCTTCCACTTTACTTCACTGACCCCTACTATATCTAGATTGAGCCTTTGCATATCCCTTTTCAGATTTTCTAGTTTCCCTACCACGTTCAAGCTTCTGACATTCCACGCCCCGGCGCGTAGAACGTTATCCTTTCGTTGATTATTCAATCTTTTTCTCATGGTAACCTCCCCCTTGGCAGTCCCCTCCCGGAGATCCGAATGGGGGACTATTCCGGAATCTTTTGCCAATGGAGAGGTCATCATGACACTTCTTCAAATACAGGCCGCAAATAGAGAACCGAATGCAAAATGTCCAAAACTAGAAGATAACGCATTGGAATGGATTCAAGCACATCCACAAATTGTCATTGGAAGTAATAAAAAACTGATTAAAATACAAACTCGTAAACTAATGCTACAGTGGAACTTAACAGATTTTAAGGGTGGAGTTAGTTGGTGTACACATTTATGAACCGTCATGAGCTTAGCATGCGAACCAGAACCAAAATATCTTAGAAAATGCCATAAGAACATGAATAGAAATTATTATCTTTCCATCGCCTTACTGTTTAACATCGAAAGAAAACCAGTGTGGAACTAAGCCAAACAGTGAATACGGACGAAACTCCTCCGATATTTGATGTGCCGAGTACAGAACTCTTGCTATGAAAGGTGCTAAAACTGCAGCTATAAAAGCAAATGGACATGAAAAGTGCACTACACTGTTGTCCTTTCATGTTACGCTGACGGTACTTAGCTTAATCCAATGATCATTTTCCACTGCAAAAAAATAAGTAAATAAATAAATAAATATCCGAAACCTTCTGAAATACCGCCAGGTGTTCTTCACGTACATGAGAAGGGTTGGATAGAGAGGCTGGTATGAAATTATGGAATAACAGAGTGTGGGAGAGAGGGGAAGGTGATTTATTGATGAAGAGTTCTGTTCTTATGCTAGATCAGTTTAGTAGTCATTTGAAAAATTCTGTGGAAGAGAAACCGAGACAGGGAAATACAGAGCTTGCTGTTACTCCGAGGGAACTTACTTCACAACAGCAACCTCTTGATGTCACGATAAATAAACCATTCAAAGAGTATATGAGAAAAGAGTGAAACAAATGGATGATGGGTGAAATCCAACATGAATTCACGCCGAGGGGAGCTTTGAAACGACCTACAATCAAACAAGTGTACCGTGGATAAAATAATCGTGATCCCGAGTGAGAGAAAGCATTATTGTTAAATCTTTCAAGAAGTGCGACATAAGTAACGCTCAGATGACAGTGAAGACCTATGAAGAGGACAACGACGACGACGAACGGGAAGAAGAAGAAGAAGAAAGTTGAGATGACGGTTTTCAGGGATTTTAAAGGTATATTTGGTTTTTTAAACAAAGAATCTTTAAATCTGGTTTTGCAATCTAATAACAAAAATGGATGAAAACTTTTTTAAAAAAATCCTTAAAATTAAGATGCGTCTTATATTCCGTAGTTCCTTTTTGTCCATTAATATATGTAATGTGACGTAAGACACTGAATCTGTCATCTAGGAGAATTGAACGAGCTGTGCTGAAATTATAGAATTATTAAGATACTGTCTCCTTGTACTATTAGTCGCTGCAGTTCGGTATTATATTCGTTTACTGTAAACCTCTATCATTAACCTCACTGTATGGACAACTGCATGGCGAGTTTGGCGCGTGCTTCACTGCGTATTTTTGTTACAGGGCATTCTCGCTCCGACAACGCAGGCAACGAGAGCGTCTTCCCCGCCTCGAGAGGTGCTGCCACCTGGCGGCGAGTCTCGCAGTCAGCTAACAGGTGCGCCTGGGGACGCAGCTCCCTCGCGGGCGCACGAAACGACCGAAGGCAGGTTTTCCCCTTGGCGCTGATTTGCTTCTGAGACCGTCGGATTTACACTGAATCGCCAGTTTCATATTTCTCTGCGACCGTGTGTTCTCATCATCATTCGCTAATGTTGCTTGTCGTACTGCAGTTGAAGAAAGGAAAAAAATTGTCCTGAACCACTGTCTTTCAATTATAATCGGCCAAGCAACTCTTTCCCATTTCAGTGGTTTATTCCATCACACTTCTTCCCTATATTTTAAATTATCGAACAATATTTGTGTACTATCGCAGACTGAAAGAATGTGATACAGTGCCGAGCTTTCGAAACTACCTCAAGTATGGCTTTTTCTTTATATTGAAAGAGACACAGTAAACAGCATTCCACTTCGGCTGTTACTTCTCGCCGGCCGTAGTGGCCGTGAGGTTCTAGGCGCTACAGTCTGGCGCCGAGCGACCGCTACGGTCGCAGGTTCGAATCCTGCCTCGGGCATGGATGTGTGTGATGTCCTTAGGTTAGTTAGGTTTTATTAGGTCTAAGTTCTAGGCGACTGATGACCTTAGAAGTTAAGTCGCATACTGCTCAGAGCCATTTGAACCTTTTTTTTTTTTTTTGTTACTTCTCTTTGAATCAGCAGAACATAGATGACTCACTTGTTTATGCCTCAATAGTCAGTCTCAGTCTGAGTACACTTAATCAGCATCCAAATGTGCACTCTGCAGCTGGCTGCAATACCCATCTCAGACGTTTATTTTTACCTAGCTCTTATGTGTCGTTTGAATTACTCAGTCAGTGCGTAATACAGGTACGACACACGTTGATTCCAAATAAAAGCAAATAACGTGGACTGTAAATAACGGCTATTTTTCGGATTACAAATATGGCTATGAAATGACGCTAAAGGCATTTCTTTTAAACACGTTAGTACATTTCGGGAAATTCGAGTAACTGACAAGGCAAATATGAAATGTTTGCCTGATGTTGTCAACGATGGTGTGAATTTACGATTTAAGCTTTCAGAGACGCACAATCGAGCAGCTAGCTATAAAGAAGTGTTGTATGAAATTATAATGAGCCACAGTGGCTGCCTCTGGACACAGGTTATCCCTGAGTTAACCACAAGTGATGGCTTATATTTCAGCTCCCATTTTATCGTCTCCGCTTCGAAAACAAAGATGGATCTGTTGCTGAGTGAGCTCTACAGATACAAGATTCGATGGTATGTGAGGCGTACGGACATAGCACCCAAATTTCGATTCTTCGTACATCAAAGCCTTGAGTTTACTTTTGATGTACTTTAGTCAGGTGTTTGTAGAAGTCTAAAGCGTCATAATGTAAAATTCAACGCCTTGGAAGGATGAATATTACTCTTCTAAAGTATGTAGACCGTTAAATACGACATTTCACTACTTACAAATTTTGTCATCATCGGATATATCCTAGAGGCAATTGTACACACAATTTGAGACACAGTTTTCTTTTTCAATGTTCTCAGAATTATTTAATAACTCCCGTCTGCAGGTGATACATTTTAAACAGCAAATACATCACTAGAATGGATTGAGCTTTCACTGCAATCCATACATAAAAATTTCTCATGAATATGATTTTCGGGTAGAGTGATGTTCTTAGTATGAGTGTCAGTTTAATCCCTTTCTCCATTGAAAACTATGCGTTCAGCATGTCTTACAGAACACAGGAAGCACATGCGTCAGCCACTATATAGGAAGGGATAACCTACACTCAGCGCAGGCGAGCACTTCAGAGCATAAATAACAAGCATATGGCTGTCGATATCTGTCCGACAAAAGACTCAGAAGAGAAGAGAAACCAATAATTTACTCATACAGTACAATCCTAGAGATGCTCATAAAACCGGGAGGCTTCCGAAGACGATACAGTACAGCATTTTCTAGGCAGCACGCAAGTTTCAGGGCAATTAAGTTGAAACAAATAATTCGACATATTTACAATGTAATATTAAAAATGTTCACAGTTTCTTAGAAGAATTGAAACACCATAGAAAAAAATCAGTTAAGAAGTTTTAGTGACTCGATTAATGACTAATAAAAAAAACATTATACGTCAGTGGAAATGAATAACTTAAGTCACTAATGAGGGACGAATTGGACGAAAATCTTCAGAGGGCACAGACAACAAACCGAGAACTTCCTGACACCGTAATACTGGCAACAACAGGATGTATTATGTTTTAAGGGGCTCCGGAAAGGCTCAAAATCATGAAAAGTTCAATTTTTACTTTTTTGCGTTTTCTGAATCTGCAGACTATTACCTTTTAATAGATATATGATTTATTCAATTCCGAAGACTACAACTATTGCCGGCCGCTGGTGGCCGAGCGGTTCTGGCGCTACAGTCTGGAACCGCGCGACCGCTACGGTCGCAGGTTCGAATCCTGCCTTGGGAATGGATGTGTGTGCTGTCCTTAGGTTAGTTAGGTTTAAGTAGTTCTAAGTTCTAGGGGACTTATGACCTCAGCAGTTGAGTCCCATGGTGCTCAGAGCCATTTGAACTACAACTATTTTTAAATTTTTTTTTGAAATGTGTTCTACATGGGCGTGACCCACTGTGGCGTTGTTAAACTGCTGTCAAATGCTGTTATTATTAACGTCCGTGTTCATCAGGCACATTTTAGTGATGTGAGATAAAGTATGTGTTGTGGCTAACCTGTGATGGTTCAATATATATCGCTGGTGTGATTGTCGATTGTTTCATGTTTATTTACTCTGTCGTTATCTCGAAAATATTCGTAATTAATTCTGTTTCTTGAGTCTCTGTTTTGTTGAAGTATAATAATGAGTAAAAGTAAAGTTATTAGAAATCCTCTGAAGGCTTTTAAGAAAAGGAGAAATGTTGGAAAGCCAAAGGTATGTGTTATTACTGTAAAAAATAAAGACGATAACCAAGTGAGTGAACCTAACCTCTCAAGTACACCTGCCCATAGCAGTCAAAGTGGGAAAGAAAATGCTTCACAGAAGAAGCTTGGTTCAATGAGTGAAAACTATGAATGTTTTATGGGCGAATCGGATGTGAATGAAATATTTGATATGTCGGTTCTCAAAGGAATTTTTTCAAACTGTGTAAGATGTATTCATTGTAGTGAAGTTGGTCTGGAACTCTTCATAATAAAGCACGTAGGACTTGCTAGTGAAATACAACTGAAATGTGATAAGTGTTCATACATGACTACCTTTTGGAACAGTGTTGCAGTAACTGCAACTGAAGAAAATGGTAGCAAAATCTACGAACACAACAACGAGCGATGCTTCCTTTAGACAAGGAACGCCTTCGGGCTACAGACAGGGCAGTAAAGAGTCTAGAAATACAAGCAAGAGTAAACAGGAGGAGGAACAAGAGGAAGCTGGAGGAGGAGTTTGCAGAGGATGAAGATAATCCATCCTATGGACCTGGAATGCACTAAAAAGTTAATCCAATCTTTGTCTCTCGATTCCCAAAACTTTTATTTTCTCATACTAACTATATGTTTTTTAAGGATCTTCCAAACATATTTGTTTCAAACTTTCAGTAAATGTTACACAGTACCTTCTGCATAATTTAACACAGCCTTTTTCCAAAAAACTGTATATTTTTGAATATATAAACAAAAAATTGCAAACAAATGTTGTGAATTTTCATTACAATTGAAAAAAAATCATCTTTAATAACTGAACTAAAATTTTGTAAAATCCCTATGTTAAGTTGTAGCCCATATTCCAATAAATAATCTGTAAAAATTTCAACTTCCTACCTCAAATACTTTGTGAGGAAAGATGTAATTTATAAGCGTTATTTTAACATTGCAAGTATAGGGCGTTCCGGAGCCCCTTAAATATATCTCACATCATTCAGTGTTCCAGGGACTGACAACGGAGGTATTAACAATTGTCTGCAGACAAGCCCGCCCAGAGTAAGCGTTGTAGGTGACTGCTTAAAAGCTGTCAACAGCCGCTGCTCACGTGGTCTACGCTGCTTTGAAGAACTAACCCCTCCGACCTCAAGGTAGGACCTGCTACCTTTATACATACGATACTGAGCCACTGATATCTCAGGCTGCAACTTTCGCAACTGTGTGGAGACGTGAGAGGAAGTTTGTGCAGCGGTAGCATTGTTGGTACTGTAGCTTCAGTTTCTGATGACCCTAACTGTCTCTCTGACAAAATCGTCCACCGCAGACTTGGTATTTGAAAATCCTGGTACTGATAGTTTCCACCTCGGATTTTGTTTCACTGTACTATTGGAGAATGCGAATGTCGTGCAGAGGCCAATTCCAGTCACTTCACATGTCAATGGATTTCATCGAGACGGTAAATGATAAGCTCGAATGAAATCATTACTCGGTCAATTTGACTCCGGCGCTTCATTTAGTACCGCTTGCGCACATTTCTCAGACATCGGTTTTGAAAAACACTACTGAAATCGTTTGTAAATCAGGAAATGTTGAAGAATTTTGCATCAGCAACGCTTCAAAATGTTACAGAACATAGCTAATTATTCTTGGCTGAGTTTATTCCTTTGGATTTTACACTCGTAACGAAGTGAAAGTGATTAAAGCATTAAAACAGCCGACCTGATTACTTTTAGAGGAAAAGCTAATGGATCCGTACAAAATCAGACTGGGTATGCAAATTATTCTTCCAGACTGACAAAAGCTGCAGGTAGTCTTGGTAGCAGTACCGGCACTGAGGGAGAACCAGGTTTCATCAGAAAACACGACAGACCACCACCCAGATCTTAAGCTCTCGCTTGACACCACTGAAGTCGCAAATGGCGATAGTTTGGGGTCAGTGGAATGCACGCTACAGGGCGTCTGGCGCGGTGGTGTCGCTGAGGTAACCGATTTGTAACAGTTCGTTGTGTCACTGTGGTGACAAATGCTGCTCAAATTGCTGCTACAGATGCAGTACGATGCACCAGAGCCATACGCTGAACACGATGGTCTTCCCTCTCGGTTGCGCCACGTGGCCATCCAGAGTCCGCTATGAGCAATCATGTACAGAAACTGCATTGCTACCAGGCTTTCTGGAATATCGCAGAGGGAATATCCAGCTTCTCGTAGCCGTATCATACGACCTCGTTCAAACTCAGTGAAGTGTTGATAATGGCGTCTTTGTTGCCTTAAAGGTATTCTTGACTAACATCAACTCACCAAGTTCAATCTCAAAGGCAACTAACGCTCTCCACCGTTACAACGTTAATTTAAAGCAAATCTGATATGCATCCTTATAGGGGCGTTAGTAGCACCACTGTTATGCAACTGGCGCTTAAGTCTGAATAGACATTAGCTTTCAGCTGTACAAACCCGCGTACCAACTTTCGATTATGTCGCACTATTCCCTCACGGTAATGGGATTTTTTCCGTCAGTTTTTTTTTTCAGGAACTTCTGGTTGCTTCGCTATTTAAGGCCTGAAAAATAGGAAATGGTATAATTTCTGGTGTAAAATAGGAAGCTACCCAAAGTTATTCATAATATTTTACAGAACTATAACGAGACCGACGTAGGACACATACGAGTGGCGTTTGAAAAGTCCGTGCAAAGTCAGAGAGATGGTACCACCGGCGCGTATTGAGGTCATGTTTAGTTATTAGCATCTTTGGAAAGAACGCACACCAAGTTCCGGCCATATTGGTCTACTTCTTTGTGTTTGGCATTTGTGTGAACCCAGGATATCGAGTGATTGTCAAAAAATGGACGAAGAAGAATTTCGTGTGGTGATTAATCATTACTTTATGAAAGGCAAAACGCGTCAGGAGACTAAAGAGAAGCTTGATAAACATTATGGAGACTCTTCACCTTCGATTAGAGGTTTCAAAATTTTCAGAGTGGCCATATGGGCACAAGTAATGCTGAACGTTCTGGACACCCTGTGGATGTTACGACTCAAGAAATCATTCATAAAATCCGTGATATGGCGATGGATGACGGAAGAATTAAGGTGCCTGAGATTGCTAGTGCTGTGGGCATCTCGAATGAACGGGTACATAATATTTTGCATAAACATTTGGACATGAGAAAGCTTTCTGCAAGATGGGTTCCGCGATTCCTCACGCTTGGCCAAAAACCGTGTGAAGTGTTGCAAGGATGGTTTGCGGCTGTTCAGGAAGAATCCGGAGGACTTTAAGCGTCGTTTCGTCACATTGGATGAAACATGGATACATTACTATACTCCTGAGACCAAACAACAGCCTAAACAATGGGTTACCAAGGGAGAATCTGCACCAAAAAAGGCGAAGACCAGCCCTTCGTCCGGAAGGGTTATGGCGACTGTCTTTTGGGATTTGCAAGAGATAATCCTCATCGACTCTCTGGAAAAGGGTAAAACTATTACAGATGCATATTATTCATCGTTATTGGACCATTTGGAAACCGAGTTGCAAGAAAAACGCTGGCGATTGGACCGCAAAAATGTCCACGACAATGCATCAGCACACACCTCAGCAGCTTTGATCGCAAGATTAATGGAAATGGGATTCTAATTCGTTTCACATCGCCCCAATTCTCCAGACTTGGCTCCCTCGGACTACTATTTGTTCCCCAATTTGAAGAAATGGCTGGCGGGACAAGGATTTTATACAAAAGAGGAGGTGATTGCAGCAACTATTAGCTGTTTTGCAGACTTGTACAATTCCTATTATTCGGAAGTGATCAACAAATTAGAACAGCATTGGACGAACTGTGTAAGTCTAAAAGGAGGCTATGTCTAAAAATAAAAAAGGTTTACCCCAAACACGTAAGTACTTTTTATTTTTGCATGGACTTTTCAAACGCCCCTCGTAAGAGTAGAAATTTGTTTGCGTAAATAGTGAAGACAGGTTTTTTTTAAGGTGGCTTTTGGACACCCAAAATTAACCCTTGAACAATTCAGATGCTGACGTAGACACACGCAACTGATGTGAAAGAATGTGAATGGTGGTGTTAGTCGGTGACCGAGGTGAAGGGCGGGCAAGGGTCAAGGTCGGTTGCGGGGGCACCGTTCTCGGGAGCGGTGAACCGGCGACCTTCCGCCTCCCGCGGCTGCCCCGCCCTCCGGAGCCCTCGGCGGCGCCCTTGGCCGGACAGCGCGCTCTGAAAGGCGTCCGAGGGGGTGGAAATGCAAATGGCTGCCCGCGAAGCAGACCGCAGACAGCGGGGTGTCTCTGCCTGCCGCATTGTTAGGAGAGTCCGGGCTCAGCGACGAACAACCAGAAGGAGTACCACACACGCAGGCCGTCCCAGCGAGATACAAAAGCCGCGGCGAGCGACGAGTCTCTGGTTGGAAAGCGATTCTCACGCCAAGCTTTGCAGTCGCACCTCCCTCCTGAACGTTCCGTTATCGTCATGGGGCCACAAACTTCAGCGTAATTGGGAGATGTGTAAAATAGCCGACAGCTTCTGCTGTGGCCTACATTTTTACATAGGACTCCTAATCCGCACTGCAGACTGTAGACGGTGTCTCAAAATGATACTTCTTCTACGATGGCCACAGCACCAGTCATAGCATCCAATTGAATTTCGTACGGGAATTAAATGGTTCAAATGGCTCTGAGCACTACGGGACTTAACATCTGAGGTCATCAGTCCCATAGAACTTAGAACTACTTAAACCTAACTAACCTAAGGACATCACACACATCTATGCCCGAGGCAGGATTCGAACCTGCGACCGTAACGGTTGCGCGGTTCTAGACTGAAGCGCCTAGAACTGCTCGGCCTCGCCGGCCGGCGTACATGAGTTAATCGTTCCATATTTTGTGCTGCCCTTGTCGTCCCATATCGACATTCCGGTTTTGATTTTGGAGCCGGCACACTACAAAGTCACCACAGGATACATTAAAGTATGTGAAACGTTTTTCAAATTTGTCGAAACATATAAAACCGTCACAACATGCAGCTCAGACTGCTTAAGCGTCGACAACAATAACATAACAACAAATATTCGACATACAGGATTGAACAAAAATATGTAAACACTACAAGAAATGTGTGCTTGACCACATATGCAATCAAGCCTGCAGGTGGCACTGTTGTGTCTGACCACAAATGACACCTCTGAATATCAGTACCTTAACAGTTGTCAGTCGTGGGATTCTTAGCCACACCACATATGTAATAGCTCTCTGAAGCAGGGTATTTTCCCAGATAGACTGAAGTATGCCATTCTTTAACCACTGCATAAAAAAAGGGATACGTCTGATGTCAACAACTACCACCCAGTTCTCTTCTGACTGCTTTATCCAAAGTTCTTGAAAAAGTAATGTATTGTAGAGTAGCTTCACACCTTTGTAAGAACAAAGTTTTAACAAAATGTCAGTTTCGTTTTCAGAAGGGTTTTCAACGGAAAATGCTACATATACTTTCACTAATGAAATATTAAATGCTCTGAGTAACCGGAAGTCACCCCTTGGGATTTTTGTGATATATCAAAGGCTTTTGATTGTGTAAATCATGGAACACTTCTAGATAAGCTCAACTACTGTGCTATGAATGGGACAGTGCTCAAATGGTTTAAATCATACCTAACTGGAAGAGTGCAGAAAGTTGAAGTAAGCAGTTCACATAATATGCAAAAAACTGGTCATTTCTCGAACTGGGGAACAATCAAAAATGGTGTGCCGCAAGGTTCGGTCTTGGATCCTCTGCTGTTCTTAATATGTATTTATGACTTGCCATTCTATATTCACAAAGATGCGAAGCTGGTACTTTTTGCCGATAATACAAGTATAGCTATCACACACAACAGACAAGAATTAACTGGTGAAATTGTAAACGATATTTTTCGGAAAATCATTAAGTGGTTCTCTGCAAATGGGCTCTCATGAAACTATGACAAAAAACTGTATATACAGTTCCTTACAGTAAATGGAATGACACCATTAATCAATAAAGAAATCGGTAGCTAAGATAGAATATTCAAAATTTCTAGGTGTATGTATTCATGACGAGATGAACTGAAAAAAAAACACATTGAGGATCTGCTGAAATGTTTGAGTTCAGCTACTTATGCTATTAGGGTCACTGCAAATTTTGGCGATATACATCTCAGTAAATTAGCTTACCACGCCTATTTTCATTCTCTGATTTCGTATGGCATCATACTATGGGGTAACTCATCATTGAGTAAAAGAGTGTTCATTGCACAAAAGCGTGAAATCAGAATAATTGCTGGAGCTCATCCAAGATCATCCTGCAGACACTTATTTAAAGAGCTAGAGATCTTCACTTAGCCTCACAATATATACACATTCACTTATGAAATTTGTTATTAACAATCCGAACTAATTCAAAAGCAATAGCAGTGTACATGGCTACAACAGTAGGAGAAAGGATGGTATTCACTATTCAAGGTTAAATCTCACTTTGACTCAGAAGGGCGTAAATTATACTGCCAGAAAAGTCTTTGGTCACTTACCTAATAGCATCAAAAGTCTGACAGATAGCCATACAGCATTTAAAAGGAAATTAAAAGAACTTCTTAATGGCAACTCCTTCTACTCATTAGATGAACTTTTGGATGTAGTAAGTGGGTAATTTTCCCAACCCCCACAAAAAAACTAAAAGTATTAAGTGTCATGTAATATTTTGTGTGATTTAATATCTTGTATAGACACCTTTCTTAACCTGACAGGTTCCACATCATTTCGAAGTGTCTTATTCATGATCTATGGAACAAGTACTAATCTAATCTAGTCGTGGCAAGAACAGTGATCTGCGTAGTTGTGAGTGCATTACGTCGGAATTAACTAAATTCGAACGTGGGCAAGTTGTTTGTGCTCGTATGATGGGCGATTCCGTATCCGAGATAATCAAAAAGCTGGGTCTTTCAAGAGACGGCATATCGAAGATTTATACCTCACACAGGGAACCCGGAAAAAAATCATCCGCTAAGCCAAAACGTGAGGAAAAGTGGAGTGATCGTGACAGACCGTCATTGAAGGGGATTGTGACGAAAAAAGAGAACGACAGTTGCAAAAGTTACTGCAGAATGACTGTGCAAGGTCACGTTACTGCCAAGTATTAGGTTGCCATTTTGGTTGATCAGGTCGTTCGCATGGTACAGTCTTTGTTCCCTAATGGTAATACCGTGTTCCGAGACGACAGGGCTCCTATTCACTCAGCTTACACCGTCGAGGACTTTTTTTGTGAGCGCAGGGATAAATTGTCGCATGACCCCTGACCACCAGAGTCACCAGATGTCAATGTTATTGAGTCATTGTTGTCTGCTTTGACGAGAAGGGTACGTGATTGCTATCCACCATCATCAAATAAGCAGTATTTATCCACTGCGAGACGACTGGAAGCTGTACTGAACCTTGCAGATTTCCTATGTAGTTCAAAAATGGTTCAAATGGCTCTGAACACCATGAGACTCAACATATGAGGTCATCAGTCCCCTAGAACTTAGAACTACTTAAACCTAACTAACCTAAGAACATCACACATATCGATGCCCAAGGCAGGATTCGAACCTGCGACGTAGCGGTCGCGCGGTTCCAAACTGTGGCGCCTAGAACCGCTCGGCCACAACGGCCGCCTCCTATGTCGTATTACGCACAGTATTGTGTTGTGGTTTTGATGTTTCCATATTTGATTCCGAACTCTGTAGAGGGTAAATGGCGTTGTTAATGAGCTGCACTCCTGGTGGACTCTATAAGCGTCAAATATCGATACCACCGCGATGTATCGGATTCCATTCCTCATCTGTGCTGATTCCTAGATGACATGTGGTGCGGGAGTGTCCTCTCGGTGAACAAGTGGTGCGAGCTCTTGGCGCCCACAGAAAAGGCGTGTAGGAAGTTCTCTGCGAGATCGGATTATGTGGTGAACGACAAGAGTCGGGGCTCAAAAAATGGTTCAAATGGCTCTAAGCGCTATGGGACTTAACATCTGAGGACATCAGTCCCCTAGATTTAGAACTACTTAAACCTAACTAACCTAAGGATATTACACACAAACACGCCCGAGGCAGGATTCGAACCTGCGACAGCAGAAGCAGCGCGCTTCAGCACTGAAGCGCCTAGAACCGCTCGGCCACAGCGGCCGGCAGTCGGGGCACGGGAACGATGACGCGAATAAGCGTGTGAAGTACTTACTCTATCATAAATGTGTCTGTTTACTACGATTATGATTTGGGTCTATTATGCTATTTTCAAGTGCTATTTCACTATGAAATGCTTCAGGCGTCGTTATCTTGAAGAATACCAACCATGATCCCATATTCCATGATTAAGATTCGTATAGTGTAATATCAACAGCAGCAGAAAATGCTATAAAGGGAGTAGGGCAGAGAGTGAGTTAGTGTGAACAATTGAATGATAGGTTTGTTCTCATCAGAATCGAAAGCAAACCAACACCGATAACGATACTTCTGGTCGACGTGACAAGCCGAAGATGAAGACAGAGAGAAAGTGTATGCTGGTATTGAACGAAACTAATTCTGTATGTAAAGGGAGATGAAAATGTAATAGTCATGGGTTACTGCAAGCGATTGGAGGGGAAAGTGAAGAATAAATAATTTAGGAGAATATGGGCTTGGCACATGGAAGGACAGAGGAAAAAGTATAATTGAGTTTTGCAATAAATTTAGCTAGTGATGGCGAATACTCTGTTCACGAATCATAAGGGGAGGAAGTATACTTGCAAAAGGACGGACAATAAGGTAAGATTTCAGTTCGATTATATCATGGTTAGGCAGAGATTACGAAATCAAATACTGGATTATAAGGGGACTGATGACCTCAGAAGATAAGTCCCACAGTGCTCAGAGCCATTTGAACCATTTTTTGAACTATGTCACGGAGACTCATTCGTGTTTCCTACAGCCAACTGAGAGACTTTGAAAGGGGTCAAATTGTGGCCTTTCGAGTTGCAGGATTGTTCTTTCGGATGCATCATCTCCGCAACGAGGGTGGTATCAGTGATCACATGAACATTGTGACACACGTAGACGAAGTTCTGGACGTCCAGGCAGCACAGACACACACCAGGATCGTTGTATTGTAACGGAAGCAACGGGGTGCGATAAGCTACGACTCTCGTTCAGCATTGGCGTTTCTGGAAGGAATGGTAACCAGCACGCGGTACCTGCAGGATGTAGTTGGAGCCGTTCTTTTTCGGTTCTTGCAACAGCAAGGTGATGGGTTTTTCTAACAGGATAATGATGGCCCACACACCGCTCGTGGAACTCAACGCGCTCTACAAGACGTGCAGCAATCTCCAGCACGATCTCCAATCCTGTCTCCAGTCAAACATGTGTGGTATATGATGGGATGAGAAGTGACTTGTGCGACTCGTTAACCAACAACTCTCACAGAACTAGTTGAGCAGATCGAGCAGGCGTGAGATGACGTGTCCCAGGACAGTATCCACTGTCTGTACGATCGACTGGATACCAGAGTCGGTGCCTGCATTGCTTCTCGGAGAGGCTACACCACTTACTGAGACGGGTGTTTCCACATGGGTCGATACCTGGTCCCTCAGAACCGCATGTGCATCTCTAAATGTAATCACTTCATGTACTCCACATGAACTGTTGCAACAATAAATTTCAGTGAACTTGTAAGGTTGATGCATTAAGTTGTTCTGAAAGCTGTGCTGATATTCAAGACAATAAAAGCGGGTTAAAAGCTGTGAGCTATCTGGGGAAGTTAACCTTGCATTAATGAGCAACTGTTTCACCAGGTATCCAGTCTAGCTTACCAAGTTCCCAACTAGACTAACATTAATTATCATCTTTTAGTACTCATCTTACGATAACCGGTGATATATATATATATATATATATATATATATATATATATATATATATATAAAGAGAAATTAAAAAGAAATAAATCAGTTTATATTTGGACATTTATTTTAACATTGATCATTGTTCCGTTAAAATTTCAGCATATTAAACTTGATTCATAACTAAACTGGTGCCTTATTTAGGATTGTGAAAATTTGAGTTTCTAATCTTACGGAACACATCAAATATGGAGCCAAGATTGGGAGACTGCATACAACATTGCATTCATAAAATAACACACGAAGAACGTTGAAACATATGCAATAGGAAATTAACCACAACCAACCGATTCAATTTTCACCCAAAGAAGTTACGTTCGTAGCGGAATCTTGTCCGTCATGAAATTACCACACAGTGGTATACTAAATTCATACTAACTCTCTGTGAAATCTTCCCGAAAAGAATAGCTGAGGGCTACTTTGATTATTACACCACATGCTTCATGTCGTCAACTAGGTTTTGACAAAGAGTGTAACACCACAATAATTTTGACAATTAAAATAAATTACATCGAAACGCAATTTACAAAAGAAAAACCTCGAACTGGTTACTATCGTCTTACTATTAACCTGATGGGTCAAACAATTGTATAAGCACGTGGTACTGGTCTCACAAAGTACACCCCACGTGGGTTGAACATAAAAGTTGTTATATTGAAAATTATTGTCAAGACAAGATGTTATAACCTCACGTACATTCGCATTTAAGATTGATGATCTTAGTTAGAGTTATGGATCATCAACACGTGATTCCACTTTACTCACAAAGTAGTGACAAAGCAACTACTGGAAGAGATTCTGAACTTCACACTCGAATCACACTGCGTTGCAATTTAAGATAACTTAAGATATTTTAGATCTAAACCTGCAATAAAGGTGATTAAATTTTCAGTTAGGCTGAACTTAAGATATCCATTTTCCTACAGACTTAGCAGAGATGCGCTTACCACTGCAGACACTCGCCATGGACAGTCTGGCGTGGGCCCCTACCGAGGGTGCCTCACAGATACAATCGGAAGTGATCAGAGAGGCAGCTTCCTATAACAACATGACAAGGGACGGACAGGACCATACCAAGAGTAGAAACCTCTTTACTTTTAGAAAGCATAGCTACCTGTTCCGATGTTGGTCCTACTGTTCTCTAGCAGATCGGCTTGTCTGCTACCATCGAGCATGCAACTAGAAATACATTTGCTCATTCATCCTTTCACACAAAAGGGAGGGGGGTGACAGTATCTTATCATATACAGTATATAAAAGAAAGCGGATGTAGGTTCCGTATGAGACTGTGTGACATGAATTACAGATAAACTGTATTTTTAAGAGTAGTAGTGTGACAGATCGTTCTTGATTATGTGTAAAAGTAACACGTTCCACTGCTCAGTCTCCTCCCAGATGGAGTCAGAAACACCACAGTAAATTTAGAAGTGGAATGTATGCCGTAAATGACAACAGATTTAAGAAATTAACATGAAAGAAATCCAACAGAGACTTTTCAAACTGGAAACCTCTGAAAGGGCCTATTAATTTTTTTTCGGAAGTTTATTCAAAAGTTTCTATCAATAAGCGTGGTTTAAAGAAAATTCACTTCCCCTTAGAGTGGCCACTTTGCTCCACCTTCATTCCCCTAAAGTAAGACAGGCATCATCGTTATTTATGTGAAAGAACATAACACATCATGTAACTTATTTGCACACGAGGACGGTGTACAACCCCCGATACTGCCCAAAACCTGCCTTCTGCGGTAGAGCTCATCAGAAGAGCTTTTTATTTTTATTTACTTTTTTATACATGCCCACCGACAACTTTGATACGTAACAGGTCAACACTACCTAACTGCGGACACGGCCGGGTTCCAAGTTGGATGCAATTTACACGACTGAACCAGTGAAATTCGATAGACGAAAATGTTATTCCATGTTAACAGAAAACTAATTCGGATATTTTGCAGGCGCACGGAAAGGCCGGCGCTGTAGCAGCCGCTCATTAATAATGCATGTAGCCCATGAATACTACTAATGTATTGAAAACAAGTTGAAAAAGCGTGTTCGGCGAGCGGGAGGCTGCGCACGCCACCGGACGGCTACAAGCTACCCGATGGCAAATAAATGAGAATGAATATTTAAAATTAATGTAAAACGGGCTGAATTATTGGCCGGGGACCCGTCCCGCGGACGGGGCTTGTTTAATGAGGGTTTACACCGGCCGCTAGCGGTAAAAATAAGCCGCGCGGGGTCGTGCGCGGTACAGCCGAGCAATAAAAACAGCGGACAGGCGACGTCCACGTGGCTTGCACGCGCCATCGCCGCGGCGGCTGCGGCCGCCGCTCGGCAACCACCGACCAAAATATTCCCCTATCTTTCTTTTTCTTCTTCTGTAGCGGTGGAGTCTTTCTCGAGGCAGTGTAAGGAACCAGTGTAGTTGCACCTAAAATACAGAGCTGCTCTGAATGATTACATAGTTTACGAGGTGCTATAGTTCCGTAAGTACAGGGTGTTTCAAAATATGACCCGATTCTAAAACTCCATACTTACTGATAAAGCATACTGCAGACGAGGGATGGTTTGCAAAACACTCACAATATCTTGAAGTTTTAGCTATGCTGTTCAAATAGTTCAAATGGCTCTGAGCACTATGGGACTTAACATCTGAGGTCATCAGTGCCCTAGAACTTAGAACTACTCAAACCCAACTAACCTAAGGACATCAAACACAGCCATGCCCGAGGCAGGATTCGAACCTGCGACCGTAGCGGTCGCGCCGTTCCAGACTGAAGCGCCTAGAACCGCTCGGCCACATCGGCCGGCAGCTATGCCGTTACAAATGCTCTATGTGTACATCAGCATCAGAACGAAAAACATTTAGACGCTATCTAAATTCGTCACAAACTTTACAAAGTGTAACTGCTTTGACAGAAGTTACGGTGGCTGTTATACTGTTTTTCACTTCTTGTATGTCACGAGGTGAAGCGGAGATATTCGGGCTTTCCTTCATATACCTCCACAAGAAAAGATCGCATGGTGTCATGTCTAGCGATCTTGGAACCCAAGAATGCAGGGTAGTGTCTCTATCCAGCGTTGAGGCACGGTGTCGTTGGCAAACTGGCGTACTCTGTTGCGCCAGTGTGGTGCAGTTCTATCCCGTACGAACATCTAGTTTCTGGAGTCCTCCTGTAGTTGTGAAAAAAGCCAGTTCTGCAGCATTCCGGACACTGTGCTTTCCTCAAGAAAGAATGGACCGTACGCTTTTTCACGAGAAATGGGACAAAAAGTTCACTTTAATTGAGACTATCTCGTATTCATTAATGTCATGAGATAAGTTTCCTTTATTGTACGTCTGTGGTCACAAACGTTTTGTTAACAGATTACTGGTTTCGGTCTTTAACCACCATCATCAGTACTGTTTCATAAAAACAAAGTCCTAATGTACTGCAGCCATAGTGGCATCGTCAAATGACTACTGACAACATAACTCGTGCATGTGATGTTATTTATGTGTATTTGACGATGCTGGTGCTGATGTCGCATTTAACATTTGACGATGCCACTATGGCTACAGTACATTAGGACTTTGTTTTTATGAAACAGACCTGATGATGGTCGTTAAGGACCGAAACCGGTAATCTGTTAACAAAAAGTTTGCGACAATAGATGTAAATTAAAGGAAACTTATTACACATACGGGTCACCGTTTTTTGCGACGATGTCGCAGCTTGTGAATTTCATGAGTTCGAGAGTCCCCATATGCGCACATAATGTGGGTTTATTTTACTGCTAGTGTGAAACGTTGTTTCATCACTGAAAATTAACTAAAGTAAAAATGTAACATTTTCCATGTCCTCTAGCAGAGCATTGCTGGAATCAACCTTTTATATTCATCACGATGAGCTTGAACTAACAGTATTCTATCTGGCTTAGAGACCATACGCCGCGTTAACACTCGCCAGACAGTCGTATGAGGCAATGCCAATTCTCTGCGGCATCTTTTTGCCAATGGTTTCTCGATTCTTATGGTTTCAGTGCTTTCTGGAGCTGGATTATTGTATTGAAGACTTTTGGGAAATTTTACAGTTTTTAGTATACCACGTCTACAGATTTCTGGTCTTGAGAGGAAAGACATCGACTTCGAAAATTTCTGGCTGTTGTTATCTGCAAAACATGCGTCTGTTTGTGTAACGTCGCGTACTGTTCAGTGAGTAGCATTCAAAAAAATGCGTTGTGCTGTCAACAGTTCGATTCTCGGTGCCAACGAATTATTTTTCTACGTTTATTTGAACTACGTTTATCGAGCTAAAGTGCCAGTTAACAAATCCTGGATCATAATCTTCTTAAGTTTAATTGGTAGGCGTATGGAAATGCGAATATCCATAATAACAGAAGTTTCGTTTTCGAAACCCAGCTACCGTGAATTTGTTTCCATGAAATCATTTTACCATGTTTTCATTATTTATCGTTTCCAAGCATCATTATAGAAGTATGTATTCAGAATTTTCCCGGTATAAGACACAGATTCTAGATCCACAATGACCTCATCTAAAACATATTAAGCTGGGAAGGAAAAAAAAAAAAAAAACTAGAGGCTACTAACACCAACAATGAATATCCAAGCAGCAAATCGCTTCAGAACGCCTAAAATAATATAAGTGATGCAATTTTTTTCTGATCGATTACCATTCTTTATTACCATTCTATCCGGAACGTTGTATTAATGATTAATATGCTGCATCACGACACACTTTAATTTACTCCACATTAAATGTGTAGCAGTCATATACAAAATAATAAGTATCGCTTATGCTAAAATTTGAATGTCAAATCCGTGTCTTGTGATCGTCAGAGGGTAACAGTATTCCCACGCAAATTCCAGACAAAAATGGGGGCCGCCTATTCATTTTATCTATGGTATAAAGAGCAATAGCTATTCTCTCTCTCTCTCTCTGTATATGCACGCCTTTATTTGTATATACGTCACGAGAGGTACCGTGCTTGCGCTTGTTTTAAAGATATATCTTGGCTTTCTTGAAGATATCAGCAGATGTTTCTGTTGTCAAGATGTCGTTGTGACTACGGAGTGATTGTGACTGCGGCAGCCATTCTAGCAGACGAATTATAGCAGAAACTACTTATATGTTCTGCTGGTTCTTTCACTGTAAATCTGGAAAGTGTTAGTGTCTTTTCTTACTTTGAAAGTGATAATCTTCCCCGTTTATACTCGTTGTTTACATACCGGTATACAGCACGAAAAGTACTTAAGAAGCGCCCACAGTGTTATCTATGGAAAATTTGGAAATTTATGGTAAGATTTTATGGGACCAAACTGTTGAGGTCATCGGTCCCTAAGCTTACACAGCACTTAAATCTTTAACTTCAACTAACGCTAAGGACGACACACACACCCATGCCCGATGGAGTACTCGAGCTTACGACTGGGAGAGCCGTGCGAACCGTGCAAAGCACCTCATACCGCACGGCTGCCCCGTTCGACTGTTACACATGTGTGCTGGCTGTGTGAAGTTTTTTCTAGTTTGTGCAAAAAATGATAACTATTGTTGTATGTTCATTCATTGAACGTGAGAGCCTATACACATTAGTTTCTTACGTAATGGTATGTATTACAAAAGGTCCCCCACTGCTAAATAAATGTGCTGGTTGAATGAAGTACGTTATAATTTGCACGAAAAATTACAATTCACTCCCAGGAATGTAAACTACTTTCTTTGCGCTTGAAGGTAACTGAAGCAAAGAAAAACAGTACCAACAGAAATATGCCTGCATCAGTACCATAATATGTTTCATCTGAATATGTGCTTAATTTGAAGACGTTCTCGAGTGGAAAAGAAGTCTCCTAAAATAACTAGCTTGTAAGTTTTCTGTTATACCTTATAGGGGTCTGACAGCCAGACTAAGTCACCTTTAATTGTTTCTCACATATGTGAGTTTTTTATGTTTTTTGTTCTGATGATGAATGGTAGTTTCTTTTCACCAGATAATCAAGCTTTCTTGAATATTCACTCGCATTTCCATGAATAAGAAAATTTTTGCAGTTGGCAGGACTCGAACGAAGACAGCCCACATTGAAATTCGATCTTCTCATTAACTACTGTGGACGTTACACACTACTCCAGGGTACGGAATTATAGTTCTTACTTTGTCATGTGTCATATGTCTCCTGAAACCTTTAAACACCAGTAACTCATTATCTGACATTTAATGTCAATAAATTGTACAGTTTCGAGAGATTTTCAGTGTACTACTGTTTTGGAACAGCATTTATTTATGGGACTTAAATCCAATATGGCCTCACGCAGGTGCTTCAGCCAAAGTATATCTTTGAAAGGAGCGCAGCCATAGTATCTCTCGTAACGTATATCCAAATAAAGGTATGTCTCTGTATATAGGGTCTCTATAGTTTAGTGCTTCATCTTTGCTGTCACATATCGAGAACCACAAGCTATCGGCATAGGAACAGGGTTCACAGATACATCTTTGACCCTCAGCAGCCATCTTGATGACGACGTCTCCGTGGAAACAGCATCCCTGAAAATCTCAGCCGGTACTACCAGACTGCGGTCGATTACCATATGTCCTGTCACATTTGTTTTTGTATTTAAACTCTTTTTTATCTTACTTTATTATCATTAACGAATTGATACAACTATTCCGAAAATTATTGCTTGTAGAATGTTATATAAATGCTTTCGTGTCTATTATATTTTATCTGCTGTTTTCAACATTTTTTTGTGTAAATCATTGCTCAGTGGCTGATGCTTATGTCAAGCAACGTAAACGCGCGTTTTCCACTATTTACACCGTGGCAGATGTACCATCAGGAGCGGTAAACGACCGTTCCATCACGCAACTTTTCTGTGCACCGCCGACTACACACATATAGGTAAATGCTACGGTATTTTAACTTTGTTATGTCTACTGTTTTGCATTTCACGTTATTTCTAACTTCCCTGTTTTGGCACTATTTTACAACTTTACAGTACCTTTGACCTGAAGTTGGCCAGCATAAAATCCAAATCCAAACATCATATTGAAAGTGACGTGCACTTACGTGGTGTTTATGAAATGAGTTGTGCTCTGAGCTACATCCAGGTGGCTAAAAGAGCCACACCCAAATGTAAATGCTACATGACATTAAAATCAAAGTGAAAGATTGCGTGACCGCTAACTCTAGCCACACGACAAATAAGAGGTTCGACTGAGTTGGAAAATTGATTAATTTAGTCATAAGAAAAAACTCATAAAAGAACATTCATTGTAATGTCACTCATAAAGAAAGGAATGTAATTATTATTATGATCCAGGGAATGTTCACATGAATCAAATATTAAACTAAAGTGAAAAGTGCGTGAACACTGTGCATAAGAGCAGCTTGCAGCATCATTGCTGAAAACAATATCTAATCTGAAGAATTTGTTTTAAATAAAAAGGGAACACTAGTTATTGGACCTGTTCGCATGGGAACGCTATGAATGGGCTAATAAGGAAACAACAAAGTAAATGGCGTAGGTAAAGGAGATGTAACATCGGTACATTGGATAAGACTTGAAACAAAATTATTTATTTCTTAAGACATTGATTCAAGACATCTATATAACTGCTGTTACCTGGTAACTACGTAGAATTGCTTGTGAAACGCTGTACGATTCACAACAGAATCTCTTAATTTAGAATCTCGGTCGCAATTAAAGGGGGTTGGGAAAGGTTTAATACTCTCGTTCGGACCCACATTCACTCAAAGAACAGCAAGGGCGGCCACAACACCACCATACAACGAGGCTAGGAGGCTTGTTCCACTGTGTTCAGAAATGGTCATATAAAAGAGTAAAACTGAATATCACGGTTGCACTTGAAGTTTGAACCTCGGTTTGGAGAAACCGCCTCAACGAGAGCCACACATACTCGCTTACTCCCTTAACATACAATCACAAACCACAAATACAGTTGAATAATCCGGGCAGGATATATTCCGTAATCAGAACAATAAGTAAACTCCGTAATCAGAACAATAAGTAAACTCGAGGACAGAGGGAGGGGGCCACCGGGAAGTTAGGCTCACAGTTAACTCGTGTGGCCACGTAGTTTTCTGGAGACACCATTTCTAGGTACCGTGGCCAAATTTTAGCAACATTGAATCACGCAGCCGCGAACAATTAACATTTTACCGAGGACATATTTGAATAGACAAAGGGTAATGGCAGAGGGCCAACAAACCCTAATATTAAGCCACGTGGATGGTTTCCAACGGACATATAGTAATGAAACAAAGAAAATTCACAAAGAGGCAAAAATTATCAAGATTCGGAAAAGAACAGTATGTATTCACACGTAGTCGCAGGCGCACAAACATTCACACTAAACCGAGGGCGCACTTCCTACGTGAGAACGCTTCGACATATGCAACACCTTTGCGCTACGTTCTTCTTACGGACGAAAGTCTGCATTAGGAATCAAACTGAAAGTCTGCAAAACCCTTGCATTCCTTGCTGCGACCTAGAAAAACAATCTTTAAGACAAAACGCGAGGCCAAAAACTAAAGCTCCCCTCTCGCTATGAGACAACGCGCCACTCGGTTAAATCAACTCACCTTTCTTCGAAGAGACCTCGGCTGCAGACCCTCGGAGAGGTGGCAGCATACTGCCAATATCACCCTTAAACTTCTCCCACACGACCTCGTGGCCAGGAAAACCCAGAGATGAGGCTTCCGCCACCAACCTAACATCGGTAACTTGCACACAAGGGGAACAAACCTCTTTGCCTACCCGAAAACTACAAGGGTTGACCATTCTGTAAGACTACCCCTTATTCTCTGCAGCAGACTAAACCACCATACAGCAAACTAAAAGACAACCACATTCATTCAATCACGCATGCCAGAGAGTTTTGGAATAGGAGAACAAGGGTTAAACATTTTATGGAATCATAGTCGTGGGTTGGGTTACATATAAAAATATGGAAGACTTATAACGGCGTTACAGACGCATTTACAAATCTGAAAAGAACCAACATGACAACCATATGACGCCCTAAAATCGTGGAAAGAAATAGGCTATGGCTAGATTGAATCATAGCTCAGTCTTCTCTGGTACGAAATTTAGCAACGAAAACACCCGAATTGCTCCGTAGGATGAAAAGTGCACTGGAAGTCAAATAAGATGATAATTAAAGGTGACTATAGGACCCTTTCAACTTTAGATATCGGTTGTTTCATTAAGTTGTAAAAAGAAAGGTCTAGTTTTAGTACGTTTGTGTAAGTACCGTGTGCATGTATTGTCGCTGCATGTAACGACACAGACTTAGATGAGAGCCCATTTGCCTTTGCTTATCGCGCAGTATTGATTCTGAGTGATTCGTCTCACATTTATCGGATACATTTGCGAAAATTTTGATTTTAACAAGTGTTGCATCACTGTATTCGTATTTTCAAATGATTTCAAATGCCGTTCAAAAGTCTAATCGTTTCATTAAAAGCACATTTCCATCTATGTTTCGGCTGATTCTCGAGTCAAGAGTATTAACGATACAATTAAATAACTTGTCTTTCTGGGTACTATCATTCAGCGAAAACCTCGTTTCAGTACCTTGACTCGTTCACGAATTAAAAGTGGTGGCACGAAGGCGACTCACACTGTGTCACCAAAAGGCTGTTGTATAACTAATTTCCAGAAAATAGTGTCGACTATTTCGTCATCACCTGGCAGATTTAAAAACTTAAAATTGTATGTAGCAAGTCTCCATTATTGCAAAGAATATCATAGTGCATGTTTTTGGAGTATTGGACATGTGCGAAACATTCCTTTCGTCTGTACCTCGAAGCAAAAACATGGTTCAAATGGCTCTGAGCATTATGGGACTCAACTGCTGTGGTCATAAGTCCCCTAGAACTTAGAACTACTTAATCCTAACCAACCTAAGGACATCACACACATCCATGCCCGAGGCAGGATTCGAACCTGCGACCGCAGCGGTCGTGCGGTTCCAGACTGTAGCGCCTTTAACCGCTTGGCCACTCCGGCCGACTACCTCGAAGCGGCCATGGCGTCACACGACCGCAAATTACTCGACTTACTGTTCCACCAATTCCGTCGGAAATGCTTATTGGTGGGCCAAGATCAATACTCTACACATTTACAATCAATCAGAGCAAGCGCTCTGGCCTGCAAGACACGATTAAACTACTTACAACTCCAAAGTCAATAACTATAAGTCCTGTAACTCTCAAACTACTTTCGGGAAACATCCCAAAATCCGACCGAAGGACTGGCTTATGTTTTCCACTAACAGTTCAATACACCGCCTCTAACTAGTTAAAAACAATTCCCGCAGATAAGCACCACAACAACAAAACAGTTATAAAGTTCAGAGCCATAATACAGTTGACAGTCATCAGGGAAATAACAACGCTGAACGCCACTCTCAAATTACCACGGCAACAAAAGTAATTTACTAGCCCCTACTGAACTTCGCCGAGACCATCTTGTTCATTAAAGCCCTACCGTCCAGCCAGCTAGTGGTTACGTGACGTCATCTGAGGGATGTACCTACCTTGAATGGGCACGTTCACTAAAAGGCAGCATTGGCCAGGACACCATAAACTTTAGCACGAAATCTTGGGCTGCACTCTGGAACGTACTGTAGGAATCTCTCGATTTTCCGCATGGCAAGAAACTGCTCGTTTGGTCACAAAAGATCTCCCTCCCTCAAGACTACGGTGAAACCAACTCCGTCTCACAGGGCACACGATTTTAACCTTCCATGAGGGATGCCGGCCGATTTCTCGACTTCGTGATCTCTAAACGTTTCCACGACATTCATCCAGATTATAAAAATAAATCTACGAGGGGGGGGGGGGGGGGGGAGGGGGCTTTAGAAGTAATGCAATATTTTTTTCTGAAAGAAAGTTAGTTTTATTGAGGATCCCAATACATCATATTATTATCCACTCTTTTGGCTAGAAAATCCTATTTTCTACGTTCAACTTTCGGCCGCACGTCATCTCACTGGTAGAACCTGTGTGCCCCCATGGAACACTCCACTGACAGACGTTAAAGCCATGGTCTTACTGCATCAATAATCTGCCCATCATACACGTACTGCTTCCCAAAAGTGCATCGTTCATTGGGCCAAACAGGGATGGAAGTTGCTCTTTATGGCCTTTTGTTAGCCGGTGAGGAACCCAGCGGGCGCAGATCTTTGAGCACACCAAGGTGTGGACCAGTGTGTCAGCGCTACTAACAGAGACGTCCAGTTGTGCAGTGAGTGTTTGACGATCAGTCGGTCACCTGGAATGAATGTTCCGCACGTTCCTACATTACAGGAGTCACAGCTGTGGTCAGACATAATCGTTATTTGGCTATGTCAATTATTTATAACTGACTGACGTGGCGCAGTGATAATACACTGGATACGTGTTCCGAAGGACGGTTCTTCAAAACCCCGTTTTCCGTAATTTTCCTAAAATCATTAAACCAAGTACTAGGACTGATTTCCTTCCTCATTGACGCTCTCTTATAACTTGTATTCCGTCTTTCATGATTTCGTCAGTGACTTGACGTTCCTTCTTTCCATTACTTACAGCTATTTTACCAACTGCTGTCTAGCGTCTGTAGTCACAAAACTATTTGACTAAAATGGAATACGAGTCAGTGACCTTAGTTAATTGCACAGTATCACACTCTACTCCACGTATACGTGATGTACTGTTTGTAATCGCAGGATGCAATTAGTTGGAAACACTAGCAGGTAGGTGGCAGGCTGCAAATGTCGTGATCCACGTACGCTCTGCTGTGAGGTACCACTAAAATTTCTGTCAGTAGGAAAGCTTCAGATCAATCTTTGATTCGGAAGATTGCGCTCCAAGCGACAGGCGCGCATCCGGCCGTTTCTGTTTCCCATGTATGTGTTACTGAAATGATCGATTGAATAGATTGTGAGCTACCTAGCACTGTTATTCATGACATCTGTTAACAAACGTTTAATTGAAATTAATTGATTACATATCCTGGAATTTTCAGCAGTATTTTGTGCTTACGTTTTCATTAGCTTTCGTCTGGGTTGTCATCAGTCATTGTCAAGTAGTACTTGACTGTAGAGTGGTGCTGCTGCAGCTTATTTCTTGTTTTCTTTAAGTTTTGCCGTTTCTCTCTGTTTTGTAGTTTCTGTAGTGTTACATAGATCTGCATGTGCCTGACTACTCCATAAGCAATCTGGTAGACGCCAGCCTTTCGACTGCGTACGTGAACATGCAGGAGACTTCTGTTTCTAAGAGGATCGTCGAATAAAAACGCAGTACCACAGACCCACAGTTATATGGCTGATGTCAATCTGTTGTACATTTCAGAATATGTTTTTGCTTGTCGGTTGTGACTTTGCTGGAGAACAAAAGTCTACACTCTAGCAATAAACCGATAGTTTGAAAATCAGTTTCCTCTGTTGGTGTCCGCGAGATCCAGAAGGCAGTTGACACTGTGATTCTTTACTTATGGAGATGCTGCCGCGATATCTAGGGCGCCTTGTCACGGTTCACGCGGCTCCCCTCGTCGGAGGTTCGAGTCCTCCCTGTGGCATGGGTGTGTATGTGTTGTCCTTAGCGTAAGTTACTTTAAGTTAGCTGAAGTAGTGTTCAGGCCTGGGGTCCGACAACCTCTCATATGAACTTACCTTTTTTTTTTTTTTACGGAGGTGTTCGATACCGTTCCGAATTGTCGACAAATGAACAAAATACGAGCATACAAAATATTAAACCAGCTTTGTGATTTGACTGCAGAGTTGCTAGAAAACAGACATCATAACATTCTTAGTGGAGAGAAATCTTCAGACGTAAATGTAGCTTCGGGTGTACCTATGGGTTTGGGGAATGTTATAGGACCATTTCCATTGACAATGTTCTCCATGTAAATGACCTAATAGGTATAGTCGGAAGCTTCTGGAGGTTATTCTTGATGCTCTTGCGTACAGAAACGTAGCAAAGCTTGTAAATTTTACCGATATGCAGGAAAACTCAGATGATCTACGCTTGGTGCAGGCGTTGACTGTGGACCCTCGACATAGACAAACTCAATGTACTGCGCATAATTATATGGAGAGACTCGTTATTGTATAACTACAAGATTACCGAATAAGTACTGGAAGCAGTCACGCCTGGCAGTATGCATACAGAACGATTTTAAGTGGAACGAACACATATAACTGATTGCAGGAAATATAGATGGCAGACAGATTCATTGGAGTAATCTTCAGCTAGTGCTATCCACCTGCAAAAGAAGTAGATTATAAAGCCCTCGTTCGACCGATACCTGTAACTTACTGTAAGTTTGGGAGGCAATCTTATGTGCAGTTGACCAAGTGTTTTGCAATAAGTCTATGGCAAACAGAAACAACAAATACATGGCATTTTGTGAAATACAGCATTACAAACGTATTTTATATAACGACAGAGATGTAAATGTGAATACATTATAATTTATTAGTATGTAGTGAAAGGTCTCTGTTGGATTCCTTTCATGTTTGATTTCTTAAATCTGTTGTCATTTATGGAATAAATTCCTCTTCTAAATTTACTGTGGCGTTTCTGACTATCTGGGAGGAGACTGAGTAGTGGAACGTGTTACCTTTACACGTAAACAAGAACGATCTGTCACACTACGACACTTTAAAACACAGTTTATATGTAATTCATGTCACACAGTCTCATACGGAACCTACATCCGCTTTCTGTTATATACTGTATATGATAAGATACTGTCATCCCCCTTCCCTTCTGTGTGAGAGGATGAATGATCAAATGTGTTTGTAGTTGCATGCTTGAGGGTAGCAGACAAGGCTGTCTGCTAGAGAACAGTAGGACCAACGTCGGAACAGGTAGCTACGCTTCCTAAAAGCAAAGAGGTTTATATCCTTAGTATGGTTCAGTCCGTCCGTTGTCATGTTGGTATAGGAAGCTGCCCCTCTGGCCCCTTCCGTTTGTCTTTGTGAGCCACCCTCAGGAAACACGCTCGGCAGTAGGCAGTTGCTGTGGGACCGTGGCGAGCGTCTGAAGTGGTAAGATCTCCGGCTAAGCGCGTGTCTGCTAAGTCCATAGGACAATGGATTTGTTAAGTTCAGCCTAACTGAAAATTTAATCATCTTTATTTCGGGTTTAGCTCTAAAATATCTAAGGTTATCTTAAATTGCAGCGTAGTGTAATTCTCGTGTGAAGTTCATATTATTTTCCGGTTGTTGCTTTGTTACTACTTTGTGAGTAAAGTGGAACCACGTGTTGATCAGTAACTATAACTAAGATCAATCTTAAATGCGAATGCTTGTGTGATTATAACGTCTCGTCTTGACAATATTTTCAATATAGCAATTTTTCTTTATGTTCAACCCACGTGGGGTGTACTTTGCGAGACCAGTACCACGTGCTTATCTAACTGTTTGACCCATCAGGTTAATAGTAAGACGCTAGTAACCAGTTCAAGGTTTTTCTTTTGTCAATTGCTTTTCGATCGAATTTATTTTAATTATCAAAATTACTGTGGAGTTATACGCTTTCTGTAAACCAAGTTGACCACGTGGAGCATGTGGTGTAATCATCAAAGTAGCCTTCAGCTATTCTTTTTGGGAAGATTTCACAAAGAGTTAATATGAATTTAGTATACCAGTGTGTGGTAATTACATGACGGACAGGATTGTGTTACGAACGTAATTTCTTTGGGTGAAAACTGAATCTGTTGGTTGTGGTTAATTTCTTCTTGCTTATGTTTCAATTTCTTTGGGTGTTGTTTTGTGAATGCAGGGTTGTATGCAGTCTCCCAATCTTGGCTCCATATTTGATGTGTTCCGTAAGATTTTCACCATCCTAAATAAGGCACCAGCTTGTTACGAATAGAATTTAATATGCTGAAATTTCGATGATCAATCTTAAAATAAATTTCCAAATATAAACTGATTTCTTTCTTTTTATTTAAATTCTCCTTTTATATATATATATTACCGGTTGTTGTATGACTGTAAAAGATTATAATCAATGTTTGTCTGCTTGGTAAACCTAGACTAAATATCTGATGAAACAGTTGCCCAGTAATCCACGGTTAACGTCCCCAGACAGATCACGGCTTTTAACCCACTTTCATTGTCAATTAGCACCGATTTCAGCATAGCAAATTAATGTAGCAATATTACAGTAGTGCCATAAATAATGCTGACTGTTGCAGGTGCATACAATATTATAAGAATAGTTAATTGATTTGCAGACAGGTGTACAAATATTATTTATGTTGGTGCATACAAAGTACATCCTAGAAGCTACTCAGGAAAAGAGTGTTAGCAAATTCAAACTTCTCATTGATGATATTATCAGGGAAAAACAAAAATATTTATCAACAAATCAGAAGCAAAATAATATATTACAAAAGATATGTTGATGGTACAATCCTACTTTTTGGAGGTACAATCAGCGAAATTGTTGCGTTGGCAACAGAGCTTAGCAAAATGCATAAAATTATTAAATTCACACTTGAGCATGAAACAAATAAGAGCATAAATTTTCTTGATCTCAGAATCTATAAAATTAACCATGAACATCAGTTTATTTACTACAGGAAAAGCACCAACATAGATGCCAGCATTGACAATTCCTCATGTCTTCACAACCACAACAAAATGGCATATTTCAGTGCCATGGCGTACTGGATGCTAAGAGTACCTATGAGTCACACAGATCAAGAATATGAAATCAGTTTCATTAAGTAAGTTGTTTTTAATAATGACTATGATCCTATAATAATAGACAAACTCCACAACAAAACCACAGCTCCACAGCACAGCAGTTCGCACAGGATTCAATCGAAACAAATCCGCCTCCTGCAGAAACAAAACCTAAATATACCCATACATAAGCACAGTGTCATACCAAATTTCAAACCTGTTTAAAAAGGAGCATGTTAATATCAGCTTCTCAACTAATGAAACTTCCTGGCAGATTAAAACTGTGTGCTGGACCGAGACTCGAAAGCACAGTTTTAATCTGCCAAGAAGTTTCATATCAGCGCACATTCCCCTGTAGAGTGAAAATCTCATTCTCTAGTAATAGTAAATTACAACAAAAAGTGATCCACGATACAAACCTTTCCAAGGCCCCCTACAGGAATCAAGAATACACAAACTCCAATTTGATCCATGCACAGAATCCTATGTTGGTCGAATAGACAGAAGTTTTGCGATTAAGTACAATGAACAACTCAATGCCTTAAGGTCTGGAAACTTAAACAATTCTAAATTTGCAGCCTTCATTACAGAAGACAACCATCCAGTAACAAACATTGAAAGCAACTTGAAAATATTAGATTTAGCAAACAAATGACCCACTATGAATATATTAGAGAAAATAGATACAAACGAAAGAGCTTCCGCTGATAATGTCGATAATGAGCAGGCTGAAATCGCTAAACACTCCTTTCCTGAAAATCTTCCAGAACGTACTTTATATGCTCCAACGTATATATATTTGTACTCCTATCAGCAGGTCAAGAACTTCATCTTGTAATGTTGTATGTACCTACAATAGTCAGTATTATTTATGGCACTAAATACTAATAAATTATAATGTATTATCATCAATATTCAAATAGATCATTAGGATTTCACACGCCTCTTGCCCACATCTGTATCTACGTCGTGATATGAAGGGCTTCATTCAATAGTGGTACATTACCTCCATTTTTCTGTATATAATGCTTCTGAAATTAATGAATCAAACAAACAGAAAGAAAGGTTCATCTCTAGCAAGAAGCCATATTCTTGAATATTTCTGGTATCTCAACTGCAGATTTTTCAACGCTAATTTAACTTTAGGACTCTGTATCTCAAAATGAACAAAAATGGACTTGTATCACTATTGAAATAAGCCCTTCATATAAAATAAGTTTGTAGTGCCGTAATGTATTTATTGTTTCTGTCTGCATTTAATGACATAGATTTAACGCAAAACCCTTTTTCAGTCTAACATAAAAGTAACTGACTCTTCCTCTTCCAGAAAGAGCCGTATCTTAGTGTCATTTCATTTCAGCATCTTTGACATTCCTGTATCTTCCAAAGTGTGCATTTGTTTCCGTATGTCGAATCAGAACGTGTGGTGCACATTGAAAATACATTTTGTGATTGAACGGAAGTGGTTTACATTGCAGTGCAGCGATTGTGATTGTGAACAAACAAACCTTCTTGAGACTGTATTCCATTGCAGCAAAACTGCCAAAACAAATGCACCAGATGGACATTCATATAAGTTGCATTCTAACACAAATATATATAGGGCAACCAATTGGTTACAGGTCTGCAATTGTGAATTACCATTCATCCTAGGGCGACTTACAGGAAACCAAAGTATAATTTGTTTTGATGAAAGCACGAGAAAACCCACCTGATGATGAACTTTGAAAATTCGAAACCCATCACTTTATTTTTTAAACAAAATTGACGTCCAACCAATGTGTGGCTGCCAGCTCTACATCATCTACAATTTATTTCATATAAAAGCTACAGTCTCTAGCCGTGTTTTTATTTGACAAAACTGCACCATTTTTAGTGAACTACCTACTGTGGCTTCAAGCTGGCAGCGATGTAAATCAATGGGCAAAGTTGAAAAGTTGTTCCAGACCGAGATTCGAGACCGGGTCTCCCGTTTACTAGGCAGCAGCTATGACCACTAAGCCACCCGGACACAGTGGTCATTGCAACTACATGGTTACCGTAGCATGCCTCCCTTCAGACCTAGATTCTCAACTTATCCTCAAACTGCGATTTTAGTGTCCCTTGGCCACTATCGACATTACTTGTGGCATTTCACCGAGTCGGTTGTTTCAGTCATGTACAAAGTAACAGACAGCACGTATTTAATGTGCATTTTCAACTTCTCGCGGCGTAATGGAGAGTCCATTAAATTTCGGGAATGCAGCCGCGCAAATAAAATTTTCTCAAATGATATTTCGGCCGCGTATTGTCCAGCCATCAGAGTGAGTCACAAGACTGACGACAAGCTGCGAAGGGCGGCCTTATATGCTCCACCGCGGCGGGACTGCGCATGCGAGTCGCAGACGCTAGTCGGCGACGAAGAAATACGCTTACACATGCTCCGCCCGTGGCGATGGCGTACAGCCACTGGATTCGCTTATCGACGTGTGTTCGGCGGCGATGACACCATGACGACTTCTCTGAAGTTCAATTACTCCAAGAGCCGGATTCCATGCTTTGTCCAAATTAAAACCATTATCTCTATTTATTAAATTATTAGCTAATCTAATCCCTATAGCTTCCTTGAAGACAGAATCCCAAAAGGAAGACGTGGATGTTAAAATCTTCACATCACTGTAGATCATGGAATGCCCTGTATCAATACAATGTTCGGCCGCAGCTGTAATAGGCCTGTGTATCTTCGATGCTCTACACATTTCTCATGAACGGTGCGTGTTGTTTGAACTATGTATGACTTCTCGCAATATCCAAAAATGGTTCAAATGGCTCTAAGCCCTATGGGCCTTAACATCTGAGGTCATCAGTGCCCTAGACTTAGAACTACTTAAACCTAACGACATCACACACATCGATGTCCGAGGCAGGATTCGAACCTGCGACCATAGCAGCAGCGCGGTTACGGGCTGAAGCTCCTAGAACCGCTCGGTCACAGTGGCCGGCCACAATTTCCATAAGGGACCTGATACAAACCCGCTTTACGATGAAGTAAATCGTCCTTTACAGAGCGTAAGGGCACACAGTCATCGATTCTGAGGCTTTGGCAGGCTGACATCTGCTGATATTATGGTGAACTATAGTTCAATTCTTTTATCTTGGCGGTTCGCGCATGCCCGCCCAGACGCGGGAGATTGCTGTGTTGCCAGTTGTACGCGGCAAGAGAAGCAGGGCCATAGTATAGTTCGCAAACTTATGTTTAGGGGGGAGCGCGAAGTTTATGAAGTGAAGCCACCACGGCCGCATTAACCCTTTCGCTGCTACAGAGACGTGCTCCCCGCATTCCGCGATGTGCGCGATTTTGTCATCATTGCATTGCTCGCCTGTGCAGACACATGGTGTTTCGACTGCTTTGACACACTTTATCATTCGATTTCATAAAAACTATTTGGCCCAAAAATTTGATTTTTACACATCTTCTTGACTGATACCTTCCCCCCATAAATGACAATTTTGTTTCGATGTTCAACGCAGTTATTGTGCAGCAATAGATGTAGTAAACCATTGCACGAAATTTGAGTTTGCAGAGGTAAAAGTCCATAGTGTATACTTTCCATATGGTCGATTTTAGTTGCCACTAGAAATTTCAAAAAATTACATTCAAAAGACACTTCGATATTGTTTTTAAATAAAGAATATTGAGCAAGGAACAAGGATTGAGCTCAGAACCTTTCGCTTAGCAGCCATACACTTTAACCATTACGCTAGCGCAGCTCGTCATTTAATGCATCATCCAGAGGACTTTAAAATGTCACACAAAATCCCAACAAACACTCTTGGTATGACTATGAATTATTCACGTTTCGTCGAAGTACAATAGGAAATAACAATTACCGCTGTTCTTTATTGCCTGAATTAGGAGGCTTATTGCTTCTTTGGTTTAATTAATTAATAGAATATGAAGCAGTTGGTATAAAGAATGTTTTTTCCAAACGTTCTATAAAAGAAAGTCTGCTATCAAGACATTGCTTTTGTTCAATTACCTTATTTATGACTGAACGTTTCTAAAACAGAACACACTCGTCCGTGCTCTGCACTGCAGTCGAGCTCTGGCAACGTCGTTCTCTGTTCATTGGCTGACTGTGTTTTGTGACGTCAGATGCGCAGAACGAACCTAAACTCGGCCGCCGTCATAAATGACGCGCACTTTAGTTTTATCTGTATCTGTAGGCCCACACTGTATAAATAAACATTCATGAAAATCTGTCTCACCGATTTCTCGGACATTCATTCCATATGAACCCAAAACAAAAAGCATTTTTGTTGCTCTGTGCTGCTCAATTGTTAACCAGGATGGTCAAGATAGTGTCTACATCATGTACGTAGTAGTAGTACACCGTAACTGGAGATATATCTCTAGTTTTATCTGTACCTCAACGCACAAAATGTGGTTACTGAAAATGATTACAACAAGGATCACGAAGTGTTGGAATGGTCATAATTGCGTGTGTGGTGTATTTAGTGTCTGTTCTTTGTTCTCATTCTAGATTCATATTAATTAAAAACTTTACAATTGTTAAAAGACACTATGTCACTGATTGTATATGTAAATTTTGTGAATTTATTTTATTTTATTTATTTATTTAGCGTATGGCATCTACATAGTAAAATCGCACACAAACTATTAATTAATATAATAAACGAATTACAAATACATTACTAAATGATTGATTGCAAACAACAATATGCGAAAGATTAGGGAGACAGCCGCTGCAGCTATTACAAGTCCACATCTAAGCAGGTCACCCACTGAACAGCACGTGGAGTAGATTTCATGATATCCCTCCATTCTCCTTCAAACCTCCTCGCAGGACATTCGAAGATCAGGTCACTTGTTGTATATGTAAATTTTGTGAATTAACATTAAAGATAAATAAATACTAGATGTTAATTAATACTTCATAACGTGATGTGAGTATATTTGCTCTTGTAGGAAAACAAGATTTCGAGACTTGGTTAAAAAAGAAATCAGACTTGTGAGACTGGTGGTTTGTCCACAGATTTGCTTTTCACAAACATCTGATTTTATCAAAACTTTCTATATCTGCTTAGGCTCTTGTGATTGTCAGTGTTTCAATTACATCTGGCGGGCCGCTTAGATTTTACGCGCGCAACGGCCTGATTTCAAACTTCAGTGCTAATTAACTCGCAAACGACGCAACGTATAGAATTTTTTCTTAACAATTATTTCTCACCACAACCTCCCCTACAACAACCTTATAAGGTACTCAGATTTTCTGATCACTCTATATACGCGTTCTGCCATGCCCCTTCTCTGACGCCGGCCGGAGTGGCCGTGCGGTTCTAGGCGCTACAGTCTGGAGCCGAGCGACCGCTACGGTCGCAAGTTCGAATCCTGCCTCGGGCATGGATGTGTGTGATGTCCTTAGGTTAGTTAGGTTTAATTAGTTCTAGGCGACTGATGACCTCAGAAGTTAAGTCGCATAGTGCTCAGAGCCATTTTTGAACGTTCTCTGACGTTTAATGATTTGCTCTATTTTCGATGAGGCGCTGGTGACTCATTTATAGTTATTTACTCATGAGTCTACTACCTCCCTGATTCGGTAGTTACATAACATTATTTATATATATTTTAAGAACTATAGATTCACGGGGTGTTCTGCGTTGCGTAGCCTCTGAAATGGGTAGCCAATTCTAGCGGTGGTTGTAAGAAATTCTGCGGATGACGTTTTGTGGAATCTTGTGAAAGATTTTCGTCGTCTAATGACCCAGTCCGCACTGTCAGTTAAAAAAGGCGAGGGACATTATTCCGAGCAGTTGGCAGTGAGTTTGGGGAATGGACAAACAACTGCATTCGATCATTGACGAACGATACTGTAAACTACTGGAATTAAAATTCCGAGAGAAACTGTAAAGACAGTGAAAGTAAGTTAAGACTTTGCCGTGACTGGGGATACCGGGAAGAATACTTGTGAACATTTAATCATTTGAATCGCATGAAAGCACGGGATCGTTTATTAATTCTTATCATCTACTTAGAATATGTATTGACAGCAATGAACTTAACCAAATTTTCTGCGCCATTTGGGCTAATTTCGCCAGACAGTCGATGCGAGGTGGCGTAACTCATCCGACCAGAGGAGCGTTTCTTAAAACAATTACTTATACGGTACAGAATAAAATATTAATGGCCCCAAACTGTAAATTATATGTGAACATACTAACCGTGAAAAGTGGTAGAGAAAGAAATTGTTGCTTTACTTAAGTAATCTCCAGCGTTCAAACTGCAATGGACTTGATAAAACAAATGTATTGCACCAGCTGAATATAGAAAAATAAAACACGCCTGAGAATGAAAAAATTTCCCAGGTGCTAGTACTACTCGCGTACTGTATGTGCCGTACAAAATTATATATACCGACAGTTCATCCATTCCAGGAACCGAGAAGTCAACCATGTTTGCCTGTTATCGACATTGCTGTTGGCAAGATATCGTACCCATGGATTGCAAGATTTCCGAGAATGTTTTAATTGCAGTAACGCAAATGTGACAAAGTCATGTAGGAGGCAATCGACCACCATTACAATAATAAGTCGTTCTCTATTCAGTCTGGCTGGATAGCAGTGGTAAAAGTCAAACATTTTCAAAGAATGACTTTATTGCTGACAACACGCGTTTCGGAATTTATCCATCATGAGATATCCAGGAGCGATTACTGCATGTAGACCAGTTTGCGAATGTTTGTTTCGCATACCGCCTGAAACGCCGTATGTACGTGCAGTAATCGCTCCTGGATATCTCATGGTGGATAAATTCTGAAACTCGTCGTATGAGCAACAAAGTAATTCCTTGTCTCATGGTCGACGTTTACCGCTGCGAATAAGTCAGCCCGAAAGCAGAGCTACTGATTGTTTTAATTTCAAGCTTAACGTCCAATAGCAGACGGCAAAATAAATATTTTTTCGCGTCATAAAATGAGAAGTTAACAATTCTCGGATTTTTTTCCTTGCTTGTAGTGTGAAACCTTACTTCATGCCAAATGTAATGATTCTAGGGCAACGAAAAGTACCCTAAAGGTTCTGATGAGTAATTACAATGAACACCCCTAACTGCATACAGGCGTTGATATAAGTCAACGGGGACTGTTGAAAATATGTGCCCCAACCGGGACTCGAACCCGGGATCTCCTGCTTACATTGCACTCGCTCTATTCATTCGAGCCACCGAGGACACAAAAGATAGGGCGATTGCAGTGACTTATCTCTGGCACACCTCTCGTGAGAACCACATTCGCAGCTGACTGTCCCGCACTATATTCATAGTGCCCCTGCCCATTATACTCATTACTCGCGGCTTTGCAGCTGGTTCCCGTAAGAGTTCTGGCACTGTTTTGTGCATCCGCACAGAAGAAGAAGAAGATGGTCAAGTGGCCGGTGAGCCTTATATATACAGGGTGTTACAAAAAGGTACGGCCAAACTTTCAGGAAACATTCCTCACACACAAAGAAAGAAAATATGTTATGTGGACATGTGTCCGGAAACGCTTACTTTCCATGTTAGAGCTCATTTTATAACTTCTCTTCAAATCACATTAATCATGGAATGGAACGTACCAGCGTGACTTCAAACACTTTGTTAGAGGAAATGTTCAAAATGTCCTCCGTTAGCGAGGATACATGTATCCACCCTCCGTCGCATGGAATCCCTGATGCGCTGATGTAGCCCTGGAGAATGGCGTATTGTATCACAGCCGTCCACAATAGGAACACGAAGACTCTCTACATTTGGTGCCAGGGTTGCGTAGACAAGAGCTTTCAAATGCCCCCATAAATGAAAGTCAAGAGGGTTGAGGTCAGGAGAGCATGGTGGCCATGGAATTGGTCCGCCTCTACCAATCCATCGATCACCGAATCTGTTGCTGAGAAGCGTACGAACACTTCGACTGAAATGTGCAGGAGCTGCATCGTGCATGAACCACATATTGTGTCGTACTTGTAAAGGCACATGTTCTAGCAGCACAGGTAGAGTATCTCGTATGAAATCATGATAACGTGCTCCACTGAGCGTAGGTGGACGACGAAACTAAAATGAGCTCTAACATGGAAATTAAGCGTTTCCGGACACATGTCCACATAACATCTTTTCTTTATTTGTGTGTGAGGAATGTTTCCTGAAAGTTTGGCCGTACCTCTCTGTAACACCATATATATATATATACATATATATATATATATATATATATATATATATATATATATATATAATGAGTAAGTTTGCGAGTATGAATATATGTGACATAAATGCCCGTACCTTTTGATTGCATTGACGTAGAAGTTTCAACTTTTTACACCACTAAGGGACCATATACGTTAGCATATGACATAAGTTTCAGCTTGGTATGTCTACCCATTTCTGATAGAGGGTTGAAAACACACTGATAGACAGCCAGACAGGCAACAAAAGTGATCCTATAAGGGTTCCGTTTTTACCGATTGAGCCACGGAATCCTAAAAAGTTGTATAAACAATGACTGATTGCTGCATATCTTCAAGCAATATAGCAGATACGTTGAAAAGCTATACTCAAATAATCAATACGAACGTCTCATAAATGTGTGAAATGCGCAATGTGTAAAGCATGAAGCTATTTCAGAGCCTTAAGGAACCCATTTTGCATAACTCTAGGATTAGTCTTCGTTTTATTCGCAATTTTCTGCAACTAATAATAGGTAAGTATGCGGGTGATGAAGTGAGCTATCTTGTTGCAACCTAATTTTGTTCAGGAGCTCTATATTATCCTATCAACGAGTATCCTGTCGATAACCAATACAACACGGAAACATGCAGCTCACGTCAGTAATTTGGCCTACGCGGAGAGTACTGCACTAGCACAGCTTAATCCTCGTCTGCAGCCGGCCTGTTTGCTGAGCCAAAGCGTGACACCGGCTACCAAGGAACTCTGCCCTCGAGGATCACTCCGCCTCCTCACACCTCTTCCCCGCGACTGGAGAGCTCCTGGCTAATTGAGGGCCCAGAGTGGCACTCGGAAAAATATTCGCTTAGCGCGGCGCGCACCCCGGCGCTGCCCCTGGCGCGAGCCCTCGAGCGGCCATCAGCGCGCGCTACACGGCCTCAACAGCGCCCTCGGCTTCATTTCATCCTCGTGGCGGCCGTGTTCCCGCTGGAGGGCCCAGCGGCTTCGCTGCGAAATTAAGCGACCATCGCTCACCCACACTTCAGTCCCGAGTACAGCGAGAGTGGCCATTCACAACGACGAGTCAGCCTTCACTGGTAATCCGTATGAAACAATAAGCATCGAAATTTCCACTAGGAATTTAAAATCAGCTAACTTCATGGAAACTGCATGCGGTACAAATCTGCAACCTAGAGATAAACAAAAATTACGCGAAGCGAAATGTAGTGTGAGGAGGGCTATGCGAGAGGCATTCAATGAATTCGAAAGTAAAGTTCTATGTACTGGCTTGGCAGAAAATCCTAAGAAATTTTGGTCTTACGTCAAAGCGGTAGGTGGATCAAAACAAATTGTCCAGACACTCTGTGACCAAAATCGTACTGAAACAGAGGATGACACACTAAAGGCCGAAATACTATATGTCTTTTTCCAAAGCTGTTTCACAGAGGAAGATTGCACTCTAGTTCCTTCTCTAGATTGTCCACAGATGACAAAATGGTAGATATCGGAACAGATGACAGAGGGATAGAAAAACAATTAAAATCGCTCAAAAGTGGAAAGGCCGCTGGATCTGATGGGATACCAGTTCGATTTTACACAGAGTACGCGAAGGAACTTGCCCCCCTTCTTGCAGCGTTGTATCGTAGGACTCTAGAAGAACGTGGCGTTGCAAAGGATTGGAAAAGGGCATAGGTCATCCGTTTTCAAGAAGAGACATCGAACAGATGTGCAGAACTATAGACCTATACCTCTAACGTCGATCAGTTGTAGAATTTTTAAACACGTATTTTGTTCGAGTATAATGACTTTTCTGGAGACCAGAAATCTACTCTGTAGGAATCAGCATGGGTTTCGAAAACGACGATCGTGTGAAACCCAGCGCGCGGTATTCGTCCACGGGACTCAGAGGGCCATAGACATGGGTTCCCAGGTTCCACACAGTCGTTTAATGAACAAAGTAAGAGCTTATAGACTATCAGACCAATTATGTGATTGGATTGAAGAGTTCCTAGATAACAGAACACAGCATGTCATTCTCATTGGAGAGAAGTCTTCCGAAGTAAGAGTGATTTCAGGTGTGCCGCAAGGGAGTGTCGTAGGACCGTTGCTATTCACAATATACATAAATGACGTTGTGGGTAACAACGGAAGTTCACTGAGGCTTTTTGTGGATGATGCTGTGCTACATCGAGAGGTTGTAACAATGGACAATTGTACTGAAATGCAGGAGGATCTGTAACGTATTGACGCATGGTGCAGGAAGGACAATTGAATCTCAGTGTAGACAAGTGTAATGTACTGCGAATACATAGAAAGCTAGATCCTTTACCATTTAGCTACAATACAGCAGGTCAGCAACTGGAAGCAGTTAATTCCATAAATTACCTGGGAGAAGGCATTAGGAGTGATTTAAAATGGAATGATCATGTAAAGTTGATGGTCGGTAAAGCAGATGCCACGCTGAGATTCATTGGAAGAATCCTAAGGAAATGCAATCCGGAAACAAAGGAAGTAGGTTACAGTACACTTGTTCGCACACTGCTTGAATATTGCTCAGCAGTGTGGGATCCGTACCAGATGGGGTTGATAGAAGAGATAGAGAAGATCCAACGGAGAGCAGCGCGCTTCGTTACAGGATCATTTAGTAATCGCGAAAGCGTTACGGAGATGATAAACTCCAGTGGAAGACTCTGCAGGAGAGACGCTCAGTAGCTCGGTACTGGCTTTTGTTGAAGTTTCGAGAACATACCTTCACCGAGGAGTCAAGCAGTATATTGCTTCCTCCTACTTATATCTCGCAAAGAGACCATGAGGATAAAATCAGAGAGATTAGAGTCCACACAGAGGCATACCGACAATCTTTCTTTCCACGAACAATACGAGACTGGAATAGAAAGGAGAACCGATAGAGGTACTCAAAGTACCCTCCGCCACACATCGTCAGGTGGCTTGTGGAGTATGGATGTAGATGTAAGATTTATCGTTATAAATACGCATATGATTCTCTAAACGCAGCACATACCCAAGGTTAGGCTACACATTTTTTAGCATGAAAAGTAAGTGGTAGAAAAACGTTTATGAAAGTAGCGCGAAGCACCTGGCTTGCTTCGACGTAAACCGTACGACTTGAATAATGTTTGACCTGCGAAAAAAGGCGAATATGCTCTTGTTTATTAAAGCTGCCACATTCTACCTTTCTCAGCACCATCAAAAATCTTCCCAAAAATTTTGGCATGCAACCATATACGCGCTCATTTTAACGTGCAATTCATCTTTGACTCCCACTAGCTCCCCAGAATGTAGCTCGCTCACACCGACTAGTCCACCGCTGTAAGTAGCTCATACCCATCCACTCCCACTTGTGTACTCTCACTCAATTAGCCCAACTAATAGTCATAATCTGTGTTTCTCTGTGTCCTGTCTCACAGCCGCAGTCTCCTCCGTTCTGTCCTAGATCTACTGCCTCCCCTCACTGTCACTCCCTCCTTCTTCCTCTCTCTTATTGCTAATACCTCATGCTTTCCTTCTCACTGTTTCTGTCTCCCCTCATTATCACTATTGCTTTCTTCCTCGTTGTCATTGTCATAGACTCTGTCTCTCTTTATCACCGGTTCTCACCCACTTTCGCCGGCCGAAGTGGCCGTGCGGTTAAAGGCGCTGCAGTCTGGAACCGCAAGACCGCTACGGTCGCAGGTTCGAATCCTGCCTCGGGCATGGATGTTTGTGATGTCCTTAGGTTAGTTAGGTTTAACTAGTTCTAAGTTCTAGGGGACTAATGACCTCAGCAGTTGAGTCCCATAGTGCTCAGAGCCATTTTTTTTTTTCACCCACTTTCACTTCTCCTATTTATTCCTCTCAAACTAGAACTGTCCCCTCTCTCTTTTCCTAGTACTGTTGCGTCACTGTCCACTAAGCTCCACTGGCACCGTGTCCCTCTCCTTCGCTCACAATGCCATTGCCTCCTTCGCTCTTTCTCCTCCACAACCGCAGTCTACTATCTTCCAGTATATATTACTTTTCCGTCTCTTTCGCACGGTCACTGTGTCCTTCTCTTTTAGCATAAAAAATCGCGGACATATTTCCATAGCAAAATTTTTGGCAAAATTTGTGAAGGCGCTGAATAAGGTAGAATGAGTTAGCTGGTACCCCAATTTCTAGTCAGAGCGTTTTAATAAACAATAGCGTAACCCCATTTTTTTCTGCTGGTTCCCTTCTCCTTATTACAGCAGGGCGTGTCACTCATTTGAAAAGTAGTTTTTGAGTCAGGAAGATTTTGGTGGTTTACTTATGTGAAATTGAAATAGGGCAAAGCTACATAATTTTACACCTCAGTCTGAATTCTAATTGCACAAAAATTTTGCATGGGCTTCAATACTATAACAACTTGCGGTACCCAAAACCCTTCTGATGATAACAGAAACACTTTACCGTATACTTCTGCGTGCTACGTCACTTTGTAAATTACATTTTCACCTCAAACCAGATTTGACGCGTGTATTTTACGTGTAAAAACAGGGTAATTTTGAAACCATGTATTTCAGAAACCGATAAAGATAACAATAAAATTTTCAAGGTTATCCGAGATTGGGATCTTAGGAATATATCGCAGAAATTGCAGCCATTATGAGTGCATATCCGTTTTGGAATACGCGGCTCCGTTTTGGTACCCAAAACAATGTATTTCGGGTTTTCTCAGGAAACACTCATCAACTAAATTATTTCTCCATAAGTCCCTTGAGGCACACTTATAGACCACGTCCAACGCAAAAAAGAAGCATTCGATTTGGTAAATTTTTCTAATCTGGAGGAAGTGTCTAATAGCCATACTTTGACCCTATACCGTGGGATACTTACACTATGACTATCCTTTTGATGGTTGTACAAATGGTCCCTAACCAAAAGGCAATCCTAAAAGGACTGCCCAAAATACTTGACTATCTTTCTTCACCAACAGAACTCCATGTGGGTTCCGGAAAAACTCCGTTTTTATGAGCAACGGTTTGGAACATAGTGTCGCATGCATACCGATTTTGTTCTCACTATCTCTATGCGACCTCGATAATTCGCAAGTTAACACATACTTTAGGAAACGATTCCTGGGAGCACAAAGGGCCTCAAAGGCCATTTGTACTAGTGGTATAGTAATAGCAGTGGTGGTTTTATTCATCTATAAAAATTTTTTTGGAAATTGTGTGGTAGGGTCTTATGGGAGCCAACTGCTGAGGTCATCAATTCATAAGCCTACACACTACTTAATCTAACTTAAACTAACTTACGCTATGGACAACACACACAACCATGCCAGAGGCAGGACTCTAACCTCCGACTTGAGGAGCCTCACGGACCGAGACAAGACGCCTGAGACCGCGCGGCTTCTCCGCGCAGCTATTCATCTATAGACCCCTTTCTACAAAATATTGGACATGTCTTGGTATTACAATTTAAGAGCAACAAAAATAAAGTAGTTCACATTTACTGACATTTACATACTTAGAGGTCTAGTATAACAAGCATGGGACAGATGGCTGTGCCTTTATATTAGGAATCACCCCAGCATTTACCTGAAGAAAATTGGGGAAACCAAGGGGAACTCAATCAGTATGGCGGAATGAAGACTGGAGCCTCCACTCTCCCGAATACAAGGGCAGTTTGTTTAAAATAGTACCACCTAATTCGATTTACCATAGTACAATACTGTTTTATATTCTCTTTCTTTTTCTTGCTCTTTTGTCCCGTATCCGCGCAGGGTCAGAACGGTTATTTACGATTTGGCATGATTTCTTAAGGGGTGACCGGACGGCCCGAAATCCCTGTGACACAGCACTCGGTAAAGCCTTTGCTATGGTAAGTGAGCGGGATTCACTTTATGAGAAAGCATTTTCGTATAGATATCGACCGCGTGTACCTGAATGGTGGCAAATCAGACTTACATCCACTCTGTAATAACAATGATCCGTCAAGTAAGTTCGAAATGCAATTACACGTCAGGATGGATCAAAAACAATCCAGAAGATGCTACCAATTTGATAATAATACGGTCGCCAGCCTAATTAGGCATTAACTGAGTTTCTTCCCTGTACAAGTTGGTATATATTCATGCAAAACAACAAGTTGTAACACTGCATAATATAACAGAATTTTAGAACCATAAAATCTATTGAACCGATAGTTGCACGTTCTGTAGTGATATGGAAAACCATGAATACAAAACAGTACACTATAATGTATACTACGAAACTTTATACTGTCTATTAATCTGATTAAAATCGGGCATAGGTTACCCTAGAAATAGCACTTTCGTGCCACACACAAAATGTCAATTTTGATAAAGATAAAACACTGATAAATTTTGACTTTTATATTGACTTTAACTTTTACTGGTCAAACCAATTTAGAACACTTCAGGATTCAAAAGAAAGATGGGGGACCCCGAAAAATGGCTGTGAGCACAATGGGACAAAACATCTACGGTTATCAGTCCCATAGAACTTAGAACTACTTAAACCTAACTAACCTAAGGACACCACACAACACCCAGTCATCACGAGGCAGAGAAAATACCAGACCCCGCCGGGAACCGAACCCGGGAACCCGGACGCGGGAAGCGAGAACGCTACCGCACGACCACGAGCTGCGGACGAGGACCTCTCAACTGTTATGATGTATTTTAAAAAAATGATTACTGAATTTATTATGCGTTCAAGATTTCCAGCATATAAGTTACTACTCTTTTCATCATATTTAGTGCTCATTTAAATGCCTTTAAATCTGTCTCGAAATAATAAACTTCATTACTATATCAACACTAAAGTTATCTTTCAACTTCGTTTGACCTTCGTTATTCGTTTACTGGTTCATTAACAAAACATTTCTTCAAACACCATTCTAATAGAGGTAGTTCTGCAAATAATTATTACTAACACAAAATCGTCTGCCCCGGTAGTTGAGTGGTCAGCGTGACAGACTGTCAGTCCTACGGGCCCGGGTTCGATTCCCGGCTGGGTCGGAGATTTTCTCCGCTCAGGGACTGGGTGTTATGTTGTCCTAATCATCATCATTTCATCCCCATCGACGCGCAGGTCGCCGACGTGGCGTCAAATCGAAAGACCTGCACCAGGCGAACGGTCTACCCGACGGGAGGCCCTAGCCACACGACATTTCATTTCATTTCAACACAAAATCTAATTTTCATTTCGGGACTCCTCGGATTGCACAACCTTTGGAAAGGATCCTGTCTAGGTTAGTTGTGAGGATAAATAAATTATGGAAAAGTTCTGGTAAAATTTGGGTTATAATTACACCAAACAAACACAGATCACTCTCTGATCCACACGAATACAGTACTAAAAGTTTCAACCCGCTAGTATCGATGGGGCGGTTGGCAGGCGGCGAGATGGCGAGGCACAGAGCACACATACAACCACACCTATGGCTCTTGATGCTTCGGCACTTTAATTCTTCTTTGCGTCGCAATACTTTTCCATTTAGAATTTTGCCATGCTGTGTGGGCATTGGAACAGCATACCCGAGGCTCAGTGAAGTTATGCCTTTCAAGAGAGCCTCCTCGCTCCAAAAGGTGTTTCTCAAACCAATGCCAAACTACAACAACCACTGTGCCCGTTGTGCCGTGCAGTGCCCGCGCGCATTTTCCCGCGCTCGCCGGCCATCCCCCTTTTACCGCTCGCTGACAGACCGGGTATTCACAGGATGTTTTGCATTCTACATATCCTAACACATTGCCTACGTATCGACTAGACGCACAGCTACAATTTTAAACATCTTACAACAGTTTCAACTTTTGTTACATTTCAATTCTATTACAATATTACCTGACATTTGACATAAACATTTGTGTTGTTTTTGTTGTGTTGTGGAATTCAGTCCTGAGACAGGTTTGATGCACCTCTCAATATTACTCTATCCTGTGCAAACTGCTTCATCTCCCAGTACCTACTGCAACCTACACCCCTCTGAATCTGCCTAGTGTATTCATCTCTTGGCCGCCCTCTACGATTTTTACCTTTCACGCTGCCCTCCAATACTAAATTGGTGATCCCTTGATGCCTCAGAACATGTCCTACAAACCGACCCCTTCTTCTAGTCAAGTTGCGCCACAAACTCCTCCTCTCCCAAACTCTATTCAGTATCTCCCATCTAATCTTCAGCATTCTTCTGTAGCACCACATTTCGAAAGCTTCTATTCTCTTCTTGTCTAAACTATTTATCGTACATGTTTCACTTCCATACACGGCTACTTTCATTACAAATACTTTCAGAAACGACTTCATGACACTTAAATCTATACCCGATGTTAACAAATTTCTCTTCTTCATAAACACTTTCCTTGCCATTGCCAGTCTGCATTTTATATCCTCTCTACTTCGACCATCATTAGTTATTTTGCTCCCCAAATAGCAAAACTCCTTTACAGCTTTAAGTGTCTCATTTCCTAATCTAATTTCCTCAGCATCACCCTAGCTGATTCGACTACATTCCATTATCCTCGTTTTGCTTTTGTGGATGTTCAACTTATATCCTCATTTAAAGACACTGCCCATTCCGTTCAACTGCTCTTCCAGGTCCATCGCTGTCTCTGATAGAATTACAATGCCATTGGCGAACCTCAAAGTTTTTATTTTTTCTCCATGAATTTTAATTCCTACTCCGAATTTTTCTTTTGTTTGCGTTACTGCTTGCTAAATATACAGAATGAATAACATAGGGGACAGGCTACAACCCCGTCTCACTCCCTTCCCAACCACTGCTTCCCTTTCATGCCCCTCGACTCTTATAACTGTCATCTGATTTCTGTACAAATTGTAAATAGCTGTTCACTTCCTGTATTTTACCTCTGCCACCTTCAGAATTTGAAACAGAGTATTCCAGTCAACAATGGAAAAAGCTTTCTCTAAGCCTGCAAGTGCTAGAAACGTAGGTTTGCCTTTCCTTAACCTATTTTCTAAGATAAGTCGTAGGGTCAGTATTGCCTCACGTGTTCCAGCATTTCTACGGAATCCAAACTGATGTTCCCTGAGTTCGGCTTCTACCAGTTTTTCCATTCGTCTGTAATGAATTCGTGATAGTATTTTGCAGCCGTAACTTTTAAACTGATAGTTCGGTAATTTTCACATCTGTCAACACCTGCTTTCTTTGGGATTAGAATTATTATATCCTTCTTGAAGTCTGAGGATATTTCGCCTGTCTCAAACATATTGCTCACCAGATGGTAGAGTTTTGTCAAGGCTGGCTCTCCCAAGGCTATGAGTGGCCCTAATGGAATGTTATCTACTCCCGGGGCCTTTGATTCGGCTTAAGTCTTTCAGTGCTCTGTCAAACTCTTCACGCAGTATCATATCTCCCATTTCATCTTCATCTACATCCTCTTCCATTTCTATAATATTGTCCTCAAGAACATCACCCTTGTAAAGACCCACTATATGCTCCTTCCACCTTTCTGCTTTCTCTACTTTGCTTAGAACTGGAGTCTCTTTAATTTTCCTGTGGGTACTATCTATCTTACCCCTAGTGCGAATTGTCTCTACATCCTTACATTTGTCCTCTAGCCATGCCTGCTTAGCCATTTTGCACATACTGCCGATTTCATTTTTGAGACATTTGTATTCCTTTTTGCCTGCTTCATTAATGCATTTTTATATTTTCTCCTTTCATCAATTAAATTCAATATCTCTTCTGTTACCCAAGGGTTTCTACTAACCCTCGTCTTTTTACCTACTTGATGCTCTGCTACCTTCACTATTTCGTCTCTCAAAGCTACCCATTCTTCTTCTACTGTATTTCTTTCCCCATTCTTGTTAATCGTTGCCAAATGCTCTCCCTGAAGCTCTCTACGATCGCTGGTTTTTTTCAGTTTATCCAGGTCCCATCTCCTCAAATTCCCACCTTTTTGCAGTTTCTTCATCTTACAGTTCATAACCAACAGAGTTTGGTCCACATCTGCCCGTGGAAATGTCTTACAATTTAAAACCTGGTTCCTGAATCTCTTTCTTACCATTAAATAATTTATCTAAAACCTGTCAGTATCTCCAGGATTCTTCCATGTATACAACCTTCTTTTATGATTCTTGAACCAAGTATTAGCTATGATTAAGTTATGCTCTGTGCAAAATTCTACCAGGCGGCTTCCTCATTCATTTCTTACCCCCATTCCATATTCACAGACTACGTTTCCTTCTCTTCCTTTTCCTACTATCGAATTCCAGTCACCCATCACTATTAAATTTTCGTCTCCCTTCACTATCTGAATAATTTCTTTTATCTCATCATACATTTCATCAATATTTTCGGCCTTTGCGGAGCTAGTTGGCATATAATGATGTACTACTGTGGTAGGCGTGGGCTTCGTATTTATCTTGGCCACAATAATGCGTCCACTACGCTGTTTGTAGTAGCTTATCCGCATTCCTGTTTTCCTATTCATTATTAAAGCTACTCCTGGATTACCCATATTTGATTTGGTATTTATTACCCTGAATTCATCTGACCAGAAGTCTTGTTCCTCCTGCCACCGAACTACACTAATTCCCACTATATCTAACTTTAAACTATCCATTTTCCTTTTTTAAATTTTCTAACCTACCTGCCCGATTAAGGGATATGACATTCCACGCTCCGATGCGTAGAACTCCAGTTTGTTTCTACCTGATAACAACGTCCTCCTGAGTAGTCCCCTCCTGGAGATCCGAATGGGGGACTATTTTACCTCTGGAATATTTTACCCAAGAGGACGCGATCATCATTTATCCATACAGTAAAGCTGCATGCCCTCGGGAAAAATTATGGCTGTAGTTACCCCTTGCTTTCAACCGTTCGCAGTCCCAGCACAGCAAGATCGTTTTGGTTAGTGTTACAAGGCCAAATCAGTCAATCATCGAGACTGTTGCCCCTGCAACTACTGAAACGTCTGCTGCCCCTCTTCAGGAACCACACGTTTGTCTGGCCTCTCAATAGATACCCCTTCGTTGTGGTTGCACCTACGGTATGGCTATCTGTATCGCTGAGGCACACAAGCCTCCCCACCAACGGCAAGGTCCATGGTTTAGGAGGGGGAGGGGGGGGGGGTTATGTGCAACATGGAGTCTTAAATTATCTAGACCTTCTGATTGTGGAAAAAAAGTAAGAAGAAATGAAAACTATTAGATAAATAGCGGTAGATAATGGTGTTGACGGGCGATTGATATATCTGTGGGATGTAGCACTTAGGCATGGTCATCAGCAAAATCAAAATCCAGGCAAATGTATATTCATGCCATATTGGGGGACTTTCTCAATAAGTCAGCGACCATGTTTAACAAGAAAGGTGTTAGAATTGTTTTCAAGATGGACAAGAGATTAGGACAGAGGCTGAGGTATATGATCGACACAGTTGAGAACTGGGTGAGGAAAGCGGGAGTTCTTGAAGTAAAATGTGAGGATGGCGAAGTGAACTATTTGGGGCAGGCGGGACGGATTTAAGAGCATAATATTAGAGAGAACGACTCGTCAGCCGTTGCGAAGCATCTCAAGAATTGCAGCATTCGTCGGGGGTATAACGGAAAGCATGATGTCATTGCACTTTGAAGAAATTGGATGGTTGCTACCAAAAGTAAAGGAGGTAGAGATTTATTGTGCCTTGGAAGAGTAGTGCGTCGGCATTTTACATGAGAATATGGAATTGTCTAAGGTTCATTTCTGGACGCACTTTAGCGATATCCTCCTTAAGAAGCAGTCACCAACATATTTTACCTAATGACATAGGATTTACTCATGTTATTTCCGGTCAGATTGCAGCCTAGAGGTAGCTTTAACTTAGAACGGACTAGCACCAGACAGTCATTTCTCAGAGATTTAATGACAGACACAGATGAGAACTGGGCGAGGAAATCGGGAGTTTATGAAGTAAAATGTGAGGATGGCGAAGTGAATCGCTGGTGTTGAACATTAGGCTTTAAGTCAATATCATCGTTGCTAGGAGATGGCAGCAGCTTTCTGTTTGCAACTGTTCCTCGGGAACGTTGGATGCACCGGCTTGTGATGTTTCAGGTTTTGTGGTTTGAGATGAACTTGCACGTGTGCAGCTTATTTTTTAGTTGTGACGAGACCGAATGGTAGTTATGTAGGTAGTTTATAGCTCAGAATGTCCCCAAGCCTTATATGTCTGTCCGTATAATGAGGATTGTTTCAGCTGGTATCTTGGTTTTCAGCACCTGCAAATGGGATAAAGTTGTCCCGAAACATATTGTGGCAATGATCAGACGCTCGACAACTGGGCTGAATATCGTCAATATTGCTCGAATAACAGTTGTACGATGGCTTCACATCAGTTAACTTTGTGAAACACCATGTACTTACTTCTTGTGACATACTGAGGAAGATAGTGAGAAAGTACGTGCTCACTTTTCAGTTGCCCATCTATGAAAGAGGAAAGTGCATGAACACAATCTGGCGATTTATCTTTCCTGGCCTTCTACCTCAACCTCCCCCAACCCAACCACCTCCGATCTGTTATAAAACGCAATTTATCCCTTAATACACCTTTTCTGCACTCAGATGTAGTACACAAATTTAATATTTGTTTGTAACTCAATTCATTTGAAGATGAACATTAATTCTGTACCGTTAAAACAGTATCTTTTTTATAATTGCGCTGTTTCCATCCCCTGCAACGTGGGAACTATTAGCTCTAGAGGAAAAAATTTAATTCAGTTTTTTTTTCTAGGAAACTAGACGCTTTGGTTTTCGTGCTATACAAGAAAAATGTCAAAAAGCGACCTTTAAACCACCCAGTTCCCAAATGCTCATACCCCATCGGGAAGGAGTTTTGGGTTGATTGTTAGTAACACTCTCTCCTATCACTTGTGCAAAAAATTGGCGACTCTACGAATGCGTATTTCTTCCTCTAATTTTCCTGCTTTGACCGTACTATATCTACAGGGCTAATCGTATTCTTTCTTGTTTTTCTGCATTCAAGTTTCACGCCAGTATAGGGTCACACTCCAGACAAATGCATTCATAATCTATTTTCTTATTTCCTTAAATGTTTTAGTGCACGTTCGTTTTGAAATTAAATGTAATTTTGGCTTGATTCTTATCACAATTTTTTCCGACTTCTGCCATCCATCACGATCCTGCTTTCCTCTATCACTTCCAACGCTTCTGTTGTAATTCTCATTCTTACAGATTCATATTGTTCTTCAGTATTACATACGGTCGCTGCAGTCTCTCTATTGTTTATTCTCATACCTTACTGACTACAGACAATCATTGTCAATGTGCTCAGAATCATCTCTAGATCTGATTTCGTCTCCGTGACCACAGAACACCATCTGCATGTCGTAGCATGTCTGTATTCTAGTCTATAGCTTCCTGTATGTCGACATTGTTGAAGGTGTTCATGGCATTTTGATCTTTGTATCTCATCGAAGTGCACGTCAGAGAGAGAGAGAGCAAGTTACGTCAGCGTTAAACAATCTTAGGTCTTGTCGTGGCACAGTCTGACTTTTCGCAGTGTGGTACATTCATAGTTAAAGTGTGGTAGATGATGGACGTATTTAGTAGTGCTGTGCGGATTTGTGACTGTATCTGTTAGATGGAGAACGGATAGCAAGAATGAATATTAAGTAGTCATTGAAACATGAAAGGAATATATATTTTGAATAATGTCATTATTTTTGAAGAGAAGAAGTATGAGGTAAGACTGCAACGTTGCGCAGCTGGGAATTATTATTGTCAGCTAGTTAACTTGCTCAGAGCTCAGAGGAAGATCACTCCACTTCCCTGAATCATAGTTTTGCATATTAATTGATTAAGCTGTTTGATTTTTATAGAAATTTTCTGTTAACTTTGTACCCACTTTAAACTGATGTTCACTGCATTAAGCGTAGCATTGTTAAGACCAATGTTATGTGTGAAGATCAAGCGGAGTTTTATTATGTGTTTTTTAATATATATTTCATTCTAAAATCGTTCTCTTGGAATATCATTTCATAGGAATAGTTACTCTCCCATACCCCACTGTGATGCTTGTGAGGTCTATTAAGTAGTAACTCGTTTCAATAGTTACTCTCATGTTAGCCACAATGGAGGCGAATCGGCTCTTTCCGCCGCTAAGTCTTCTTGTCTTGAAACTAGATTGGGTTATTACCACATGCAACGGTGTTTAGAAACAGAAATCTGGCTTAGCCGCTGCCTGCTTGCTGTTTGCCGCCGTGCTTTCGAGAAATCTGCTACCATGTTGTCAAGACGCGAGGGAAGTGGAAATTTTGATTAGGGCCAGATAACTTTTTCACTTCCGTTGCTCATGTAATAAAAAGTCAAGCTGCATTTAGATCGGTTACAGTTCTGTTCATATTATGTTGTGTAAAGCTGGGCCAAATGACAGACAGGAACAAATATAGAGAGCAACTTAAAACTACAATTTATTAATAAAGTAATTGTAACTGCAAAGGTTACGGGCTACCCACGAAGAATTTATATACGTTAATTTTTATATATTATTATGAAGCTGTGCCGAGTCGTTTATCTTAAGAAAATCTATATATCAGTTCGTTGACGCTCTCACACAGTGCAATGTCCGTAAATATTAAAAAGTTCTGCTTTTTACGTTTTAATTTCTTGTGATGCTTGTCACGACTATTAAGTCGTAACTCCTTTCAATAGTTATTCTCATGTCAGCCACAATGGAGGCGAATCGGCCTTTATCGCTGCTAAGTCTTCTTGTCTTAAAACTAGCTTTGATTATTACATGCAATGATTAATTAACACATGAACATTTGCGTGTGTCATACTATTTGATTGGTTATGATTTATATAAAACTCTGCTCCATTTTCACATAAAAATCAAGAGCCTTGCCCAGCTCACACATTCGCTAGGACGAGGGAGAAGACCATCTCGAGAGAGAACAACAATAAAGGATCTACATCTACATCTACATCTATACTCCGCGAGCCACCTTACGGTGTGTGGCGGAGGGTACTTATTGTACCACTATCTGATCCCCCCTTCCCTGTTCCATTCACGAATTGTGCGTGGGAAGAACGACTGCTTGTAAGTCTCCGTATTTGCTCTAATTTCTCGGATCTTTTCGTTGTGATCATTACGCGAGATATATGTGGGCGGTAGTAATATGTTGCCCATCTCTTCCCGGAATGTGCTCTCTCGTAATTTCGATAATAAACCTCTCCGTATTGCGTAACGCCTTTCTTGAAGTGTCCGCCACTGGAGCTTGTTCAGCATCTCCGTAACGCTCTCGCGCTGACTAAATGTCCCCATGACGAATCGCGCTGCTTTTCGCTGGATCATGTCTATCTCTTCTATTAATCCAACCTGGTAAGGGTCCCATACTGATGAGCAATACTCAAGAATCGGACGAACAAGCGTTTTGTAAGCTACTTCTTTCGTCGATGAGTCACATTTTCTTAGAATTCTTCCTATGAATCTCAACCTGGCGCCTGCTTTTCCCACTATTTGTTTTATGTGATCATTCCACTTCAGATCGCTCCGGATAGTAACTCCTAAGTATTTTACGGTCGTTACCGCTTCCAATGATTTACCACCTATGGCATAATCGTACTGGAATGGATTTCTGCCCCTATGTATGCGCATTATATTACATTTATCTACGTTTAGGGAAAGCTGCCAGCTGTCGCACCATGCATTAATCCTCTGCAGGTCCTCCTGGAGTACGTACGAGTCTTCTGATGTTGCTACTTTCTTGTAGACAACCGTGTCATCTGCAAATAGCCTCACGGAGCTACCGATGTTGTCAACTAAGTCATTTATCGTAGAATTCACTTTTTTCTTTTCTAGTCGTGTTTCTCTAACATTTTCAATGATTATACTGTTTGTTTTATTCAGTGACAGCTATGTTTTGCAATACATATAACTTCCTCTGACAAATTTTTAGAATGACAAAAATTTTTTGACGCCAACCAAGTGCCGTCACAGTATTGTACATAATTTCTGCATTACGTTTTTTATGGAAATTCTTAATCACTCATATTTCGTGAATATAGAATGTAACGCACACATGACTGTGTTTTAGACTTGGTTTCAGTATTCTGAATATCTCTAGCCAAATAACATTATCAAATGCATTTTCCAGGTCTACAAATGTAATATAAATTGGTTCAGTTTTCAGTAATAGCTTTTCAATAAGAAGTTTCAGTGACAGAATCGCCCCTCTTGTTACTACTCTTGTTACTAATACCCTCTGAAATCCAGATTGATTTTCACTCAGTACACCCTCCACGTTCTTATCAATACTCCTCAGTTCTGGAGGGATCTACTAAATATTGTTAATATCCTAGACACGATCAAGGGAAACTCCTGAGCTACCCCTACCTACGGAAAGGTGGGGGGGGGGAGGGGGGGGGTTTCTGTGACGGCTAGCTTATTGACTGAATAATGACCGGGGCCGGCCGCTGTGGCCGAGCGGTTCAAGGCTCTTTAGTCCGGAACCGCGCTGCTGCTACGATCGCAGGTTCGAATCCTGCCCCGGGCATGGATTTGTGTGATGTCCTTCAGTTAGTTAGGTTTAAGTAGTTCTAAGTCTAGAGGACTGATGACCTCAGATGTTAAGTCCCATATTGCTTACAGCCATTTGAACCATTTTTTTGGTGACCGGTGTAACGTATTACTATCTGTACGACGTTTCGCATCGAGCCATATACGTTATCTCGCATTTCTAGCTGCTTCTCTCACACAAATAATGATAAAAATTCAGAAATTCAGGGTCGCCACCAGCCCAAGCCCTTCCTAACCATTTAGAAAAAAACGGAGCTGGAAAATTAATAGTCTAATTACTTTAATAATGTAATTACAAGTATAAAAATTTCTTTATGTAGCTAGGTAATTAGCACTCCATGTCGTGCATGAAGAAACTTGATTAATTCAGGATTGGAAATCGGAGTAAGTGGGCAAGATCAACACCACAGAATTTATCTTTCACGTAGATTACTTATTGCATCTAAGTATTTGGTTGCACATCCTAATTACACATAAATGGTGCCTGACTAGAAATATCTAAGTAATAATTACGTGAGAATGTAACAGAGCACAATTTATCTACAGCAAGAAGAAATACAGAAAACGGGGGTGGGAGACAATGATACTATCATCTCCTTTGCATTCATACCATACAATTATCTCAGTGAGATTCGCATTACGATTCTACGCATGCACTATTCTGGACAGAGGTTTAACCAATGCACAATGTTGTGCGATAAGTACTCAACATACTAACTGCGTTTGCTGCTTGCAAACGGCCGAATTAGAGCACGTGGGGCATTCCGAATCAACCTGTTGTGCTGCTTTGTAGAAAGCGCACCAAAGAACAGATATTCTTGCAGAAATTATAGCTCATTAAGCAAGCAAACTTAAAACAAAGCCTACTGCGATGCCGTCGTGGACCAGAAGGGTTATTGATTAGCAAACGCGTTGCACTAAATCGACACACAAAGACAAAAGCAACTTCCACAAAACATAAGATTAAAAATCATTAAGAATCACGCTTCGACATAGTATTACACTCACGTGCGGTTGAAGTGATCCTAACCAGCTTTTTTTAATCAGATTTACCGTTTGAAACTCTACTTCATCGTTGTTCAAAATGAACAAAGTAACTTCCACACTTTTAACTCAAACGCCCAAAAATCGCCTATTTAAAGAACTGTAATCATGGCACATTCGGAAGAATAACTCGCTTCACACGCTTCAGTTAAGCTGAAGTTCTGAAGTATTTCAACAGTTAAACATAACAAACTCCTAACTCAACCTGCTTCATATCACCTGCATGAGCTACGACCCGTACTCACCAAGCGTTTACCGAAGAGTGCCGCTTTATTTTTCGAGACTACCTAGCTCCCCGTGCAGCGGAAGCTACCAGAGCGGTAGCCCTCCGTCACCAACCTTACACACAAAAACAGCCTTCGAATCAGCCTTCGACTAAGTTGGGTAAACCTCTCCGTTGAGGTATTGGAAACCTAAGTTTGTCATTCTGTGCTCTCCTTCGAACGAGAAGCAACATCGTCTGCTCCCAGCAAACGATGACCAGCTCAGAGTTTATCTCAAAACAAAAACCGAAACCCGACATTTAAACACACATATAATATTCAATATGCCTTATTTGAGTGCTCAGTCTTTCTAGAAGAGTTCATGAATTTAGCTAAAATCAGGTAATAAAGTGAATAAGTTGTACCGAATTCGACAAGTATCTTATGAAATGGCTTCACAGAGACGGTTCACCGGGATGTCATCAGCCCATCGTTTGTTGGGCAGGCATCCTCCTGTCTGGGAATGAGACACGGTTTTCGAAGCCAGAAGAACCAAATCGTGTTCGACCGCATAAGAAGAGGAACATAAGGGAAAATCATCACATTAAAGATTCATGGATGTCTCCAGCGTCGGCAGTAACCGTATTCCACTGTCCGTTGAAAGAAAGTTGAGAGTATAGAAGAGATTGAAGGTTAGGGCTGAAATACCTCTGATTGTGAAAGGGTGGGGATAGAACTGAGCATGTCCGTTTCAAAACAACCAAATATCTTGTACTTAATATTTGCAGTGACTCTACTTTAACGGTCTACTATGCATGTCTGAAGGATAGTGCGTAGTAGACTGTTAAACACAGACATTACAAATAGAGCTTACACGCCTAGGCAAAGAGTGCGACAGTAAGACTCTTCCTGTGCGGGAATCACAGTGATTGTGCAACTGCATAACGCGAACACACGGACACGTACGGAGGTTTGGGTCGGCCTGAAAGCGTGCTCGGATTTCTGAGGTGGTTAAGAAGACCGCTCGCGGGAAATTTGGTTTCGAGTCCCGGTCCAGCAGGAATTTTCATGTATGGGCAATAAATTGTACAAGTGGCGTCTCACCATATTAGCAACTGCGAATACATTTTTTGGAAACATCAAGTCTTAAGCGATTCACGAGAAAAAATGGAAAACGTAAATCCTGATGGATGAATACGAGTCCATTCTCCTAACCACTGCATCACATCACGCACGCCGGCCGCAGTGGCCGTGCGGTTCTAGGCGCTGCAGTCTGGAACCGCGAGACCGTTACGGTCGCAGGTTCGAATCCTGCCTCGAGCATGGATGTGTGTGATGTCCTCAGGTTAGTTAGGTTTAACTAGTTCTAAGTTCTAGGGGACTAATGACCTCAGAAGTTGAGTCCCATAGTGCTCAGAGTCATTTGAACCATTTGAACATCACGCACGACATACGCAACATGTCGCAATAGTTGCGCTTCATGCACAGCGCATCTTCAAATGAGACAACCCATCCCATGATCTTAGGGGAAGAATTTTAAAGTGAATGTTCCTGTTCACTGTTATTACCACAGGCGTTATTACTTGGTAATATCCATAGTTTTTTAGCTTTGGTACACTTGCATAGAGGTATTGTTTTGTTTTGTAACGAATTGACACTTGTAGAAAAAAAGCAGCTACTGTTTCTGTCGCCGATTAAGATCAGCAAAGATACCCGTGTTTCAGTTTACGGATAGTGCTTGTCGCAACAACGTAAGCTAAGCGACAGTGGAGAATATCGCGTGTTAAGAAAAGGCACGGAGCAGGCAGTGACAAATGGAGGGCTGTATTTGGGGTGGCCCTTGGACGCTCGCTGAGGAAACAAAGCGATATGGGAGCGAGGTGTGTGCGAGGTCGCGACGCGAGGTTGTCGCCCCTGTTGTGCCACCGGCCGCTGCCCCCGGCAGGTCGCGACCTCGAGCCTGGCCGGCCTTGCGCTTCCGCTGCACAATGTGCGGGGGCGTCGAGTCCACCGCAGGTAGGCATTCCACAACGTTCGGAGTGTGTCTCCGCACGTCCTGCTAGTCCACGACCCACTCCTATCCGCATCTCATTGCGACTGAGAAACTTGCCGCACCAAGTGAAATATCACGCTGAATCTGTCAGGGGCTACCATTATTAACCTAAAAATTCTATTACAGGCATCTGTTTATTTACTGTAGATGGAATGTAGCATTTCCTGTACAAACAGGCCACCACATACATATCAAGTAAACTTGTCAAGCTGCTTACACTGAGGTGACAAAACTCATGGGATAGCAGTATGTATGTATACAGATGGCGGTAGTATTGCGTACACTAGTATAAAAGGACAGTGAATTGGCAGATGAAACGCATGTTAAACCCTTTGGGCAGAACAGGTGCTTAGGATTGTGGAAAGGGCCAAATAAGGTTGGGGTCAGTTTCAGCTTGAAATTGTAATTTGTTGAAATTTAATAACACCTTTGAACCAAAATGGCACACAGCCGAACCTTCAGAACTACGAGTTTCAAAAACGCAAGTATTTCACGGCTGAATGTCTCCAAACAAGAAATCATAAAGCAACAAGACAAATCTCAAGTGGTAAAAACATGCAGTTAAAATTTCAAAAAAAATAATTAACATATAGATACACAGCGAAGCTGAGAGCCTCAAGGCAAGGGTGAACAGGCAATAAAAACAAGGTGCAATACAAACGGCTGAAAGCCCACAATAAAATTTTTAAAATAAGTTACCATAACCTTTCAAAGGGAGAAGGCCGCATTTTTTTTTTTTTTTGTAATAGGGATTCAAGTGGCCAAAGGTCCACAACTGATTTTCCAAAATTCAAAAATACATAAAATCCAGTAAAAGCAAGAATTTTTTACATCATTGGCTATGATATACACTCCTGGAAATTGAAATAAGAACACCGTGAATTCATTGTCCCAGGAGGGGGAAACTTTATTGACACATTCCTGGGGTCAGATACATCACATGATCACACTGACAGAACCACAGGCACATAGACACAGGCAACAGAGCATGCACAATGTCGGCACTAGTACAGTGTATATCCACCCTTCGCAGCAATGCAGGCTGCTATTCTCCCATGGAGACGATCGTAGAGATGCTGGATGTAGTCCTGTGGAACGGCTTGCCATGCCATTTCCACCTGGCGCCTCAGTTGGACCAGCGTTCGTGCTGGACGTGCAGACCGCGTGAGACGACGCTTCATCCAGTCCCAAACATGCTCAATGGGGGACAGATCCGGAGATCTTGCTGGCCAGGGTAGTTGACTTACACCTTCTAGAGCACGTTGGGTGGCACGGGATACATGCAGACGTGCATTGTCCTGTTGGAACAGCAAGTTCCCTTGCCGGTCTAGGAATGGTAGAACGATGGGTTCGATGACGGTTTGGATGTACCGTGCACTATTCAGTGTCCCCTCGACGATCACCAGTGGTGTACGGCCAGTGTAGGAGATCGCTCCCCACACCATGATGCCGGGTGTTGGCCCTGTGTGCCTCGGTCGTATGCAGTCCTGATTGTGGCGCTCACCTGCACGGCGCCAAACACGCATACGACCATCATTGGCACCAAGGCAGAAGCGACTCTCATCGCTGAAGACGACACGTCTCCATTCGTCCCTCCATTCACGCCTGTCGCGACACCACTGGAGGCGGGCTGCACGATGTTGGGGCGTGAGTGGAAGACGGCCTAACGGTGTGCGGGACCGTAGCCCAGCTTCATGGAGACGGTTGCGAATGGTCCTCGCCGATACCCCAGGAGCAACAGTGTCCCTAATTTGCTGGGAAGTGGCGGTGCGGTCCCCTACGGCACTGCGTAGGATCCTACGGTCTTGGCGTGCATCCGCGCGTCGCTGCGGTCCGGTCCCAGGTCGACGGGCACGTGCACCTTCCGCCGACCACTGGCGACAACATCGATGTACTGTGGAGACCTCACGCCCCACGTGTCGAGCAATACGGCGGTACGTCCACCCGGCCTCCCGCATGCCCACTATACGCCCTCGCTCAAAGTCCGTCAACTGCACATACGGTTCACGTCCACGCTGTCGCGGCATGCTACCAGTGTTAAAGACTGCGATGGAGCTCCGTATGCCACGGCAAACTGGCTGACACTGACGGCGGCGGTGCACAAATGCTGCGCAGCTAGCGCCATTCGACGGCCAACACCGCGGTTCCTGGTGTGTCCGCTGTGCCGTGCGTGTGATCATTGCTTGTACAGCCCTCTCGCAGTGTCCGGAGCAAGTATGGTGGGTCTGACACACCGGTGTCAATGTGTTCTTTTTTCCATTTCCAGGAGTGTATTATAAACAGACAATTAAACACCGGTGAGAAAGACAAAGAAAACAGCACTCAGAAGCCTCCATGGCGGTCGGTCTGCCCTCGTTCACTTAGGTGAGACAGGTGGTGAGTCCTACTACACTTGATTCGTCGGAACCCAAGCTGGGAACAGCCATGGGGCGACCGACAAAACGACTTGCTTGCCACCAATCGGTACATGAGAACACACAAAAGGTTACGAACGTGATTATCCACAATGAAATATGTATTAGCTGTGAAACTGCACACCATGTTGGACAGCGACAACAGGTGAGGAAAGAACGCTGCCTGAAATTACGTTAGTAGCCAGGGCAGGTAACCGGAACACTAATGGCCTCAAGGTAGAAAATTCCGCTGGTACAATTGAATTTGAAATACGGTAATATAGTTAACTTCACCCACTGCCTGAATTTACGTCAGTGGCCATGGCAGGTAACCAACACACTAACGGCCACGAAGCAGAAAATTCCGCTGGTGCACTTCAATTGTAGTCAACCAATATAGTTAATTGCACCGCATGGCGGCTACATTTCAGCTGTAGAAACACTCGATGTTGCTCACAGGGAAACCTCCCCAACAGTGAACCACACAACATGAATGGACGTGACTTGGGTAGTTGAAACCACTACTCAACTTTGACGTCCTGGGTCGGTGAACCACGAAGCTCGTAGCTATCGGACAGCTCCACACACGCTCCAACACTGCGCAGGATCCGCCAGCGGACCCAGGCGACAGCACCGCGCGGAGATAACTTCCCTCTTCCGCAACAACCGACCGACTCCTTCAGAATGCCGACAACATCTAAAACACTTGAACGAAGACCTAAACGATACCGAACAGTAACTAAGCACAAACGAAGAAAACTTCGGAGTCGATGCACACAAAACACACACAGCCGACTGGTGAACGATCGGCGAGCCAAAACGCGTCGTCCAGTAGGACTACCAACCGACGATCCACCAAGAAAGTGGCCCGGCTCAAGTGATGCGTGGCGGCAATGGTCGGGCGAGCCATGTCGACGCAGACCTCACTGCTGCTGCAACCCGACTGCACTAGTGCCGCATTGCAACTTCTCGACTGGCAGGTCCGAACTGCGCTCCAGACGCGTTCAAAATGGTTCAAATGGCTCTGAGCACTATGGGACTTAACATCTTTGGTCATCAGTCCCCTAGAACCTAGAAGTACTTAAACCTGACTAACCTAAGGACATCACACACATCCATGCCCGAGGCAGGATTCGAACCTGCGACCGTAGCGGTCGCGCGGCTCCAGACTGTAGCGCCTAGAACCGCACGGCCACTCCATCCGGCCAGACGCGTTCCAACTGACTGCCAGCCCCAACTAGCGACACGAACTCCATTACGACAGACAACGACCGGGAAGTCATAGGTGTCGAACAAAGATACTACGAGAGGGGATATATCGATACGCGCTGCTAGCGCCAGTCATGGTCAGCAAAGCAGCAACTCAGTGACAGTAGTACTTTAAATTAAGATAGTGAGGTGGGAGTACGTTAACAACAGGGTGAAAAATACATGATGGCGGGAACACGAGCCACGCACGGCTCAGCAGAGGTATTATTTGTATTCAAATGGTTGATGGGAATGTGTTTCCGACATGACTGTGGGCGCACACCGGGAGTTAACAGAATCTGTACGCTGAGTGGTAGTTGGAACAAGACGCATGGGACATTCCATTTTGGAAATTGTAAGTAGATTCATTATTCCGTGATCCACAGTGTCATGAGTGAGCCGACAATGCTATATTTCAGGCATTGCCTCACAACGGTCAACTCAGTGGTCTGAGGCCCTCACTTAACGACCCCGAGAGCACCGGCGTTTGCGTAGAGTTGTCAGTGCTAAGAGACAAGCAATATTGCGTGAAATAACCGCAGAGATTAATGTGGGATGGACGACGAACGTATCCTTTAGGACAGTGCGGCGAAATATGGCGTTACCGGGCTGTGGGAGCAGACAACCGACGCCAGTGCCTTTGCTAACAGCACGACGTCGCCTGCAGCACCTCTCCTGGGTTCGTGGCCATATCGGTTGGAACGACTGGAAAACCGTGACCTGGTCTGATGAGTCCCAGTTTCAGTTGATAAGAGTTCGTGGTAGGGTTGGAGTGTGGCCCAAAGCCCGCGAAGCCATGGACCCAAGTTGTCAACAAGGTACTGAGCAAGCTGATGCTGGCTCCACAATGGTGTGGGCTGCGTTTACATGTAAGGTGTTGAGTCCTCTGCTCCAACAGAACTGATCATTGACTGGAAATGGTTATGTCTGGCTACTTGGAGACGAACGATGCAGTTTTTGTATGTGACAAAGCGCCATCTCACTGCACCACCGTTGTTCGTGACTGGTCTGAAGGATATTCTGGACAATTCGAGTGTATTACTTGGCCACCCATTGAATATTTATGGGACGTAATTGAGAGGTCAGTTGCACACAAAATCCTGCACCGGCAACACTTTCACAATTGTGGACGGCTATAGAGTCATCATGGTTCAATATTTCTGCAGGGGACTTCCATCGACTTGTTTAGTCCATGCCACGTCGAGGAGCACCACTACACGGGGAAAAAGGAGGTTTGACGCGATATTGAGAGGTATTCCACCACGTTTGCCACCTCAGTTAAGTGGACAATTTTCCGAGGGACACAAGTATGCCGGCCACGGTGGCCGAGAGGTTCTAGGCGCTTCAGTCAGGAACAGCGTGTCTGCTACGGTTGCAGGTTGGAATCCTGCCTCGGGCATGGATGTGTGTGATGTCCTTAGGTTAGTTAGTTTTAAGTAGTTCTAAGTTCTAGGGGACTGATGACCGAAGATGTTAAGTCCCATAGTGCTCAGAGTCATATGAACCATTTGACCCAAGTATTTCTTTTTACGTTTGTAGCTGCCGTACACTGAGTAGACAATTTTTTTTTCTGTGTAACTATAAACTGTTTAACAGAAGGAATGGTCACTATTCACGAATATGACGGGAAAGATCATTCGAATCTCCGAAGCCTAGTAAACATTGGCTCTAAAATGCATACGAAAAATAACAGGGAGAAGTGCAAAATTTCAACAGTGCTAACACACAATCCACATGACACTTTGCAGCGGCACGAATATGCTGGTGGGACCAAACAAAAGAGCGGTCTGCGGGTATTATATTTCAACGCGTTTTATCCTCTCCACATTACATTCAGTCAATAGGTCCATGGCAATGGCTTTCAGAATCTGTTACAGTAAACCAAATGGTGTCCACGAAAACTGTAAAGTAATTAGGCGTTTCTAGGCAACTTGTTATTCGTGAATGAAACATCTCGTACAAATCATAGTGAAATCAGTAGCCGCAGTGAGCTCTACTGGACAGTTGAAAATTCATTCTGGCTGAGACAAATGAATAAACAACGACTTTCGTCTATCACTGATATTAACGAGTGCCCTATTAGTCCCTCTTTCAATTATTCTTTTCTAAATAGCCATAATTAGCTACAGCGCTTAAGAGATATTCTACCGCACTTAATAGACATAAAGGAAAGCATATGCTACCAGCGTAACGAATGTCCCCCCATTTGGCATAGATATTTACAGACTTACCAAACGGAACCTTGGGATAACATTGGATTTGTCGTTTGGAGTGCAGGCTTACTGGAATAAGACTTCTGGACTTGTTTATATTGGAAAATTAAAGCAAAATATCTGCAAGGAAATATCTACGGTTTCCAAATACGGGTGAGTTGCTTGTACTTGTACCGGCTCCTGGTTTGAACCCACACAACTATCATAAAATTCACACCTCGTATACGAGCCGAAATTTCGTGGGGTGCTGCTTGCTGCCATTTTGTCAGCTATGAGCTAAGTGTGTTGAGGAACAGGTCGGTTTTGTGTACATGGAGAACAGGATTACTGTTATGAGGTAATTGGCAAAATAATATTTTATTTATGGGTGAATATACATGAAATAACTTTAATTTTCAGACAGATTTGACTTTGTATTCGTTGTGGTTCGTTTATAGGAAAATGACGAAGAGAAAATGGTGACTTTACGTATAATGTACCGCTATAATTTTTCAATACTATCCCGGTGCAATTTACGAAACCTGCTCGCATGATGAGCTTTAAAAAATGCGTTTAGCAATAGCAATGCAACGTAATGTTTAGAAATGATGTGGGAGTTTTCTAAGGCGTTTTGCATTCCAAGTAATTAATTAAATTATTATTTTATATTTCTGTATGCCACAGAAAGGTGTTATGAAAAGTTGACCACAGATGAATAACATTTGTTTGTACCAGGAAATCTAAACGGGCTCAGGGATTAACTGAATGAGCACGAAAATAAAACGAGCCTGGATCAACAATTAAAAAGGCGTGCTGCAAATAAAAACAAAAATGGAAACGGGATTATAGAGGTTTTTGGCCGCAGTAAAGTGTTTTCCATTGAAGTTGAAAACGAAATGGAAGAGCATATTCCTACATTGTCGGACGTAAGAAAATTTGCGTTCGATTACATAGAACGAAACGCATTTTCACATAGCTTCAATGCAGAAGAAGCCATGGGAGGCAAAAAGTGGGTTGAATGTGTCCACCCAAGAAATATCAAGGAATACGAGAGAAACGCTGAAGCCTTCAAAGAACATTTGAAGGTCAAGACAAGGAGCCTGTGAACTGACGAGTAGCCCATGCAAAACACAAGGGGAAGAAATGTAGAACTTGTGAAAAGGAAGGGTTTTGGACACTCTACGAGGAAGCAACCGCAGAAACTCATTCCCAAAACTGCAGAATAGCATAGCGAGTTGTGCGAGGAAGATTGAATGGAATCAATTAGATGCATGAAATGCAAAACGCAGAGTGTGTAGGGGTGGCTGCAAATACTGATGTAAGAGCTAAAAATATGGAACATTTTCTTAAAGTTATGACTAGCACATATCTTTAAGATCAGGGTCCAATTTATATACTCACTGAGACAAATTAGGAAATGAGATTCCTAATTTCTACCATTTCTACATCTACATCTACATCCATACCCCGCAAGCCGCCTGACGGTGTGGGGCGGAGAGTACCTTGAGCACCACTATCGGTTCTCCCTTCTATTCCAGTCTCGTATTGTTGGTGGAAAGAAAGATTGTCGGTATGCCTCTGTGTGGGCTCTAATCTCTCTGATTTTATCCTCATGGTCTCTTCATGATATAAGAGGGACCAATATACTGCTTGACTCCTCAGTGAAAGTGATGTTCACGAAACTTCAACAAAAGCCTGTACAGAGCGTCTCTCTTGCAGAGTCTTCCACTGGAGTTTATCATCTCCGTAACGCTTTCGCGATTACTAAATGATCCTGTAACGAAGCGCGCTGCTCTCCGTTGGATTTTCTCTATCTCTTCTATCAACCCTATCTGGTACGGGTCCCACACCGGTGAGCAGTATTCAAGCAAAGGGCGAACACGTGTACTGTAACCTACTTCCGTTGTTTTTGGACTGCATTTCCTTAGCATTCATCCAATGAACCTCAGTCTGGCATCTGCTTTACCGACGATTATTTTACATGGTCATTCCATTTCAAATCACTTCTAATGCCTACTCCCAGATAATTTATGGAATTAACTGCTTCCAGTTGCTGACCTGCTACATTGTAGCTAAATGATAAGGGATCTATCTTTCTATGTATTCGCAGCACATTACACTTGTCTAGATTGAGATTCAATTTCCATTCCCTGCACCATGCGTCAATTCGTTGCAGATCCTCCTGCATTACAGTACAATTTTCCTTTTTTACAACCTCTCGATATACAACAGCATCATCCGCAAAAAGCCTCAGTGAACTTCCGATGTTATTCACAAGGCCATTTATGTATATTGTGAATAGCAACGGTCCTACGACATTCCCCTACGGCACACCTGAAATCTGACATGCTGCGTTCTGTTATCTAGGAACTTTTCAATCCAATCACACAATTGGTCTGATGGTCCATATGCTCTTACTTTGTTCATTAAACGACTGTGGGGAACTGTATCAAACGCCTTGTGCAAGTCAAGAAACACGGCATCTACCTGGGAACCCGTGTCTATGGCCCTCTGAGTATCTGGACGAATAGCGCGAGCTGGTTTTCACAGGATCGTCTTTTTCGAAACCCATGCTGATTCTTAGAGAGTAGATTTCTAGCCTCCAGAAAAGTCATTATACTCGAATATAATACGTATTGCACTTCTAGGCGTTCAGAAAAATATGTATACAGTGTTTATTTTCCTAGAAATTTCCATCCTTTAAATCAGACACAAAGAACAACATCCTGCAGTTACTGAGGGCATCTTTTGAATGATGCTATAACTTACTGTTTAGGCTTCCATAAATAAAATCTCCGAAGTGGTACGATTTAGGCAACTCTCCCCTACATGAAATAAGGTACACTGATCAGCCAAAATACTATGACCACTGCCCACTGCAAGGTTGGATGCCTGCTGGTGGTGTTACGGGCACGTGACGCGGTAAGAAAATGATGTAAGTTGAGCAGAGAGGTATGGGGGATTACCCTTGCGAAGATATGCGATGCAAATGGGGACATCCTGTGGAATAAGAGACTTTGCCAAAAGGCAGCTTATTACTATTCAGAGCCTGTGAACAAGTATCTCGGAAACGTCGGGGCTGGTCGAAAGTTCACTTGCTACTGTCGTGAGGATCTACGGGAAGTGGCAGAAGAGCACGGCAGTGAAACTACCACTAGGCGCTAAGTAGTTGGACGTCCACGACCCTTCACAGAACGTGGGGTTTGGAAGCTTGTCTGCTCTGTAAAGTAGGATAGATAGCGATCTGTGGCACCTCTGACGAAAGAGCACAGTGCCGGTGGATGCATATGCGTTTCGGAGAAGATCTTTCAGCATACATTACTGAACTTGGAGATCCGCAGCAGTCAACCCCTACGCTGACCCAACGACATCGCCAATTACAACTGCAGTGGGCACTGGACGACCATCGGGATTCGACCGTCGATCGACGGAAACGTGTCTACTCTTCGAGTGAACCACATTTTTGGTCGTCTCCACAAACGCAATCATCGACGCGAACAGCGACTTGAAATGTTCACGCGCAACCGATGCAGGCTGGTAGGAGCAGTATTACACTATGGGAGACATTCTCCTACGCTTGCATAGGACCTGTGGTAGTAATCGAAGGCACCCTGAAACCTGCGAAACATCTGCAGCCCTTCATGCTTGATGTCTTCCCCGACGGCGATGTCGTCCTACAGCACTATAATTGTCCGTGTCTAGGAGCCAGAACTGTGCTACAGCGGTTTGAGGAGCATTATAGTCAACTCACGTTGATGTCTCGACTAGCGTATTCGACCTGATGTCAATACTTTGGGTCGCTATCGGGCGCCATAGCTGCGCACACAAATCAACGGCCCATTATTTACAGAATTTCGTGACTTACGGGTAGGCACCTGGCGCCACAAATCTATCAACGAACTGTAGAATCGATGAGACGCAGAGTCAGCGATATACTGTGTTACTATGAGGCCCCTACGATCTTTTTTTGGCTCGTCAGTGTATAATATGGGTCTCTACTACAGCAAGTCCAGATGAAAATCGTGGTGCAGTATTGTCTGTCCGAAATCATTTGTCAGGTGGCTATAATTTCGCACCTTACAAGTACTCATTTACACACCTTGCAGAGATTTAAAACCGGAATCAGGTATCATCTGATAGGTTGTACATCGCATATATGAATATTTAAAGAAGACTGACACTGTCACATACATCTTATAAGTACTGTAGTTGCTAACGCTTACTGCATGAAAGGTGATGGATTGTCTTTACTATAAAAATGGTGTAATGAATGATTGCGTATACTAGGAGGGGTTGGAACTCCAGTGGAACTTAAGAGGCAGGCGTAACTCAGGCTCTGGGTTGAAAAGCCTGCACACGTGTGTTGGTCCTGTTAAAAACAGGAAGTAGCCCAAGACGGACACTCTGGGCAGCTGAGCGCTAAAGCACAATAGAGTGGTGCTATCTGGTATTGTACCTAGGAAAGAAGGCTAACCAGAAACTCTGAAAATCTTGAACGCAGCAGAGAGGAACAAGAAAGAGTTACCTCGGAAATCACACATGTTGTGCTACTCCCAAGGATTTTTACTCTGAGAAGCGTGCCACTGTATGTATTCCTAATTAACGGGGTTAAGTATTTCCTTGCAAACTTTCCGCGCTGGACGAGAAAAGACTAAAACAGGGTAGGTCAGCGTTCGGAAGAATCTGTAGAGCAGGAGAATGTTCCGTGGTTTTCAGAATATGATTCGCCTTCTGCAGTTACGAGGGAGGGGAGTCGAGCTTTGCTTGGAAGCTAGCGGTGGAGAGAAAGTCTTCCGTTTTTAACGCCAGTTTCTGACGGTCACTCAGTATCAGCTTTCTTGCTAAAGACGGACTTGCTGTCTTTGTTCTCAGGAGATTTTATACTTAGAACGTTTAAGCACGGTACTGTTGCTAACGTATACGATTCTGGACTTCGCCCCCGGGTTGGGAATCGTTGATGAGTATGCAGCGTTCAGTGATTGAGAGCACTTCTTCTGCCTTATACTCATGTTGAGTCGTTATCCGAACTCCGTCCTTGCGAATAGGAGATCGCGTTTCTCGTCTGTAGAACACAGAGAGGAGAAGATAGTATTAGATTGTACTTGTCACAGGACCGCCTTCTGCCATCCTAGCGTCTGAAGGAGGGTTTTTTTTTTTATATTTTGTGGCTGGACTTCTTCCGTCGTCACAGACGAGTGCGAGAACTTTCCCTCCGACACACAGGACGCAGTCCATGCGGTGATATTGCTAATTGCTTCGGCTTATTAGGGCTATAAAGTTAAACAGCTGTGATCATGTAAATTTTATTTCCACTGAGGTTGCACTCCACTGTAGATCATCTTTAAAAGTATTGTCTTCTAGTGTTTGGTACATAGATGATGTCGGTCATCTCGCGTTATTTATATTAGATTGCATAGCCATAAAGAGCGGCAGATTTGGGCAATTGAGCAATAATATTAGTTTGGAAATTTATTTCTATCGTCCATTGGATATATGAACAACGGTAATATATAAAAGGGTTTTAATCTGCAATAAATGTATAAGCAGAAACCACATTTCTCATTTAGTAGTTACTAGGTCCTTTAATCATTCATCTATGTTTATGTTGTAATTTATGAGTTAAAGAGGAAGAAGAAGGAAATAATATCACCACTAAGAGATCCTAAGATCTGCTTCAGGGTTTAGTCAGACAGGGCAAAATCTTCATTTTCGCGTTTAGTATCTTCCGTCGCGCACATTCATTTTTACACACGCCTGTAGTAGCATCTTGGATATTGCTTACCCGACCAAGATCCTACTTAGAGTCTTCTTATAGTAGTCATAAAGTGGTTTGACAACTTGGAAATTTAAAAAAATATATATTTTTCTCATTTATAATGTTTAGTGATCACCAGCTTGCATGTATCGTTTTCAGTGGTAAAGTCACGCGATAACATTAAAAATAATATTTGCGTATTTCACTGTATTTATTTACAGAGACGTTGCGCTTCAGCCCGCTGGCTGCAATTTATTGGTAATTCTGTTGTTATTTGTCGTTATTTTGTTTGTATTGAAACGACACTGCTCGTTCATGACGTTGCCATTAGTTTAGCTTGTTTGCTGTAGATGTTTTATGTTATGTGCACATTACATAAAAAATGTGGGTAGTGTAAATTGTGTTTACTTTTAAGAGAGAACGGTTATCAGGTATCACTCCATGATAACTAGGGCGAAAGCGCGCTTAGAAGCACAAAAGTCACTAGTTGTAACAATATAAACATTACAGATACACGGGGCAGTCAAGAAAGCCTATGGTATGAGAAAGAGTTAGCTTTGTTTTGAATACCAAGAAACGGAAAGGGAACAAGGCAGAAGATCACCTAAGAGTAGAGGAAGAGAAAGTCACAATAGGAGAGAAGATTTAGATAACACAGTGGTGTTGGACATCCGTGGATACCTAAAAGCAATGGGAAGTGAAATGGGAACTAAACTTCAAAAGATCACCACTGAATTGGGAAGCCAAATAAAAAAGGGGAATAATGAAGTACGCTCTGAAATGGGAAAACAATTCAAAACGTCAATGGTGAAATGGGTAGTAAAATTCAAAACTTTAGTGTCGAGATTCAGTCGATAAAACATGAAACGAGGGAAGTGAAAAATGAGGTAGTGATGCTCCGAACAAGACTAGGACGAGAGTTTGCGGAGGTCAGAAGAACCGTGGATGAGGCGCTACTGCTAGTGAGGAGTGCAAAGCGGATTGCTCTTGAAACACGACAAAGAGAGGTAGAGATGCATTAATCAAGTTACAGAGACACGTGAAAGAAGTAGAAACAACGCAGCAACAGAAGACAGAAATTCCGTCAAATAAGGCATTTACCGCACAGTTCTCACAATTTAAACAAAACGTAGAAAGCGAAATTAAGCAATTGTCTCAGGACATCAGGTCGCAACCGAGGCAAAAATCACATCTCAGAAAAGAAATAGTAGGCGATTTGGAAATAACAGAAACCGAAAGAGCCAGTTCAAACTCAGCACTATCGTGTCCAAGACGAGACGATATTAGAATGTGCTCGAAAGTAAGAGTTGCCCGTCATCTACAGACTGAAAGCGTATCTGCAGAGCACCGAAATATCGCTAGAGATATGACCTCCGCGTCTACGCAGCGCACGACTGGGTCGCAAATTGGGAATACGGAGAACAGCAAAGAGATATTTCATATGCGTAATTGCTACCCGGTAATGCGCACCATTGAACAGTTTTCCAGTGATGAAACGTGACAGGGAGTAGAAGAGAGGACGCCCAAGGTAACGGTAGACAGGAAACATTAGCGCCAAGCGAGAATGTGGTAGGCCGAGCGGGAAGAAATGCTACTGATATTTTCGATTTTAACCATTTTATCTCCGTACGAAAATTCCAGCATAACAAAGACGACGGTAATGTTCTGCACCCAAAAACTTTTATTGGACAATTCCATTTACCTTTACCTCCTCACTGGCCTTTGATGTACAAACTCACATATGTTCACATATCGAGGGTACATGGGCCGAATGCAGGCGGAACATTGCAAAAACATGCAAGTAATACGAAGAGTTTCGTGGCGCATTTTTAAACAAATACTGGTCCAAGGAGACACAGGATAGGATCAAACAGGAAACAATGATGAGCAGAGACTTGGAGAGTTCAGGATTCCTCAATCCGGTGAAGTATTTGGAAAACGTGACCAGGAAAAATCAGTATTTGGACGACTCATGCACACAGGCTGTGATCATAAGATTGTGTTACATGAATTTGCCAATTTCCTACCAGAAACGCTCGTCGGCAGATGTGGAAGTGATGTAGAAGGATCCAAGGATATGCTAAGAGAGTTGGAGTTCGCTTTCAACGAGCAGCAGTTGCGAGAAAAACGTAGGCAGAGAGACGTGCAAAGAAGGGAGAACAACAGAGGCCATAACAAGCAAACCATCACTGCGTTTGCTAAATTTAAACACCATATAAACTCTGAGGCTGCCGTTAGAATCAAACGACGGGCGAGCGCAGCACTTGTGAGAGAAAGGGTACGCTATACACGTCAGGAACTGTGTTAGGTGTCCAGATGATTACTATCACTCCATCTGAAAATCTCAGCGAACCTTTCAGCGGTATCCTGGAACTGGGTAGAAAGCGCCACTTGGGCGCTAGCTGATTGGACTGAACAGCAAGCCAAGGTTCGTCAAATGGCAAAATACGATCGACTCGATGCCCGAACTCAAGAAAACATGCCAAAAAGACGCACCTTGTTTAATCTCACGGAAAAGACGCTGGACGACGCTGCAGTCTCGATGCTAGAGAAAGGTCTGAATTTTGCTCCTACACCTGGGACCATTCCTGTACGAGATGTGATTAGTGGAATAGAACAGGCTGTTTTGAAACTTCCTAAGGAAGCTGCCGAAGAGATTAGGCGTGATTCACGCCGCATCCTGACTCGGTCGCCACCTAAGAAGACCAGCTTTAACATTACCGCAGCTGAAAGAACTGCACTACAAAATCTGAGAAGAGACCAAGACCGTCATCTTACCTGCTGACAAAGGAAACACTACTGTCTCCTCTCACGCACAGAATATAACAGCAAGATGCACAAACTGCTCGACGATACTGCATACAGTAAATTAAAAAGTGATCCGACGGGTAGGATCCCGAGGAAGTCTTTGGAACTCATCAGGAAGGGCTTGATCCCAGAGCAAGTCGCTAAGGGCTTACGTCAACAAGCTGCAGTTCCTCCTAGACTCTATGGCCTACCCAAGATCCATAAGAATGGGGTGCCTTTGTGCCCTATCGTAAGCAACATTGGACCACCTACTTATTTTGTTGCAAAATAAGTGACGTCACTATTGGGACCTCTCGTAGGCAAGTGCGACAATCATATTCGCAACTCTGAGGATTTCATAGGTCGCTTGAAAACTACTAGACTGCAATCATCGGATCTCTTAGTAAGCTTCGATGTTGTGTCTTTATGCACAAAAATGCCCTTGCAGGACTCTTTAGAGCTCATTAGTTACAAGTTTTAGGAGGACATAGTGGCACTATTTAAACTTGTGCTTACTTCAACATACTTCTTATTTCAAGACCAATATTTTGAACAAGTCGACGGTGTCGGCATGGGGAGCCCTCTGTCTCCTGTGGTGGTCAATTATTTTATGGAGGACTTTGAAGGTAAAGCACTACAGTCAGCCACTCTCAAACCCTCTTGTTTTCTGCGGAATGTTGACGATACGTTTGTAGTGTGGCCACACGGACTGGATACTCTACCTACGTTTCTTCAACATTTAAATTCACTCCATCCGAATATTAACTTCGCTATGGAAGTGGAAAAAGATGGCACTTTACCTTTTCTTGCTGTTTTGGTACGAAGGAAAGCGTATGGAACCTTGGGACACAGCGTATACCGCAAGCCAACGCATACAGATCTATATTTGCAGGCCACAAGCTGCCATAACCCAGCACAATGCGGTAGTGCATTACGTACGCTAGTTCATAGAGCGCGTGTGGTATCTCACTCTGAAAGCCTGCCGAGTGAAATGCAACATTTGAAGAAAGTCTTCCGTCAAAACGGTTATACTGAGAGACAGATACGTAATGCACTCAGGCCCAAGCGAGTTCAATTTATGGAGCAGAATGAAGATACGAAGATACCCACCACCTTGGCCTTCTTGCCGTACTATGGTGCCATGTCGTCAAGAATCGGAAGAGTCCTCGAAAGATATGACATCAAGTGTGTTTTCCGACCATCTGCAAAACTGAGGAACCTGTTAGGTTCGGTTAAGGATGATCTCGGTCTGAGGAAACGTGGTGTGTACAAGATTCCTTGTCTGTGTGGGGCGGCATATATAGGTCAGACATGTCGCACAGTACAAGAACGTTGCGATGAACATCAGCGTCGTACACGCCTACGCCAACTGGAGAAGTCGGCAATTCCAGAACACTGTCTGAACACAGGACATCACATGATTTATGAAAAGACGGAAGTTTTATCCCCAGCATCCTCTTTCTGGGATTGCGTCATTAAGGAAGCAATACATATCGGTACAGCTGATAACCTTATCAACAGGGATGCGGGATTTCAATTGAGTACAGCCTGGAACCCTGCATTGGCTGCCGTTAAATCACGACGAGAAAGCAAAAAGCTTTCGATAATAGGCCCGTCATAGCTTTGGCAGTATGTTAGTAAACACAGCGTCAGCGCACTCGCAGAAAGGCCGCTCTGCGTTTCCTGGCAGAGGGCGTTTGAGTCTGGCACCATCTATCTGCAAATTTTTGCGCATGCGTTGTTCCCGCGCCTGCGCAACCTTCACGAGCGTGCTCTATATACAGTGGCGTCGACATGCGGATCTTGTCAGTCGTACCTAGCGACCACCGAGGTTCAACCACCTGATGATGTCGGACAGTTGCTCCGAAGAAATATTGTGGGATTTGCACAACGTCATCCGGCGGCACACCCGTGAAGACTATTTACAACATATCCGCCGGGAAAGCCTGAAGAGTCACACTGGCGAAACAATTTAAATCGGTTGCATCACCAAAACGTGGACCATAGATATCCTAGTGGGAACAGCGTACAGTGGAAGAACTCTGGCAGAGAATACAGGAAACAAAATGAACGCAGATGGGAGCCACAAAATAATGGTGCGTCATGGGGCACAACAGAGAAACTCGTCAACGATCTGACCAAGAAGGAGTGCAATGAATAACAACGGGAATCGGGAACAATCTATTGAAATTAGATCACCTAATCCTGGGAAAGTACGCCAAAATGACATAGAAAGTGAACAATGACTAGGCCAGACGACGGGCACTAGTGAAAATGTGCCCGTAAACCGTCTCGGAAGTAATAACGTAAATATTATAGAATATGAGGATATGAGGGAGATATTACTAGATGGAAAGGAAACTTTACCCAAACAGGAAATAGATCCGGTGGAAAAAGTACAAATTGGAGGAATTAGGGGTACTGCTGTAACAGATAGAGGAAGCCAACTCTAAGCTATTTCAAATAGGCTGATCGCTAAATGCAAGGATTCAGTTAATCCACCGATGCTCACAGTACAAAAACAGAGGTACGAGGTGCGTTAGTTGGAAAGGGTATGGGAATATCGCAACAAACACGTCTAGATTTTGAATGCCAAGGATACCAGAAGACTGCAGATCTATTCATAATACCGAAACCAACAGTTGCTATAATAATCGGTGTAGATTTTCTTTCAGCGCAGAAAGCTATCATTTATCTAGGAAGAGTGGAGTTAACGTTAAGGAAGGAGAATAAAATAAAAATCAGATTTGACGAGAAGGCAATAAAAGCTCAAATTCCGGCGAGCTGTTTAAAACTACAATTCACGGACCAACATGCAGTTCAGAGGAAAGAGTGTAGAAAAAAAATAATGAGAATAGAGCAAAGTGCAAGTCAGAACGTGAGCCGATTAATGAAATTAACAGTAAGATTGATTCGAAACTCGAGAATGTGGAAAACATAGGTAATATGGACAGGCAAGGGTTGGAGCCTGCACTCAAAAATAACGCCGAGATCTTCTTACCTAAGACCAGGTGCATTAAGTGGTATCAATATAAATTTGAAGTAAAGAACCATAATTTCGGGTACCTCCTTATGCCATCCCATGGTCATACAGCGAAAGGGTTTTCGGTGAACTACTAAAAATGGAGGACGAAGATCTGAGTATAACAATCCACTAGGCATAGTAGACAAAAAGGACGGTGGATCTCGACTGGTGTTAGACTCACGCCAAATAAATACCATTATTGTGCCAGAGACGGATCGCCCTGAAAGGCTGGAGGAGCTCCTTCAAAGATTTCCCTGGTTTTCGGTGTTTTCCTCACTTGATTTGCGATCGAGCTTTTGGCAGCTAGAGCCCGATCGTGACTGTCGAAAATACACGGCCTTTATTGCCTCCGGAAGGAGTTTTCAGTTAAAATGGCTCCCTTTTGGATTGAATATATCTTCAGCTGCATTTATCAGGTGTTTTAGTAATCTACTGAGTGAAGCGTTAAAAGAGAAGATCACGTGTTATGTAGACGATATATTGACAGCAGAAAATTCCTGGGAGAGAATAACCAACTCTTAGAGGAAGTGTTAAGCAGTTTGAGAAGGTACGGAGTGACTGTAATATTGATAGGTCTTGTTTTGGGAGTGGTAGGGTTAGCTTTCTGGGACACGTGGTAACAGGAGAAGGGATTAGTGACTACCCAGAGAAGATGGTAGCAATTGCAATGTTTGCCACTCCTACAACCAGAAAACAACTGACAGGGTTTCTAGGGATAATACATTTTTATAAAAAGTTGATCTACGTAGAAACATTAGCTAGTCCCCAACTCTGCCAATTGACCCTGGGTATGGGATGAGTGTGCAGACTTAGAATTCAATAATTTGAAGGCGGCACTCGTCAGTGCTATTTTATCATATCCCGACTTACCACAGAATTTTTGTATGGCCACTGAGAGCACAAAGACCGGTTTGGGAGTCATGTTGTTTCAGGAGTGTGAACAACACAAATTAGTACACAAAACAATCGCCTTTGGTAGCAGGGTATTATCCAAAAGTGAAAGGAATTACTCTGTTACCGAACTTGAAGCCCTTGCAATAGTATGGGGACTTAAAAAGATTAGGTACTTCCTATTCGGTAGAAAAACAAAAGTCTATACGGACCATAGGGCCCTAGAATTTCTCCTAACAGCTAAACGCCCACCTAAGTTACGCACATTTCGGTCCACGAAAATGTTTTATGAAAATGAGGAGTGTCAGCTATTTTAAAAACATGGAGAAACGTATAAGGAAAGTACTATCCATCTGTAAAAATAGACAAAATGCGAATTCCACAACTATAGGGACCCAGGCTATTTTAAAAACATGGAGAAACGTATAAGGAAAGTACTATCCATCTCTAAAAATAGTCAAAATGCGAATTCCAAAACTATAGGGACCCAGGCTCCTTATACCCAATTATTCCTGAGAAACTAAGGGAAATGGCAGCGACGGATTTAATGGGACAAAGCACCGAGGAGCCATCAATATATATTGGTAGTATTGGAGCTGACATCCAAATTTTTGACGTTGACACCACTAAAAAGGGCGACTGGTGTGTCTGTGAGTAGTGCCTTATGCAGGGCCTTCATAAACGAAGTGGGAAATATAGATTGTATTATCTCAGGTTAAGGACCTCAATATACCTGTAAATCTGAGGTATGGAAAAGAACACTAAGAAGGCATTAAATAAAGCCCATATTTATTAACATATTTCATCCGAGTTCGAACCACGCGAGAGAACGAGGAAAGAATTGGATAATTTATGTAGACTTTACTGTGGAAAGAACCATGCTAGCTGGGATGTATTTCTTAAAGATTTGCAAGATGTGATAAACGAGCTCCCCAAAAGGACTACATTGATGCCACCTATGATGATTCTGAAGAATAGGGACCCTCCAGATAAAATTCGAGGACTGATCGATTTTCCACAATGCACGTGCCGACAATACAAGGTCATAGTGGAAGATTCTCTGCGTAATATGTGGGTCGCTGGAGGGAAGCTCAAGGTGCTTACAGACCAAAAGGCGCACGTAAGGGAATCTGTAGTTGGACAAAAGGTCTTAGTTAAGTCGTATAAGTTGTCAGATAGACAAATGAAGGTATGTCAAAAGATCTTCAAGAGATCAGCGACCCTGTACATATAAGAAGAGCAGCGCACGCAAATGCAGTTGAAATTGAGACTGTGACACCAGGAAAATCTTTGGGATTCCTTCATGTGAGCCATCTCAAGCGATTTATGGAAGAATAAATTGAGTTTCAATGGCGAAAGTAAAGTACATTGTATATAGAGAGCAAATTACGTTAAGTTATTGCACTTAAGGGATATGTAGATTTATCAATATTTTCTGTGCTATTATCATTTTACAAGAGGTACAACAGTGCATAAAAAGGCAGGACGTCGAGAGTGAGAAAATTAGGATGTTTCTTTGTTTTGGCTATAACTTTGTGCACAATAGGCTGAGCGTACAATTCACACGGTGTTCGGAGCGTAAGATGTGCTATCTGTCCATGAAGGAATAAAGTAAAGATGAGGAAAGTGTGGTACTGCAAAAAATAAATAAATAAGTAAATAAAAATAAAGTGTTACAAAGATGTGTGAATAGGTGAGTTTATTACCCAGTTGACGAGGAACGTATTAGCAGAGAATGTCATTATTTTGGAATGATTTTAGAACTACTTCATGAAATGAGTGTCTGTTTTCCATGTTTAGCAACGCCATCACAAATGAGTGACTTGCTAGTAGTGGGTTGCGGTGATACGCAGGTGTGTTATCCAAGTATGATTTGTCTTCTTTCAGAGAAACGAGAGTTCGCTAGGTAGCCTGCTCCATGTGGATACGCAAGAGTGCACCATTATTTCTATATGGAAGTGTTGTATTTATACTGTACAGAGAGACAGAATAATTTTGTACATGGTGGCCAGTTCTACAGAATGCCATATGAGCTCACCAAAATATTGTTTCAGTGTCATAGTGACATGAAATGTAAGTGTTATAAGGGGATATAGACATGTAAAAAATTAATAAAGGAAAGTAAGAAATGCTATTTGTTCAAAGCACATAACATCATTGGTAACACATAAGGGGATGGCAGTCGTGCTGATGAGCAGTGATTTTATATAATGTCCTAAGATCTCTGTATTTGCAGGTACCATTAGTAAAATAAAATGTAACTTCATTAACATAAAAGGAAGAGTTAAAGACAGATAAAGGTAATAGCAGCAGCTCCTGAGAAAGGACAGCGACAGAGAAGGTATTACTGAGTAAAAACATGAAAGAAGGTACGTGACAGTGTGGTTGAAAAAGGTATCAGTATTTTTGTACTAAACTTGCTATGTAGTTTATTACAGTCCACAGGAAACACGCTGAAGCTTGAAATGAAGAAGAGGCCTGCCTAATCATTCATTCGTGTATGTTTTGTGCAGATGTGCACTTTATTGTTCACAGATGTTCATGATGACATCCACGACGAAACCAAGCGCCATGAGATCGGACGATCTTATGATATCCAATGAAAGTGTAGTACATTGAATAGGGTTGTAGTTATGTTAGTATAAACATCCTAGTGTCCAGTAGTTTAACAAGTAATATTTGCAGTTATTAACATTTGGATCTGCTGATGATCATAATTCTACTGTTATGTGTATTTTTTCATAGGTATACAGGTGCCAACAGATATTTAATAATTAAATTACATAGGTTGAGGAATATGTTCTTTTATAATTAACATTAACTTTGTACATGAAATTTTGATGAGAATAATAACAGTAAATAAGTGAGTGTCTTGGCTGATTGTAAAACATGCACTCACTGGTGAGTGCGTATTTAAAAAAAAATATTTCATGACAGAAACACGTCAGTGGATTTGTGTTACGTATTGTATAGTATTTGTGCAAATCAGAAGTAATTTATGTATTAGTGGGTAAAGGATTAAAAAAAAAAAAAGCTTTGCGGGACACACTGGAAGTAACAACATGATGCGCAGAGGGAACAGGAGACTAAAGGCACAGTTGCAGAGAAAATCTGAAGCAAGGCACGCCTTTGGTAAGCCAAAGCCATGTCGCGGACATGGGCAAACAGCACAGCTATTCAAATGCGGATACCTGAAGACCTCGGGTGGCAGATGACTCCTAAGCTGGTTGTATGCAGCAATCCTCAGCAAACCTGCCTGGTCGGGTCAAGATGGGTGTATAAACGGCCACTAATGGCTCATCTCCACTAATGTATTACACGATGGGGACGAGATAAGCAAATTGCACACATGATACAGTCAGCTAATCCTACAGCGCAACTGCTAATAGCTGTACGGAACTGTTAACTCTATTAGCTTTTCCTTCTGCTGTTCTCTGCCAGACATAGACTGATAACCACCATAATCTGTAGCAGTCACCTGACTTCTGAGAAATCTGAGTCACACACAACGACTCAGGTTCAATGTATAATGTCACTAAACTGATAACGTACCTGTTCACAGTTGCTGGTATCCTTATCCAAAATGCAATATTTATATCAAGAGAAAGAAGCCACATGGAGAGCAGAAGAGTAGGAACACTAATATAGTAAAAATAAGAAACATGAAGAACTCAAGACTACATACCATTACACTTCACAGATCCTACCTGACTGTACCTCCCTCATACTGTGAGCAAATTCGACGACAACTTGGCTGTTTCAAAACATACACCAACTTACCTTGCTGTACACTCCAAGAATCCTCCCACATCATGAACTCTGCGAGAGACTTGTAACCTGATGGGATCAACAATGCACTGAGGGTCCAAAGACTGACTTGCAAAGCCACCATGACCGATCTCAAACAAGTTCAAAAATTGTTCAAATGGCTCTAAGCACTATGGGACTTAACATCTGAGATCATCAGTTCCCTAGACTTACAACTACTTAAACCTAACTAACCTAAGGACAACACACACATCCATGCCCAGGGCAGGATTCGAACCTGCGACTGTAGCAGCAGCACGGTTCTAGAACCGCTCGGCCACAGTGGCCGGATTCAAGCAAGTGTTGAACCAGTCTTCACTTACTAAACTTAACAAAAACCGTAGCTTCCGTCCCCATACACAAATGAAGATGAAAGTCTGTTGTGAAATACGAATCATTGTGTGACTCTTGATAAAAAAAAGGGTATATAATTTGATGAAAATTGAACAGTTACACCCACAAACTAACAGTTTCCGATATATTTATCATTTTTGTAAACATCTTGTACTTATTTTCCAGGGTAATCTTAAAAAAATATTTATTTATTTACGTAAAATTATTGTTTGTCATTCTCTCTGATAATGATTCTATGTGCTTCATTGTTTTTAAATATTTGTGTATTTAATCATCTAAAATTATTCTTTGTCATTTTCTTTGATTTTGATGCTGTGGGTTTCAACGTTTTAATGTATTACATTTTTATACATTGTCAACAAGACCATTAGTTAAAACTGGTGGTCGATCCAAATTCTTATTACAAGTATTAGTTGTCACAGTACATGTAAATTCAATCTGTCACAAAACGCTTTAGAACATAAGATTTTTGAAATTTTTAAAGAGCGTACACATTAGGGAAACACTAGACTTGGACAATCAGTTTGCGAAATGATTTTTTTTTAATGGAATCCTGGAGCATAAATATGACCATATAAACATTCCGCAAGATGTTTCACAAAATTTTATGTAATTATATAATGACCAATAGATAACCTCTAGAATAACTGACATAACTACTTGTTTTGCATATTAATGTCTAAATGAAGCACATGTAATTTATTGGACGACCACCTTGAAAAGATTAGGATACTTTAATATTTCCTGTCTCAACCTATGTCTTAGGGATGGATGAATGACAGGGAGCATGGGCCTCAAGTCTAAGGAATGATGGGAACTGCCATTTTAGAAAGAGCATAAGAAATTTGTGCTATTACTTAAATATCTTTTGATAACATGGGTTATTATGTGTGTTATTGTGTATTCCAATTGTCATGTCTCGAAAAATTGTTGCAAACATAAGGAGCAGACACATTAAATTAAACATGTAGTAAATAAATTTATGACAGTAAGCCCATGAATGAACGCAGAATGACTGTAGAAGAACACATCATGATTCAATTGTTCCTTGCCCACGTATTCTTATTGGTTCATTGTTCAGAAAATTGATGGTTATATTAATTTGTACTGGATGAGATAATAATATAGGAATTACCCCATCCTAGTACAAAACACTTCATTAGGTGTGGTATTGTATGGTGGCTATAATTTCGCACCATACAAGCACTCATCTACACAACTGCCGTAACTTAAAACCAGAACTAGGTATCGTTTGATAGGCTGTACATCGCATATATGAATATTTAAAGAAGACTTATATAGTCACGTACAACTTGTAAAAAGTTGCTAACGCTTACTGCATGAAAGGTGATGGATTGTCTTTACCATCAAAACGGCATAATGAATAATTGCCTATGCTAGCAGAGGTTGGAACGCCAGTGGAAATGAAAAGGCAGGCATAACTCAGATCCTGGGTGGAGAAGCCCGCACACGTATCTTGGTCGTGTCAGAAACAGGAAGTAGCCTAAGACAGACGGTCGGGGCACCTATAACACTGAAGCACAATAGAGTGGCAGCTAGCCGATATTGTAGCTAGGCTGGAAGGATAACTGGAAAATCTGAAAATATTGGATGCAGCAGAGAGGAACAAGAAAGCCTTACCTTAGAAATCTTTGTGTTGTTTCCGAGGATTCTTACTCTGAGAAGCGTACCATTGTATGTATTCCTATTTAATGGGGATAGGTATTACCTTGCAAATTTTCCGTGCTGGACGACAAAAGACTAAAATAGGGTTGGTCAGCGTTGGGAAGAATCTGTAGAGCAGGAGAATGCTCCGTGGTGTCGAGAATATGATTCGCCTTCTGCAGTTACGAGGGAGGGGAGCCGAGCTTTGCTGGCAAACCAGCGGTGGAGAGAAAGAGGATTCTGTTTTGAGCACCCTTGTCTGACGTTTAGTTTCAGATAACTCCAACTAGCCAATTGAATAGCAAGAACTGAATTTCGCAACTTCGGCTGTTTTCTACGTTACACTAACACAGCAATTTCAATATAAGTTACATTTGAAGATAGGAACTTGTTTTCTAACGACAACAATATATTTTAATAAATATTTTTATAGGCCTAACTGTATAATTTTCAAAGAAGACAACATAGAAGAAATGAGAACTTCCAAAGAAGCAATAATAAGCGAGATATGGTATCTTAACTGCGCATCGGTTTCCTGAAACGTTGATTTCGAATTATTCCTTACAGAAAATATCTCTACGCGAAATATTTATCTCTGTTTTCGTCAGCCATGTATAAGTGACGCTCAGAGTAACGAAGTACAGAAAAATACAACTTAAAAAAGCAATACTTTTATGACGGCTTGAAGTCTGCTGGAGACACTTTTAGTGAGGTGTCTGAATTTCTGTGGAGGAATGAGAGCACATTCTACCTAATGACCGAAAACCAGAGAAGATAGTGATGGACGCTGAGGCTTGGAGCGAGGTAGACGTTCTAGCTCTTCCCAAAGGTGTTCCATTGGGTTACGGTAGGGACTCTGAGTGGATCAGTCCATTACATAAATCTCATTGCCCACAAACCATTGCTTCCCAGTTATTGCTTTATGACTGGCTGCATTCTCATGCTGTTGCCATCATCGTACCTGAACTTTTTCTCTACAGAGTGTCCTATAAGGCACTCCCTATTTTTAAACAGTCATAATTTCTTTATTTATGAAACAATTTTCTTAGAACTACTTTTGTTATAACCAGCACTCCGTGAGGTCTTGTTTAACATCCTCTTTCTTGTTTCAGTTGATAAGAAAACCGACTATTTTGGCTGTGGAAGATCGCGCCAAAGTAGCAGCTCGTTATGAGGTCTCGGGAACTGTGGTGCATGCACAGAGGTGGTGGACGGCTAAACGAGGTATTCATGAAACATGTAATGCAAAAATAGTTAAAACTTGCTATTCCAGATTACTAACGAAAGGGAGTGTCGCCGATGCGAGAAGATCAGAAAGACCATCAACTTCGAGAACAGAGATTTTTCACAGAGATCTTGAAATGTTCACAAGGAGCCTTAAGAAATCACTCCCTCAAGGACATCGTGAAAGTGGTCTTTCACGTTTCTTAAGACAGCTGTAATTTTTTACGCCATGGAAGCCACATTATGTGCAGCAATTGTTTGCTGGAATGGAGTTTGCAGAAATTTTCTTGGCTTGGAATAATGATTGGCCTGAGCTTTTTGAGAATTGTCTCTGGACTGATAAGGTAGTTTTTCACATTGAAGGATTTGTATACAGGCATAACTGTCATTATTGGGCAGCCGAAAACCCGCATGAATGTGTAGAAAAAGCAGGTGTGGTATCGCATCATACGAAGCTGTTGGTTCTTTCTTTCTGCGGAACACAATGAATGGCGAAATATATCTGGAAATCTGGAAATGCTGTAAGCTCGTGTATGGCCTGTAATTTCACAACAGAACAACCCACAGCTTCACTTCATGCAGGACGGAACTCCTGCACATTTTGCAAATGATATCTCCTTCATCATTCCTCTGGTTGTTGATTTAGGAAACGTGGCGCATATGAATGGCCTGTAACAGAAATCTGATCTCTTTTGTTGACAGCAGTTCTACTGGTCAAAAATGTTTCTTCTGAATTTCTGTACTTGTACCGTCACAAATAAAACATAATGACTGTATCAGTTGTAGTTATTGACACTTAGATCCAGTCAGTTCCCAGGTAAGACCCTTAGAACGATCTTAATAAATTATTTCATTTCCGAATTGTCCCATTATATTTTACAGTGGTGAGGTGGGCAGCAGAATTCTGTGGTATCGGAAAACCTCAGTTGTTTGGATATAAATAATTTAACAGAAAGAGATACATGGTCTTTATATTCTCCTGACAATCGTGAGATATGGCACTTAGAACGATTTCTACTTCCACTCTTTAAATGGATGCAGAATTGCAGAGCCTTGCAAAGGATGCACTAGGACTGCATGAAATCAGTCTTGGGACTGAAGAGCACAACAACCCATACTAATGTCAACCAATTCAGTACCTTACAGAGCTGTAACTCCCTCGTACTTAACGTGCATATCCAGTACTCTAAAAAATAACACAAAATGGGGTGGTACTTTGAACAATTGTGTGTTAGGGTTCATTCTCGCGGTGGGGTATACAGTTCCGGGGGATGGAATGACGGGAGAATTGTATATTTGTCGATAGTGCGAAATACCACACTGGGACCATACATCCAGAATAATGAGGCATAATACCTGTTGGTATCAGTCATAATGTTTTGGTTTCATTGTGAAGAAACATGTGTGGAGTCCTGCAGCCACCGACATCTTGGGACAAACTCCTGCAGGTATCCAATTTAAGAAACTGAATTTTCGTCTATGGGGTTTCGAAACCAAGATCTAGGATGTAACATCGTCAGTGAGAAGTAATGAGGTAATTAGTTCATGAAAGCAGCAAAATTTGAAAAAAAATTGATGCGACTGAGAATCAGACTTGGTCATCTCGGTCGTAGTCCCAATAGGCAGATGGAATGAGAAGTCACTGAAACTTTCAAAACATGAAAATGTTCCAACAGACTCAAAAAAACTGCTGTAATTGAAAAACATAACTCAGGACACATCACATAGATTCCAGTAGTTTCGAAAAGACGGTAAAGTACGGATAAAGAGCGAAAAGAGGGTCCGTCCGTCTGTTCACTATTGTAACGTCTGATAAATAGTTAGTTACTGAACATTTCCATTAAAAGTTTAGGAATTAGGGAAGGGTAAAAAGAAGAACCATGTCTTGAATCAAACCTAGTACCTCGCAGCTGCTGATCTTCGTCTGACGTCAGGAAAGAGAGTTCGTCCAGAAATACCGTGGAGGTGACCGTTAGTAGATCCTGATTTAGGTTTTTCTTGCTTTCATCAAATCACTGTGGCTAGATACCGCCACAGTTTCTTTGAATACGTCATAGCCGAATTCCTCGACTTTCTTAGGTAAATCAAGTTGGTACAATTACTGAAACGTGTAGCAGAATATGCGGTAATGATACTGGGCCTACAATACAGATTTGTTGGATGGGTGTGGCGCTGGCTAGAGTGAGTCACAGTTACATTAGGATTTTCTTAATTTCCCTCACAATGTCATGATTAACTTGATCAATCTTTTGACTATTTCATTATAGAACGTAACGAATTATATTCATCTCATTGCTGACAGCTCTATGTTCGGTATAACTCTGGTGCGTAATGCTGCGTTCGTTATTGCTTAATCGTAAGTGAATGCTTTCGTTTATGTTTCTGCTAGTTTCTGTCCTATTAGCTTAATGTGGATAAAAATATTTCTTTGAGTCATATGGAAGAAACCTTGAACGTAATCTTTCAGAGCGACCAACGACATTGATTAGTGCAACGACAGTTGTTTAATGAATGAGCGTTCGTAAACGCCGCATCAATGAAGTGTTTAACAAATTTTCGTCTCGTTTCTTCCGTTATTGTGTGAGTGTGCATGTCTGCATCACACACACACACACACACACACACACACACACACACACACACATGAGCGCGCGCTAATGCGCGCACACGCAGACCTGTTCTCACACACAGAGAGCGAGCGAGATACGGCGCCCCTAACAAGGAATCCCGGCTCCCAGTAGACGCCGACTTTAGAACGGGTGTGCCCTTCTGCCAACAGATGGCAGCGCGCTGCAGGACTGCGCCACCGTTAAAATTCACGCTCTCTGAACTTGAAAAACTTCGCGAGTTTATTCTTGATGTGTAACAAACCCTGTCCGAAAACGACTGCAGCAAGGACATCGCAGAGGTAACACCACTTCTCTAATCAGTGAGACGTGAACTCTTTATACTGATATACGAAACGCAGATTTGAAAACAAATTAGGAATGCGTATTAATAAATTCGGCAAATATGCGGCGAAATAATTAAATTTAGATGGACGTTAGAGGCTTGCTGTGTGGTTGATTGAAGGCCATGATTAATACGAACGTTTTCTCGATTTATACGTGCTTTACTCCGTCGAAATGTGTTAATCCGGAAGACTATCGACACAGTTTTTATGTATGTCTGTCTGTGATACTGCCATAAAGATCTGCGTAAAAATTACTTCGCATGGTTCTGTTACAAATACCTATTTTCGTACACGGCAATTCTAGGTGCGGCTGTGTGAACGCGAAAGAAACTGAAACTTATTTCGAACACTTCTTTTCCTTAAGTCGGGAAACGACTGAAATTTAGAATATGCTAATGAGTATACTATACACGCAACACTAAAAGGATTTAAATATCGCTTCTGCAACTTTTTTATGTTAGCGTCTAAAACGAGTAACTGCCGTAATATTCCACTTTCATGACAACCTTCAGTTTCGTACATTTTGAAATGCCTTGTTCGAGCAACATTATCTGTATCTCCGCTGATATTTCATACTGACCGGAAGATACTCTTACCCCCAGGTTCTCCTAACAGGTTGGTTGCAATGCGATGTACAGACAGAGTGACATACTGTGCTCTGGGAGTCGCACTGAAAGCCAATGCGTTCATAACACTGGTCTGTTCCAACATTTTTCAAAGTTAGGGGTCATATTCATTGTATTACCTTTTTATTCCCGTCAAATTGAAGGTGTTACTTCCACTCTGTAAAATGGAGCGTGAGCAGCGAAAATGGAGTTTAAATCGTAAATGCATTGTCACAAATTAAAGGAGCCGTGACTGAAATCGGAACGGAAACAAAATTATAAATAATAAGGTGAAATCGCGTTGCGTATTTCTCTGTTATTCATTGTTAAATTGCATCTCTAATAGCAAGTTGTATTAAAATGTAACCCGCCCTTGTTTGGCAGAGAGTACAGGAATTTTTAACGCACGCCGCATCGCTCTACTTGCATTAACGGACGTGTAGCGACAATGAGCTGTTAGTGAAATCGGCACGTGCGGAAATAAAATGATAAATAATAAGGTGAGATATGTGCGTCGCTGCCAGCTGTCATTTGGCTGCGACGGCTCGGAATGTGCGGACATTTTTGTCGCTGCTACACTGGCGAGTCGAGCGAGGGGGAGCGAAAATTTTATCTCGCTGTTCCGAGGCGCATCGATTAAACAAATAGCGGCGTTGCAAACAGATTACTAGTACAGCAGTCAGACAAATACTCTAAAGAGCTGATTTAAATATTTTACCCTTTTTCCCGGATCCGAGTAGTGAAAAGGACGCGCTCTCATCGGTGACAGAGTGCAGCACGATTACCACACACATTGACTGTTCGAAAGTATCCAGACATCCCTTTGTAATGTGGAACTGACCACTAGATATCACGAGAGGCGGTACCGCCGGTATAAAAGGAAGCGGGAAGTACTGTGTCGTCAGCAGAGAAGCAACAACAATAGAATTGGTAGGTAAGGTTTTTGTCGTTTCTGCGTGATTTTTCTTTCTTTCTGATGATGAGTCATAAGAGTCGAAACCTGTAGACTGTTGTACATCCAGTGTGATCAGTATAATGTTGAATAAATATCTTACAAAACAGTTGCCGCGCTTCATATTCCACATAAAAAGGCATTTTTATTGCAGTATTTATTAATTAATTACGTGGATCGCGTTCATAGTGCTTCATCAGATTAACTGCAAAAGATAAGAAACTAATTATTACGCAAAAGTTCTGATTCGCGGACCTATCTAAACCATTAAGAGGGCGACTGAGCTAATGGCGAGACGACGCAAGGATACCTTAAAAAGGCAACGGAGAGAGGATTAATTAGAATTAAAATCCATGTTCGCTGTCAGGTTAGTCAGTATTAAAACCATGGCAAAAAACGGGTGGAATCGATCTTCCACTAAGATAAAAATCCTGAAACAATGAAAAAACGACCCCTAGTATTCGTGATGAAGGAGGTAAATTATGTTGTTGTCGTGGTCTTCAGTCCTGAGACTGGTTTGATGTAGCTCTCCATGCATACAGTAGAGCTGCATGCCCTCGGGAAAAATTACGGCCGTAGTTTCCCCTTGCTTTCAGCCGTTCGCAGTACCAGCACAGCAAGGCCGTTTTGGTTAATGTTGCAAGGCCAGGTCAGTCAATCATCCAGACTGTTGCCCTTGCAACTACTGAAAAGGCTGCTGCCCCTCTTCAGGAACCACACATTTGTCTGGCCTCTCAACAGATACCCCTCCGTTGTGGTTGTACCTAAGGTACCGCTATCTGTATCGCTGAGGAACGCAAGCCTTCCCACCAGCAGCAAGGTCCATGGGTCATGGGGAACGGAGGTAAATTATATAAACAACAATAAAATGACTATTAAAATGGTGATTAGCAAAATAATAATAATCGAGTGTTAAAAATCTTCAGATAAGTGGTTTAAAAGGAACAGATAAAACCAACGAAATTATGAAATAAGGATGAGGAGGGGAAAAGGGGGGGGGGGATAAATGGGTCGAGAGAGAGAGAGAGAGAGAGAGCGTAGGGAATATAGGAGGGTGAAGAAGGGAGGGGGAACAAGAGGGTAGGGAATGTAACGTAAGTAGTGGGGGTGAGGGAAGAATAGGAAACGGCTTGGGAAAAAAAAAAGTTCACGGACAAACATAAGTGAACACGAAACAGTAGTGGGGGACCAAATGCGTAAGAGGCACGAGAAACAAACACAGAATAAATCTGAAACTAAATCAAGAAAACTTTGCCAAAGCTGACATCGTGGTATCACAACTGGTTTGAATTCAGAAGTAAAACGTGGGAGCCCTACCCATTCGTCACCACAGTCAATACAGTTGCATATTACCGTCATTCCACCCATAATTTTGTCACTGCTAAACACCTTCGCGCTGAAACAATAACTTATAATAGTAACTTATAATATTCCTGATACATTTGTTAAATAAACTTCGCCTAATCAAGTAGATACTGTAGGAAGCAGGGTTAATAAACGAACTTTTATTTACATTTGAAAGCCAACATGAAACGTTGCTGTAATGTGACTCTTCCTTCCAAAAACTTCTGTGAAAGCTGTTTATGTGGGGTTAACACCTCATGCAGTTAACAAAATGAAACACATCCGCGAACGCCACATTAGCAGTGACTCGGCCACTGCGGCCGAGCGGTTCTAGGCGCTTCAGTCCGGAACCGCACTGCTGCTACCGTCGCAGGTTCGAATCCTGCCCCGGGCATGGCTGTACGTGATGTCCTTAGTTTAGTTAGGTTTAAGTAGTTCTAAGTCTAGGGAACTGATGACCTCAGATGTTAAGTCCTATAGTGCTTAGAGCCATTTGAACCATTAGCAGTGGACGAATGGCAGAAAGCGAATAACAATAATTCTCTGCTCTATTCTCAGCCCGAACTCTCCTTTTAGGGGCGACACCATGCTTGTTGCCTGTGTGAAGAACGTGAATGCTTCTTCGGCTTAATACTGAGGAGAATGTTGCAACCATTCCTCTAATATGGGGTGCAAATACATATATAACAGTTTATAATGTTGCTGCCAAATCTCAACAGTCTTTACTATTGGTGGACGTTACACAGGGCCTAGTGGGGGTGGCAATGCTCTGGACTGGACAGACGGAAATTTCGTTGAGATGGTACGAACTGCTCATGGGAAACGAAAAGACGGGATTCTTGTTGACGTCCATACTGAACTGATACGTCTCACAGTTTAGTGGACCCTTGATGTTTTTGGGTTTCCTATGGCTTTTTGTAGGGATTCGTGACAGGAAATCACTTTAGAACACTGCGAGTGGGTCACCACGACTTGTCCCTGGAACATCCCAGCACTGCCGCCCGTGCCTTAAGGAAAGCTACTCTGCCGCATTAGGCAAGGGACACATATAATGCTAGAAATCACTTACTTAGATGAGAACCTGCAGCCTTCTCCCAACAGTTTGTGCCGTCCGCTTTCATTTAGCGAAGTGAATGTAACTGAACTGATATAGAATCGTGAAGTGAAATTCAATTGAATTCTTGGACCACATAATAAGCGTTCTCATAGACGCCATAAGGCAGAGAAAATTATGCATCAGCAGAAGTGCTGACACGTAACGTGATCTTACTTACGTTGTTCATTTGTCAACTCGTTTATCATGCATACTGTTCACATTAATTCACACTGTCTAAGTACATATTACTCATTGATGTGCATGTCTACAAATATACTACAACGATACGTACGTGTGCCGAAATGAAAGTGAGCAAGTTACAAATGTTCTTGGCGGGCTACCATGTGCAAGTATCGTTTGGAAATAGTTTTAAAAGCTTAAACCAGTCTTTAGTGGACGTTAATAAACTTTTAGTTTTGACAAAAGGTTCACACTCTCTGTGAAACCGTGGTTTTAAACTTTAACAAATTCTTTATGGCTTTGGAACCTAGAGGAAAGAAAATGATTTTTATCTTCAGTTTAAAGCTCACCTTATGTGTCCATGTTTGCTGCAATAACTGCGTTTTAAGAAAAGTTACACCCAGAACAAATAAAATTTCCTACGTTTTCTCGCCGTACATGTTTCAGTGGAGGTTCTCCATCATCAAAGGTTTTTTTAGTAACAGGTAGTATGTTGTATGAGAATGCGTATAGCCTTGTGATTGTGTTTACGACATTCCACATAATTGAACTTAATATTTGTCAGTATTACAAATACTGTTCCTCATATAGCTGTCGATCATCTGCAGTACAGCAGATATTTCAGTATGGTTTCCCGTCTGCATCTAACGAGAATCTCATTGCTTGCTACTCCGCTGTATGTAAACAATGCTATATACTCGATGCGAGGTGGCGTGTGTGGCCAAACGTAGCAGGCAGCCGCACTGTAGGTGAAGCCAAAGCGGAGTTGTATCTATTGAGAGACCAGACTTACCTAAGGTTTCCGTGGAGGTTGAGTAGCTTCGTCAGTTGTTACACGGGCAGTGGTCTGGATGACTGGTCTGACCTTACAATATTAGCCAACATGGCCTTGCTATGTTGGAACTACTAACAGCTGCCGGCCGGTGTGGCCGAGCGGTTCTAGGCGCTTCAGCTGGAACCGCGCGACCGCTGCGGCTGTAGGTTCGAATCCTGCCTCGGGCATCGATGTGTGTGATGTCCTTAGGTTAGCTAGTTTTAAGTAGTTCTAAGTTCTAGGGACTGATGACCGCAGATGTTAAGTCCCATAGTGCTCAGTGCTACTTGAACCACTTTACTAACAGCTTTATAAAGATTCCGTAGAAATATTGGAACACGTGAGGCAATACTGACCCTACGACTTATCTTAGAAGATAGATTAAGGAAAGGTAAACCTACGTTTCTAGCATTTGTAGACAGAGAAAGCTTTTGTCAATGTTGACTGGAATACTCTCTTTCAAATTCTGAAGGTGGCAGGGGTAAAATACAGGGAGCGAAAGGCTATTTACAAAAAAATGGTTCAAATGGCTCTAAGCACTATGGGACTTAACATCTGAGGTCATCAGTCCCCTAGAACTTAGAACTACTTAAACCTAACTAACCTAAGGACATCACACACATCCATGCCCGAGGCAGGATTCGAACCTGCGACAGTAGCGGTCGCGCGGTTCCAGACTGAAGCGCCTAGAACCGCTCGGCTAGACCGGCCGGCGACTATTTACAATTTGTACAGAAACCAGATGGAATTTGTAAGAGTCGACGTACATGAAAGGGAAGCAGTGGTTGGGAAGGGAGTGACACGGGGTTGTGCCTCTCCACGATGTTATTCAATCTCTATATTGAGCAGGCAGTGAAGGAAACAAAATAAAAGTTCGTAGTAGGTATTAAAATCCATGGAGAAGAAATAAAAACTTTAAGGTTCGCCGATGACATTGTAATTCTACCACAGAAAGCAAAGGACTTGGAAGAGCAGTTGAATGGAGGATAATGGAATGTAGTCGAATTAAGTCGGGTGATGACGGAATTGGATTAGGAAATGAGACACTTAAAGTAGTGAAGGAGTTTTGCTATATGGGGACCAAAATAACTGAAGATGGTCGAAGTAGAGAGGATATAAAATGTAGACTGGCAGTGGAAAGGAAAGCGTCTCTGAAGAAGAGAAATTTGTTAACATAGGGTATAGATTTAAGTGTCAGGAAGTTGTTTCTGAATGTATTTGTATGGAGTGTAACCATGTATGGAAATGAAACATGGACGATAACTAGTTTGGACAAGAAGAGAATAGAAGCTTTCGAAATGTGGTGCTACAGAAGAATGCTGAAGATTAGATGGGTAGATCATATAACTAATGAGAAGGTATTGAATTGTGGCACAAATTGAGTAGAAGAAGGGATCGGTTGGTAGGACATATTCTGAGACATCGAGTGATCACCAATTTAGTATTGGAGTGCAGCGTGGAGGGTAAAAATCATAGAGGGAGACCAAGAGATAAATACACTAAGCAGATTCAGAGGGATGTAGGCTGCAGGCTGCAGTAAGTACTGGGAGATGAAGAAGCTTGCACAGGATGGAGTAGCATGGAGAGCTGCATCAAAACAATCTCAGGACTGAAGACCACAACAACAACAACAACAACGTATAAAGAGGATTTATTTGTTGAGGACATTCAGCTTTGCGTTATGGTTAAATGATGACGACATCATCTTGGGTAAAATATTCTAGAGATAAAATATTCCCCCTCTCGGCGGAGACTGCGGGAAAAATAAAACCAGCGTTCTAAGACTCGAAGCGTGGCAAAAGTTGGATCCTTTAATCAGGTGGTAGGTCAGAGAATCTTTTTTTTTTTTGTTTTGGTTTGAGGGTACAAAACTGCTATGGTCATTAGCGCCCGGTCCGTGACTTAGTAAAAACCGAAAATGGAAACCAGCAGAAATGGGAACGAAACTCAAAAAATTGGAGAAACTAAAAGCACAAGGAATGCTTAAAATCCACTACAGAAAGGGGTTGGTGGTCCCCAAAAAAAGCTTCAAATGACTGACGTCATTTCACTGGCACTAATAAACTCGAGAACGCGATCGGCTGAGCGCGTGTCATCTGCTAAAATTGACGATATATCAGGCGACAGCTGTAGACGGGCGCGTAACGGAGTAAAATAGGGGCACTCAATTAAAAGATGTCTTACCGTCCACAGCTGAGAGCAGTGGGGACAGAGTGGGGGAGGGTCGCCGCTTAAAAGATGTCGATGGCTAAAAAGACAGTGCCCTATCCGGAGTCTAGTTAAAATTACCTCCTCCCGACGACGCGTTCGGGAGGAAGAGGTCCAAGCACAAGGAAGAGCTTTCACGTCCCGCAATTTATTATGGGGAAGTGACGACCAATGTGCGTGCCATAAAAGAACAACTCGACGACATAAAACGCTCCGTAGATCGGTGAAGGGAATCGATTGAATAGCTGGCCGAAGAAGAGAGACTGCAGCCTTGGCCGCTATATCGGCCGCCTCATTTACACAGATACCAACGTGTCCCGGGAGCCAGAGGAACGCCACCGAGACGCCCCCCAGGTGGAGCAAGCGCAGACAGTCCTGAATCCGGTGGACCAGAGGGTGGACAGGGTAAAGAGCTTGGAGACTGAGGAGAGAGCTGAGAGAATCTGAGCAGATAACATACTGTATCCGCTGATGGCGGCGGATGTAGTGGACAGCCTGGAGAACAGCATAAAGCTCCGCAGTATTAACCGAACACTGGTCGGAAAGCCGAAATTGATTTGGGGTGTCGCCAACAATATAGGCACTCCCTACACCTAACGATGTTTTCGAGCCATCAGTGTAAATAAATGTTGCTTCCTTCATTTGTGCACATAGAGCAGCATGCCCGACGATAAACAAGTGAAGGGGTACCATCTTTGGGAAATTGACAAAGGTCACGGAGCAGGCAGATCCGGGGACGGAGCCAAGGCGGTGCTGTACCCCAAGTTGTCAAGAAGGTTTTAGGAAAGCGGAAGGAAAGAGGATGGAGCAGTTGACGGAAGCGGACTCCCGGTGGTAGTAGGGAGGAGGGGCGGCCTGCATACTCTACATCCAAAGAGGCGTCGAAAAAAATGTCATGGGCTGGATTAGCAGGCATGGAAGGCAGATGGCTAGCATAACGACTCAGAAGGACAGCTCGCCGATTGGACAGCGGAGGTTCAGCAGTCTCAGCATAAAGGCTTTCCACAAGGCTGGTGTAAAAAGCTCCAGACACTAAACGTAACCCACGGTGGTGGATAGAGTCGAGACGCCGAAGAATAGACGGCCGAGCAGAGGAGTAAACTATGCTTCCATAGCCCAATTTCGAGCGCACTAAGGCGCGATAGAGGCGGAGAAGGACCACTCGGTCCGCTCCCCAGGAGGTACCATTCAGGACACGGAGAGTGTTGAGGCATCGCAGACAGCGAGCCGAAAGATAGGAAACATGGGAGGACCAGCACAGTTTTCTGTCAAACATAAGACCCAAGAATTTAGCGACGTCCGAAAACGGAAGGTTGACACGTCCTAGATGTAAGGAGGGTGGAAGAAACTCCTTGCGTCGCCAAAAATTAACACAAACGGTCTTATTGGGAGAAAAGCGGAAGCCTGTTCCGATGCTCCAAGAGTGGAGGCGATCGAGACAGCCTTGAAGACGTCGTTTGAGAAGGCTGGTCCGTTGAGAGCTGTAGTAGATCGCAAAATCGTCCACAAAGAGGGGGCCTGAGACATCGGGAAGGAGACAGTCCATAATTGGATTTATGGCAATGGCAAACAGTACAACACTTAGCACGGAGCCCTGGGGTACCCCTTTTTCTTGGGAGAAAGTACGGGAAAGAGTAGTGTTCACCCACACTCTAAATGTGCGCTCTGCCATAAATTCGCGAAGAAATAGTGGCAGCCGACCTCGAAAGACCCCAAGAGAACAGTGTGCGGAGGATGCCGGTCCTCCAACAGGTATCGTATGCTCTCTCCAGATCAAAAAATATTGCTACTGTTTGGCGTTTCCGGAGAAAATTGTTCATGATATAAGTGGAGAGAGAAACAAGATGGTCAACTGCAGAACGATGCTTTCGGAAACCGCATTGGGCAGGTGTTAAAAGACTGCGGGACTCCAGCCACCAAGCTAAAAGGCAATTCACCATACGCTCCAAAACCTTACATACACTACTCGTGAGGGAAATGGGGCGATAGCTAGAGGGGAGATGTTTGTCCTTTCCAGGTTTCGCAACAGGAACGCCGATAGCTTCCCGCCATCGCCTGGGAAAAGTACTGTCGGTCCAAATTCGACTATAAATGCGAAGGAGGTAACGCAGACTATGGGTTGATAAATGCAGCAACATTTGGATGTGGATACCATCCGGTCCTGGGGCGGAGGAGCGAGAAGAATAGAGTGCATGTTGGAGTTCCCGCATGGAGAAAACAGTATTATAGCTTTCGCGATTTTGAGAGAAGAAAGCAAGAGGTTGCACTTCCGCTGCACGTTTCTTCGGGAGAAACGCTGGCGGGTAATTTGAAGAGCTCGAAATCTCAGCAAAGTATTTACCTAAGGAGTTAGAAATTGCGACGGGGTCCACTAAAGTATCACGCGCGACAGTGAGCCCAGAGACCGGGGAGAAACTAGGCGCGCCAGATAACGGTCGAATTCGATTGCAAACTTCCGAGGAGGGAGTGAAGTTGTTAAATGAGCTAGTAAAGAATTTCCAGCTCGCCTTCTTGCTATCGCGGATGACGCGACGACATCGCGCACGGAACTGCTTATAGCGGATACAGTTGGCCAAAGTAGGATGGTGGCGGAAAACGCGAAGAGCACGTCGCCGCCCACGTATTGCATCACGGCATGCCTCGTTCCACCAAGGAACTGGGGGACGCCGGGGCAATTCGGAGGTGCGTGGTATTGAACGTTCCGCAGCTGTAAGAATAACGTCGGTAAGATGTGTGACCTCATCGTCGACGCTAGGAAAGTGACGGTCATCGAATGTCGCTAGAGACAATCGGCTTGGGCAAACTTCCAGCGTCGCGGGCGCATATATGGCAATTGAGGCTGCAGTCTAAGGACACATGGAAAGTGGTCATTCGAGTGTGTATCATCAAGGGCGAACCATTCGAAGTGCCGAGCTAGCGGAACAGTACCGACCGAAAGGTCCAAATGAGAGAAATTTGTCGTGGAGGCAGACAAAAATGTAGGTAACTCAGTGTTGAGGCAAACTAGATCCGCTTGGTGGAAAACTTCTAGCAATAGTGAGCCACGTGGACAAGGATGTGGAGATCCCCAAAGCGGGTGGTGGGCATTGAAGTCCCCAACCAGCAAATAGGGGGGTGGAAGCTGACCAAGAAGATGAAGGAGATCAGCTCGTGCCATTGGTGTGGACGATGGAATGTATGTAGTACAAAGAGAAAAGGTATATCCAGAAAGGGAAAGACGGACAGCAACAGCTTGGAAGGAGTTGGTTAAGGGGATTGGGTGATAATGGAGAGTATCATGGAGAAGAATCATGAGTCCACCATGGGCTGGAGTGCCTTCAACAGAGGGGAGATCAAATCGGATGGACTGAAAATGGGGGAGAACAAAGCGGTCATGTGGACGCAGCTTTGTTTCCTGAAGACAGAAGATGACCGGCGAGTAGGACCGTAAGAGGATCGGCAATTCATCCCGATTGGCTCGAATGCCGCAGATATACCAGTGGATAATGGACACAGGGTAAACAGAAAATCGAGGAATGTGACCAAGGTTGCCGTCAACTCAACGACTGCTCAGAGCTAGCGACTGACAGCATGGAATGGCATTCAGCGGAAGGCGGAAGATCCTGATCAATAGGTTGTTCAGGAGCAGCTCCTGCCACCAGCGATTGGCCGGTTGATCGGCCGCCAGCAGTGCGCCTCGGCGACACAGAAGACGGCCGAGAGCGATTTCCGCCATTTGGTGCTGTATAGATGGGACACGCCTTGGCGGAGAAGGAGATGAACTTGGCTTCTTATTAGCCTTCTTGGAAATATGATGTTTAGATGAAGGAGGAACCGATGGTTGTGAAGTTGGGGTACGTAAAAATTCTTCACGAGTATGCTCTTTTTTCGAAGTCTTGGTGTCTGACTTTTGGGCTCGAGATTTAGCAGAACCCGATGAAGGCTGAGCCATAGAGTGGGCAGGCGAAAGTGGTGAGGTTGAACGGGCGATCTTTGCGCTCGCCGATCTGACGACCGTGGTACTAAAGGTGAGGTCGCAAGTCTGCGTGGCCGCCTCCTTTGTTGGCCGAGGAGAAGCAAGCACAGTGCTGTATTTTCCTGTCTGAGGCACGGTGGGCTGGCGACTGGCGAATAATTTTCGAGCAGCAAAGGTAGACACCTTTTCCTTCACTCTGATTTCCTGGATGATCTTTTCGTCTTTAAAAATGGGGCAATCTCGAGAGGAAGCAGCGTGGTCAATGGGACGTAAGGCCGAACGGAAATTATCTCATAACCTGCTTTGATTTTCGATGGGAGTTGAACTTTGTCAGATGTCAAGAAGACAGTGCGGGTTGGATTGATGTTTGTGTCAACCCTTTTCATAACTCTATGAACAGCCGTTACGCCCTGGTCAGACAGGTAGTGCTGCATTTCTTCGTCAGACAATCCATCGAGGGAGCGTGTATAAACGATTCCACGCAAGGAATTTAAAGTGCGGTGCGCTTCAACCCGGACAGAAGGTGTGGAGCAGTGAAGCATGCAGCAATTTTTGTGCCTGGAGGGCACTGACTGTTTCTAACAACAAGGTGCCATTCCGTAATCTGAAACAAGACTTTACAGGACCTGCAATTGCGTCGACACCTTTCTGAATAATAAAAGTCAGACTGAGAAACAACAAGGAACTGTGGCAACGATGGAAGAACTGTCTGTGGCTGAGACTCAGTGAACTTACGCTTGTGAGCAGACATAGTGGAAGGTGAGGAAACCATTGCGGAAGAATCCCCCATGAGTACCGTCGTCTCCGATGGCGCGCTCCTCCCTTGTGGGGGCCCTCTCTGAGGGCACTCCCGCCTTAGGTGATTGTTCACACCTCAGGTCACACCTCCCGACAAACGGACGGAGGGACCAATCGGCACTTTCGGAAGGTATCAGGTCGGGTAATCACCCCTCCCTGGGCCTGGCCGTTACCAGGGGGTACGTACGTGTCCTACCTGTCTACCCGGGGCGGGGAATTGCGCGTTACCCCGTCACCGGCTACGCACGGAAATACGTGGGTCGGCCTTCAGACACGCACAGGGAGGAAAAAAGAGAAAGGGAAAGGAAAGAAGAGGGGTCTCAAACGCCGCAGCGGAGAAAAGGGCAAAGAGAAGAAGTAAGGAAAAGAGGACAGAAGAAGACCGAAGACTTGCAAACAGAGAAAGCAAAGAATTTGTTACTGTTTCGAGCGTCCGTCTCCGGACGTAGGCACAAACCATAATCCCAGAGGGGGAGAAAGGGAAGGAAAGAGCCAGAGGTGACGGGGGGGGGGTAAAGATGGGGGGATGGGGAAGGATGCGGAAAGGGAAGGTATGCAGCCCGGAAAGGAAGGAAGGCCACATTAGCTTGGGGTCCCGTGCTTGCTACGCACGTATCCACAAACAAGTTGTGGACCCCCTTGGGGGGGGGGGGGGGGTTAGAGAATCTGAAAAGGGTACTGAATAGATAGAAGGCAGATACAGTGCGAATCGGACAAATGCGGTGGCAGGAAGAACAGCACTTCTGGTCAGGCGAGTACAGAATTATAAATATGAAATAAAATAATGGTGCAGATAATGAAGCAGTAGGTCTAATGATGAATAAGAAAATAGGAATGCGCATAAACTTCCTTGAGCAGTATAATAAACTCATTATTGCACCCAAGACAGACACAACCCAACATCCAACATAGTAGTACAAATTTATATGCCCGCTAGCTCTGCAGGTGATGATGATGCAATACTAGATATGGAGCCACAATTTAATTGTGAACGGTGACTAAAATTCGATAGTAGGCAAAATAACGGTAGAGAAAATAGTGGGAGAACATGGAACGGAGAAAAATAGGAACGAGAGAGGAAGCCTCTTGGTAGCATTTTGAACAGACTAATTCCAGGAACGTTTTTACTTAGCACCTGCTTTGTTTAACCTTTAAATGTAAAGGGAGTGGAAGGGCTAACCCAATGAACTGAACATTTCAATTCCAAAAACACTCTCACACAAAAATTTATAGACGCCACTCAGGCAAGATTATTTTAAGAAACACTCATTACATAAAATCATAAGCAAGTTAACAAATCATTAGCCAACGATCTCCCATAAACATTGAGAAACGTCACTAAGGCTGAATTAGACCATAACTTTAACAAAACAACTCTAGTTAAGACACGTTGTTTAAGACTCTTTCAACTCCAATACTTCAATATTACATGTAAAATAACAGTGGGCACACAGCCTCAATACTTAGAACATATTTATTAAAACTTAACTTGGGCAGTCTTGCAAATTACTAGACTAGAGAGCCTTGCAGAGCGAACTATGAAATTATTCAAATGCCCATTGGATTGTAAGACGGGCTTTTAGGGCATATAAAGCTACAACTTTGTACAATCATAAATGATTAACAACAGAAGTAAGGCCCAAGCTTGTAAGGCCGAAGTCTAACCACGAACGATGGAGCCGACTGAGGGAAGTAATACTTAACTTCGAACCAAGACGTGACTCCGTTTGCAGCCCCACATCGAATAGGCCACCGAAATGTGATCCCAGCAAACGCTACCGAAGAGGAACACACGAGCTCAGGCGAAGTCCACCGCCCGTAAGCCAAACTTGTAGTCTAAAGGGGAGCTCTGATCTTCGGTTGCCCGCTGCCTCAGCTCACTGAAACACAGACCACACCCGACTACAGGAGACCAAAAAAACTTTTCTTAACTTTAACATTCAAGATAGACCAGTAAATTTGCACTATAAAATCAAGGCTGAACCACTAATTTCACTCGCAAGTCCTTCCTTTAAGTGAAACAGTACCTGATAAAGAAACGCTAAGAGTGGGAAATGATCTGGCTCACGAGAACCGACACTGACTAGAACTTAATGACATATTGGGCCACCTTAAGTGAGCCTGCAAAGCCGAACACGGTAACCTTCAGAAATAAAAACTCAGATTTCCCGCAGAGGACGTATTGACATGGATTAACCGATATCGCAAGCAAGTTAAACACTTGGTAATAAAAGCTAATGACAAACATTCTGCAAATACATCAATATTATGCGGAAGCAGAGCACACGCTTAGTAAGAGGCGTCAAATGAAATCGAACACACATAACATCACGCGTCCGGCAACGTCTTACTATACCCAGAGCGATCACCATTACAGTTAACTAAGCGCTCTTGGTAATTACAGTACTTTACTGGGTGTCTTGATGCTGGGGCGATTTTGCGAAAATGTCAGATCATCACTTCGCAAGACCTTAACAGCGCGTCCCTCCAAGGAAGAGGGCACATCCACAGCTCACGAGGTTGCCTGAGAATGCACAGCACCGGCCACCTCCCGCCGCGTCCAGTATAACCACGTGATAACCACCGCCCGACCTCAGGCACGCCGTCTTCGCGCCTGCCCGACAGCCAATCGCCGACTCGCCGTTCTCAAAGCGTTGTTTTCTTACTCGCGGCCGGCACTCGCTTATATCCCGAGCCCGCCCATGCCCCAAGACAAACCTCTGTATTAGGAAATAGATCGTACACACGTTAGAGATACTACTGGCACCGACCCGGCCACGGCTCAATCTACATCTACATCTACATTTATACTCCGCAAGCCACCCAACGGTGTGTGGCGGAGGGCACTTTACGTGCCACTGTCGTTGCCTCCCTTTCCTGTTCCACTCGCTTATGGTTCGCGGGAAGAACGACTGCCGGAAAGCCTCCGTGCGCGCTCGAATCTCCCTAATTTTACATTCGTGATCTCCTCAGGAGGTATAAGTAGGGGGAAGCAATATATTCGATACCTCATCCAGAAACGCACCCGCTAAAAACCTGGACAGCAAGCTACACCGCGATGCAGAACGCCTCTCTTCAAGAGTCTGCCACTTGAGTTTGCTAAACATCTCCGTAACGCTATCACGCTTACCAAATAACCCTGTGACGAAACGCGGCGCGCTTCTTTTGATCTTCTCTATCTCCTCTGTCAACCCGACCTGGTACGGATCCCACACTGATGAGCAATACTCAAGTATAGGCCGAACGAGTGTTTTGTAAGCCACCTCCTTTGTTGATGGACTACATTTTCTAAGGACTCTCCCAATGAATCTCAACCTGGCACCCGCCTTACCAACAATTAATTTTATATGATCATTCCACTTCAAATCGTTCCGTAGGCATACTCCCAGATATTTTACAGAAGTTACTGCTACCAGTGTTTGCTCCGCTATCATATAATCATACAATAAAGAATCCTTCTTTCTATACAATACATTACATTTGTCTATGTTAAGGGTCACTTGCCACTTCTAGCACCAAGTGCCTATCCGCTGCAGATCTTCATGCATTTCGCTGCAATTTTCTAATACTGCAACTTCTCTGTATTTCGCTGCAATTTTCTAATGCTGCAACTTCTCTGTATACTAGAGCATCATCAGCGAAAAGACGCATGGAACTTCCGACACTATCCACTAGGTCATTTATATGTATTGTGAAAAGCAATGGTCCCATAACACTCCCCTGTGGTACGCCAGAGGTTACTTTAACGTCTGTAGACGTCTCTCCATTGAGAACAACATGCTGTGTTCTGTTTGCTAAAAACTCTTCAATGCAGCCACACAGCTGGTCTGATATTCCGTAGGCTCTTACTTTGTTTATCCGGCGACAGTGCGGAACTGTATCGAACGCCTTCCGGAAGTCAAGGAAAATGACATCTACCTGTGAGCCCGTATCTATTCCGTCAACGTTAACACTTCGTTTAAAAATCATTGAAGAAAATGGTTCAAATGGCTCTGAGCACTATAGGACTTAACATCTGAGGTCATCAGTCCCCTAGAACTTAGAACTACTTAAACCTAACTAGCCTAAGAACATCACACACATCCAGGCCCGAGGCACGATTCGAAACTGCGACCGTAGCGGTCGCGCAGTTCCAGTCTGAAGCGCCTAGAAACGCCCAGCCACACCGGCCGGGAATCATGTAAGAAGGTTATAAAAGTGGAAGAGGTCTGGAAATACTGAAAGTTCTCAAACTGGTTATATTGTGGCAAGATACAGACTTCGAAACCAGATTTTAAAGAAACCAGATTTTAAACTGTAGGACTGAATTTATTGTTTATAGTTTATGAACCAGAGGTGAAAACTGAAGAAACTGCAAAAAGTTAGGAATTTATGGACAAGCCACCTGGATAAGATGAAAGAACCAGAGATCATTGAGAGTTTCAAAGGGAGCATTAGGCAATATTTGACTCAAACTTGGGAAAGGTTGTAGACTACGAGTCGGTAGCTTCGAGGAATGTAATAGCGAAGGCAGCGGCGGTTCAAACAGGTAAAAAGTCAATGCCTAGTAGAAATCCTTTGACATCACAGGAGACATCGAATTTATTTGACTAAAAGAGGATGAATAAAACTGCAGCTAATGAAGCAGGTTAAGGAAATGCACATGTCTGAAAAGTAACACTGACGGAAAGTGGAAAATGGCTAAGTAGGAATGGCTCTCAGGCTAAAGCAAGACTGCAAGGCTGTAGAATCATGCATATGTCATGGAAAGCTAGATGCGAAATAGCCTCATACTTCAAGAAGAAGGTAATAATTCCAACTCAAAAGAAAGCAAGTGCTGACTGGTGTGAATATTACCGAATTATCAGTTTCATAAGTCGTTGCTCCAAAACACTGACTTGAAAATTTACTGAAGAATGGAGAAACTGATAGAAGCTGAACCCGGGAAAGATCAGTTTGTGTTATGGAGAAACATAGGAACACATGAGACCCTGTCGGCCCTACGGCTTACCTTAAACTGACTGAAGAAAGGTAACGTATGTTCATAGCATTTGACAATATTAGCTGGCACACGTTCTTTCAAATTCTGAACGTAGCAACGGTAAAATACAGTGAACGAAAGGTAATTTACAACTAATGCTGAAACCAGTCTGCAGTTAGAAGAGTCCAAAGACGTGATAGGGAAACATTCGTCCAGAGGGAAATGAGACAAATCTGATAGCTCCTACAATATTCACTTTGTACAACGAGTAAACAGTAAAGGAAACCAAGAATTAATGTGAAAAGGAAATTAGAGTTTGGGGATAAGAAATAATAGCTTGTGTTTCGTCGATGACACTGTAATTCTGTACCAGGAAAAAAAGGACTTGCAAGAGCAGTTGAGTGGAATGGACAATCTTGAAAAGAAAGTATACAATGAACACCAACTAAAGTAAAGCAAGGGCAATGGAATGTGGTTGAAATAGATCAAGTGATGCTTGGGGAATTAGGTTGCGAAGTGAGACACTAAAATTATTAGACGAGTTTTGCTGTTTGTGCATCCACATACGTGATGACTGCGAAACTAGTGAGGCATTAAAAAAACCACGATTCTCACCACTCGTCCCCCTCCAAACGATGAACAGAACGAGAAGCAGTCATTATATGGTGCAATGAAATATAGTCCCACCATACACGCTATAAATAAAAATACAGGAAAGTAAAATATTAAAATTTGGCTCGACCACATAAAATTGGTGATAATATCACGTCACATGGAATGCTTCGAGAGCAGGGTGTCTTTTTTAAGGCGTACAAGAATCTATTAAAAGAAGCGGGTAATATTGGAGCTCGTTACCCTAAATTATTACGAACTTTATGTAGTTGTGCCGTATTTTGATATTTCACTAATATCTCACAATCACTTCCGCAGCTCCAGATAAATAATAAATTTCTAAGGATGTAGATAACTAATTATGATGTTCTGAGTCCACAGTGGTACCAACTTTTCTGAAGGAAGTCATAATTTCACCGTCGACTGTGGTAGTTTATTTTTCATACGCTATTGCAGTCACCAACGGCGGAGTGATGACGTTCTTCAAAAAATAAGAACCAGTTTCGGACAACTTAAGGCAGAAGCGCCACTATAACTCTCGGTTCAAGTTGGCGAAATGGTTAGTCGAAACCATATGCCATTTGTGAGGGCGACCGACATTTCATCACGGTTTCAAGGGAGTTGACCAACATCTGTCCATGATTTTAACGGAGGCTTAAGGGAGTTAAGTCACAAGAAATTTCAGCTGCACAACTACGTCGAATTCTCCTGGAACTGTTGATAATGGGGACATAAATGTAAAAAAAGGCATATTTTGCTTTCTTTTGCTAGTATGTCACATGGTATCATAACTACGTCGAATTCTCCTGGAACTGTTGATAATGGAGACATAAATGTAAAAAAAGGCATATTTTGATTTCTTTTGCTAGTATGTCACATGGCATCACATTTTGGGGCTGCTCCAAGAACAGAGAGTGAGTTTCTGGAGTTCAAAAGTGTGTAACAAGGCTCATTTATCGTGTAAATGCAGAAATGAGTATCTATACTCCATTCACCGAAACAAGAGACGTACTGTAAACACGGCAAGGCGCGTGACCACAGCGCAGCCGTCGAGGGCTGTACAAGGCAGGGGCGTCAGAAATTAAAAAATGAAAGTCGTGTTTTTTATAATTTGGCACCTGAACATGATAAAGTGATCCGAGAACTACCTTCCGACACCTTTTTTTACATTACAATAAAATTTATTGTCACTGAAAAAGAGAAATATTTAAGCTTTCGGAAAAAGTTCTTTTTTTTCGCGTGACTCTACATTTATCACGCCATATGTCGTAAACTGTGTGTCGCACAGCAAAATAATTTTATAATTGCCTTCAATACTATATGTTGATGACGTCTGCAAATTTTCTCCCCAATAGAGTCAGCAATAGTGGAGTAATAAATTAAAATCTCACGTCTGATGCAGAACTTTTACGAAATCATCATCCGAAATATAGTAAGCGACAAACTTTTCCCCCTTAAATTTTTTTGTGGGGGTGTAAGCGAGAAAAGTTTCACAAAGATTTGAATTTAATTTTGTAGTTTGTTCGAATGCGATGGGTGCAACCGTTCATCCTTTATGAGCGATGCATTGTGCGGTTCGCAGGCGCGGCGCTCAGTCAGTGTGGCCGTCTCAGTTGCAGGTGTGAGCTCGTTAGTGGGTGTTGTAAAGCGGCGATTTCAGGATATCTTAAGTTCACCTGTAAAGTCGCTTGAAAGACTAGTTGTTGATTATTAGAGTAAGCATATGTGTTTGTAGTCATGCTGAGCATCCACTGTTTATGTGCGCATCCAATAGTATCGCATGGTTTCTTATTTTTTATATTCACTATTTCATTAGCATCACATACGGCTGTCCTCATTATGTCATCCACGGATTCAGCGAGCGAGGTCGACGTGTCAGTTCTGAGTCCACCAAAGAAACGAGCAAAGATGAAATCTTTAAGTTCTTCTGAGAAGCACATGGTGTTTAATGTGTATAAAACGGATCTGTTACATCCAGAGCAATCGATGAGTGACATTGTTTCGAAAACAGCTGCAGCTAAAGGTGTTGGACGTTCTTCAGTGTACCGTGTGATAAGTGAGTACAAGGCCACACACTCTTTGAAGTCTCCCAAGAAAGGAAAATTACGACAGAAACTTTCTGAAAGTGTTGGTGATTTCGATAGAAATGCGATACGAAGGAAAGTACACGATTTTTTCTTTTCGTAACGAATTCCCAACAATTGACAAAGTGCTTACAGTCATGAACGAAGATGCAGACCTGGTCAGTTTTCGGAGAACTACATTTTATAAGTTATTGAGAGAAATGAATTTGAAATATGTCCGGCGTGGGCGCGATAGCATGCTAATAGACAGGGATGACGTCATTTTATGGAGGCGGCGTTATCTTCGAACCATTAAACGGATGAGAGATGAAGGCAGACCCATTCACTATTTGGACGAACGTGGGTGAACGCAGGACATACCCGAAGTTACGTCTGGGTAGATGACACTACAAATTCCTCAAAACAAGCGTTTCTGTCCGGATTATCCACCGGAAGCAAGGGCCCATTAGATAAAGGGAAAGTTCCCAATGCGAATTCCAAAAAGCACGAAATATCAGAGTGGCTAAAATCTAAAACATCGATTTCGAAGACGGTATGTTGAAGAAAAAACTTTTAGATACAGTTAAAAATCACAGAACAGCGCACATCGAATACGCAATAGATAAAATGGCGAAGAATGCAGGGAAAACTGTTCTCAGAATTCCTCCGTACCACTGTGAATTAAACGCCATCGAGTTAGTGTGGGCCAGAGTCAAAGGCTATGTTGCAGCGAAAAACAAAACATACAAAATGCCGGAAGTTAAAGTACTCATAGAAGAAGCAGTAAAACAGTGACTGCAGAGGATTGGAACAAGTGCGTCCTCCATGTCGTAGAAAAAATGGAAACTCATATGTGAAAATTAGACTGCATTATAGAGGAGAGAGAGAGGAGCGGTTTGTTATAAACCTCAATGAAAGTAGTTCAAGTTCGACACAATGAACCTTGTTTCGTCCTTTATCATTATTGTTACTGGTATTGTTATTAAAAGTAACAATTAATTGTGTTTGAATGGAGCGTTTTGTTAGCAACCTGAATGAAAATAAATCTGCTTCGACAGAATGAACTCGTTTTAACATTATTGTTAAATTTATTTCGTACATTGTTGGCCAGGTTTCTCACGGTCCGCTGTGACAGCTCGACAGCCAGCCGAACGCCGCCAGCTGCAAAGCGTGCGCCAAGGATTTTCCACACCCCTACGTGTCACGTGAACACCGAATGCTTTCTTTGGAAACGAGCGTAGTCGCTCACGTGACACTGTTTATGTTTCGTCCCGGCTCTCGGTGAATAGACTATAACTCAAGTGTTCAAAATATTCTTGTCATATTATGTTTTCTGACATCTTCCACGAGTACGAGTGTCGCTTCATTTTGTGTGCCTATGGAATTAAAAATGAATCTAATTAATCTAAACAAAACAATTTATTTGTTCATCATATATAATACAAAGATGTAACCACAATTACATATAACAAATTTGCGTGTATATGTTTTGTGTTCTCTGGGACAACTACTTATTTACAGAAGCTGGAAAGCTATGCAATCTCTCATATCCCTAAGCAAATTTAAAATGCTCTTGGCAGTTATAACCAAAACTGATATAAATCATAAGCCCTGAGTGAATTAATGACTCTGTTGCTGTTCCTCTGAACAGCCCCCTTATTGCTTATAAAAGAAAGAACTCTTTGGAAGCGTTGCGAAATGTTCTTGTGTTGTGCGAGTCAATTGATAAATAAATAACTTAATGAGGGTATTTGAACACGGACGTCTCTATAATCGCCTTTCTCGACTCTTTACTAATTCCGTGTGTTACTTGTACCACAGCTACTGATCGGTACGAGACGAACGCTTCCACGGATTGCCAGTGACCGAGAAACAAGTGAGCATTCCACTTCTCACCACACCTCTAGATGAGTAGGCTATGTCATTCTTTCTCCACTCCTCTCATTCCCTAGAGCCATAATGTCTTCTTTCCGTAGAAGCACGAACCGTAAAAGTATCGATTATTATACGAAAACTTTTCGAGGTCTGGCGGTCAGGGAACTAAAATTGTCGATAGTACTTCGGATGTTTACTATGAAACGTCCTCTTACAAGGGAACCTCCCCATCGCACCCCCCTCAGATTTAGTTATAACTTGGCACAGTGGATAGGCCTTGATAAACTGAACACAGATCAATTGAGAAAACAGGAAGAAGTTGTGCGGAACTGTGAAAAAATAAGCAAAATATACAAACTGAGTAGTCCGTGGGCCATATAGGCAACATCAAGAGAACGTGAGCTCAGGAGCGCCGTGGACCCGTGGTAGCGTGAGCAGCTGCGGAACGAGAGGTCCTTCGTTCAATTCTTCCCTCGTGTGAAAATTTTACTTCCTTTATTTTTGCATAGTTACTATCTGTCCGTTCGTTCATTGACGTCTCTGTTCACTGTAACATGTTTAGTGTCTGTGTTTTGCGACCGCATCGCAAAACCGTGCGATTAGTAGACGAAAGGACGTGCCTCTCCAATAGGAACCGAAAACATTTGATCGCAAGGTCATAGGTCAACCGATTCCTCCACAGGAAAACACATCTGATATATTCTATACGACACTGGTGACTGCATGTGCGTCACATGACAGGAATATGTTGTCGACCCACCTAACTTGTACACTTGGCGAATGGGTAAAAAGATTCTTCTACCTTGCCCGATTTAGGTTTTCTTGTGGATGTGATAATCACTCCCAAAAAAGTTATGAAAACATAATAGTTTGTCACATAAACTGAAAATAAAAAATTAAACTTTTCACGCGATGGAAGATTTGAACCAAGGACCTCTCGTTCCGCAGCTGCTCACGTTATCACGAGACCACGACGCTCCTACGTTCCCAGGGTCCTTGATGTTGCATATCTTGCCATGAACCACTCAGTTTGTATATTTTGCTTATTTTTTCACAGTTCCACACAACTTCTTCCTGTTTTCTCAATTGATCTGTGTTCAGTTTTTCAAGGCCTATCCACAGTGCCAACTTATAACTAAATCTGAGGGGGGTGCGATGGGGAGGTTCGCTTGTTAGAAAAATTAATGAATTGCTGTGCTGATAAACCTCTTACGTTATTTGATTTTCAAACAGCTGAGTAGAACTGAACGTACAGACAAAACTCTCTTTACTTATTCTGATCAACACTAAACTGCCACACAATACTTTTAGCGCAACGCAATCTGACTTTCAAAAATTCCTACAAAAGAATGGTCCTAACTAATAATAACCTATACCTTTTTATGAATCACTTATCTCACAAAGTCCGCAGCTCGTGGTCGTGCGGTAGCGTTCTCGCTTCCCACGACCAGGTTCCCGGGTTCGATGCCCGGCGGGGTCAGGGATTTTCTCTGCCGCGTGATGACTGGGCGTTGTGTGATGTCCTTAGGTTAGTTAGGTTTAAGTAGTTCTAAGTTCTAGGGGACTGATGACCATAGATGTTAAGTCCCATAGTACTCAGAGCCACTTAAACCATTTTTATCTTACAAAAATCTTTGTTACTCGAACTACTGCAACACAGCGAGCGCCAATACTACTAGCTAAATAAAAGATTCTAACTACTGAAGGCACTACCTACTGATAGGCATAGTTAGCAAATGAAAGATTCTGATAGAGAACAAACAATGTATTTACCTTAATAGTGTTCAAAAGTCATTTTATATATATATATATATATATATATATATATATATATATATATATATATATATCAGTCCTTGACATCCAGTCTTCTCAAACGTTACTACTATGTTGTGATCTGAGTCTATATCTGCTCCTGGGTACGCCTTACAATCCAGTATCTGATTTCGGAATCTCTGTCTGACCATGATGTAATCTAATTGAAATCTTCCCGTATCTCCCGGCCTTTTCCAAGTATACCTCCCCCTCTTGTGATTCTTGAACAGGGTATTCGCTATTACTTCCTGAAACTTGTTACAGAACTCAATTAGTCTTTCTCCTCTTTCATTCCTTGTCCCAAGTCCATATTCTCCTGTAACCTTTTCTTCTACCCCTTCCCCTACAACTGCATTCCAGTCGCCCATGACTATTAGATTTTCGTCCCCCTTTACATATTGCATTACCCTTTCAATATCCTCATACACTTTCTCTATCTGTTCATCTTCAGCTTGCGACGTCGGCATGTATGCCTGAACTATCGTTGTCGGTGTAGGTCTGCTGTCGATTCTGATAAGAACAACCCGGTCACTGAACTGTTCACAGTAACACACCCTCTGCCCTACCTTCCTATTCATAACGAATCCTACACCTGTTACACCATTTTCTGCTGCTGTTGATATTACCCGATACTCATCTGACCAGAAATCCTTGTCTTCCTTCCACTTCACCTCACTGACCCCTACTCTATCTAGATTGAGCCTTTGCATTTCCCTTTTCAAATTTTCTAGTTTCCCTACCACGTTCAAGCTTCTGACATTCCACGCCCCGACTCGTAGAACGTTATCCTTTCGTTGATTATTCAATCTTTTTCTCATGGTAACCTCCCCCTTGGCAGTCCCCTCCCGGAGATCCGAATGGGGGACTATTTCGGAATCTTTTGCCAATGGAGAGATCATCATGACACTTCTTCAATTACAGGCCACATGTCCTGTGGATACACGTTACGTGCCTTTAATGCAGTGGTTTCCATTGCCTTCTGCATCCTCATGTCGCTGATCATTGCTGATTCTTCCGCCTTTAGGGGCAATTTCCCACCTCTAGGACAAGAGAGTGCCCTGAACCTCTATCCGCTCCTCCGCCCTCTTTGACAAGGCCGTTGGCAGAGTGAGGCTGACTTCTTATGCCGGAAGTCTTCGGCCGCCAATGCTGATTATTTATCAAAATTTAGGCAGTGGCGGGAATCGAACCCGGGACCGAAGACGTTTATGATTAAGAATCGAAGACGCTAACCCTAGACCACGTGTAACAGAAAAAATACTTTAGTTGATTGATGAAAGGAGGAAGTACAAACATGTTCCGGGAAAATCCGGAATACAGAAATACAAGTCGCTGAGGAATGAAATAAGTAGGAAATGCAGGGAAGCTAAGACGAAATGGCTGCAGGAAAAATGTGAAGACATCGAAAAAGATATGATTGTCGGAAGGACAGACTCAGCATGCAGGAAAGTCAAAACAACCTTTGGTGACATTAAAAGCAACGGTGGTAACATTAAGAGTTCAACGGGAATTACACTGTTAAATGCAGAGGAGAGAGCAGATAGGTGGAAAGAATACATTGGAAGCCTCTATGAGGGTGAAGATTTGTCTGATGTGATAAAAGAAGAAACAGGAGTCGATTTAGAAGAGATAGGAGATCCAGTATTAGAATCGGAATTTAAAAGAGCTTTGGAGGACTTACGCTCAAATAAGGCAGAAGGGATAGATGACATTCCATCAGAATTTCTAAAATCATTGGGGGAAGTGGCAACAAAACGAGTATTCACGTTGGTGTGTAGAATATATGAGTCTGGCGACATACCATCTGACTTTCGTTAAAGCATCATCCACACAATTCCGAAGACGGTAAGAGCTGACAAGTGCGAGAATTATCGCACAATCAGCTTTACAGCTCATGCATCGAAGCTGCTTACAAGAATAATATACAGTCGAATGGAAAAGAAAATTGAGAATTCGCTAGGTGACGATCAGTTTGGCTTTAGGAAAAGTAAAGGGACGAGAGAGGCAATTCTGACGTTATGGCTAATAATAGAAGCAAGGCTAAAGAAAAATCAAGACACTTTCATAGGATTTGTCTACCTGGAAAAATCGTTCGACAATATAAAATGGTGCAAGCTGTTCGAAATTCTGAAAAAAGTAGGGGTAAGCTATGGGGAGAGACGGGTCATATACAATATGTACAACAACCAATAATAAGAGTGGACGATCAAGAACGAAGTGCTCGTATTAAGAAGGGTGTAAGACAAGGCTGTAGCCTTTCGCCCCTATTCTTCAATCTGTACATCGAGGAAGCAATGATGGAAATAAAGAAAGGTTCAGGAGTGGAATTTAAATACAAGATGAAAGGATATCAATGATACGATTCGCTGATGACATTGCTATCCTGAGTGAAAGTGAAGAAGAATTAAATGATCTGCTGAACGGAATGAACAGTCTAATGAGTACACAGTATGGTTTGAGAGTAAATCGGAGAAAGACGAAGGTAATGAGAGGTAGTAGAAATGAGAACAGCGAGAAACTTAACATCAGGAGTGATGGTCACGTAGTCAATGAAGTTAAGGAATTCTGCTACCTAGGCAGTAAAATAACCAATGACGGACGGAGCAAGGAGGACATCAAAAGCAGACTCGCTATGGCAAAAAAGGCATTTCTGGCCAAGAGAAATCTACTAATATCAAATACCGGCATTAATTTGAGGAAGAAATTTCTGGGGATGTACGTCTGGAGTACAGCATTGCATGGTAGTGAAACATAGACTGTGGGAAAACCGGAACAGAAGAGAATCGAAGCATTTGAGATGTGGTGCTATAGACGAATGTTGAAAATTAGGTGGACTGACAGGGTAAGGAATGAGGAGGTTCTACGCAGAATCGGAGAGGAAAGGAATATGTGTTAAACACTGATAAGGAGATGGGGCAGGATGATAGGACATCTGCTAAGACATGAGGGAATGACTTCCATGGTACTAGAGGGAACTGTAGAGGGCAAAAACTGTAGAGGAAGACAGAGATTGGAATATGTCAAGCAAATAATTGATGACGTAGGTTGCTAGTGCTACTCTGAGACGAAGAGGTTAGCACAGGAAAGGAATTCGTGGCGGGCCGCATCAAACCAGTCAGTAGACTGATGACCAAAAACAAAAAAAAGACATCCAGTCTTAGAAATTTACTCTCTCTGAAGGACACATGTCCAGTAATAATCCGCTCTCAAAACTCTGCCATCTCTCTCCCCACATCCACCACTGCTGGCGGCTCACCTCCAACTGCGCAACGCTACGCGCTGTTCACATCCAACTGCCCAACACTACAATAGCGACTATTTCAACAATGCCAACCAGCCACACACTGCACGCAGCACAGTCAGTGATTTTGATACAGAGCACTACGTGGCGTTACCAACATAAAAACGTAAACAGCCTACTTACAACTATTTACAACAGTGTTCACTGACGAAATGTACGGGAGAAACAGGCGGTCAGTAAGGGAGCCGGGAGTATTAAGAAAATATTGCTTTAATTCGTGAGATCCCGGGAAATAGGGAGAATTGGTGATCCTACTGTAGCGCAGCTAATGGTGGACGTGGGAATCTTGTCGGAGTCAAAGGGCATCCTCTTGTGCAGGAGACAAATAGTGAATAGAAAGTGGTCACAGGGCTATTGCTGGGAGAGAAAGTCGGTCGCGGCTACTAATGGTGGTGGTCTGTGTCAGCGTGGGACCAGCAGGAGACAGCAGAGGGTCTGAATGCCGGCCCCCCGCCAGCTTCCGCCTGGGAGGCCGGACCTTGCAGACACCTGCCGCGAAGCGAGGACTCGCGAGAGGGCGGCCGTGGACCACTCCTCACTACACAGAGGTGACAAAAGTCATGGGATAGCGATATGAACATATACAGGCGACGATAGTATCACTTATACGGGGTGGTCCATTGACCGTGACCGGGCCAAATAGCTCACGAAATAAGCGTCAATCCAAAAAACTACAAAGAACGAAACTTGTCTAGTTTGAAGGGGGAAACCAGATGGTGCTACGGTTGGCCCGCTAGGTCGCGCTGCCATAGGTCAAACGGATATCAGCTACGTTTTAAAAAAATAGGAACCCCCATTTTTTATTACATATTCTTGTAGTACGTATTGTAATATGAATGTTTCAGTTGGACCACTTTCTTCGCTTTGTGATGGATGGCGCAGTAATAGTCACAAACATGTTGTTGTTGTTGTGGTCTTCAGTACTGAGACTGGTTTGATGCAGCTCTCCATGCTACTCTATCCTGTGCAAGCTTCTTCATCTCCAAGTACGTACTGCAGCCTACATCCTTCTTAGTCTGCATAGTGTATTCATCTCTTGGTCTCCCTCTACGATTTTTACCCTCCACGCTTCCCTCCAATACTAAATTGGTGATCCCTTGATGCCTCTGAACATGTCCTATCAACCGGTCCCTTCTTCTTGTCACGTTGCGCCACAAACTCCTCTTCTCCCCAATTCTATTCAATACCTCCTCATTAGTTATGTGATCTACCTATCTAATCTTCAGCATTCTTCTGTAGCATCATATTTCGAAAGCTTCTATTCTCTTCTTGTCCAAACTATTTATCGTCCATGTTTCACTTCCATACATGGCTACACTCCATACAAATACTTTCAGAAACGACTTCCTGACACTTAAATCTATACTCAATGTTAACAAATTTTTCTTCTTCAGAAACGCTTCCTTGCCATGGCCAGTCTACATTTTATATCCTCTCTACTTCGACCATCATCAGTTATTTTGCTCCCCAAATAGCAAAACTCCTTTACTACTTTAAGTGTCTCATTTCCTAATGTAATTGCCTCAGCATCACCCGACTTAATTCGACTACATTCCATTATCCTCGTTTTGCGTTTGGTGATGTTCATCTTATATCCTCCCTTCAAGACACTGTCCATTCCGTTCAACTGCTCTTCCAGGTCCCTTGCTGCCTCTGACAGAATTACGATGTCATCGGCGAACCTCAAAGTTTTTATTTCTTCTCCATGGATTGTGATACCTACTCCTAATTTTTCTTTTGTTTCCTTTACTGCTTGCTCAATATACAGATTGAATAACATTGGGGAGAGGCTACAGCACTGTCTCACTCCCTTCCCAACCACTGCTTCCCTTTCATGTCCCTCGACTCTTATAACTGCCATCTGTTTTCTGTACTAATTGTAAATAGCCTTTCGCTCCCTGTATTTTACCCCTGCCACCTTCAGAATTTGAAAGAGAGTGTTCCAGTCAGCATTGTCAAAAGCTTTCTCTAAGTCTACAAATGCTAGAAACGTAGGTTTGCCTTTACTTAATCTAGCTTCTAACATAAGTCGTAGGGTCAGTATTGCCTCACGTGTTCCGACATTTCTACGGAATCGAAACTGATCTTCCCCGAGGTCGGCTTCTACCAGTTTTTCCATTCGTCTGTGAGGACTTCGCGTTAGTATTTTGCAGCCGTGACTTATTAAACTGATAATTCGGTAAATTTTACATCTGTCAACGCCTGCTTTCTTTGGGATTGGAATTATTAGATTCTTCTTGAAGTCTGAGGGAATTTCACCTGTCTCATACATTTTACTCACCAGATGGTAGAGTTTTGTCAGGACTGGCTCTCCCAAGGCTGTCAGTAGTTCTAATGGAATGTTGTCTATTCCCGGGGCCTTGTTTTGACTTAGGTCTATCAGTGCTCTATCAAACTCATCACGCAGTATCATATCTCCCATTTCGTCTTCATCTACATCCTCTTCCCTTTCTATAACTTTGCCCTCAAGTTCATCGCCCTTGTATGGACCCTCTATATACTCCTTCCACCTTTCTGCTTTCCCTTCTTTGCTTAGAGCTGGGTTTCCATCTGAGCTCTGATATTCATATAAGTCACAAACATATGGCTCACAATTTTAGACCAACAGTTGGTAACAGGTAGGTTTTTTAAATTAAAATACCGAACGTAGGAACGTTTGATCATTTTATTTCGGTTGTTCCAATGTGATATATGTACCCTTGTGAACTTATCATTTTTGAGAACGTATGCTGTTACAGCGTGATTACCTGTAAATACCACATTAACGCAATAATTGCTCAAAATGATGTCCGTCAACCTCAATGCATTTGGAAATACGTGTAACGACATTCCTCTCAACAGCGAGTAGTTCGCCTTACGTAATGTTCGCACATGCATCGACAAGGCGCTGACGCATGTTCTCAGACATTGTCGGTGGATCACGACAGCAAATATCCTTCAACTTTCCCCACAGAAAGAAATCCGGTGACGTCAGATCCGGTGAACGTGCGGGCCATGGTATGGTGCTTCGACGACCGATACACCTGTCACGAAATATGCTGTTCAATACCGCTTCAACCGCACGCGAGCTATGTGCCGGACATCCATCATTTTGGAAGTACATCGCCATTCTGTCATGCAGTGAAACATCTTGTAGTAACGTCGGCAGAACATTACGTAGAAAATCAGGTACATTGCACCATTTAGACTGTCATCGATAAACTGGGGGCCAATTATCCTTCCTTCCGTAATGCAGCGCCCGCCGCGGTGGCCGAGCGGCTCTAGGCGCTTCAGTCCGGAACCCAGAGACTGCTACGGTGCGAATCCTGCCTCGGGCATGGATTTGTGTGATGTCCTTAGGTTAGTTAGGTTTAAGTAGTTCTAAGTTCTAGGGGACTGATGACCTCAGATTTTAAGTGCCATAGTGCTCAGAGCCATTTGAACCATAATGCCGCACCATACATTAACCCGTCAAGGTCGCTGATGTTCCACTTGCCGCAGCCATCGTTGATTTTCCGTTGCCCAATAGTGCATATAATGCCGGTTTACGTTACCGTTGTTGGTGAATGACGCTTCGTCGCTAAATAGAACGCGTGCAAAAAATCTGTCATCGTCCCGTAATTTCTCTTATTCCCAGTGGCAGAACTGTACACGACGTTCAAAGTCGTCGCCATGCAATTCCTGGTGCATAGAAATATGGTACGGGTGCAATCGATGTTGATGTAGCATTCTGATCACCGACGTTTTTGAGATTCCCGATTCTCGCGCAATTTGTCTGCTACTGATGTGCGGATTAGCCGCGACAGCAGGTAAAACACCTACTTGGGTATCATCATTTGTTACAGGTCGCGGTTGACGTTTCACATGTGGCTGAACACTTGTGAACTTATCATTTCTGAGAACGCATTCTGTTACAGTGTGATTATCTGTAAATACCACATTAATGCAATAAATGCAGAAAATGATGTCCGTCAATCTGAATGCATTTGGCAGTACGTGTAACGACATTCCTCTCAAGAGCGATTAGTTGGCCTTCCGTAATGTTCGCACATGCATTGACAATGTGCCGACGCATGTTCTCAGGCGTTGTCGGTGGATCACGATAGCAAATATCCTTCAACTTTCCCCACAGTAAGAAATCCGGAGACGTCAGATCCGGTGAACGTGCGGGCCATGGTATGGTCCTTCGACGACCAATCCACCTCTCATGAAATATGCTATTCAATACCGCTTCAACCGCACGCGAGCTATGTGCCGGACATCCATCATGTTGGAAGTACATCACCATTCTGTCATGCAGTGAAACATCTTGTAGTAACATCGGTAGAACATTACGTAGGAAATCAGCATACATTGCACCATTTAGATTGCCATCAATAAAATGGAGGCCAATTATCCTTCCTCCCATAATGCCGCACCATACATTAACCCGCCAAGGTCGCCGATGTTTCACTTGTCGCCGCCATCGTGGATTTTCCGTTGCCCAATAGTGCATATTATGCCGGTTTATGTTACTGCTGTTGGTGAATGACGCTTCGTCGCTAAATGGAACGCGTGCAAAAAATCTGTCATCGTCCCGCAATTTCTCTTGTCCACAGTGGCAGAACTGTACTCCACATTCAAAGTCGTCGCCATGCAATTCCTGGTGCATAGAAATACGGGATTCCCGATTCTCGCGCAATTTGTCTGCTACTGATATGCGGATTGGCCGCGACAGCAGCTAAAACACCTACATGGGCATCGTCATTTGTTGCAGGTCGTGGTTGACGTTTCACATGTGGCTGAACACTTCCTGTTTTCTTAAATAACGTAACTATCCGGCGAACGGTCCGGACACTTGGATGATGTCGTCCAGGATACCGAGCAGCATACATAGCACACGCCCGTTGGGCATTTTGATCACAATAGCCATATATCAACACGATATCGACCTTTTCCGCATTTGGTAAACGGTTTATTTTAACACGGGTAATGTATCACGAAGCAAATACCGTCCGCACAGGCGGAATGTCACATGATACCACGTATTTATACGTTTGTGACCATTACAGCACCATATATCACAAAGCGAAAAAAGTGGTCCAACTAAAACATTCATATTTCTTTACGTACTACACGAATATGTAATAAAAATTGGGGGTTCGTATTAAAAAACAAAACAAAAAAACGCACTTGATATCCGTTTGACCTATGGCAGCGCCATCTAGCGGGCCAACCATAGCGCCATCTGGTTTCCCCCTTCAAGCTACACGAGTTTCGTTCGTTGTAGTTTTTTTGTTTGATGCTTATTTCGTGAGATATTTGGCCCGGTCACTATCAATGGGCCACCCTGTATAAGATGTAAAAGATCTGTACATAGGCGGAGCGGTCATTTGCACTCAGGTAATTTATGTGAAAGGATGTCCGACGTGATTGTGGCCGCACGATGGTAATTAACAGGCTTTGAACGCGGGATGGAGCTAGAGTCATGAGATATTTCTTTTAGAATATCTTTAGGGATTTAATATTACAAGAACCTCACTTTCAAGAGAGTGGTGAGTGTACCACATTTCAGCGATTACCTCTCACTACGGACAATCCAGTGGCCAAAGGCCTATGCTTAACGACCGAGAGCGACGGTATTTTCGTAGAGTAGTCACCGCTAACGACAAGCAACACTGCGTATAATAACCAGTAAATCATTGAGGGTCTACGACTAAGTGTCCATTAGGAAAGTGCGCCAAAATTTAGCGTTAATGGGCTATGACAGCAGACGACCGACGCGAGTGTCTTTGCCTGCTGCGCGTCTCCCGTGCTCGTGACCATATTGATTGCATCCTAGACAAGTGGAAACCGTGGCCTCGTCAGATAAGTTCCCGAGTTCAGTTGATAAGAGCTGGTGGTAGGATTCGAGTGTGGCGCGGACCCCACGAAACTGCGGACCCATGTTGTCAACAAGGCACTGTGCAAGCTGGTCGTGGCTGAATGATGGTGTGGAATGGATTGGGTCCTCTGATCTAGATGAACTGATCACTGACTGGATATCGTTATTTTTGGGCTACTTGGAGACCAACAGCTCAGTTTGTGTATACGACAAGGCGCCCAATCTCACTGGGTCATAATTGTTCGTGACTGGTCTGAGTTCACTTTTCCACTGAATGATACGGCCGTTCAGATCGACGGACATGAGTCCCATCGAAAATTTATGGGACATAATCGAGAGGTCAGTTCGTGCACAAAATCCAGCAGAGGAAACACTTTCGCCATTGTGGACGGCTGGCTTTAGAGGCAGCATGGCTCGGTATTTATGCAGAGGTATTCCAACGACTTGTTGAGTTCTTGCCACGTCAAGTAGCTGCACTACGCCGGCCAAGAAGATGCCAAACACTTTTGTCTTCTCCTACATTTTTTGTCTTATAGCGCTATGGGAGCTATTCCCTGATGTTAACAGGTGTCCTATTATCCTGTCCCTTCGGCTTATCAGTATCTTCCGCATGTTCCTTTCTTCGCCATCTTATTTTCAACATCCTTTTGCAACACCACACCTCAAACGCTTCGATTTTCTTCTTTTCCGGTTTTCCCACAGTGTATGATTCACTACCACACAATGTTGCGCTCCTAACGTTCACTCGGGTTCCAGGTTTTGCTGTTAAGTTTTCTGTTAATCTTATTTCTGCTACACCTTCTTACTTTCGTCTTTCTTCAGTTTACTCACAATCCATATTCTGTTATCATTTATACTGTTTATTCCAGTATTTTAAACATAGCTGCACAACAGCAACGGTTCCACGTAATAAAATTATAAACAGCCGACCAGTTGCAATGGATAAAGAAATCCTTTACTTAGGTTTCGACAAATATGAATTTGTCTTCTTCAGAAGGTAGCAATTTTACATTAGCACGGACTAATGTACCATCGCCGTTTTTACAATTGTCGGCATAGATCCATTCGTCAAAAATGAAATATAGCCCTAGAATTAGGGTTTGTCACGTAAATGTAAAATAGTACATGGATCTTGCAGAGCTCACAACCGACGGCGATGGTACATTAGTCCGTACTAATGTAAAATTGCTACCTTCTGAAGAAGAAAAATTTATATTTGTCGAAACCTAGGTAAAGAATTTCTTTATCCATTGCAACTGGTCGGCTGTTTATAATTTTATTACTGTTTATTCCATTCAATACGTCCTGAAACTCCTCTTCATTGCACCGAGAATAGTAATGTCATCAGCGAATCTCATATTTACGTTCTTTCATACCGAATATTAACTCCACTCTTAACCTTTCTTTTATTCGGAACATTGCTTCTTCGATGTACAGGTTGAACACTGGGGATGAAAGGCTACATCTCTATCCTACACCCTTTTTAATCCGAGCACTTCGTTCTTAGTATTTCATTCGTATGCTTCGTCTTGGTTCTATGTTGCATATTATCCGCCTTTTTCTGTAACTTACACCTGTTATTGTCAAAAATTTGAACATCTTGCACTATTTTACATTGTCTAATGCTTTTTTCTGGGTCGACAAATATTGTGAGCTTGTCTTCATTTTTCATTTGTGCTATTATTAATCGTCTGTCTTGTGGACTTTTTAACGTTGGCTGACCTCAGCGAAATGTAGCGTTTCGAACTACCATACCTCTTCGAAAGCCAAACTAATCGTCGCCTAACATACCTCCAGTTTTTATTTCCTTTCTTCTGAATATTATTCTTGGCAGAAAAATCGATACGTGAGTCCTTAAGCTGACTACATACTTATCTGCCCTTGGCATCTTCGAGATTGCGTGGATGACACATTTCGCAAAGTGTGATGGTATGTCCCCACTACACTATCCATTACCCACAAGCGTTGTAAAAAAGAAAAAAAAACTATAATGTCCTGTTTCGTAGGGCTGAAATATCAGGTGGGGATGGCTCTGTATGGAAGACCGTTTTCATAGCAAATGACGCGTCTCTGTTCACATCCCGATACGCCACTCACTTTTGTGAGCACATATCCAGAAACGTTTTTTTGTGAACTAAGTCTACTCTTTTATTCATTCTTGTTGTTCAGCTATCTTAGCAAGGTAGTGTGATATGTTACCAGTCTGCCTGCGGAGGGCTGGATAAAAAATCGGCTGTCAAGCGGGGAGGTACTGACATACAGGTCCTTATCAGCAGACTGTGCACCACTGAGTTTAATTCCAACCTCTGTTTAGTGCGTCATAGAATGACACGTGACACTATCGCCGGAAACCTGTCCTCCAGCTAGATGTGAGCATTGAGTTCGACACCCCTCTACGCTGCTGGTTGAGGGAAACAGGCAGAGTGTCAGCACGGTGTTTCAAACTCACCAATTTATTTCATGCTCATACAGCAACTCACAGATGCATCACCATAATACTATACCACCAGTCAGTGCCATGCACAAGAGACTCACACCCAGGCGGTTACTTCACCAACAGAGGGGAGAAAGACAACTGTAAACCGTATCCACCTGGATGTTTGTAAGTGAGCAGCGTTGAGTTCCTATTCTGGCATCAAAATAAAGCAATGAGAGTGGAAACTATTTTTGTACGAAATAGAACAAAACATTGCATTCTTTTCCGCACACGTGTTAATTGTTTAAAAAATGTTGTAACCCATTACCGGCTCTTGGAACAATCTACACTTCATAGGGAAAAAATCTCGGAAGACACTTCGACAGCCCGCGTTCCGTTGTTATTACCAACGATTCGTAATGTACCACATGACAAGACTGGAGTCAATCAACTTCTTATGGATACCACAGCAGTCAAATCAGTTGCAGAGGAATAAAAAAAAAAACTAAACTCCTCCCGAACAGGCCATGAAGGCCCAACGGACAGGCAGTCGTGTCATCCTCAGCTCACAGGCGTCAATGGATGCGGATATGGAGGGACATGTAGTCAGCACACCGCTCTCCCAGCCGTACGTCAGTTTCCGAGACCTGATTGAATAGGAATAAACATCTCTAAAATGGGAATTCACAGAAGTTGCAGAGACAAATATAGGCACAAAGGATGTAAGTGACAAGAAACGCCGTGTAACTGTAGAAATACTACAAATGGCTGACAAACGAAGGAAACAACAATTTTCAGGAAAGATTGAAATACGGAAATGTAACTCGCTTATGAATAAAGTCTCTCGACTCTTACAACTGCAGTCTGAAATTCTGTACAAGTTGTGATAACATTCCTTTCCCTGTATTGTATCTCTTTCATCGGCATAAATTCTAAGAGTCTATTCCGATAAACTGTGTCTAAGGCTTTCACTAAATACGCCAATATTCGTTTGCCTTTTTTTGTCTATCTACGAAGTTATAGGGCCACTATACCGAGTATTCTGAGTTCCTGTCTTGTAGCTAATATCTTTGTGACACTCTCCACTCTCTCTACTCGCCACAGAACACATTACTTTTTTTTTTGTCGTCCGTCTTCTGACTGGTTTGATGCGGCCCGCCACGAATTCCTCTCCTTTGCTAACCTCTTCATCTCAGAGTAGCACTTGCAACCTACATCCTCAATTATTTGCTGGATGTATTCCAATCTCTGTCTTACTCTACAGTTTTTGCCCTCTACAGCTCCGTCTAGTACCATGGAAGACATTCCCTCGTGTCTTAACAGATGTCCTATCATCCTCTCCCTTCTCCTTATCAGTGTTTTCACAGTGTTTTCCACATATTCCTTTCCTCTCCTATTCTGCACAGAACCTCCTCATTCCTTACCCTATAAGTCTACCTAATTTTCAACATTCGTCTGTAGCACAACATCTCAGATGCTTCGATCCGCTTCTGTTCGATCCTCTTCTGTTCCGGTTTTCCCACAGTCCATGTTCCACTACAATACAGAGACATCATCATCATCATCATCATTTAAGACTGATTATGCCTTTCAGCGTTCAGTCTGGACCATAGTCCCCCTTATAAAATTCCTCCATGATCCCCTATTCAGCGCTAATATTGGTGCCTCTTCTGATGTTAAGCCTATTACTTCAAAATCATTCTTAACCGAATCCAGGTACCTTCTCCTTGGTCTGCCCCGACTCCTCCTACCCTCTACTGCTGAACCCATGAGTCTCTTGAGTAACCTTGCATCTCCCATGCGTGTAACACGACTCCACCATCTAAGCCTGTTCGCCCTGACTGCTACATCTACAGAGTTCATTCCCGGTTTTTCTTTGATTTCCTCATTGTTGACACCCTCCTGCCATTGTTCCCATCTACTAGTACCTGCAATCATCCTAGCTACTTTCATATCCGTAACCTCAACCTTGTTGATAAGGTAACCTGAATCCACCCAGCTTTCGCTCCCATAAAACAAAGTTGGTCGAAAGATTGAACGGTGCAGAGATGACTTAGTCTTGGTACTGACTTCCTTCTTGCAGAAGAGAGTAGATCGTAGCTGAGAGCTCACTGCATTAGCTTTGCTACACCTCGCTTCCAGTTCTTTCACTATGTTGCCATCCTGTGAGAATATGCATCCTAAGTACTTGAAACCATCCACCTGTTCTAACTTTGTTCCTCCTATTTGGCACTCAATCCGTTTATATCTCTTTCCCACTGTCATTACTTTCGTTTTGGAGATGCTAATCTTCATACCATAGTCCTTACATTTCTGATCTAGCTCTGAAATATTACTTTGCAAACTTTCAATCGAATCATGTTCTCAGAAATTTCTTTCTCAAATTAAGGCCGATATCTGATATTATTAGATTTCTCTTGGTCAGGAATGCCCTTGTTGCCATTGCTAGTCTCCGTCTGTCATTAGTTATTTTACTGCCTAGGTAGCAGAATTCCTTTACTTTATCTACTTCGTGACCATCAATCCTGAATTTAAGTTTCGCGCTGTTCTCATTTCTACTACTTCTCATTACCTTCTTCTTTCTTCGATTTACTCTCAATCCATGCTCTGTACTCATTAGACTGTTCATTCCCTTCAGCAGATCATGTAATTCTTCATCACTTTCGCTTAGGATAGCAATGTCATCAGCGAATCGTATCATTGATATCCCTTCACCTTGAATTTTAATTCCACTCCTAAACCTTTCTTTTATTTCCATCATTGCTTCCTCGATGTACAGGCTGAACAGGAGGGGCGAAAGGCTACACACTTGTCTTACACCCTTTTTAATACGACTACTTCGATCTTGGACGTCCAATCTTATTATTCCCTCTTGACTGTTGCACATATCGTATATGACCCATCTCTCCTTATAGCTTACCCCTACTTTTCTCAGAATTTCGAACACCATTTTACATTATCTAACGCTTTTTCCAGCTCGACAAATCCTATGAAAGTATCTTGATTTTTCTTTAGTCTTGCGTCCCTTATTAACCGCAACGTCATAATTGCCTCTCACGTGCCTTTACCTTTCCTAAAGCCAAACTGATTGTCATCTAGCGTATCCTCAATTTTCTTTTTCATTCTTCTGTATATTATTCTTGTAAGCAACTTGGATGCATGAGCTTTTATGCTGATTGTGCGGTAATTCTCGCACTTGTCAGCTCTTGCCGTCTTCGGAATTGTGTGGATGATGCTTTTCTGAAAGTCTGATGGTATGTCGCCAGACTCATACATTCTACACATCAATGTGAATAGTCGTTTTGTTGCAACTTCCCCCAATTATTTTAGAAATTCTGATGGAATATCATCTATCCCTTCTGGAATATCTGATCTTACGTCCACCAAAGCTGTTTCAAATTCTGATTCTAATACTGGATCCCCTATCTCTTCTAAACCGACTCATGTTTCTTCTTCTACAGGGTTATTACAAATGATTGAAGCGATTTCACAGCTCTACAATAACTTTATTATTTGAGATATTTTCACAATGCTTTGCACACACATACAAAAACTCAAAAAGTTTTTTTAGGCATTCACAAATGTTCGATATGTGCCCCTTTAGTGATTCGGCAGACATCAAGCCGCTAATCAAGTTCCTCCCACACTTGGCGCAGCATGTCCCCATCAATGAGTTCGAAAGCATTATTGATGCGAGCTCGCAGTTCTGGCACGTTTCTTGGTAGAGGAGGTTTAAACACTGAATCTTTCACATAACCCCACAGAAAGAAATCGCATGGGGTTAAGTCGGGAGAGCGTGGAGGCCATGACATGAATTGCTGATCATGATCTCCACCACGACCGATCCATCTGTTTTCGAATCTCCTGTTTAAGAAATACCGAACATCATGATGGAAGTGCGGTGGAGCACCATCCTGTTGAAAGATGAAGTCGGCGCTGTCGGTCTCCAGTTGTGGCATGAGCGAATTTTCCAGCATGTCCAGATACACGTGTCCTGTAACGTTTTTTTCGCAGAAGAAAAAGGGGCCGTAAACTTTAAACCGTGAGATTGCACAAAACACGTTAACTTTTGGTGAATTGCGAATTTGCTGCACGAATGCGTGAGGATTCTCTACCGCCCAGATTCGCACATTGTGTCTGTTTACTTCACCATTAAGAAAAAATGTTGCTTCATCACTGAAAACAAGTTTCGCACTGAACGCATCCTCTTCCATGAACTGTTGCAACCGCGCCGAAAATTCAAAGCGTTTGACTTTGTCATCGGGTGTCAGGGCTTGTAACAATTGTAAACGGTAAGGCTTCTGCTTTAGCCTTTTCCGTAAGATTTTCCAAACCGTCGGCTGTGGTACGTTTAGCTCCCTGCTTGCTTTATTCATCGACTTCCGCGGGCTACGCGTGAAACTTGCCCGCACGCGTTCAACCGTTTCTTCGCTCACTGCAGGCCGACCCGTTGATTTTTACAGAGGCATCCAGAAGCTTTAAACTGCGCATACCATCGCCGAATGGAGTTAGCAGTTGGTGGATCTTTGTTGAACTTCGTCTTGAAGTGTCGTTGTACTGTTATGACTGACTAATGTGAGTGCATTTCAAGCGCGACATACGCTTTCTCGGCTCCTGTCGCCATTTTGTCTCATTGCGCTCTCGAGCGCTCCGGCGGCAGAAACCTGAAGTGCGGCTTCAGCCGAACAAAACTTTATGAGTTTTTCTACGTATCTGTAGTGTGTCGTGACCATATGTCAATGAATGGAGCTACAGTGAATTTATGAAATCGCTTCAATCATTTGTAATAGCCCTGTATCACATCAGACATATATTCTCCCTAATAGAAGCTTTCAAAGTGTTCTTTCCACCTATCTGCTCTCTCCTCTGCATTTAACAGCATGCTGAGTCTATCCTTCGAACAATTATTTCTTTTTCGATGTCTTCACATTTCGTCTTAGCTTCCCTGCACTTCCTATTTATTTCATTGCTCAGCGACTTGTATTTCTCTCTTCCGGAATTTCCCGGAACATTTTTGTACTTCCTCATTTCATCAGTTGAAGTATTTCATCTGTTAACCAAGGTTTCTTCGCAGTTACCTTCTTTGTACATATATTTTCCTTTCCAACTTCTGTGATGACCCTTTTTGGAGATGTCTATTCCTCTCCAACTGTACTGCCTACTGAGCTATTCCTTATTGCTGTACCTATAGCCTTAGAGAACTTCATCTGTATCTCGTCATTCCTTAGTATACCCGTATCCCACTTCTTTGCGTATTGATCCTTCCTGACTAATGTCTTAAACTTCAGCCTACTCTTCATATCTACTATATTGTGATCTGAGTCTATGTCTGCTCTGGGTCCGCCTTACGATACAGTAGCTGATTTCGGAGTTTCTGTCTAAACATGATGTAATCTAGCTGAAATCTTCTCGTATCACTCGGCCTTTTCCAAATATACCTCCTCCTCTTCTGATTCTTGAACAGAGTATTCACTATTACTAGCTGAAACTTGCTACAGAACTCAATTAGTCTTTCTCCTCTCACATTCATTGTCCCAAGTACATGTTCTCCTGTAACCTTTTCTTCTACTACTTCCCCTACAACTGAATTCCAGTCTCCCATGACTATTAGATTTTCATATCCCTTTATATACTGTGTACCCTTTCGATATCCTCATACACTTTCTCTATCTCTTCATTTTCAACTTGTAGCGTCGGCAGGTGTACTTGAACTATCGTTGTCGGTGTTGGTTTGCTGTCGATTCTGATAAGAACGACCCTATCACTGAACTGTTGAACAACCCTATCACTGAACTGTTCACAGTAACACATTATCTCCCCTATCTTCCTTTTCATAAAGAACGCTACTCACATAATACCATTTTCTGCTGCTGCTGATATCACCCTACTCATTTCACCAGAAATCCTTGTCTTCTTTCCATTTCTCTTCGCTGATCCTCACTGTATCTAGATTGAGCCTTTGCATTTCCCTTTTCAGATTTTCTAGTTTCCCTACCACGTTCAAGCTTCTGACATTCCACGCCCCGACTCGTATCACGTCATCCTTCCGTTGATTATTCAGTTTCTTTCTCATGGTAACCTCCCCCTTGGCAGTCCCCTCCCGGAGATCCGAATGGGGGACTATTCCGGAATCTTTTGACAATGGAGTGATCATCAAGACACTTCTTCTATTACAGGCCACGTGTCCTGTGGATACACGTTACCTGTCTTTAATGCAGTTGATTTCCATTGCCTTCTGCATCCTCATGTCGTTGATCATTGCTGATTCTTGCCCCTTTAGGGGAGTTTCCCAACCCTAAGACAAGAGATTTCCCTGAACCTCTGTCCGCTCCTCCGCCCTCTTGGACAAGGTCGTTGGCAGAATGGGGGTGACTTCTTATGCCGGAAGTTTCGGCCGCCAATGCTGATTACTAATCAGATTTAAGCAGTGGCGGGATTCGAACCCGGGACATAAGACATTTTGATTACGAATCAAAGACTCTGTGAGGACGAAAATCAGGTTTGCCTTAAATACACGCTGTAACAGTCCTGAGTATTAGTTACCCTTGAGACTGGACGTGGTGAGCTGATGTTAGTCAAGAATGCATTTGAGATGACAAAGACGACATTATAACCACCTCACTGAGTTTGAACGAGGTAGTGTAATGGGGCTACGAGAAGCAAGATGTTCCTTTTGCGATACTGCGGAAAGACTTGTCAGGAATGTAGCCACTGTACATGATTGCCGGCAGCGGTGGTCACGGGTATGTATGGTCGCAAGAAGACCAGTCTCCTGACGGTCACGTGGCAGTACCGAGATCGAAGACAATCGTGTTGACTCTGGCGCATCGTATTGCATCTGCAACAGCAATTTAAGGAGCAGTTGACACCACAGTGACACAATTAACTGTTTCAGATCGGTTACTTCAAAGACAGCTACAAGCCAGAATGCTTTCCACTGACCACAAACTACCGCCTTTAAACTTCATTGGTGTCAAGCGAGAGTTCATTGGAGGGTGAAGTGGAGGTCCGTTGTGTTTTCTCAGGAAAACTGGTTCTGCCTCGGTGCCAGTGATGACCATGTGTTGGTTAGAAAATGGCCAGGTGAGCGCCTACAGCCAACCTACCTGAATGCTAGACACACTGGACCTAAACCTAGAGTTATGATGTGGACTGCAATTTCGTCCACTGGCCAGCAGAAGCACTGGCTATCCTACGCATCCTGGCTGCAAATTTGAAAGTGAATATGGTGATTCAACCTATTGTGCTGCCATTCATTAAGAGCATGCTTGGTGGTGTTTTTCTAACTGGACAGCCCTCACCGACAAACAGCTATTGTAACCCAAGATGCTTACTACGTTTGATATTCACAGAACGTTATTAAAAATGACGAAGAAAACATAATTTGCGATAGGTCACTCGTGAGTAAGTAAATTACACCTGCTGTCGCTCCTGTTGCCAAATAGAATACTTTAGAGTATTACGTAAAAAGGCATGTTGACTGACGCTGCACTGGCCATGGGCCTGAGAGTCGAATGCAAGACAAGAAACGCGCGAGATTTCAGCATATAAGCGCCTCCCAAAAAGTGGACGCTTGATCTACGACGTCATGTCCACACTGTGCTTTCCATGTGCCGTAGTGTCAACCGGGACAATGCGGTGTGCCGTGATTACGAAACACTCGGCAGTTGACACATAGGCTGGTGTCGGTTTCCTGCCGCAGCACACAGCTTGAGGTCCTCACACACTCAATATTTATTGCACAATGCTGATACTGTGCAACAGTACTGACCATCTGAGAGCGGTACTGACGGTTTGCACAATACGTTGAAGGAGACTATAGAGCTTTAAAAATATTGAGACTCACCCTAAATATTGTGCAATGTTCTACACCTTCTCAGTGCGGTATTTTACAATACACGCAGTTCCTGCCAAGACTCCGTGATTTGCGGACGTTAGCAACTGCAATGAATAGACCAGGAAAGACAGATGAAAGGCATCGTCTACTGAAGTACGTTTAGGTGAGTACTTTGATTACTTATTTAACACCTGTTCAGTAATTAGACTAGAAATATTCGACAAATATGTTTAAGTGTAGAAAAATAACGATACAACTACTTCTTTGTTCGTTTCGGTACCTTCAATTAATTTTTTGCAGAAATACGTAACAGCGCTACCTACCTATCTACAGTACATACCCAGCCTCTACAATAACGTATTTCACTCATTTCAGAATTATGGATCGTTTACAGCATTGTGGAATCTAAATCCGAGGAGTATTGAACAGAGACTTGAGAAATGAGGCCTACACTGTCGACCTGAAAGTCTATCCAGAAAGGGATCCCCCCAACATGGTGCACCTCTATAGCAATATTCACACGTTTGGAGCCACTGGGGGTTAAATTGTATGTGGTGGCGAAAAGCGTGGCTGCACTCGACATATTCTTTATATCTACAGTATCTAAACTCTGTGGGTGCACTATCACAGGAATGTTCGACTGAGATGGGGCATATGTTGGCGTCCAGTGCTGACCTCCATCTAGTTGCTATTTAACACCGCCAGCAGCAGCATTCGATGCCGCGTGTGCAGGTCGTGTGTCCTCATCACACAAGTTGCTGGGTGGGACAGATAGCAGCAACTCCTTGTCCTGCTTCAATAAGTGGGCTATGTGGGCTACAGGATCCCACGTGGTCGCTACTGGGTCAGACGCGACGCGTGTCGTTGGTGTAGGTCTCGGTGATATGGCTGATGAGGTTGAAGCAGGTCCAGACCCGTTTGCGGAGCTAAGCATAGTGGCGCTCGACTCTGTTGAACAAAGACAAGGTAGCATTAGATATGAACGAATACGTGAAAAATTTGAAGAACAATAAAACTAAGGAGCGAGATAGAATAATGTGAAGTATGATACTTACTTCTCCGTTTGATCCTGTGCTGCATGACTGCTGCTGCTGGCGCTTCGTAGTCCTTCTTCTTCTTCTCCTGCTGACTGAGAGAGACTGAGGCCCCGGAGCTGCTGAGCTTAACCTATATCTCCTACAATGACGTCACCAGATGCTTCAATCCTATTGGCAGAAGTCGAACATGTGACTAGATTAAGGGCTCCTATTGGTTCACGCCATTTCCCCCACCCCAGAACGTCATCAGCTGAAGTCATGACAGAGCCCTCTGGTGGCGGGTATAGGAACTAGACCAACACCATGTGGGTGCAGCCATCTTGAATGACGGTACTTGCATCATCACCTGACGTCAGGAGAGTGTCCTCTGCTGGCACCGTGCATGGGGGCTTAATTAAATATAATTGAAAATACTTTTAGTTTTTCGTAGCTGTATGTCCGATTACGCTGTGTCTCGTAATCGGTTGGCCCTGACTAGTATTATTACGCTATCTGACTGCAATGAACAACAACAAGAATTAAATGAAATTTTTCGTTAACACAATTAATTAATTAAGTCCCCAGCAACTATAAAACCTACAAAACCCAAGCACAAATGTAATTGTTCTGTGTGTGGGAGTGTGACTCAACGTACACATCTGGCACGGTTCTTCTTCAACAAGACAAGAATTTTTAAATACCAATTATACTGACGTGATAAAAGAAAATTAGAAATACCATAATTGCTCAAGGAAAGTAGAATTACACTCTAATACAAGAACACACGCCAGATGCTTTGTTGACTGAACCTGTAATGACGCATTATTTAGGACACTAAAATAAAAACAAACTGAGTTAATTACGTCATTTATATTGATTAAAATCATTCTAATCCTTACATTATATCTCAACCAGAACTCTCCAATATCACATCTCAGCAAGCACTGCCTAATAGCACATCTCAACAAACACTCTCTGCTACAACATCTCAGCACAGACTACCACGAGACCTCGACAGGCACTGACTGCTACGAGTTCTTAACAGGCACTGACTACTACGAGTTCTCTCCAAGCACTGACTTCTACGAGCTCTGCCCACGCACTGTGGAGGCGGCTTAATAATACTCTTTGGCGCAATCTCTGGCGCAGTGGCTCAGTGTAGCCACCTTTCATATGCCCCTCCTTCACAGGCCAGAATTTGATGGTATTTTTGCCAGCATTGGTGGTGAAAATACCACCAAATTCGTCCAGAAAAAATACAGACAAAAATAAAAGATAATATTAATACCTAAATATCACATAATTAGTTAAAATTTTGGCTTTGCACTGACCTTTCAATAACCTAATATATGAAACACAGTAAGCAATACAAATTCTTTTCATACATGTGACTTTACATAAGAGTTCACACAATACACAAAAAATCAGTTTATACAAATGTTCACATAAAATGCTTTCAATGATTAGTTTATACAAAAAAAAGACACCAACAGGTGACATCTTTTCAGTAGAAGCAGTCCATCAGTGGCACCCAGTAAAGTTTAGTAGGTGCAGACAGCAACAAGTGACTTCATTTCAGTAGAAACAGTTCATCAGTTGCACCCAGCAATGTTGAGCAGGTGCAGACACCAACAAGTGACATCATTTCAGTAGAAGCAGTCCATCAGTTGCACCCAGCAATGCTGAGCAGGTGCAGACACCAACAAGTGACATCATATCAGCAGAAACAGTCCATCAGTTGCACCCAGCAATGTTGAGCAGGTGCAGACACCAACAAGTGACATCATTTCAGTAGAAGCAGTCCATCAGTTGCACCCAGTAAAGTTGAAGAGGTGCAGACACCAACAAGTGACATCATTTCAGTAGAAGCAGTTCCATCTGTGGCACCCAGTAAAGTCGAGTAGGTGCAAACAGCATCAGGTGACATCATTTCCATACAAGTAGTCCATCAGTTGCACCTAGCAATGATGAGCAGGTCCAGAGAGCAGTCCATGATATTCACTATCACCGATCACACAGTTCATCAGAGTATATAAGCACAAATTAAAGATGTCCTAGTGGCACCAATCATGTAGAAAAAGTACAAGTAACAGTCCATAATATTTACCATCCTAATCAGATAGTTCAGGCATGAACAATAGTTTGAATGCACATGCAAATGCTTTTACACTAAACATACAAATCATAACAAACACACAAATGATGTATTCACTATCACTGATCACACAGTTCATCAGCAGAAATTAAACATGTCCTAGTGTCACCAATCATGCGGAAAAAGTACAAGTAACAGTCCATAATATTCACTATCACTGATCACACAGTTCATCAGCAGAAATTAAACATTTCTAAGTGTCACACATCATGTTGAAAAGTGCAGGTAACAGTTCATAATATTTACCATCACTAATCAGACAGTTCAGGCATGAACAATAGTTTGAATGCACATACAAATGCTTTTACACTAAACATACAAATCATAACAAACACACAAATGATGTCAGATAATTTTCATATTAACTATTACAAATACTCAAATATCAGTAAACCTATAATATCTATGGGTGTCAGTGCAAGCCACAACAAACAAATAAAATAATATTTAGGAGATAGGTGGGTAAGATTAGGAAAGGAAAACACACAAAACACACTCACTCATCTTTCATCCACATTAAGTACTACTGTGTAACTGAATAGTGTTAACTGTGTAAATGCAATTCTGTCAAAATCTGATGTTCATCATGTGTATCGAGTAGTAATGGCAGCAATGTATAACAGTCAATAATAGTTAAGTCAATGTCATAGTCATCATGTCAAGACCAATGTTTGCCAAGCCAGATCAAATGTACTGTTGCTGAACAACTGTCAGTGAGCCAAGATATGCAAATACTTCCTCTCTTAAAAAAAAAGTATATACTGCTTAGTAATTTAACAAAGTGTGTATAGACTATCTTCCTTCTACTTTAGTGTTCTAGTCTGCTGTCTTCATCCTCCTTGTTCCATAAGACCAACAAAAAAACTATGCGCCTCACTTACTTTACCTCTTATCCACCAAAACTCCAATAATCATCAACTTCACACAATCTCAATAATACCTCAATAATACCTCTTCAATACGTCGATACATATAAACCTTATTGCCAATATATGCTCCTCACTTACTGCACCTCTTATCCACCAAAACTCCAATAATCATCAACTTCACACAATCTCAATAATACCTCAATAATACCTCTTCAATGCGTCGTAACATGTAAACCTTATTACCAATATCATTTCACTTCCATAACAACTCTTTCCTCTAGTCAGTCTCCTCGAACAAGTACAGATAAAATCCTAATGCAAACTTCAGTTCATCATCCCATACAATCTGAAGACACATTGCCAATACACAACCTCTGTGTAATCCATCTGAGCCAAATCTTCTACTCATTATGAATTATAACCAAAGAAATGCATACATGACCTCTACCAGACTTAGTTCGAATAACTCTCAGTAATTAAGTACGATTACGGAGTGTGAATAATCATAATATTTCACAGTGTGTACACCACTTCAAGAATTATGGCAAACAGAAGCAAACATGTGGAGTATTTCTTGTGTCAAGTGTCACTTCCTATTTCAATTGCTCACGAAAAATGCAGTGTAATAATTGTCAATGGTCTAAACCTAGTAATGGTATGTCATGTCGTTAGCTTCCTTCCTATTAGCATAAAGTTATACAGCTTCCATAAAACCTCCAGCTCATGTGACTTCAACGAAGTTCTTTGTACCAATGTCGTTCGTCGAATTATAGCAGTTCATTTTCTTATCTTAAAAATATAAGGCACTGAGCGTAAGCAAAACAAGCAATAGCGAGTAAATATACCAGTAGAGAACAGAATGTCAACAAGTGGATGCAGCACAATTCTTACAACGAGGCTCTGCCAAGCGAACAATCTATAATTAATACAATAGTGTGACCTAAACTCTCTGTTTGTACACAGTATATCAGCATTTCTATACACCAAATTAAAGAGTAGTTATGACAACAAACAGAAATGTATAAATATGCAATCCATACGCATAGCAGCAAACAGGTCATTAGCATCATATCAGCATAAGCAAATAAATGTTCATATGTCATCTTAATAAGTAAACATGAAGGCGCAAGCAGATAAATCACAAAGTATAACTTACATACCTAAACACATCAGCACAATAAATCAGGTTACAATTATATTGTAAATAAATAAGCACAGCAGGCACATAATTAAAAAAAATATGACATCAGTGAAAAAGCATAGCAGCCACGGGATGCATAATATACACAAGTTACAACCCAGTTCATTAATAATCATTGTCAAAATCAGTTAACGTACGCAAACACGTCGCTTCACACGTAAATTCATAGAACATGAAATTAGCACAAAGTATGAATCACGTAATGGCGAGCAGCAAATTACGTCTAAAGTACGTACCTAAGTGGAAATATGTTACCTGAAAAATGAACTCAATTAATAGTTACCTTTTTAGTTTATTAGTTTCTTCTTGAAAGTTACATTCTTTCTGAAAATTTCTCGATAGTAAGTCGTCTTAACGTCGGACACGCACAGAATTTACCTGAAGTTCTTAAATATTTTATACAACCGTATCCTGAAAAATACTGAATGTTAATAACATAATTCATCAAGTCACTATAGCTTTATACTGAATTTAGTCGGAGAAATTAAACTGTGTATTTGTTTACGGCTGTCAGTGCATTCGCACTGAGCGCTCGATCAGCTGTAGGCGCGCGACGTAGGAAGCAATTGTTTGCGGTCAACGACTGCCTTGTGCGGCGCGCAGACTTGACTGTTGCTTTGAGTATGTGCCGCCGCCAAAACACAGCGCGGTATCCTTGTACTCTCCGCATGTTTACATGTAGCTGTTAGTTTCTCACAAGTATGTCATTCTACAAAATTTTTTTTTTAAAAGTATATCATTCCACAAAAATTTTTACGTTAGATATATGATGTATTCCTTTAGATCGTCGAGATTTAAGAGTTTCTACTTCAACAGTGTTATCATGTATAATTTTGCGAATTATATATGGACCGTTATAAAACAGAAAAAATTTGCGACACAAGCCTTTTCCTTTGTGCGACAAACGATGAGACTTAATTAACACCTTTTGACCAACTGACAAGATTTTTGAACGACCAGGACGCTTAGCTGATTTCTCTCTTCCAGCAGCCGCAGATGCAATATTTTGCAGAGCCAGGTTGACAACTTCAGAATGCCGTAGTTTCCGTGTAGGCGGAAAAGGAACAATTTCAGAAATGCGATTTGTCGGTGCTTTGTTTTTTAGTATCAATATAGGTGGTAAAGAAGTTGAATCATTAGGAAGTTCATTCAGAATGTTTTGAAAAATATGAAGACACTGATCCCACGTTCTGTGATTCTGATGACAATAAAGACGACACAATTTATTGATTTCCTTCATCCATCTCTCTGAAGCGTTAGATTGAGGGTGAAGAAGTGAAATGAAGATTGGTTTAATTTTACGACGCTGTAGAGTACGAAGCCAAATTTTAGAACGAAACTGTGATCCATTATCGGATATAACCTTATCAACATGACCAACTTCTTTAAGAAAATGTTTGATAAAAGCGTTAGATACTGAACGAGCTGTTGCTTTGCGTAAAGGTGTAAAACACACGTATTTTGATGTCAACTCCACTGCTACGAAAATGTACGCAAAACCATTAGTAGAACGAACCACTGGACCGAACAAATCGACTGCAGCCATCTCCTTTAATTTCGCTGGAATGATAGGAAACGACGGTGCTCTGTGAGAAACTGTTGGCGGCTTAGCCTTTTGACATAATTTGCATTTGGCAAGAACAAATCGAATACGTTTTTCCATATTATTGAAGTAGCAATTTTCTCGTAATTTGTGAAAGCATTTTCTGGGACCAAAGTATGCATAACTGAAATGCGTATTCCAAATCAGCGTATTAACCCACTCATCAGGAATACAAACTAACCAAACAGAGTTGTCGACCGATTTTCGTTTAAAAAGAATGTCATTGCGAACTAAATAATGCTGTCTAATCGCTACGCTTTCCTTTCTCCTCCACTTCTCCTTAATGTCCTTCCAGATTGGATCCTTATTTTGCTCCTTAGCGATGTCCTGGAGCGAAGACGAAATAAAGTTCTCAAACGCAACACCTTGAATATACATCAAACAATAATTGTTTTCCTTGCAGTCTTCTTCAGCACTTTGTTTCAAACCCATAGGTGCACGTGATAAAGCATCGGCAACAATATTTGAAGAACCCTGTATGTAAACAATACTAAAATCAAATTCCTGTAGGTACAACGCCCATCGTGACAATCTGCCATGAGTTAATTTTGTCGACATAAGAAACTCCAGAGCTCGATGATCGGTGTAAACCTTAGTATGTCTGCCAAACAAAAATGTGCGAAATTTTGTGAAAGCCCAAACAACAGCCAAAGCTTCAAGTTCCGTAATCGAATAATTCTTTTCTGATTTAGAAAGAACACGACTTCCAAATGCAATAGTTTTCTTCTATCTCTTGAAATAAATGTGCACCTAGACCTTTGTATGATGAGTCTGTCGCCAAACAAAAATCTTTAGATAAATCCGGATGTGAAAGAAGTGGAGCAGCAACTAAAGCATCACGAAGCTGTTCAAATTCTGACTGAGCTTCCTCATCCCAACACCAATTAGATTTCTTTCCGGATAGTTCACATAAACGAGGTGTGGCCAAATCGTCCAACCTAACAAAGCGTCGAAGAAAATTACAGACACCAAGGAAACTACGAACATCACGTTTTGTAGTAGGAACAGCATAATTACGAATAGCGTCTAATTTTTCTGGATCAGGGAGAATACCTTCTGTAGAAATAATGTGACCGAGAAATTTCACCTGAGAACGACCAAATTCACATTTTTCTAAGTTCACTGTAATGCCAACTCTTGCAAAAATACGTAATAATGAATCCAAAATTTTGTTGTGCTCACTCCAAGAATGTTTAGCAATAAGAATATCGTCAACATATGAAGTAATATTGTCACGAAGATAAACAGGTAAAATTTCGTTTAAGCTACGAATGAATGCTGCAGAAAAGTCCAAACAGTAAATTCCAAAGTCACTTTTGGGTAAAACAGTCATATCCGGTTATTGTTCACTTACTCACTAGATAGATTGATAGTCGAAGAGTTGTTTTGACAGATGCAAAGAATAGTAAAAGAGTAGGCAGCGGTGCAGAAAACTAAAAGGGAAATAGCACCACTACAGCTCGGGGCCCTATGCTCGCTACGGCACATATTCACTTAGAGTAGTGAATCCCCTGAGGACTTTAATAGCCGCACATAATTTCCAGTTTGTGACTTACGAAATATCTTAAATTTCCGTACAGTCAAAAAGTGTTTATAGTCAAAGTTTTCGCCTCGTGGCGACAAAGACCTACCGCGTCTGTCCCAGTCCGAATGTCGATTATTGTAAAGTTCGCGCGCCTGGCGCTCTCTTGTTGCATCCCGTAAATGAAACAAATTATTTTCTTCAAACCCCTCTGCTATCTGTGATTCCAAATTTCTTTTGCTGTCTTTTCCTACAATTTCGCCTTCGATCTGTTTAACTTGCTTTCGTAATGCCTCAAATTCCCTTTTCACGCGTTCATTAAATTTTCCCTGATTTTCAACATGCTTATTTATGTTCTGATACTCTTCGGTTTCTGCAAATGGCAATGGTGCTGTATCAGCAGAATCTCTGTCCCCATTTAAACTAAGATTTGTCAATTTATCTGAAATCTCCTCAACTCTTTCCGATAAGTCACCTATTTGTTCTTTCTGTTTATTTACGTCTTCCGTAAGTGTCGCGACTCGGGTTTCAGTATTAACACATTTGGTAGTTAACTGTTCATATTGTTGTGTTAGGTTATTTATTCTGTCATTTGGTACGGATTCCTCGATTCTCTCAAATATTTCTTCCTTATCGTGTGCGCATTGTAAATTTAACTCTGAAAATTTCTGTACTATCACGCGATCTCTTTCCTCCTGTTCTCTATCCTGTTCCTTTTGTCTGATTTCTACTGCAATTAATCTATTATTGTGAGCATTCAAAATCGGTTTTACTTCTTCTCTGATTTCTTTCTTTAATTCATCTTTCATATTTTTGAAACATGTCCCTATTCGTGAGTCTAACCGTGTTTCCAGTGTTCCCATCTCAGTTCTGATTGTTCCTGTTTGTGAGTCCAACAGTGTTTCCATTGTTCCCATATCAGTTTTTAATTCAGATCTAAACTGTTCCATTGTTCCCCTATCTGTTTTTAATTCAGATCGTAATTGTGATCCCAGTGAGTCTAACCGTGTTCCCAAATTTAATATAGCACTCATCAACTGCTCCATATTAAATTGTTCAGAATTCTTTTCGCCCCTAACATTTCCCGCAAAACTAACTTCCTTCTGCATAGCCATAAGGCTATCTGTGTTCGATACTATTCCAGAATCTTCTGTCGTTAATCTCAGATTCTGTGAATTTTCTGATTGAGAAAAATTTTGAAATGGTTCCGGACTATTTTCCCGACTTATTAAATTGTTTCCACTTCATTATTCATCACACTGTTTTCCTCTGTTGGCGAGTTCGCCATGTTAACAATTTCGTCATTCTCACTATTCATCATTTTTGCCTTTTTCATTGACCGCGTAATCATTTACAGAACATAAAAATTTCGTCACTGTTCGAAAATTACACACAATGACTCTTTATCTCCAACAATACCATTTACATGAAAAGTTTCCCTCAAACACGATTAATCGAACAATTGAAATAATTGCATTAAATTGTCAAACCCGTAGACAAGACAACAAATAAAAAAAAAAAAAATTTTGAAAAACACCATTAGAAGAATGCCAATTACCAAATCTACACACTCAATACAGACTACAATCACTAAACTCAAATTACTACAACAATACTACAGTCTACTATTTTCACAATCAGAAGAATTTCAAGGGACGATCCTGGCAGGGTCGCCACGTGCATGGGGGCTTAATTAAATATAATTGAAAATACTTTTAGTTTTTCGTAGCTGTATGTCCGATTACGCTGTGTCTCGTAATCGGTTGGCCCTGACTAGTATTATTACGCTATCTGACTGCAATGAACAACAACAAGAATTAAATGAAATTTTTCGTTAACACAATTAATTAATTAAGTCCCCAGCAACTATAAAACCTACAAAACCCAAGCACAAATGTAATTGTTCTGTGTGTGGGAGTGTGACTCAACGTACACATCTGGCACGGTTCTTCTTCAACAAGACAAGAATTTTTAAATACCAATTATACTGACGTGATAAAAGAAAATTAGAAATACCATAATTGCTCAAGGAAAGTAGAATTACACTCTAATACAAGAACACACGCCAGATGCTTTGTTGACTGAACCTGTAATGACGCATTATTTAGAACACTAAAATAAAAACAAACTGAGTTAATTACGTCATTTATATTGATTAAAATCATTCTAATCCTTACATTATATCTCAACCAGAACTCTCCAATATCACATCTCAGCAAGCACTGCCTAATAGCACATCTCAACAAACACTCTCTGCTACAACATCTCAGCACAGACTACCACGAGACCTCAACAGGCACTGACTGCTACGAGTTCTTAACAGGCACTGACTACTACGAGTTCTCTCCAAGCACTGACTTCTACGAGCTCTGCCCACGCACTATGGAGGCGGCTTAATAATACTCTTTGGCGCAATCTCTGGCGCAGTGGCTCAGTGTAGCCACCTTTCAACCGATATAAACTAAACCAGTTGCAGTCCAGAGACAGTGGAAAACACATCTGCCTGAAATTCGTTATACAATAAAGACAAGTCCTTTTTTCCCGCCATTTTCTCTGCTTATTAGAGATAATGGGGGTGTGATGCATTGTCATGGTGGAATTTGAACTTTGCGCCATTTTTTCTGGGTGAGGGGGGCGTGGCAGCACTTTCCCGCAAAAATTCAAACTTCACACCAAAATCCGCCCTCTTGATTGACGTCATATCCGCCATCTTGGATTACGTCATCGACGCCATCTTGGATAACAGTACTTTGGGGTGGTACCAGCCTAGTGCCAATACTACAGTGGACTAACAGTAATTTGAAGCGGTGCTGGATGCATGCAGTACATTCTACGGTGTGTCTTCTTTGTAGTGGTTGGTTCCTGAGTTGTCGGCGATCAGTGGGGCTGCAGAATCTTGGAGCATGTGGCTAGGGAGACAAATCTCAGTTGATGGATGGCAAGTGAGCTGCCCCATATGCAAGTAGAATGGGCCGGCAGTATGCCTGGAAGCAGCGGAGTCTTGGAGTATGTGTATGGGGAGACAAATGGTGGTTGCTTCCTAGAAACTTGTGGTAGTGGCTCTATGTACCAGGACAACACAGAGGCTGATGTTTCCTTGGTTAGCGAAAGACTCTGTTGGGGAGCGTCAGTGCAACCGAGTCTCAAAATGTAAGGCTGTGGAGCTGATTCGGAAGTGCTGGCTGTCTACACCGTTAGCGCTGCGCCAAACCAAGAGTGAACCGGACAGTGTTTGCCTGGTTCTTGGGAAGACTTTTCCTGAGATGCAAGAACATCTTTGTGATTAGTGCTGGTTCCCCACACGCAGGATTGCGCCAAATAAATTTCAAGGATTGCAATGTGCAGTTAGTGTTATGTGACTATTTCGTCAGCTTCATAATGAGAAACCCAGTTGATCAGAATATTTCACTAACGCTGGGGAATATGATAGACATCAGTACTGGTGATTGTCAGTAACTAACTAACCCATCCTTACTTTTATTTTACACTTTATTTGGATTTGTATGCCTCGTAGAAGTGAGAGAAAGTTGAAAGCATTTTGATTGGCCGGAAAAGCACACGGATTATCTTCAACAGTAGAACTGCCTGCCACCACTAGAGCCAGTTCAGAGAAGGCCTGCCGAGAGAGAGGCCATGTCTCTGTAGTGCCACACGAGTCATTCAGCTCTTTTCTGAATGAACAAAGATAGAATCTGCCATTGTGGAAAATCCTTGCGAAAACATCTTACAGCCTTGGAGTGCAGTGAGAGGGTTCAGTCAAATGTAGAAAGTTGACTGTTTCTCTGGAACGCATCAGACACGAGAGCCAAATCTCTCGAAGATGGATTGAGGTCCCTTTGAAAACGTGTGACACTGTTCAACGCACTGATTCTCAATAAAATAAATCTTGACACAATATAAGAACTTCCAGCATAAATAAAGTACAGGTTAGAGGGAGAGGTGATAATGGGGGACCACCATTCGTCACAGAAAGAGATATAGAAATGACTTTTTCCTGTGGAAGATGGTAGGATGTAGATCATCGGTTACCAACTAGAGGAAGCTGACTAGTGTCTTATAAGGACCATTTTTATTGGTTGGCACTCGGAAGATTCGTAGCCCGGCCAATTTGAATTTAGCAAGAGACGCAAAAATCAGCAATGAGAGGTTCCCTCTTAGTTAACGCTCAATCAGAAATCATTCGATCTTCGGGAGCCTCCGCCGCCAGACGTCCAGGCTAGAGCTGCCACCGACTTTGCTGGTCAGCCTGTTGTGCTGCCCGAGCTGATGTATTGGGGATTTATAAAGGAAATTGGGCTGACCTGCACTTAGCCTCTGGCAAAGTTCGTTGATTGCACCAATAATTAATTCTGCAGCCACTCCAACCTCCATCTGCAGTTCTATGGTGAGACCGAGATGCAGTCCTGAGACGATGTGTAAGGACACCAATGTCATTTTATAGTAATTTGGTTATTTCAAGTTTCTCTCAGAAAGGGCACATCTTCTTTTATCTAGTGACTCTGGTGTGACCTCCACTGCAGTTGCATTAAACATTCGGCTCATGCCATCCGCCATGATAGTTTCCAAGCAACGAGTACGTCTCACTTTAAACTGAAACCCTCAAATGCGAGCTGTCCATCTAACGTAAGCTGTAGGTTGTCTTCTAGACGCTCCTACCTGCAGAAGGACGGCCGAGACTCCAGACATGGAGACATCTGTCTGGACAATAAAGTCCTTACTGAAATCATACAGGACAGTGGCTAAGGCTTTCATTAACGCCTCAAAAGACGCTTGTTGGGATGGACCCCAAGTTGTATAGGGTGCCATTGGTTACACGTCTCGGTCACCTCTTGTTCGCATTGACGGCACTTTGAACAGTGGACGTTACATTTCAGATGTGTTACGACCCGTGCCTCTACCCATCATTCGATCCCTTCGAAATCCTACATTTCAGCAGGATAATGCACTACCTCATGTTGCAGGTCCTGTACGGCCCTTTCTGGATACAGAAAATGTTCGACTGCTGCCCTGGCCAGCACATTCTCCAGATCTCTCACCAACTGAAAACGTCTGGTCAATGGTGGCCGATCAACTGGCTCGTCACAATACGCCAGTCACTACTCTTGATGGCCGGCCGGTGTGGCCGTGCGGTTCTAGGGGCTTCAGCCTGGAACCGCGTGATCGCTACGGTCAAAGGTTCGAATCCTGCCTCGGGCATGGATGTGCGTGATGTTCTTACGTTAGTTAGGTTGAATTAGTTCTAATTTCTATGGGACTGATGACCACAGATGTTAAGTCCCATAGTGCTCAGAGCCATCTGAACCATTTTTGAACTACTCTTGATGAACTGTGGTATCGTATTGAAGCTGCATGGGCAGCTGTACCCGTACACGCCATCCAAGCTCTGTTTGGCTCAATGCATAAGTGTATCAAGGCCGTTATTACGGCCAGAGGTGGTTCTTCTGGGTACTGGTTTCTCAGGATCTATGCACCCAAATTGCGTGAAAATGTAATCACATGTCAGTTCTAGTATTATATATTTGTCCAATGGATACCCGTTTATCATCTGCATATCTTCTTGGTGTAGCAATTTTAATGGCCAGTAGTGTACTAGTTCTCTATGGTAAGTTAAAAGTGGAGAGGAGTTCAAGTAACATTGAGGGTGCAGTGGAGGGCGGGGAGAGGGGGCGGGGGGGAGGTGAAGGACAGGACAAAGTATCAAACTAATTGCCTCCTCCAAAATCCAAACCTGAATCTGCGCCTGTTTGTGCTGTCTTCCGATGCAGCCGAAGATCGCGCAGTGGCGATGACATGGGGTACGGAGGTTTGCTTTAGTTAGTGCGGAATGGTTCACCGCAGCGCACACGGCCTGCACGCCGCGGCTTGCCGACCAGTTACGCAGCGCGTGATTCCCTCAGACCGCGCAGCTTTCCACTGCGGTCCGGCGACAGCCGTCGCGTATGGCAGCCACGCGGCGCGGCGTCCTGAAATGTACCGCGCCGGCCGGCCGCAGGAGCGCGCCGGGGAAGGCGAGTTTCCTGTGCCGGCGCTGGCTCTGCCGCGCCGGCGGATTCCGGCCGGCAAGTCACGCGTGGGGCGGCGCGGCGCTCTTCCGGGGCAGGAATGCGGCCGGCTGCGCCGCCCCCGCCGCCCACCTGGCACGCGCCGCTAGCTCGACGCCCGGCGTCCGCCGAACCCGCGTGCCCGGCGCGGCGCGGTCCTCGCTTTGCGGTCACAGTGGCCGGACACCGCCGCCGAGCGCTCACAACGCCGCCGCCGCTGCTGCGGCCACCGGGGGCACAACACTTCCTTACCTCGCAGCGCTCTCTGCTGTTGGCCACATCTCTCGTCCCTAACTCAACAGCAGAGCCTGAAACACTGATAATACATAGAATGAGATATATTTAATATCCACGTGCAATAACATGTATTTCTAGCAAAATAATCGATTTCGGTCAGCATTAGTCATCCTCAGACTTATAAAACAAGTAAGTTTGTAACGTCACAATAGGTTTCGTTACATAGTTAAAATCGGTGTTATGTTGCTATCAGCTGATAGGCATTATCAGCGTAAATTCAATTACTTTACATAATTAATGAACAGTGAAATAATCTCAGCCCCAAATTACATGCATGTGGAAACAATTATGGATCAAAGTCTTTTATTCTCATTACAATATGCACGTCCTGTGTCCCTATTTGCATTTCCCCACCTCTCCTTAAAGTACGTGGCCAGGTGTGAATGCTTTGAGTGTGGTAGCAGACAAACCAGAGATGTAGTGGGTCTCAGGATCTTCTACCAACTTTAACACAGTCAGTGGAAGGGAAAGAGCAGGAACAGGATGGTTCGACCAGAGGTGCGAAAGTCTAAAAAGAACGTTTTCTTACCAGAGGTTGTTCATGGGCCTCCCCCAGCACCTCGCGCTGCTTGGGAGAAAGAGCCGCGCGACGGTTACGTGGAGTTTTTTGGAAGACAGGTAAGCGACCAGACGTTCCTTCAGAACGCTGCGTCGAAATCAAGACAAAGGTATTTGAATGTTTAAAAATGTTTAATGTTAACAATTTATTTATCAGAGGCTTTTTCGCGATTGATTAATTAAGAACCGTTATTGATTTTTGTTCAGTTTATACGCCATAAGAATAATCTTCTCCATTCGAGGTTTCCGTTACGACCCGCCACGTGGTGCATAGTTCCAAACTGCAACCACCGAGAAAGCTAACAGAGGGAGTTGTAGCCAGTTTTTGCGATTGCTGAACATTTATGCTAGCGTGTGCGGCTTGCTCATTTAAACCATAGCTAAGAAAAGAGAATCATATCAATCACGCTGCCCCTGTACTAAAAATTATTGGCACAAGACTAGATTCGTGCAGGATGTAGTTTCCTCTGACTATCCCCAAAATTTCAATTGCGTTATCCGTTGCGACTTCAAATTCAATCGATAAGATTGTGTTCTGAAATTTGATGGGCCTAAACATCAATTCTAAAGCGGGCAGAATGGTCAGGGAAGGTTACGCTGCCGAGAGAGAAGAAGTGTGCATAAGATCCTTCTCCAAAACAGGCTTACATAAAAATGAATAAAAGTAATCCCTGCTGATAAAATTAAGCAAACTCCCTTCTCAGCCTGCCACAGACAGGGAGAATTAACGACATTTACGATCTAAATACCAGTCGTTGGGAGCTTGCAAGTTGAAAAAAACTTCGTTCACCAGGATCATGGAAAACAACGACACCACATTAAAACTTTTCCATGATCCCGGTGAACGAAGCGATCACATGTATAGCGGACATTGCTCCTAGTGATATGTTGGCATTATTCAGACATTGCCTTACAACAACTTATTTTCAATATAATCATGTTTTGTATGAACAGATTGACGAGGTGGCTATGGGAAGTCCTCTTAGCCCATTTGTGGCTAACTTGTTCATGGAGAACTTTGAACAACGGGCACTGTAAGCAGCTAGAAAAAGACCAGTCCGGTTGTAAGCGTTTTGTCATATCGCTGGCTTAGTTGTGGAGTATCTTTGTGGGCAGCCGCGTCTGTAGAAAGTCGACCGCGGGACGCGGTACTGTTATGTTGTGTAGTGTGAAGCTCTGCATGTGAGAGGCTTTCTTAGTATTCAGGTTGAAGTGTTGCTACAAGTGCTGTTACAGTAAAGTGATGAAATATGGAAGTGATTCAGAGGAATGTGCGTCAAGATGTAATGAAAAAATGAGCAGTGCCGTCGATAACGTATTTGTGTATCCTCTCGTTGCGGTCGCACAGCATCGATCATCCGCGCCGTGTTCGGCCTCCCAGAATGAACCAATGTGAATCAGTAAAAATTAGTTACCATAAAAGAGTGCAGTCAAGTACCAGTGTCTTGTAGCGAGCGTGAGGACGTGTGTTCGATCATCGCGTTTCCGCATTATCAACAATCAGCCGCGCCGCGACAGTTACGCGCACGCTCGTACAAGTTAGAACTGAGAAATCAAAAATTAACTTTACGAACAGTGTTACATAATTACTAGTGACAAGGAGGACTATTACTATCTCACCATCTATGGCCGTCCTATCGCCCTCACCACCACCCTTAAGTATCTTGGCGTCACCCTCAACTGTCGCCTCTCCTGGACCCCCCATCTCCGGACAATCCAAGCCAAGGCACGCTCCCGACTCCGTCTCCTCAAGCTCCTTTCCGGCCGTAAGTGGGGTCTGGATCCCTCCACCATACTCCACCTCCACACCTATAAAGCCCTCATCCGCCCTATCCTTTGTTACGCTCATCCGGCCTGGATCTCCGCCCCCCTACCTTTTATAAATCCCTTCAAATCCTTGAACGTCATGCTCTCCACCTCGCCTATCGCATCCGTCTCCCCTCCCCCACGCGGATCCTGTACGATCTCATTCCGTTCCCCCACCTCCTCCTCACCCGCTCGATCCTCCTCACTCGATACTCCTCACCCGCTTGTCTCTCCCATCCTCTCCCACCCTCACCCGCTGCCGCGCCTGTATTTCCACGTCCCACCCGGCCTCCATCTCTCCACCCTCCTTACCCTCTCCCAAGGTGGCTTCCGCCAGCTCCCCCTCCCTGATGATGTCCTCCTGCACTCCATCTACCCCTCCTATCAACTTTGATCCTCCCCCCCCACTTCCTGTGTCTTTTCCTTTAGGCACCCTCCCTCCCTTCTCTCTCCTTTTCCCCCCATCGCCCTTCCTCCACACCTCTTCCCCCGGGCTTCCCCTCCCCCTTCCTCCCTTCCCCCTATCTCCCCTGCCCGTGGCATCTTTGCTCTCCCCTCTCCCTCTTCGCCCCCCCCCCTCCTCCTCTCTTGGCAGGTCCCCGGACTCGTACACGCTCAGTGGACATTCGCGCGCCGGAGATCATCGCCATCAGTGTCCCGTGTGTGTGCCTTCGTTTTGTGTTTAGTGTTCTTTCGCCGTCACGCCGCCACTGTTCACGTGTGCCGTCGCCGTCGTCCGTGTTATGTGCGCCGTGTCAACAAGTGTTAGTGTTTTTTCTCGTCCAGCGTGAAGGGCTTCATGTTTATTGTTTTTCGTCTCTACAGTTTTTTGCCCGCCGTTTTTATTGTATTATCTGTGCCACCTGTATGTCATATTATTGTACCACTCACGGCTGAAGAGCAGCGTAATATGCTGCTGACAGCCCGTCTTGTATAAGGTGATTAAAATAACAATAAAGAAAAAAAAGAGGACTATTACCAGGTATCTGTATGGGTGACGAGCGTAAGAACTTTCGTTCGATCATTCGGCTTCCGCATCATCAACAATCACCCGCGTCGTGTTGGTTACGCGTACGCTCGTCTAAATGATATTTTGTAGACTGATAATCATCCATTAATTGTGATAACACTTCTGAATTGGAATGTAAACAGTGCAATCTGCGATTTTCCTTTAATCGTCTCAGAATATAGTTGTTCATACCAGACGTCGAATAGTGTTGTGTTTTAACGTTGAGTGGCTCCCCTAAACCGGCTTGCATATTTCGATAGATAATTTCAGGCAAACCAGCAGCAGTGTGGATCAGAACAGTACGACCGCCACGGGATTACCAGGTACGTGGTGTGGACAGGGCGCACGGTCAAGCAAGAATAATGGTCACGAAACGAGAAGTCAGTTTAAAGGTACCTCCACCCCCATTCGTACTCCCGGGCGTGTTACACGGTGGTATCGTTATGTAGGTGATACATTTGTTATATGGATCCATGGGGAAGAGGAACTGGATGCCTTCCTGTTACATATGAATAGTATTAATTCAAGAATTCAATTCACTATGGAAAAAGAAAGCGATGGTCACCTGAACTTCTTAGATGTGACTGTAATCAAACGAGAGGACGGATCATAAAAAAGGGGTAATTAAAACATTAATAGACAGGGCGCACAAAATATGTGAACCAGCTCACTTATATGATGAGCTTGAACACCTTAGAGCGACCGTCAAGAAGAATGGGTATTCCAACAGAGAGATAGATCGATCACTACGCCCTAGTCTGACAACCAGGACGGACGAGGATCGACACCAATCCAAGGGGAAAGTGTTCTTACTATTTATCAGTAAGGTCACTAGTCGCATTGGAGAAATTTTAAGCAAGTACGATGTGGAAACTGTTTTCAGACCCACCACGAAAATAAAAGAATGTTTAAGATCTGCAAAAGATAAACGACAACCTCTAGCTACACCCGGTGTCTACAAAATTCCGTGCAGTTGTGGAAAGGTCTAAATAGGTACACCAAAAAGAAGCGTCAACACCCGTCTGGTGAACATAAAAGGAACTGCCGCCTCGGACATATTGATAAATCGGCTGTAGCGGATCATGTGTTTCAGGAAGATGATCATGAAATAAAGTTTAGTGAGACGACCGTCACAGCAAAGACATCGCACTATTATGCGCGAATGTACAGAGAGGCTATTGAGATTGCCAAACACTGCAATAATTTTAATAGAAAAGATGAAGCCATTAAGCTGGATAAGAAATGTATGTCAACATTGCAAAATGGCTCCGAGCACTATGCGACTTAACTGCTGAGGTCATCACTCCCATAGAACTTAGAACTACTTAAACCTAACTAACCTAAGGACATCACAGACATCCATGCCCGAGGCAGGAGTCGAACCTGCGACCGTACCGGTCGTTCGGGTCCACACTGTAGCGCCTAGAACCGCTCGGCCACTCCGTCCGGCGATGCCTTCTGCAGTCGAATGCGAAACGTGAGGGGAGAGTTTTATGTTTGACCACGGCATCTCAGCCCGGAAGTGTTAATTGATGACGAGGCCTGCCGTGAAAGCCTTCATTCTAAGATGAAAGAGATTACAGGAGGTTACGGGAAAATAAAAATACAGTAAAATACTATCACAGGGCAGACTGAGCCAATTGACTTAATAAGTAAATAGAATGCAGAGGGAGGAGAAAGGGGAGGAACTTAAAGGGAAGGAACTAATTACACGCAGCTGGACTTTATGCGGAATGAGCGATGACGAGTGAAAATGTGCGCCGGACCGGGATCCGAACACGGAATCTCTGGCTTACTACGCACGTACGTTAACCACCGAGCCAGCAGCACACAGTGTTCATCTGAAATGAGGTAACTGTCTCGGAGCGGTCGCCAGCTGACCCACACTCCCGCCTAGCGTCACCTATCTCCAGCCCCCCTCCGTGTCCTCCATGCTGACTAATTTTAGATTCCCGCTGGAGGTCGAATGAAAATGTGCATCCGCATTGAAGCTTAGATTCATTTTCGATCGAGGGGAATCAGTTATACGAAAGCATTGTGTCTGTTCTTTCGTACATCCTGGAACAGCAGACACCATGATTTCATATATTTGGCATTTGTTTGGTTTTTCATTTTCTATCTTTTTGTGCAGTACTTGGAGAGATTTTGGTGAATATGGCCTTTAGCTTAACTTTTTCAGTAAAGAATCGTGCCGGCCGGTGTGGCCGTGCGGTTAAAGGCGCTTCAGTCTGGAACCGCGTGACCACTACGGTCGTAGGTTCGAATCCTGCCTCGGGCATGGATGTGTGTGATGTCCTTAGGTTAGTTAGGTTTAATTAGTTCTAAGTTCTAGGCGACTGATGACCTCAGAAGTTAAGTCGCATAGTGCTCAGAGCCATAAAGAATCGTGTAGAACACATTAATTCAATACATTTTTCGGTAAGATACTAGAAGTCACTTGTGAGAATTGGACGTGCTCCGTGCGGAAGGTGGGTAGTAACTCACCTTCCACACAGAGCACGTCCATATCTCACTACTGACTTCTAGTATCAGCCGCACGCAGTTGACAGCTGTATGGGCCTGAAGATGACGTTGTTACAACGTTGAAACTAGTTGCCAAAATAAAATCGACACCTTAAATACAGCTGGCGGAATTTCTTCATTTTTAATATAAATTTATACCAGCTGACGTCCCACTGCCCTCCTTTCAATAATGGATGTACGAACATTTTACCTTTCGTCGTGTCTGGCCATCTGTAGCTGTTCTCGTTATTGAACATGGAGGACACGCAAATCTTGTTGCCATTGGTTTCGACAATCTTCCCAGGGCACAACGGTCATGGTACATGATTAAAACAGTCACTTGCATGGTGTTCAGGATGATCGCGAGGCCCATGAGAGTTTGGAGGATTAGATGTTGGTCTTGCTCGATCTGACCTCTTTGAGGTTCTCCGGGATTCGTGGGAGCCGTGTCATGAGAACCTTCACCGTCTTCTTGACAGCAGGCTGAGGGTGAAGACCAAGTTGTCATTAGTTCTGACAAAGCAAATGTTTACCCATGATCATCAGACTCCTTAGAACAAATTTCAAATCATGTTTTGTGGTAAGTTTTTTTTTTTTTTCGTCAGCCTTAGCCATGTCGTCGTTCCTGATTGTAAATGGCTTTTCCTTCCTATTGCTCCTTTCAACTGCGGTTCTATCTTGGATGGAACTGTCTATTAGAATAGCAGTAAACCTTATTTATCGGCCAAAACAGACCTGCTGCCGTGGCGTGACTTTGTGGTTCAAATGGTTCAAATGACTTTGGGCACTATGGAACTTACCATCTGTCATCAGATCCCTAGAACTTAGAACTACTTAAAACCTAACTAAGCTAAGGGCCCCACACACACCCATGCCAAAGGCGGGATTTGAACCTGCCACCGTAGCGGTGGCACGGTTCCAGACTGAAGCGCCTAGAACCGCCCTAACTTTGTGGAAGGGGCCAATTTCTTCTTTGGCGAAGCTTTTAAATTGATTTTTCTTACAGTAATTATTTCCCTTTCAACGAACAGTAATGCAGAGGCTTTTTGTTATAGGCATGGGATGATCCCATACCTAACTGGGCTAGGTAGACCCACGTCGATACCAAAAACGAAATGAATACACACAATGCCTAACATTAAGATGTAACCATAGTTAACCACTGTTTCTAAGACCGCAGTCAGTAGCATCTGTATTCAATTTACAAGGGTGAATAGTCCTTTAGGTAAATTTGCTTAAGTACTTTAATAGATAATATTGTTTTGTGGGACGAAAAAAAAATTCACGACGATTTGATCAAAAGTACGAAAAAGACGAAACTGGAGTTCTTCCTTCGTGACGCTTCCACGGAGACTGAAACTACGTTGGATGGTGCACCCTTATATATATACTCCCCACTAGCGCAATGACAGCGTCCTGGCTCCATGCTTGCAGGAAACAGAAACTGTGTACCAACTATCCACTTCTGCCAACTAGTCCCAGTCTGCCGTCCTACAAAATACAGGTCGTGATTCACTGCCACAGCAGAAACCACTTTTTCACTCAACATACATGAGAAGTGTCATGCCTATAAAAGCTAAACCCCTTGTGAACTAATGACTAGGTATTCACTTGCTATGGACACAGTTCAACAGAAACTTCCTCAATACAGATTTAGCAGAACATACATAGGTAAGTCAGTAAAATGCTTAATCTGCGTTACAAAGTTTGCAATAACCATAATTTATGACACATATGTGATTCATCTGTGATAAGCTGGCACGATACATTACATAATGTGTCATGACTGTACGCCAGCAGGTTATACGTGTTTAAAAGTTTGAAATATACTTCTTAATTTCGTATTGAACGAAAATTATCTTGTACATAAACGTATTGTTTTACTGTTCCGGCCGTTCTTGGTGGAATATTTTATACGTTATGAATGAAAAAGCACGCGACACTTCTGAAACATTCTATAAATTTTATTATTTCATTTTCGGAACAAGTTTTCGGTTGTTATTCCATTGTCAGGCACAAAGATAAATGAGTGTATCGGTGAAACTTTTGTAGCGTCAAATGTTTTAGACTAGTGCATCTACAGAGTATTTACGTTTGTTTGCAACGATGAAAATTGTTGATTTTTGATTTAGGACTAAACTAATAAGAATTACTTCAGTAAAAATATCTCCCACATTAAAAATGAACTGTATTGTAAAATGTACAACAATTTTTCGAAGAAGAAAGATAAACTGAACAGTGTATCTCAATTTTGGTAACACAGTCGAAGGGGCTGGCTGAATATGATGATCTTGTCTTTAACAGATCCTGTGTTGCAAACAAGTGACATGTTGCAAGTGAAATTAAACAGGTAAGTGAAAGACTGTGATTATACAAAGTAACATTTTTTTTAACAGGACAAATGAAACTACACTAACTGAAACAAGGAATAAATGGGTCATGGGGTAATTTACAACGTGGTCTGGGTGCGAATATTAGTAGTAACCGCGATTAGAATTTCCGAATAAAGGAACGGTGTCTGCCTGTTCAGTAATAAGATACAACAAATCGACATAAGTACATTAATTTGCATCATTTGAAGAGAGTGCGCCTGAACATGTTTTGTCAAAAAGATTTTACTTCATATAATCATAGTTTTTCATTTACTTCTATATCTACATCTACATCCATACTCCACAAGCCACCTGATGGTATGTGGCAGAGCGTACCTTGAGTACCTCTATCGGTTCTCCCTTCTATTCCAGTGTCGTATTGCTCGTGGAAAGAAAGATTGTCGGTATGCCTCTATGTGGGCTCTAATCTCTCTGATTTTATCCTCATGGTCTCTTAGCGAGATATACGTAGGAGAGAGCAATATACTGCTTGACTCCTCGGTGAAGGTATGTTCTCGAAACCTCAAGAAAAGCCCGTACCGAGCTACTGAGAATCTCTCTTGCAGAGTCTTCCACTGGGGTTTATCATCTCCATAACGCTTTCGCGATTACTACATGATCCTGTAACGAAGCGTGCTGCTCTCCGTTGGATCTTCTCTATTTCTTCTATCAACCCCATCTGGTGGGAGTATTCAAGCAATGGGTGAACAAGTGTACTGTAACGTACTTCCTTTGTTTTCGGATTGCATTTCCTTAGTATTCTTCCAATGAATCTCAGTCTGGCATCTACTTTACCGACGATTAATTTTACATGGTCATTCCATTTTAAATCACTCCTGATGCCTACTCCCAGATAATTTAAGGAATTAACTGCTTCCAGTTGCTGACCTGCTATATTGTAGCTAAATGATAAAGGATCTTTCTTTCTACGTATTCGCAGCACATTACACTTGTCTACATTGAGATTCAATTGCCATTCCCTGCACCGTGCGTCAATTCGTTGCATCCTCCTGCATTTCAGTACAATTTTCCAGTGTTACAACCTCTCGATATACCACAGCATCATCCGCATAAAGCCTCAGTGAACTTCCAATGTTATCCACAAGGTCACCATTGTGAATAACAACGATCCTACGACACTCCCCTGCGGCACACCTGAAATCACTCTTACTTCGGAAAAAGTTTTAGTTGTTTGTAATACTGGACCTCTTAAAGTCAAGATTATATTGTTCAGCCATCCTTCTGGCACATTCCACTCAAGTTGACTGTAAATTGTTTAATTTACTTTCTTTGTTGGAGTAATTGTCGTAATTTCGCATATAGTTGATTTTTAATGTGTCACATATTTTATCTAAGATAAAGGAGTTTCATCACATTTTAATGAAATAATTCCTATCGTTTTATTCCTGTGTTAAACATTAACCTACTATTGTCATCTTTCGAAACCAACTGAGATACTTTGTATGTGCACTAGTTCGAAATCTTTTATTCACCGAAGATTTCAGTCAGACATATTTATCAATGTAGCTGATGATGCCGTTGTAGCCTAAACCCTGTTTCTAAAACAAAGTAGGCCGGCCGGAGTGGCCGTGCGGTTCTAGGCGCTGCAGTCTGGAACCGAGCGACCGCTACGGTCGCAGGTTCGAATCCTGCCTCGGGCATGGATGTGTGTGATGTCCTTAGGTTAGTTAGGTTTAATTTGTTCTAAGTTCTAGGCGACTGATGACCTCAGAAGTTAAGTCGCATAGTGCTCAGAGCCATTTGAACCATTTTAAAACAAAGTGGTAAATGTTGTAGACAATTCTACCAACAGGCTTGCCGCAGTGGTAACACCGGTTCCCGTCAGACATTCAAAGTTTGGCGCTCTCGGGCTTGGCTAGCACTTGGATCTGCCGAGTGCTGTTGGCAAGCGGTGGCACTCATCCCTTGTGAGACCAACTGAGGAGCTGCTTGATAGAGAGGTAGCGGCAGTCACGAAAACTGACAATGGCCAGGAGAGCGGTATGCTGACCTCAAGCCCGCTGTATCCGCATCCGGTGACACATAAGGGCTCAGGATGACACGGCGGCCGGTCGGTACCGTTGGATCTTTAAGGCCTGTTCGGACGCTGTTTGTTGTTCTCTTTTTAGACGATTCCACTAGTGTCGCATAGGTTTTCATTCATAATTACACATAAATATTATTGCTGAAAGAAAACACTGGATATATTCAGGGACTTGTATGAAGCAGGCGATTTCGCTTTCAGCCACCAGAGGACACCGAAATCTGATATCCTGCTCGCCAGCTATGTGCTCATTTCCTTGTTAACAGCTCACAGCTCTGCAGTGCTGCGCTCTCACTCAGACTCCACGGATAGGAAGCAGGCAGTAAGGCAGGTGAAGTCGATCCGTCGTGTTCTCGTGGCCTCTACATGCAGCTACAGATGGCGGTTGGAGTGATGTGTGTTTATAAAACGTCGTCAAAAATATTAAAGCATGCACCCATGTGGAGTCACTGCGATAGTGTAACAATTTATTCGGATCTTTTTGTTTAGAAACTTCTAATTGCTCTAGGTTGCTTTTGATTCTTCCTTTACTGATTCTGAGCATCATTTTCACATTTACATTCCTGTTAACACTACTATGTTGTTCTTTGCTAAGATGAAGCCTCACATGTTGATTTGTTGCTCTAGGACCTATGTTCCTTGAAACGAACGTCGAAGAACCTATCAATATGGCCTAATGTATCCTTTCTTACAGTCTTGAGATTTGATTTTTTACACTCTAGGTGTGGGAAAATCACCCATGCGAGGTTGTAACACGTCCGGGAGTAGGAATGGTTGGGGGGTGGGGGGTACTTTTTAACTGGTTGTCGTTTCTGCTTTTCTTGACCGTGCGCCCTGTCCACACCACGTACCTGGTAATCCCGCGGCGGTCGTATTGTTCTGCTCCACACTGCTGCTGGCTTCCCTGAAATTATCTATCGAATTATGCAAGCGGGTTTAGTGGAGCCACTCAACGTTAAAACACAACACTGTTCGAGAAGGTATGAACAACTATATTCTGAGACGATTAAAGGAAAACCACAGGTTGCACTGTTTACATTCTAAGTCGTAAATGTTTATCCCAATTAACAATCTTGATGATTATCCGTCCACAATATCACCCAAAACGAGCGTACGCCTAACCGAAACGACGCGGGTGATTGTTGATGATGCGGAAGCCGAATGATCGAACGAAAGTTCTTACGCTCGTCACACATACAGATATCTGGTAATAGACCTCCTTGACACTAGTAATGATATAACACTGTTCGTAAAGTTAATTTTTTCAGTTTCTTAGTTCTCACTTGTACGAGCGTTCGCGAAAGCGGGCTTAGATAGGACTTTTTGGGAATAATGATGAACGAAGGGAGATCTCCAAGCAAAATACTGCAGTAAAACAACCCTGTCCTTTCCTTTTGTGTTATCCCGCTATGTGTTTGTGTACCCTTGTGTATTTGTGCTCCTCCTGTCTTTATGTGTTTAACTGATAAGAGTTATGTTGTAGAATTTTTCTAATAATGTGTTATTTACTTTGTAAAGATGTTTAGACATTATTTATTCTGTTCTGTTTCAATGATCATGTGTGAAATTAATGTTTCGAAAACTATTCTCATTATTTTAGTTATTTATGTCATAATTCCTGTAACACTGATGTACATGTTTATTTCTATTCTTTTACAAATGTTATCTGTATTATTAGGTTTTTAATGATGTTTTCTACACCTTTGTGATTGTATTCTCATGTTATAATATTGTAATTGACACCAGTTGATCAAATTAAGTTACATTTCACTGCACACATTTCTGTTGGTCATAGTATATGCACAATATATGAAAATAAGGAACTGTTAGTGCTCGCACATGTGTTGCTAATTCAACAAGGGACTGGTTAACAGCATTGCTGGTTCTAAGGACACACCAACAGTTTGTGAGTGCTTAAGTTGTGGTTTATGGACTTGCTATATTGTCTGCGAGACTTCTAAGGACGTACCAAAAAGTTTGTGAGTGCACAAGTGGTGGTTTATGGACTTGCTATGTAGTACAAGACCCTTCGATGGTGGTTGTGCACCTGCACAGTCGCAACAGATGGCTGCTGGCCGTCTCTACAAGGACTACAAGTGGGTCTGCATCTTTGATGGCCCACCAATGCCATTATTTCTACAAGGACTGCAGTGGGTCTGCACCTCTGGTGGCTTTCCAATACCGTAATCTCTACCAGGGCTACAGTGGGTCTGCTCTGTGATGACCTACCTACCAATATTCTTCCAAACTTCGACTGACTCTGCGGAGGGTTTGCTCTGTTGTGGCCTATTACCTGTCTGCATGTCAACAGTCAGCACTGTCTTTCCGTTGGAAGGACAACACTACTTCTTCAAGACTGCATGGAAATCCACTACTTCTGTGTGCATTTTCTTTTACTGCTCAGACTTTGAGAAAAAAACTGCAATTTTACTATGGTTGATGATCAGGACTGTCTTATTGGACTGTAAGAAAATTTTAGCTTTTGACCAGCATTGTATCAATAAGTGTGTGCATTTGATATCTATGTTATTGTAATTATGAAAAAGTTTTCAAATCTGTATTGGCCACTGCCCAAAACAATTTGTAAAATTTTTTGTGCGGAGCATGGGGGCTATGTAAATAGGCTGTTTAGGTTTTTATATTGGTAACGCGACGTAGCGCTCTGTATGAAAATCACTGGCTGTGCTGTGTGCAGTCTGTGGCTGGGTGGCATTGTTGTAACAGTCGCCATTGTAATGTTGGGCTGTTGGCTGTTAAAAGCGCGTAGCGTTGCGCAGTTGGAGGTGAGCCGCCAGCAGTGGTGGATGGGGGGGAGTGAGATGGCGGATTTTTGAGAGCGGATGATCTGGACGAGTGTCCATCAGAAACAGTACATTTGTTAGAATCGATGTCATGAACTGCTATATATACTGGGTGAGTCACCTAACATTACCGCTGGATATATTTCGTAAACCACATCAAATACTGACGAATCGATTCCACAGACCGAACGTGAGGAGAGGGGCTAGTGTAATTGGTTAATACAAACCATAAAAAAATGCACGGAACAATTTTTTTAACACAAAACTACGTTTTTTTTAAATGGAAGCCCGTTAGCTTTGTTAGCACATCTGTACATATAAACAAATACGTAATCAGTGCCGTTTGTTGCATTGTAAAATGTTAATTACATCCGGAGATATTGTAACCTAAAGTTGACGCTTGAGTACCACTCCTCCGCTGTTCGATCGTGTGTTTCGGAGAGCACCGAATTACGTAGGGGTCCAAAGGGAACGGTGATGGACCTTAGGTACAGAAGAGACTGGAACAGCACATTTACGTCCACATGCTGACACCTTTTTATTGGACTTTTTCACTGAAGCACATGCACATTACCATGAGGGGTGAGGTACACGTACACACGTGGTTTCCGTTTTCAATTACGGAGTGGAATAGAGTGTGTCCCGACATGTCAGGCCAATAGATGTTCAATGTGGTGGCCATCACTTGCTGCACACAATTGCAATCTCTGGCGTAATGATTGTCGTACACGCCGCAGTGCATCTGGTGTAATGTCGCCGCAGGCTGCCACAATACGTTGTTTCATATCCTCTGGGGTTGTAGGCACATCACGGTACACATTCTCCTTTAACGTACCCTACAGAAAGAAGTCCAGAGGTGTAAGATCAGGAGACGGGCTGGCCAATTTATGCGTCCTCCACGTCCTATGAAACGCCCGTCGATCATCCCGTCAAGGGTCAGCCTAGTGTTAATTGCGGAATGTGTAGGTGTACCATCATGCTGATACCACATACGTCGACGCGTTTCCAGTGGCACGTTTTCGAGCAACGTTGGCAGACCATTCTGTAGAAACGCGATGTATGTTGCAGCTGTTTGGGACCCTGCAATGAAGTGAGGACCAATGAGGTGGTCTCCAATGATTCCGCACAATACATTTACAGTCCACGGTCGCTGTCGCTCTACCTGTCTGTGCCAGCGAGGATTGTCCACGGACCAGTAATGCATGTTCCGTAGATTCACTGCCCCGTGGTTTGTGAGACCCGCTTCATCGGTAAACAGGTAGAACTGCAACGCATTCTCTGTTAATGCCCATTGACAGAATTGCACTCGATGATTAAAGTCATCACCATGTAATCGCTGATGTAGCGACACATGAAACGGGTGAAAGCGGTGACGATGCAGTATGCGCATGACACTACTTTGATTCAGTCCACCGGCTCTCGCAATGTCCCGTGTACTCATGTGTGGGTTCATGGCAACAGCAGCTAACACACCAACTGTACCCGCTTCTTCTGTGATGGGCCTGTTATGGACCCGTTTGCGTGCTACGGCCATACCTGTTGCATATAGTTTGTAAGAGGTCCGAGCAGATGTAATACAGATGTAATTTTATGTAAGAGGTCCGAGCAGATGTAACACAGATGTAATTTTGTGTAAGAGGTCCGAGCACATGTAATTTTGATGTATTGCTCATGCGCTGCCTGCGATATGCAAGGTATAAGAGAATCGCTGACCAGAGAGCAGTGTTGACTGTACGAACTGTGTAGCAGTGGCAGTAAGTTGTTGGCAGTGAGTGTGTGTGTCTGCTCTGGTCTGGTCTGGTGTATCATGTTGGCTGGACTGGGCGCGGTGCAGCGATGCCGGAGCCTGAGTATTATTGTATAAGGTAAAAAAAGCAGCCTCGCGCGTATCTAGTAATATTATGTAAACTCCCATGTATATCTTTTAAAAATGTCCTAATAATAACAAGCATTCATTTCAATTTAAAGAATTTATTATTTTTTTCAATGCATGATCATTCCGATTGTTGCAAGAGAAAAATCATTTGCTTCCTTTCATAAATAACAAATGTATAGGGCAGCATTGCATAGAGCTGTGCCGGAAAAGAGCTATTCTAAGAGCAGATAGTTGCCGACTTTATCGAGGTGAGAATTTTTGCTTTTTGTTCAGAATGATCTTACAGGACCATGACGCAGCACTGCTGTCGTCCAAATTTTACCAGATTACTGAATTTATTTATTTTTATTACGAGGTTTAGGAATTTTTCTGTTTCGAGCATGTATTAAATGAGAAAAGAATTTTGTGGGTACATTAAATGGGAACCAGTTTTGTTCTAAGGTTACCCTAAAATTAGAATCATTAACCAAATAATATTTAATTATTATATATTTTGTGGGGAGGTTACACTTGGCGACATCCGGCCAGGATCATATTTCTTTGTGAACCTTTGAGAAGTAGTCATATATCTGCTCTTATTTACTTAAATGTAGTTAGCATCTGGCGCAACACATTTACTAATTTGTCACTCTTTCTTTCACAGATCATCGGCAATTTATTGCTCTTTGTTGTAATTGTGTTTGTTCCATTTTTGCTTTGTCTTTGTTTCATTTTGTGCTTAATTTTAATTTGTGAAAAATGCCGCAAAAAACTGTTAACAGTACATCGTGATGTGCAATGAGTGAAATAGCCGACTCGAATAGCTTGACCGATAATATTTGCGACACTCAGTGTAATAATCATAATCCTCCATTTACAGACAATCAGTGCGTACCGACCACTAATATTGATTTTGATCCTAATGATGAGCAAACAAATCCAATTATGTCCAGAGTAAATGTAACAATTGATGACGCGGCACGTTCCGTTACAATGAATGCTGCTCAGTTTGTCACATCCGGTTTGCAAAATTTGAATTGTGAGCAAATAATTGTTTCTAACGAAGATGAACAATGAACTCAAAGTAAGGCAGATTTGTTTGATTGCGATGTAGTGGCCTACATTGCACATCCGACTGGCAAACCTTTTTGTGAATCACAGAATGACCAAATGGTTTTACAAAACGTGACACATACAGATACACGACACAGAAAATACAGCAGCTAATTTTGGGATGGATCAAGTTATGGCATTATTACTACAACTCAATGAAAAATGCGACAACCAGAACAAGCAACTTAAAGAAAATATCAAAGAACAACTTAACGAATCGAACAAACAACTTAATGAAAAACAAGACAACAATTTTAAACAGCTTAGTGAACAGATTACAGCCGTTGCCGTGCAATGTCATGATACTAAAGAACAATTACGTGAAGAAATTAAGGCTTGTGCTAGGAACAGTAGTGAAGAAATTAGAGATGTGGCACAAGAATTAAATAATACACATGCAGCCACAACTAAATTACTTAGAGATGAAATTAGTGCAGTCGCTAAACAATGCTATGAAAACGCAACACAGTTGCGCGACGAGTTTAAATTAATGTCAGCAGAACTTTCACGCACGCTGGATGCGAAAGTAGACGCGAGATTTGAGCAACAGAAGAGCCAAATTGACGAACGATTTAATCAACACCAACAAAACAGTGAAACGCGTTACCGTAAATTTATACAGGAACAGAATAAAGTAAAGCAACAAGTCATGGAAACAATTACTGCACAGAGACAGGAATATATTTACGAAAGCAAAAACATACGTAGACAACAATATTACTACAGTATCAGACGAAATTAATGCTATCAAACAGTTGAACACCGAATTACATGATGAAATCTCTGGCCTTAAAACAAAAACAGACACACACACAGTAGACTTTCAGACAGTGACCGACAGACTTGAACAGTTAGACCTAATACAGGATCCCGATGCTATCAAAGCAGACGTTAAGAAATTAAACAAAACCACATGTAAAATACAAGAACAAATTAATGCTTGCGATACTAAAAATGATGATCAGGTAAAAATACTGACTGAAAAATATGATGAATTGGCCAGTCGTATTGATGTTATCGAAAGTAATAATGACACCAAATCAGACGATACGTCACCAGTTTTGTTTAATCAAACACCCGAATTCCCAAATTTACAACAGACGATCAGTGAGATAGGTTCGTCCAATAATACATTACGTAGAAAATTGTCATCTTTACAGCACGAAGTGACGGAGATGAAAAATATTTCAGCCTTTAATACATCACAGCATACGCCACTTTGCGAACATTTGTCAGACTTTCACAGCCAGTATAATTTAGGTAATTTACAAAGAGTACATGAGTTAGATTCCGAACAGTCACAGACAAATAGATTCTCATACAATCCTGAACCTTTTCAGACATACAGAGACGATAATTTTGATTACAAGCACTTTGTATCCGTGAGAAAATTTAAAGTATTTAAGAATGACAGAGCACAGATTAACCCATTAGATTGGATACAACAATTTAGCTTTGCTTTTCCACCGACTTGAATTTATTTGCAGTTTTTTGGAGGGCGAACCGGCAACTCGTATGAGACCGATTGCGAGACAATGCTATTCGGTAGAAAAATTTCAGAATGCTTTTCTGTCAGCGTATTGATCGAAGACGATACAGCGCGGAATTAAGGATCAATTAATTAGTTTGCCAAATTATGAGAACTCAAATTTTTCCACTGTCACGCAATTTTTTGAACACATGGTCCAACAAAACCAGTACTTAAGTGAACCATACAGTGAATCTGCACTTATCCAATTATGTATTTCTAAATTACCATGATCATTAAGAGTATCACTTTTAACGGGTCAGCCGAAAGAAAATATTTCGGCATTCAGAGATCTGTTACAGCTTTTGGAAGTTCAGCAATCAGATTATTCCTTTATAAACCAAAATTTTTTACATAATAACCAAGGTCAACAAGGATACAGCAATTAAGGATCAGCCACGCTATTTCAATAGCAAAGCTAATTGACGCTTCAGGAACGACTACCACCAGAATTTTAATAACAGACAAAATTTTAATTATCAGTATCGTCAAAATTATCAGCAACAGGAACCGCATTTTGGTAACAATAGAGGTTTTTCTCAACAACAGCATCAAAACCAGACGGTTAGCATACCTAGCCAACAATGCAGTCTGCAAGGTCAACCAAGCTTTAATGTTTCGCCGCCTGCACGTATAGCATCGGCTCCACCAAATAGTAACGCACCGCAACAAGGAAACCAGTATGTACAGAAAACAAAACACATCATTTCAATTCCTATCGCAATGCGCCATGTAGCAATGACTATCATGACAGACGTAAACATAATGGTCACAATTTTCAGCATACGTTTAATAACAATCGGTCTTATCAGCAGCAAAATCGTCCGCAACAACATATTATCATGAATGAACCAGACAGTAGATATCATCTCGAACGTAATACGTCAGGAAGAAATAACAGAAGAGTACAAATAGTGGAAATGCCACAGCATCCTCCCGCAAATAATAGCACGTCAGATAGGATTTGACTAGATACAGTACAGGTTGCATCTTCCAGCAACGCAAGCAGTACTCTCGACACGCAGAATCTTGTTCACGAAAATGTTATTACTTTTGACGACATCCGAGACACTCTTTTGCAGGAAAGACCAATTATTCAAAAAACCATTTCACACCCTGTCATTGAAGTAAAGATTGGATCATCCAAATTTTCAGCAGTAATCGATTCCGGATCACCTATGTCAGTTACAAATGAGGAAACTTTCAACGAATGTAACAAAGAGAATACCTATCCTATATTACCATTAGGCAAATCTAAAGTAAAAGGAGCAGTGTCTGGTAAAGGAGTAGATGTAAAATTACAGACACATATATCATTTTGTATTGCAGGTCATACATTTCACTCACATTTTTGGATAGTTCCGTTATTGACAACAGACGTTATTTTAGGTACGAATTTTCTGGTACAACACGACGCAATTATTGACTTTCAAAATTCCCATTTAATGTTAAAGGATGAAAATGTACAAGTGGCATTAGAATTTCAGCACTCTTTATCTGCAGAACAACAAACAATTAATCGTACAGAGGTAATTTCCGCATCACGTAACATAGACTGTCATTCCACATTGTACACAGATACGTACGTACACAACTATAATACTCCAGACGAAGCCGACTATGACGTTATGCAAATGATTTCTGATAAAGTTAAACAGAGCAGTGCAAATACAGACGACGAACGCACGCAACTACGCAAAATTCTTTTACTGCAAGCTCCAGTTTTTGACAACGTCCCTGGTACTATGTCTGGTTTTATGTATAAATTTCAAGTTAAACAGCACGACACATTTAAAGCCAAACATTATCCCATTCCGTATATTCACAGAGAACAAGTTAAGAAAGAACTGCAAGCTATGCTTGACCAAGGAATTATTGAACCGGCAGTTAGTCCATACATAAACCCACTCCATATTGGCCGGCCGGTGTGGCCGTGTGGTTAAAGGCGCTTCAGTCTGGAACCGCGTGACCGTTACGGTCGCAGGTTCGAACCCTGCCTCGGGCATGGATGTGTGTGATGTCCTTAGGTTAGTTAGGTTTAATTAGTTCTAAGTTCTAGGCGACTAATGACCTCAGAAGTTAAGTCGCATAGTGCTCAGAGCCATTTTGAACCACTCCATATTGTTAAGAAGAAGGATGGTTCACTTCGTCTCGTACTTGATACGCGTCACATCAACGACATTATTATTAATGAAACAGATCGCCCACAGACACTAGAAGAACTTCTACAGAAATTACATGGGACTGCTATTTATTCCACATTAGATTTGAAATCGGGATTTTGGCAAATTCAGCTCCATCCGAACTGCCGAAAGTACACGGCTTTTCTCTGTTTTGGTGACTATTACCAATTTTGTAAATTACCGTTCGGTTTAACTATTTCTTCAGCAGCATTTATTCGCGGTTTGAATAGTATACTTCCGACTGAACTTAAAGACAGAATCACAACGTATGTAGACGACATTCTTATTGCAGAAGCTAACTGGTCTGAACACAATCTGATTCTTGAACAACTGTTACGAACTTTACGTGCACAAGGACTCACAGTTAATCTCAGCAAATCGCACTTTGGGAAAACTTCTATACAATTTCTTGGACATGTAATTTCAGCAGAAGGCATTGCTCCTGACCCGGAAAAACTTCAAGCTTTACGTGAATTACTGTTCCTACGACGAAGAAACAACTAGGCAGCTTTTTGGGTTTAATTAACTTTTTTCGTAAATTTATTCATTACTCTGCTTTAGACACCCCTAGATTATGTCAATCGACGGGTAAAAACACTATTTGGTCCTGGGATAGCCAAGCACATTCTGAATTTGTGAATCTGAAAGAAGCATTGTTGAACGCACCACTTTTATGACATCCAGATCTTACTAGAAATTTTTCCATTGCTACCGTCAGTTCTAACACCGCTTTAGGCATACACATTTTTCAGGAAATTGAAGAAGATGGTACTACAGTAATTAAAAACATCGCCTTTGCAGAACTTGAAACATTATGTGTTGTTTGGGCATTTACGAGATTTAGGCATTTTCTTTATGGAAGACACACTACCGTTTACACAGATCATAGAGCTATACAGTTTTTACTTTCCGCTAAATTTACACACGACAGATGAAGCTGATGGAAACTTTATTTACAGGAATTAAATTTTACAATTGTTCACATTCCCGGTACACAAAATATTGTAGCAGACGCACTATCCCGTTCTCTCAGCAACAATCAGCAAGACATCGCAACCAACTTCTGCAAAGCAAATTTCAGCGTCATGTATATTCAACAAGTTGCATTTGAAAATTTCATTTCGTCGTCATTACGAGACATAGCACAAGAGCAGAGTAAAGACAATGTATGGAAAGAAATTAAACACCTTTGGCAAGATAGGAATAATGTTACCATTAGAAACCATTACACTGTACGCAATAATATTCTGTTTCGCCGCTCTCACCCTGGCAGCAACAACTGGTTACTATGCATTCCTGACGAGCTTGTTAACAAATTAATTTGGTAACTCATTTAAGTTACGCACATTATGGAGCCAGAAAATGTTTTCTAGTACTGAGACAGAACTGTTATTTTACCAACATGGAGAAACGTATTCGACGAGTTTTAGCATCATGTCAAATCTGCCAGAAAGCTAAGTCAGACACGACTTCACATATTCCTCTGTTACACCCCCATTGTACCTGTTAAATTGAGACACATGGCCGTTGTAGACATTTTTGGTCCGATTCCCAGAACTAATTGAGGTTTTTGCTACATCTTTGTCGCTGTTGAACTCATTTCAAAATTTGTTACCTTCACTCCGTTTCGCAAAGCTACTGCTAAATCTGTTTCGAAAGCATTTGTAAAACATTTTTTATTTCTTGTAGGGCATGTATTGAAAGTAATTTCCGACAATGGACCACAATTTTGATCTGCTATATGGACACGTATGTTACGAACAAGAAACATTTCTCCGATCTATATATCCAAGTATCATGCTTCTTCGAACCCTTGTGAACGATTAATGAAAGAAATTGGTAATCTGTGTAGAATATACTGCCATAAAAGACATATTGATTGGGACACACACATACTCTCATTCCAGGATGTAATTAATTCCATACTAAATGAATCTACTATGCTACGTCCGACTGTTATACTGAAAAATGTTGAACAACCTAACAAAATTAAAGAATTAGTATCCTTTCCTACATCTCGTCGACTACGACACCATGAAATAATTGACATTGCGCTGAACAACATCAAACGTGCCGCAGAGCGCCGGAGAAGACAGCAAAAACAGGTTTGTACGCGCCGTGACTTTCACATTGGACAGTACGCACTATTTATCTAACAGAGGAAAGAATAGATGTAGTAAATTTGAGCTTCTATATGCAGGTCCATACAGAATTCGCAGCATTCGTCACCCCAATGTAGTACACGTCGAAACTCTGAGAACCAGAAAAAGTAAAGGCAATCATCATGTCTCTAATATTAAACCCTTTATTGAATGAACATACTTTATGATTTATCACACTGTAGTACCATTTCCCGATTTTTATATGACCAGTGATGCAATTATTTATATGATTACTTACTGATGATTATTATATTTTTCTTGGCAAGTGCCCAGCAAGGTAAGGTTAGCAGGTCGCTTTTCTTGTCGCTACACATCAGACCGTGCTCATTTTTCCAGATAAACTTACACATTTTATGACCACTTATGCAATTACATCTATGTGATTACTTACTGATGATTATCATATTTTTTCTTGGCAAGTGCCCAGCAAGGTAAGGTTAGCAGGTCGCTTTTCTTGTCGTTACACATAAGACCGTGCACATTTTTGAGATAAACTTACATATTATATGGACAATTATGCAATTCTATCTAGTGACATATTAATTTTATCAAATTCTTTCTCCATTAAAGTCTTCAACTCTCGCCTCTATCAACTACACAACATACAAGCTGAACACAAAGAAAGTCATTTCTTGTTATTATATATCAGACCGTGCACATTTTCCATTTTCCATGTATGTATGATTGTTTTCCTGTTTGTTTGTATGCACTATGAAATTTTTAAGATATAACAAACACCAGTTGACTTTGACATTTTGCCTTATGATATCTCAACATCGTGACTATTTTACATTTTTTTTGATACTACATTATGATACTCTGTGTACGTTTTTGCACCTGCACACTGTCTATGTTTTTGACATATCACGTTTTCCGTCATGCTATGCTGTATGCTTAATTATATCACTAGAAACCAGCTTTTATTTAATGGATATATGATTTAAATGCAAGACATTAATCATTGTTCATCATTTTCAGAAAGTAATAATGTGTAAATGAAATAAATGAAACAAACCACAGTGGATTACTATGAAATGGGAATTTCACCTTCAGAATGAACGAAAGAAGATGCAATACCTCGTCACGAAGAGTAAATGGATCAGAATTAACAAACATTAACGTGAATATACTATACACATCGTATGATAGCAGTCTTAACCAATTATTTTTCTTTCAGAATACAAGGCGATTGATGCAGGCTGTCAAACAGAACTACACATCTTAGTTTTAGTGATGAAATATGCTAGAAATAAGGAACTCTATACTATGAATAGTTGTACGAAGCAAATGGTAATATGAATAATGAATAATGAAGTGTATTTTTGCAGATGATAATGAATGATGATGAATAGTGATGAAGAATATGGTAATATGAATAATGAAGTTTTTCTTTGCAGGTGACGATAATAATGAAATTATGGTGATATGAATAATGAAGTTTTTGTTTACAGGTGAAGATAGTGATAAATTTTATATGGCCACTAAACGCACCACTTTTAAGTTTTTCTTTGCAGATGAGGATAATGATGAAGTTTATATATTTACTGTTAGTTAAGAAATGCTATGTAGTTATTCAAGTATTTGTTGCAGTTCGTTTTGACAGTATGTCTTATGTCACATGGTATAATGACTGAAGGTTTCGGAAAGGACAGCTAGAGTACATATATATTGTGTACACATTTCATTACCTGTTAATTCGAAGTTCGCTACTTTTCAGCATAATATGCATTTCTTCTTTCAGCTTAATAATCCATTTTGTATTTTTTCTAGGAGCAGCTATTCATGAAATTAATGTGCTATAAGCAGTTAGTCATTAAACCTGTTCTAGTACTTGCATTTTTTTACCCATTTGTGTGTGTCATTCATGATTGTGATCTCATATACTCTACTTGTTTCATAACCTTGCTACAGCTGATTCATGACGAATGGCGTTACCTATCCTCATTTGCAGCAATAAGTCAAAAGCAAATATTTTCATGCACCAGCAATTAATTATCGATCCCAGCGCAATGCATTGCTAGCACAAAAAAAATAGACCTTGAATAATAGTTACAGTGTGTTACATTTTAAATATGTCTTATGTCACTAGAATGATCAGTTCTGAGTAATACTGAATGTTGTTATCTAATCACAGACCTTGTGTAATAGTTACAGTGTGTTACATTTTCAATATTTCCTATGTCACTTGAATGATGAGTTCTAGGTAATACTAAATGATGTTTTGTAATAATGCATAAATACTATGCCAATAATTTCTGTAAATAATATTTTTGTTATACTCTATAAATGCTATGCCATTAATTAACTCTCACTTTGAATGATAACTTCTGAATAATACTGAATAAGGTTTTATAAACATATAAGAATACTTTGTAACTGGCCAATGACTGCCAATAATTATTTTAAATATGTCGTATGTCACTTGAATGATGAAAATTGTTTTGTACTATTCAATACTTGTTATATGTTTCGTAACTGGCCAATGAATGCCACTGTTTCTTATTTTAATTTTGTATTATGTCACCTACATGCTATTATATATGAATACCAGTAGCTTGATACTACACTCATTAGTTCCTATTTTGAAAGATGACTTCTGATGGTTTGTAACTGGCCAAAGAGTGCCAATGATTACTATAACTAGATGAATTATGGAAATGGTATGCCATTAATTAACTCTTGCTTTGAATGATCACTTTTAAATAATGTATATAAATGGTTTGTAACTGGCCACTGAGTGCCAGTATTTACTGTCATCAGATGACTTAAGAATAATATTCTGTAATACTCCATACATAGTACAGAAATATTTAGTAACTAGGCAATGAGTGCCACCAATTAATCAAATCGGTTGATAGACTAGTGTAATTCTCAATGATGACTAGCATAAGACTTAATGTCCTTCATCTTTTGACCTAATTACCAGAAGTTACTGCAATATACGTTTGTCCTGTCTATCCTTATGATCATGGAGCACTATATTTGGTTTCTGCACTAATTCTACGTTGGTGGAAGACTGTGGTGTTGACACATCATGGTGTCCACTACCTTGAACAATTGATATGTTATTATGGTTCCACTGTTTGGTGTACCTAATGCACTACCAAAATGATAACATTGAATATTCGTACGACATTTCAGTGTCTTGGCTACACTGATTAATACTTCAGGGAAGAGAACTTCAGATTGTCTCACTTGGTGTTGTGCTTCTGTATAAAGTTATGGACTTTCAGTGCAGCTATGTGCAACCTACTGTGCTACTACCATCATGCAATCGTTCCCTTCCCTATCCTAGTTCTTGTAAAATGGTAAAAAATTACTCAGTGCGTATGCACTTTATGTCATTTGTTAATATGTTTTGTACTCATTGCGTATACATTTTGTCATTGCTAGATATGTTCTGTACTAGAGTGCATATGCACTTTATATCATTTGTTAACATGATTTGTACTCATTGCATATACATTTTGTGATTTCTTGATATGTTGTGTACTCAGTGCATGTGCACTCTATTTCATTTCATGTTCTGCACTTATATATATATATATATATATATATATATATATATATATATATATATATATATATATGTGTGTGTGTGTGTGTGTGTGTGTGTGTGTGTGTGTGTGCGCGCGTGTGTGTGTGTGTGTGTGTGTGTATGTATGTATGTATATAATCTGTGACTGTAAACTTAGTTAATTAAGAAAAATTTTTTGCTCATGGCAAGTCCAATTGACTCACCATTGCTGCCAAATTTTTGCCCCCCCAGTGGAGGGTTATGTATGAGGTCTGAGCAGATGCAATACAGATGTAATTTTATGTAAGAGGTCCGAGCAGATGTAACATAGATGTAATTTTGTGTAGGAGGTCCGAGCACATGTAATTTCGATGTATTGCTCATGCGCTGCCTGCGATATGCAAGCTATAAGAGAATCGCTGACCAGAGAGCAGTGTTGACTGTACGAACTGTGTAGCAGTAGCAGTAAGTTGTTGCCAGTGAGTGTGTGTGTCTGCTCTGGTCTGGTCTGGTGTATCGTGTTGGCTGGGCCGGTCGCGGTGCTGCGATGCCGGAGCCTGAGTATTATTGTATAAGGTAAAAAAAGCAGCCTCGCGCCTATCTAGTAATATTATGTAAATTCCCATGTATATCTTTTAAAAATGTCCTGATAATAACAAGCATGCATTTCAATTTAAAGAATTTAATATTTTTTTCAATGCATGATCATTCTGATGGTCGCAAAAGAAAAATCATTTGCTTCCTTTCATAAATGACAAATGTATAGGGCAGCATTGCATAGAGTTGTGCCGGAAAAGAGCTATTGTAAGAGCAGATAGTTGCCGACTTTATCGAGGTGAGAATTTTTGCTTTTTATTCAGAATGATCTTACAGGACCATGACGCAGCACTGCTGTCGTCCAAATTTTACCAGGTTACTGAATTTATTTTTCTTATTATGAGGTTTAGGAATTTTTCTGTTCCGAGCTTATATTAAATGAGAAAAGAATTTTGTGGGTACATTAAATGGGAACCAGTTTTGTTCTGAGGTTACACTAAAATTAGAATCATTAACCAAATAATATTTAAAATTATGTCTTTTTGTGGGGAGGATACAAGTTGGTGGTAGATGTTTTGCAATGTGCAGCACGTTAATGGTCTCTGTCCGGGTACCGTTCTGCATACATCCTGCAGGCTTCAGCTGCATTTCGTCGACACTCGCCATAGATAAGTATCATCTCCGCCTTTTCAGAGTTCGAATACACCATGGTCACAGTTCCTACAACACTACACTATCACAGACGTCTGGTAACACGGTGTACTACAGTTGGTCTGTGTGCAGAGACGAATGCAGAATAACAATAGCAGCAAGCGCTACGTGCGGACACTGCGACATCTAGACCAAACCACAGCAGCGCAACTACAGCCACACTCGTAAACATGGTTGTCATCGTAAACATGTCCCTGCAGTTTCTGCTCGCCGACCGTGGCCTGTGTTCATTACAACACGCAACTGAACGTCGGAGGTTTCAAGTGTCAACTTTAGGTTACAATATCTCTGGATGTAATTAACATTTCACAATGCAACAAATGGCATTGATTACGTATTTGTTTATATGTTCAGATGTGCTAACAAAACTAACGTGGTTCCATTTAAAAAACGTAGGTTTGTGTTAAAAATCATACTTCCGTGCATTTTTTATGGTTTGTATTAAACAATTACACTAGCCCCTCTCCTCACGTTCGGTCTGTGGAATCGGTTCGTCAGTATGTGATGTGGTTTACGAAATAAGTCCAGCGGTAACGTTAGGTAACTCACCCTGTATATTATGACTTTTGAACACTATTAAGCAGGCAGTAGTCCCGCTCGCTGTATTGCAGTAGTTCAAGTAACGAAGATTTTGTGAGGTAAGTGATTTGTGAAAGGTAAAGGTTAATGTTAGTCAGGGTTATTCTTTTGTAGGGATTATTGAAAGTCAGATTGCGTTGCACTAAAAATATTGTGTGTCAGTTTAGTGTTGATCAGAATATGAAAAGAGTGAAATGTCTAAGTACGTTCAGTTTTGCTCAGCTGTTTGAAAATTAAATAATGTAAGAGGGGTATCAGCACACTATTTCAATAATTTTTCTAAGGGGACGTTTCATGTGGCGACCCTGCCAGGATACCTCACTGGAGTCTTCTGATTTTTTCTTGTAGTTTGTGTAACTAGTGTAGCTATTGTTTATTGCTAGCTTGTAATCATAGAGAGAATTTCCTTTGTAGTTGTAGTTTTTAATTGTTGTACAGTAAAACAGTTGTGGCATGCATGTAGATTCGCACCAAGTATTTCGCAGCTGTGCTTGCAATTAATTATATATTATCTTCATTGCTATATTTAATGTGTTTTCTTATTTTGCTCTTCAAATTGTGCTTTTCTGTGTTATCGTGTGAAATATTGTGACAATAATGGTGTGTGAAAAACGTAACACTAGGCTCCAAAGTAAACTGAGAAATAATAGTGATGACGAGCATAGCTTATCAGCAGCACTGTGTAATGAATTAACAGACATTCAAAGTGGCAATTTGGTGATTGTGCATTGGTAAATCGAGCGGGTGGCAAATAATGGCGTAGACAGTGAAAAAATTAGTGAACAGGGAAGCATTATCGATCTATCGGTCGGCAACAGCACGCCTCAGGAATCCGAAACGACAGGACACAATCTTGCAAATACTGTAGACTCAGGTTTTGGATCCTCACCGTTGTCTCAAATAAGTCAAGACACATTTTCTGCTTGTCAAAATGTGAATGTTGCCGGTGCAAATTCACTGCAGAAAAGCACTGAGGAATATGTTTCAGACACCAGTGCATTGTTATTATAATTAATACAACAAATGGGACAAACACAGCAAAAGCTTCAAAAGTTAGACGCAATGGAACAAAATCTTCGAAAGTTAGACACAATGGAACAAAATCTTCGAAAGTTAGACACAATGGAACAAAATCTTCGAAAGTTAGACACAATGGAACAAAATCTTCAAAAGTTACACACAATGGAACAAAATCAGAGACAAACACAGCAAAAGCTTCAAAAGTTAGACACAATGGAACAAAATCTTCGGAAGTTAGACACCACACTTGAACAAACACGTGAAGATATAACTACTGAGTTACATAAAATCGAAGCGAAATGTCAAAAAGTCTGTAATGACGTAAAAACACAATTTTGTGAGCATTTCCAACCTATTTTTTCGCGGCATGAAAATACATTACAGAATCACGAAGCAGCCATAAAAGAACTGCAAACTATTGTTCATGAAAATAATGAGACCTTGCAAGCTAAGATTGACTCAGTTGCATCTACCGATTCGGTTACATAACTTGCAAAAACTCAGGAAAACTTAAAGGACACAGTAAATACGAATTCAACACAAATGGACACTCTAAAACTTGGTTCAGAAAAACACACTGAGGAAATAAGTTCACTATCGGAGAAAGTAGCCGAACTTTCGGATCAGTTCACTAACTTATCTACAAAGGTGGATGATGATCTGAACGACACAAGACCTGTAGTCTTCACTGATACAAAAGAGTATGAACAAATTAAGAAATTCAAACAAAATCAGAATCAAATTAATACGCAACACAAAAGAGAAATCCGGGAAGTACAAGATCAGTTGGCACAAGTAATACAAGAATCACATATTTCAGTGGACACTCGCTCTCCAATACGGGAAGAGGGTCATAGAAATACGGAACAGCGACAAAATAATAACACAGGGCACTTCGGAAATTATGAAAGAAATTGGTAAGGTACACCGAATTTTGAGATGGAACCGCCGAAAAGAAGTAACAATGGCGGATGTGCGAATCGCCGACATGATGATTTTGACTATAAGCTGTTTACTACTACACGTAAATTCAAAACATTTAAGAATTCCGGCAACGACATTCATCCACAAGCGTGGCTTCATCAATTCTCCCATTGTTTTCCTCCCAACTGGTCATTAGAGCACAGATTAGAATTTATGTGTGGCTACTTAGAGAATGAACCAGCTGTAAGAATGCGATCGGTCATTCACGATTGCCACAGTGAAGGAGAATTTTACCATGCCTTCCTCTCAGCGTAATGGTCTCAAGCCACACAAGACCGAGTAAAACATAGCATCTTAATGATGAAACATTTCGAACAATCTGAATTTTCCAGTCTTGTGAAACATTTTGAAGACATGTTGCACAAGATTCAATACCTGTCAAACACTTACAGCCCCTCAGAACTCATCCGCATTTGATCAATCAAATTGCCTGAACATTTACGACATATTATTTTGGCAGGAAGTTGCAAAGACGACATTGAAACTTTTCAGGGACTGTTACAAGAATTGGAAATTGACACTGACAATCGTGGGACGCGAAAACAGGAACACAGCAATTACAGGTCACATCTGTCACAATTCCGTGATGACAGAAATAATAACTGGACACGACAAGGATATTCTTACAACGTAAATCGTGACCAAAACAGACACCAACCGTATGACAACCGTTGGCAGAGTAGTAATAATTACAGGGAAAGATCACCTCTCCGCAGTTATGACTATCACAGAGACAATCAGAGAAACAGACAATATGGAAACCAAAATAATTATTATCAAGGGAAACAGAATAACGTCAGACACAACGGTCCTCCGCGCAGTTACGACTCAGGGAGAAGTTCTCCACCACGTGACCGACAAGAAATTAATTACAGAAATTACCGACATGACGACAGACGATATAAGCATAACGACAGACCTGAATTTCATCAGAACTGGTGAGATTCAAACAGGGCAGGGCCTTCTCGTCAAGGTGAATTTGTAGAAGTTAGGTCTCCTAATCACAACTAACGACGCACTCCAACAAAGAGATAGACAATGACTCGCACCGCAGGCAGCCGCGTGCGCCGGCTCGGCTTGAGAAAAATAACATAGACGTTAACCTTGAGAAAAATTTTAGCATTCCTTACCAACGTATACAACACGATAATTGCTTTGAAGTTGAAAGTCTGCGCACTAGGAAGAGTAAAGGATTGCACCTCATTTCACATGTAAAACCGTTTATTGAGAGATAATCTGTTGTTTTAACTTAGTGTTTGCTATAAAATTTTTCACTTTACATTACTAGTATGCTTTGTCAGACTTAAAGTTTGTTAACATGCAACAATGTTTGAAGTTAAATACCCAGTCAAGAACCAAGAGAACTTATTTAAACAGAAATTACGAATGCATTGTTATAGTGAACAGAGGACACGGTGTTATTGTGTGTGTATATTCTTGCTTGTTAATTGCACGATTACGTAACGATTATAAGGCTTACATACTTAAAACATATACTGCTAATGAGATTTTAATGCAACATTTTGGTTTAGTTGAAAAGACATTCTTTATTTGAAGTACTTTCTGTGAGATTAAAGATGACTTAGTATTTGGTTTCTTTGACAGCTACACGATTATATCACGACGCTACTAATGTGTGACACAATTTACATTGTTGCTTTTGCGGTGTATCTGTTTTATATCTGCACAGTTTTTATGTTTTATTCTGGAAAGTAAAACATGTTTTAGTAGTAACTTTTGTGGTATAGCTGCAATGAGACAGCCTTTTCCGTAGCACAACAGTACGTTACAGTACAGTACTTTCTTCATCACGGCAATAAGCATATTAACTACGATACCTATACGCAAAGCATTTCACTTTTGTTTATGATGAGGTGAGTACATTGACTTCAGCATAACTTTGCTTACAGAGGACGATAACTACGACATTTCCACAGAATTATCTTACAGCAAGACGCACATTTAGCGCTACAGGACACGCATTTGAGTGATTAATTTTGTACTTAAAACATTTATTTTTAAAGATTTTTGAATCACAAAGATACAAAGAAAGTTTTCGGTGATATATTTCTTTCGATTGCTGTAATCTGTAACACCTGAGGGTATAATTACATTAATCCTCAGGGAGGTACACGCTTACTTTGTGTACCATGTGTTTGGGAAGCACAAGGAGCCACAGCTAATATGGTATTTGCTTATACAACTTCACATATCGGTACCATATTTCTCTAACACAGAATTACACAGGATAATTGAAATGGCCTGGGAGTCGGGACAGGTTCCATCAGACTGGACGAAAGCAGTAATCACACCAATCTTTAAACATGGAAACAGAAAAGATAGTAACAACTACAGAGGTATCTCTTTAATCAGCGTTGTGGGTAAAATCTTCTCAGGTATTGTTGAAAGGAAAGTGCGAGTATTAGTTGAGGAGCAATTGGATGAAAATCAGTGTGGGTTTAGGCCTCTTAGAGGTTGTCAGGACCAGATCTTTAGCTTACGGCAAATAATGGAGAAGTGTTATGAGTGGAACAGGGAATTGTATCTATGCTTTATAGATCTAGAAAAGGATAATGACCGGGTTCCTAGGAGGAAGTTATTGTCTGTTCTACGAGAATATGGAATAGGAGGCAAACTTTTGCAAGCAATTAAAGGTCTTTACATGGATAGTCAGGCAGCAGTTAGAGTTGACGGTAAACTGAGTTCATGGTTCAGAGTAGTTTCAGGGGTAAGACAAGGCTGCAACCTGTCTCCACTGTTGTTTATGTTATTTATGGATCATATGTTGAAAACAATAGACTGGGTAAGACAAGGCTGCAACCTGTGTCCACTGTTGTTTATATTATTTATGGATCATATGTTGAAAACAATAGACTGGCTGGGTGAGATTAAGATATGTGAACACAAAATAAGCAGTCTTGCATATGCGGATGACTTAGTTGTGATGGCAGATTCGATTGAAAGTTTGCAGAGTAATATTTCAGAGCTAGATCAGAAATGTAAGGACTATGGTATGAAGATTAGCATCTCCAAAACGAAAGTAATGTCAGTGGGAAAGAAATATAAACGGATTGAGTGCCAAATAGGAGGAACAAAGTTAGAACAGGTGGACGGTTTCAAGTACTTAGGATGCATATTCTCACAGGATGGCAACATAGTGAAAGAACTGGAAGCGAGGTGTAGCAAGGCTAATGCAGTGAGCGCTCAGCTACGATCTACTCTCTTCAGCAAGAAGGAAGTCAGTACCAACACTAAGTTATCTGTGCATCGTTCAATCTTTCGACCAACTTTGTTGTATGGGAGCGAAAGCTGGGTGGATTCAGGTTACCTTATCAATAAGGTTGAGGTTACGGATATGAAAGTAGCTAGGATGATTGCAGGTACTAGTAGATGGGAACAATGGCAGGAGGGTGTCCACAATGAGGAAATCAAAGAAAAACTGGGAATGAACTCTATAGATGTAGCAGTCAGGGCGAACAGGCTTAGATGGTGGGGTCATGTTACACGCATGGGAGAAGCAAGGTTACCCAAGAGACTCATGGGTTCAGCAGTAGAGGGTAGGAGGAGTCGGGGCAGACCAAGGAGAAGGTACCTGGATTCGGTTAAGAATGATTTTGAAGTAATAGGTTTAACATCAGAAGAGGCACCAATGTTAGCACTGAATAGGGGATCATGGAGGAATTTTATAAGGGGGGCTATGCTCCAGACTGAACGATGAAAGGCATAATCAGTCTTAAATGATGATGATGATGATGATGAGAATTACACAGCTATCTAATTATTTAACAGAGAAATAAACATTTTTTTACTACGTCAGTGATAGATGTTTACATTATTACACAGTTGGATAACTTCACACTTATGAAATTGTATTTTGTCTGTTCCTTGTGAACTGTTCATATTTTTTCGGAACCATTGTGATAGTATGAGAGCTTTGAATGATGTATTTTGTACAGGATCATGATTTTTAAAGTACGTTTGAGGTAGATGACACTATTGATATGAGCAGAGAATTTTTTAGGTTTTGACATTATTGCAGAAAGCTACGACATTTTTGAGATTTGACTGAGGTTTTATGATGTTTTATTACGACGACGATGTGTATTATGCTGTTGAGGTATGTTTATTATCAATGAGATGATGCTATATAAGGAATCCGATTATGCTATGTATATATTATGATGAAATATTGAAGACGTGTTGATGAATATGTATATGTGTAATAAGGTAAGGAATAAGGAGTAGTGGTTAGGGACTCTGATTTATGAAACGGATGTTGGAAACCAAGAATCCTACATTAAGAGTTATGAAACGTTTGTACATACGTGAATGTTATTACCACAATGCTGACAAAACTTTTGGACATTATTATGTATGAGATTTTGTTTCTACACACTTCTAATATACATTTCTAACCTTTGAATTTTTTTATTTTATATGAGACTGTCACTGTAGTGGAAGCTGCTGCCGTAAATATTTCAGTAAAGAAGGTAGATGACCTTGACGTAATGTGCTGTGGAGGCCTGTCTGGGCGACAGTCACCTGGAGAAAAAGCATTATGTGGAGAAAAAAAAGAGACCATTAACCTCGCTAATGACATTACTTTGTAGAAAGCATCGCAAATACATGCTCGAACTTGAAAACATATGATTACACTGTGGAGCTCTTAATTTATGATATTTACTAAAATGTCTAATGAAATGATGAGAAACATTGTACATCTATTGTCTTTCTAGTTGAGAGATTTTTTTTGCCTTTGGAGATGCCATTTGCCTAGTGAATGACGTTTCATATGTTGCTTTATATATATATATTTGCTCATTTCGTTTAATATCTAGTTTCTAGCTGCACTGCAGCATTGGTTAAAATAATAGATGTACTAATATTACTATTTTCTGTCTACAGACCCAGTAAAGAATAATTTTATGATGTACTTTCGTAGAAAAGAGAGTACAAACAGACATTTCCCTTCACAGGAATTGCAAAAAATTATATTTTAACGGTTTGGTAACTTGTCTGCTAGAGTAAGTCAAGGTGATGCATCACTTTAGTGTTAAGATGTGACATAGGTATTAAACATGGCCATTTTTACTGTAATATTTTTTCTGCTTGAGCAATGTCATGTTTAGATATAAGTTATTGCATTTGCTGCTGCTGCTGCTTGCCAGGCATAGTGCTATTAAATTTCACTTTGTATTACTTTGTTAAGCCAGTTTTACTACGGATTTATTTTCCTTGTTTGCTGCACATTGCCTTATATAAGTTGTAATATTGCATTTGCTTTGCTAATTTATATATACTGCTGCTTGCTTTGCCAATTTCCATTTTTTTGTCATTGCTGTTTGTGTTAATTTGTTATGTGCTGCTGCATTGCCTCGTCCTTTGGTATATACATCTGAGCTCAGTAGATTTAAGTTAGCTTCAGAGGGGGTAGGCTATATAAGAGAATGAGTTGCGATGAATTTGAAGAAATGCATTGAGAAGTTATACGAAAAAAGTTTGTAAAAGAAAAGGTACTGTACAATGAAGAATAACTATTTTAAAAGAGGATGAATAGAATACAGAAAGCAGGCTTAGATAGGACTTTTTGGGAATAATGATGAACGAAGGGAGATCTCATGCAAAATACTGCAGTAAAACAACCCTGTCCTTTCCTTTTGTGTTGCCCCGCTATGTGTTTGTGTACCCTTGTGTCTTTGTGCTCCTCCTGTCTTTATGTGTTTAGCTGATAAGAGTTATGTTGTAGAATTTTTCTAATAATGTGTTATTTACTTTGTAAAGATGTTTAGACATTATTTATTCTGTTCTGTTTCAATGCTCATGTGTGAAATTAATGTTTGGAAAACTATTCTCATTATTTTAGTTATTTATGTCATAATTCCTGTAACACTGATGTACATGTTTATTTCTATTCTTTTACAAATGTTATCTGTATTATTAGGTTTTTAATGATTTTTCTGCACCTTTGTGACTGTATTCTCATGTTATAATATTGTAATTGACATCAGTTAATCAAATTAAGTTACATTTCAGTGCACACATTTCTGTTGGTCATAGTATATGCACAATATATGAAAAAAGGGACTGTTAGTGCTCACACATGTGTTGCTAATTCAGCAAGGGACTGGTTAACAGCATTGCTGGTTCTAAGGACACACCAAAAAGTTTTGTGAGTGCACAAGTGTTGGTTTATGGACTTGCTATATTGTATGCAAGACTTCTAAGGACATACAAAAAATTACGCCAAAATACGTCTCCATAAACTCAAGAGGAACATCCGCCGCAGCAAACAAAGCCGTTGACGTCGCAAGATACACGTGGATATAGGAAGAAATGAAGAAATGGTATCGTGTTCGTGACATCTGAAAGTGGTACATATGGCAATGACATCTAAGTTACACCCGTGTGAGTTCGATGTTTTCGATCGAGAAGTTCGTCAAAGTATAAGTGATCTTATTCACGACGTATTTTTGCGGCAGAACAAGAAATTATCTATGATTAGGAAGGTGAGTGAACCTCTAACCTCAAACTGTAAACAAAATTTTTCGCAACGTGTAATTAACTTATCGAACTTGGTTCTGTCCCCAAAGGAACAAAAAGTGCTTGAAAAAGGTTTTAACTATGCTTCTCCCCACCCTCCATCAGAAAAACAACTGGATGTTATGAAAGTTGATATTGAATATGCCTTAACGAAAGACAGCACTGCAAAACATATAGTTGCCAATGCACTAAAGAACGAAACCAAATTCGTGTGTAACATCCCACGGTCTATTGACTTTCACAACCTCAAGTCCTTAAAACAGAAATTACAACGCCAAGATATCGTTGCCACAAAATCTGATAAAGGCAACAGTATTGTGCTTTTGAACAAATGTGATTATGTGGATAAAGTTAATGATTTTCTGAATACCACAGGCTTCCAAGTCCTTCCTAAAGACCCTACTAAATTGTTCAAAGAGGATGTTAAATATGCAGTCATTTCATGCAAAAGCATATTCTCTGAATTTGAAGTAAAACTGTTAACTAATATGAACCCAGTGCCTCCTAGAATGTACGGGCTTCCTAAACTGCATAAACAAGATGTTCCTATTCGTCCAGTTGTATCATCATTCACTGCTCCATCTTACAAAGTAGCCAGTAAACTTGATGTCCTAATTAAGAGCAAGACTAAATTCAAACCAAAGCATGGTATTTCAAACTCTGTGAACCTAGTAAACAAGTTAAAAGGTATATCTGTCTCACACAGTGATAAATTAGTATCCTTTGATGTCAGCAGTTTGTTTTCTAACACACCTGTAGTAGAATGTATTGACATTCTGAGAGAGCTGATGCACGAGTCTAATGTCAATCCTGTGGAATTGAATGACTTGAGACTGGCCACACAGACCTGCCTTGCACAGAACTATTTCCAGTTCCAAGGCACTCTTTATAAACAATTAGATGGCTTAGCTAAGGGTTCCCCTCTTAGTCCACTGTTGGCTGAAATATTTATGGACGATTTTGAACAAAATTTTCTAAAAACAGAACCTTTGAGTGCAAACATCAAATACTGGTTTAGATATGTAGATGATGTCCTGTGTATGTGGACTGGTATTGCAAGACAACTCAACACATTCTTGAAAAACCTAAACAGTCAACATAAAAATATCCAGTTCACTATGGAAATTGGCAACAAATTCATAAACTTCTTAGATCTCACCATTGACATCAGTACACATACACATTGTTTCAACATTTACAGAAAATCAACAACTACAGACACAGTAATACCTTCTTGCTCACAACACCCCATAGCTCACAAACATGCAGCTTTCCACTCAATGGTACACCGTCTCATATCTATCCCCATGTCCAAAGATGATTTTAAAGCAGAGTTAGATACAATAAAATTTATTGCCTCAGCCAATGGCAACAATCCAGTTCCTATTGACCACATCTTGCACAGAAAACAAAAACGGAAAATTATACCCCTCCTCTATGCCCCACCTGCTTCCCCATCCACTGTCTGCAAGAAATGGTGTACTCTACCATTTCTAGGTCAGGTATCACAGACTGTAGCCAAAGCACTGAAATCCTGCAAGTATAGGGTTTCCTACTATGTCAGGAACACTACAGCCCAGTGTGATTTTAATAGCAAAGACAAGATCCAGTTATTAGCCAACAGTGGGGTATACAAAATCACCTGTTCTGATTGTGGCAAATTTTACATTGGTCAGTCAGGCAGAGATATCAACTAGGCTGGCTGAACATGAACGCAGCTGGAGGTTGCAGAATTCAGACTCTGCATTTGCTGAGCATGTACTGAGTGAGAGTCACAACTACCAGCCAGTGTCCCATGTACTTCACTTAGCAAACAAAGGCCATAAACTCAACCTGCTGGAAGCCCTGGAAATTAACAAATATCTTTCTCACAGTCCAGATCTCACCCTAAATGACCAGACACAACTCAACACTTCCCCTCTCCTAAACTTCATATAATCATCTTTGTTGTTCATTACTTCCCACACTCTCTCTTCCTACATATTCCCATTTTCCTGTAGTCATTAAGTTGTTTTATTTGTTGCAGTTGTCTTTGTATACCACATATGCTGTAGTTTCAATAGTTAAGGGTTTGCTTTTAACTTGTACTTGTATTACTGTCCATGTTTAACTCCCCTTGTAGTTGTCTCATCAAATACTGTTCATATTTTACTTTCCTCATTTATTTAATGTAAACTGGTATACAGCCACTGCTTTGATTATAATGTTAATCTTAAAATGCAGTACCATCACACACTCAAACTGTCGGTTCCCTCAAACATCTCAATTTTCCTGCATTTACTAATTTCTGTTTATCTTATTGATATTCCTTAAGTTCCTCACGTATTCTGTATTTACATTGACAACTGTCTCTTCTTTTTTAATTGGTTGTGTATCACTCTCCATGTTTCATACCTCTTGATGCAGCCATTTATCTTATTTTATTAGTTTTGTTTATTAATAGAAACTGTTATGTAGGCATGCTATTCCTATTTTGTGCTAAAGGTTTTCCTGTCAACTCCATTGTTATTTATGTACTGTTCAGTTTTTACTATTTCATTGCAAAGACGTTACTCACTGTATGTTTCTACTTCACTCTAGATGTGTTACTTCTCTTCCAATGTTGTCTGCTAACATTTAACTTCTTTGGTGATAATACTCAGTAAATGTCTGAAGATGGCCTTGTAAGCCGAAAACCGGTTAGCAATAAAAATAATATTGTAGAACAAAAGCAAACTGGTGCTTTTCATTTATTATTACATACCAAAAAGTTTGTGAGTGCACAAGTGGTGGTTTATGGACTTGCTGTGTAGTACAAGACTCTTCGATGGTGGTTGTGCACCTGCACAGTCGCAACAGATGGCTGCTGGCCGTCTGTACAAGGACTGCAAGTGGGTCTGCATCTTTGATGGCCCACCAATACCATTATTTCTACAAGGACTGCAGTGGGTCTGCGCCTCTGGTGGCCTTCCAATACCGTAATCTCTACCAGGACTACAGTGGGTCTGCTCTGTAATGACCTACCTACCAATATTCTTCAAAACTTCGACTGACTCTGCGGAGGGTTTGCTCTGTTGTGGCCTATTACCTGTCTGCATGTCAAGAGTCAGCACTGTCTTTCCGTTGGAAGGACAACACTACTTCTTCAAGACTGCATGGAAATCCACTACTTCCGCGTGCATTTTCTTTTACTGCTCAGACTTTGAGAAAAAAAAACTGCAATTTTACTATGGTTGATGATCAGGACTGTCTTTATGGACTGTGAGAAAATTTTAGCTTTTGACCAACATTGTATCAATGTGTGTGTGCATTTGATATCTTTGTTACTGTAATTATGAAAAATTTTTTCAAATCTGTATTGGCCACTGCCCAAAACAATTTGTAAAATATTTTGTGCGGAGCATGGGGGCTATATAAGTAGGCTGTTTAGATTTTTATATTGGTAACGCCACGTAGCGCTCTGTATGAAAATCACTGGTTGTGCTGTGTGCAGTCTGTGGCTGGGTGGCATTGTTGTAATAGTCGCTATTGTAATGTTGGGCTGTTGGATGTTAAAAGCGCGTAGCGTTGCGCAGTTGGAGGTGAGGCGCCAGCAGTGATGGATGTGGGGAAGTGAGATGGCGGATTTTTGAGAGCGGATGATCTGGACGAGTGTCCATCAGAAACAGTACATTTGTAAGAATGGATGTCATGAACTGCTATATATATATATATATATATATATATATATATATATATATATATATATATATATATATATATATATATATATAATGACTTTTGAACACTATTAAGCTGGCAGTAGTGGCGCTCGCTGTATTGCAGTAGGTCGAGTAACGAAGATTTTGTGAGGTAAGTGACTTGTGAAAGGGATAGGTTAATGTTAGTCAGGGCCATTCTTTTGTAGGGATTATTGAAAGTCAGATAGCGTTCCGCTAAAAATATTGTGTGTCAGTTTAGCGTTGATCAGAACAGGTAAAGAGTGAAATGTCTGAGTACATTCAGTTTTGCTCAGCTGTTTGAAAATCAAATAATGTAAGAGGTTTATCAGCACAGTAATTCAATAATTTTTCTAAGGGGACGTTTCAGTTATAAAAGCCACTCCAACCTAATTTTTCTGTAGAAAGTGGTAAATGTTATCTGACGCTGGTTCATTCTACACCCATTACGCAAAGCCTAAAAAAGACCTGAAAACACGTTTCTAGCGCCAAATGAGGGTTCAAGATTAGGGTTCAAAATCCGATTGACAGCATAGCGTTCAGAGGCAGAGCACCTTTCAAAGGAACTATCCCTGTATCGGCCTGACTAGATGCGTCACGGAACATTTAAATCTGGATGGCCTGCTGAATATTTGGATCGCTGTCGTTCCGAATGTGAATGCCGAGTCTTAACCACTGCATCACTTAGATCGGTAATATTGTCAAAGCTGTTCTAGTGGATACAGCAATAATTCACGTTCTTTACACAGAAGAAAAATATGTTATACCAACATGTGTCCAGAAACTATTTATTCCTATCTTGTAACTCATTTAATATACCTATTCATAGACCATGAATTACTTGAGGTACAGAATAACAGTATGTACCAATGTACCATATAATATTCTTTCATACATGAAATGTTCGTAAAGCCCCTACGTTATGTGGGGATAAGATGTAATTGTTAGATGCATCACCAACGTTGTCCGTTCCGTTTCACCGGAAATAATACTGACAAGTTTTGTTGGCATGAAACTCATTTCATAACCTTACGTACATGAAATTTTTCTATATTTATTTGGTTTTAGGTTCTATCCACCATTTCACTAGCTACATTCTGGTTATGCATCTCTTTAAATTCACTTGCAACAGACAAGTAGGAGATATACAGGCAATCAGGGCCCTGGGGTGAGAACAACAGGTATTCTGGACCAGATTTGACCTTTGACTGTTACGCTACCTACAGGAAGGAGCAGAAACAAATACAAGACCACATCATGCCTCACCCAAGCTAGGCCACTAACCTTCCCCCACACACTCACCTTTGCCCTTCCGAAACCGCTTCCCCCTATCCTCTCCTATCCTACGTCATGGCCTTTTTTTTTTTTTTTTTTTTTTTTAGGGATTTGCTGATCAGAGAGCTTCACACATTTAGTTCTACCAATAACAGCTACTTATTTACTGTACATTTACATTTTTGGACTCTGTCTTAAGCTTCCCTACCTCTTGGAAACATGCCGACCAGGGAACTTCTAAACCTTTATTAACTCAAGTCACACCCCTTTCTTGGAAAGAGTTTCCAGCCGGCCACTGTGGCCGAGCAGTTCTAGGCGCCTCAGTCCGGAACCGCGCTGCTGCTACCGTCGCAAGTTCGAATCCTGCCTCGGGCATGGATGTGTGTGATGTCCTTATGTTAAGTTAGGTTTAAGTAGTTCTAAGTCTAGGGGACTGATGACCTCAGATCTTTAGTCCCATAGTGCTTAGAGCCATCTGATTTGAATAGAGTTTCCTACAGCAAGGAAGGGCTGAGCATAACATAATTCTCATCAAGTGGTGTTTCTATAAGTCGGGACCTGACCCCTTCGGTGGCACATGGACTATCTGCTGGTATGTGAGGATGGAGTGCCATTATCCACAAGGACGTAGAAGTAGTAATGGTGGTTAGATGCTGTTGAGCGACGAACGTCAGTAAAACATTCCTCTTTAACATAGTCCTTTATCCATGACAATTACCGAGACGTAAAGAGGTCGGCGCCTTCTGTGACGCCATTAGCCACAATCGCTAGAGTGTATCGATATCAGTAGCATTCCCACAGGACGATGGTGCATACTGGTGGTGACGTCCGCTGCTGTCAGCACAGCTTCGCAGGGCTGATGCAATCTAAGTGTTGTCAGCAGAGGGTGGCACTATTCAGCCCTGGGTGCTTGGGCACATCTGTGGTGTTCTAGGTAGTAGATTAGGCGTTGTTAAGCCGTAGCTTCCAGCAACGATGTAGGCCAGCTCTGCTTGGCGAACAGCTAGGTGGCCGAAACTCGAATCCACGGCCACGAGGAAATTGGCGATCAGTGGAAGGTAGTTACTCATTGGGTGAGGTGGCGGTGTGACTGCATGTAGAATTCAGCTCTGGCAGAGGTCTGCATCTATTGACAGTAAAATCTAGCTGGTGTTTCTGCAATGGCAGCACTCCCGTCCAAGAAACCCGTAACGGGCTGGAGTGGCCTGTCGCTGATGTTAGTCAGCTATGACTTAAGCGTCCTGAATAAGTTGGCTGGTTGGTTTGGGGAAGGAGACCAGACAGCGTGGTCATCGGTCTCATCGGATTAGGGAAGAATGGGGAAGGAAGTCGGCCGTGCCCTTTCAGAGGAACCATCCCGGCATTTGCCTGGAGTGATTTAGCGAAATCACGGAAAACCTAAATCAGGATGGCCGGACGCGGGATTGAACCGTCGTCCTCCCGAATGCGAGTCCAGTGTCTAACCACTGCGCCACCTCGATCGGTCCTGAATAAGTGATCTTGCATCCTGAATATGCGTCTTTTCTCCTTAGTGCCTCGTCTTCTGTCTGACTGAGACTTCCACCTCTATGACGTCATACTGCTGATTAAAATAGGAACAGTTCATCGATCTGAATTCAACACTGTTCCCCTCTTTGAAAAAACTGGTTCCTGGATCAGGTCATGTTTATATTTCTGGACAAAAGAATCTTAACAGATGTTTCACTGGCTGATATACAGAATACAATATTCTACGCTTCTCCTTACTTTAATTTAGCATAAATCACATTGTTCATTGGTTATTTACTCTCTTAAGTGTTGTTTTGAACCAACACGTAACAAACTAGAAAAATTAATTTTTAAAAACTTTCTCTTCTTAACAAATCATTTAATAGTCATAGGTTCCACTGTGTTTGTTTTCACTCTTTGCATTATTTGTATATCATCTGTTGGTTTCTTAACCTACTGCTTTGGTACATTATTGGTAACTTTTTCCTTTGTAACGTTTTCCCAGAAAACATTCCCTTATAACTCCGCTCCCACATACCTTACTACCACACGCAAGATATTGGCCGGTAGTTTTACTTATTCTCTTTACTTCAGCACTAATTAAAATTTACTGATTCTGGGCATGCTATGCTTTTTTTAATTTACACCAAACCAAAACAAATTACCTGTGTCCTATGGCCCTTTATCACAAGAGCTGAATATTAATAATTTTGTGTGCTGTTTACTTTTTCCCTCATCACAGGGGAACTTTGCGTCATTTTATTACTGGCAACAGTCTCCTTCGGCTGAAATAAATCTCTCCGAGTTCGAGGTACGTTTCGGAAGAACAATTTTTACACAACATTCTCTCTTACCTTCAGTATCTATTACAATGCAAGTACCATCGACATTATAAAACTCGCGATCCTCAAGTACAGGTGCCTGAAAGGATTCACCGTTGTGGGCCCAAGCACTAGCATTACTAGCTTGATTCCTCTTTCTTCTCTTCACTCGCTCCCTTCTGAATAGGCGGCGCCTCCACAGTTGGCGACGAATCTGTGTCCTTCAGGAATATATAAGTCTGTACTACACCATCATCCACAACATTTGCAATATAACAAGCAACAGCTTCCTATTCATCCTTTGCAGTATCTACAACAAAAATACTGTGCTGCACCGAACGACAGAAAGATCTTTGACAAATGGGGGCCCTACATCCTTGTATACCTGGCCCAGGCTCCACGCCCTCCAAATGTCACGCATTATTAACCAGTGCGGTAGATACTACTACTACTCTACTACACCTCTATTGCCACTCACACATTCATTTGCTTCAGAGCTACGCACATTTATTTCGTATGGCAATACAGTTGATTCAAACTCCGCATTTTCACAAGATAACGGAGCATGATAGACCCACATTATTCTCCTTAACTTTCTCTGCATTACTGCACATCACTCAAACTCAGGTTGTTTACTTCTTTCTCATTTTTTCTGGTTCCATGCAAGCATCACTCTTTCTGGATCTCTCAAGCCTTCTCATAAAGCTAATGTTCCTTAAGTCACAGAAATGTGCCGATCGTTATTAACCAACCAGTCATCAAATTCTTTCGGCCCCTTCTCTCATTCTCGGGGTAACTAAACTATTTAAAACCAAGCTATTTTCTTTCTCGCCTTTACTTCCGCTGATAGCTCTGTGCGGTCTACTTGCAACCGATCAACTTCTTCTGCTAAAACTCGAAATATTGCGTCCAGGGTAGCCCCTGTGGCATCGACGACGACATGGTTGACTCTGTATCAATTACACAAAAGGCAGACAACAAGAGAAGAAAATAAAAGGATGAGGAGGGCCCTTAAGTATCCTATTAATATAACATTTCTTCCTATAGCAGAATCTTTTCGCCTAAACCTAAACGTCAACCTCCACAACAATGAGGCATACTTCTTTCTCGCAACACAATGCATTGTGCATTGCAAACGGCACTGTCTTACACACATTTTTTTACAATTCCCAGAACTCTGTCCGCTTTCACTTCCCTCATACTGTGCATATAAATCCAACATCTGGCAAATACAACATCTGGCAAAAACACACTTGACTCCCCAGGACTCTTGTAGTAAAAACTACAAAGAAAACACTGCACTCATCATATTGAATATCGAAACTGGAGCTGATCGTGACGTTAACGACCTCGTTGTCTGCAGCAGTTGAAGTGATACGAAAATATAGCGGCTGAGTATGAGTGATTGCTACGGTATGTAGTGACAGATGAGTGCGATCTATCACAGATGAAGCACCGTTCCCCCAATTGAACGTGGGTGAGATAGTGGTGGTAAGCTCGAATTGAGCACTGACATACCAGTATAACATTCCAGGTTAACACAGTCGTAAGTTCATGAAAAATGACATCACTGGTTAAACTGTCCTTTATTCATGATATTTACAGAGAAGGAATCAAAGCTGGGAAGAAAGTCTATGGCTTCTTTGAAATCGTTGGCAACGGTCGCAGGAGTGTGTCGCCATCAAAGTGCACCAGGAAGGTGGCGAGTACTGTGGGCAGCGTGGCACCCTCAGCGGACTGATGCCTTGTCAGTGGCGGGTGACGGAAGACAGCCCGGACTGCTTGGTCACTCCTGTAGTGGCTACGTACAACACACTGCGTTAGGTGGTGCTAACCCAAGACTGGTGGCTATGTAGTATCGTATTTACACTGTCCCATTACTGAACGTGCTATGAATCAACGACAGACCCATTCGTTACTCAGTGTCGTTCAGAGGTGTACCGTACAATACGATACAGCAGTAACGGTACAGTTTCGCAGAACTCTCTGACATGCACCTTGTGTATGGTGAAGTGCGTTACAGTGCCCTAGTTGCTGAAAGATTGTAAAGGGAACGATACCCTAACAGGCGTCCTCAATCACGAGTGTTTATTTCTCTCGTTCGAGGAATGCGTGAGATTGGTTCATTGGAAAGAAGAAATGAGGGACCTGGCAACATAAGGATCACTCGCACACCCGATTTTGAAGGGGAGTTGCTGGAACGTGTTGCAGCGGACCCCGCTAAAAGTACTCGTCATGTTGCATGTGAAACTGGAGCTGCAAATGCTACCGTGTGACGAGTACTTCACGAACATCAATTGCTCCCATATCACCCACAATGAGTCCACGCAATGCTTGTGACTGACTTTGCACCGAGATCCTATTGTGTCAGTGGTTGCTCCAATAATGGATTGATTTACCTGGTTTCCTTTGTAAGTAGGCTGTTTAGGATTTTATATTGGTTCAAATGGTTCAAATGGCTCTGAGCACTATGGGACTTAACCTCTGTGGTCATCAGTCCCCTAGAACTTAGAACTACTTAAACCTAACTAACCTAAGGACATCACACACATCCATGCCTGAGGCAGGATTCGAACCTGCGACCGTAGCAGTCGCGCGGTTCCGGACTGAGCGCCTAGAACTGCTAGACCACCGCGGCCGGCTTTTATATTGGTAACGCCACGGCCACGTAGCGCTCTGTATGAAAATCACTGGCTGTGCTGTCTGCAGTTTGTGGCTGCTTGGCATTGTTGTAATACTCGCCATTGTAGCGTTGGGCAGTTGGCTGTTAACAGCGCGTAGCGTTGCGCAGTAGGAGGTGAGCCGCCAGCAGTGGTGGATGTAGGGAGAGAGATGGCGGAGTTTTGAGAGCGGATGGTCTGGACGTGTGTCCACAGAGACAGTAAATTTGTAAGACTGGGTGTCATGAACTGATATATATATATATATATATATATATATATATATATATATATATATATATATAGACTTTTGAACACTATTAAGGTAAATACATTGTTTGTTCTCTACCAAAATCTTTCATTTGCTAACTATGCCTATCAGTAGTTATTGCCTTCAGTAGTTAGAATCTTTTATTTAGCTGGCATTAGTGGCGTTCGCTGCGTTGCAGTAGTTCGAGTAACGAAGATTTTTGTGAGGTAAGTGATTCATGAAAGGTATAGGTTATTGTTAGTCAGGGCCATTCTTTTGCAGGGATTATTGAAAGTCAGATTGCGTTGCGCTAAAAATATTGTGTGTCAGTGTAGCGTTGATCAGAATAGGTAAAGAGAGAAATGTCTGAGTACATTCAGTTCTGCTGAGCTGTTTGAAAATCAAATAATGTAAGAGGTTTATCAGCACAGTAATTTATTAAATTTTCTGAGGGGACGTTACACCTCCAAATCGTGATGTTTGCTGAAAATGCCTCATTTGATCGCGATGGTATTTAGAACAGCAGGAATAGCCATGTGTGGCATGAGAAAAACCCTCACTCTGTAGTAGAGTCACACCACCAAGTACATTTTATGAATCTCGTGTCCGGCATTGTACGTGAAAATCTCACTGAGCTGTATTTTCTACCTGGCCACCTGAATTGCCACCTGTATTTGAGGTTCATGTAAAGAGTTCTGCCTGAGTTTTTGGAGAACGTACCTTTGGCTGTTCGCGAGAGAATGTGGATAAAACATGACGGTGCACCGCTTCACTTCAGTATGGACGTCCGCAACCATCTCAAAGCTGTGGTCGCTGGATAGGAAGGGGAGATCCTTTTCCATGGCCTGAGCTGAATCCCCTTGATTATTTCTTATGGTGGCACCTAAAGTCAATTGTGCATCAGCCCCAGTGTATACGGAGATGGACATAGTTGACAGAATTGTAGCTGCCTGTGATGTGATTCGAAACACACCTGAAATATTTGACAGGGTGCATCAGAATCTTGTTCCCCAATGTCATGCTTGCACTGAGGTTGATGGCCGTCAGTTTTAGCACGTTTTGTAAGATACAGTACAAATGGTACGTTCATTGTGTTAATGATGATATTATCAGTTAATTGTAACTGACGTAAATAAAAAATACGCAGTACTGAGATTTCATTCCCATTATCCCCTTAAGTTGGCTTCTCCGACCTCAGGTTCACTACCACAAACTGTTCAGTGGGGCGTCCTCTGTCATGTTTAACTTTTGCACGCTCTTACGGAAACATCCTGTATATACAGATGATATATGTCTCATAGCACAAATAAAGAGTTTATACAGTACATGCATGTATGTAACACACACTACAATATTCAATTCACTTTAGTAATGGAAACAGGATAGACAATACTCTATCTTGACCCCAAAATCATTAAAACCAACAGCAAACACAGATTCATGTGACTCAGAAAAGAAGCAGCTGTAGATATGACAATAAACAAGAAATCAAACGACTCACAATCTCAGAAAATAGCAGCCAAGTGGCGCAGTCCTTGGGCCCTTAACATGAAAAAGTGTGGTATGTTGACTGTGAACAGCTGCAGCATTTATACCATTTACGGGAAGTCCAGCAATAATATCGGAGGATTATCCGCGACCTGCACAATTTGTGCAGTGATATATACACAACTGTGTATTTCAGTCACAAATCCCCATTTACGAGCATTTCTTCGTTTATCACATGTTAATTCTACACGCCAATGTGAAGTAGCAAAACACTCGTATTTGAGCAGACCAAAATCAGCATGTGCAAGTACTTGGAACTAAACAACACACAATCAGTGTGGGCTGAAATATTGGTGACTGGGTAATTTGGCCACATCTATTGCCAAACAGACTAACGAGACAGATCTTCCTCTTGTTCCTCACAGACGTTCTTCTTTTATTATTGGATAATGTATCACTAAAGATCCGTCAGGTAACGAGGCTGTAAAATGACAGAGTTCTAGCTCACTTTTATGCAAGTATGCAGCACAATCTGAGTACTGCATGTACTTACTGGTGGATTGTTAGAGTGGCACGGCTATCCCAAAACCATTTTTCTCACTAGTTCTCAATAGGTCTTACATGGGTTAACTATTTTGTCTTGGGTACTACGATTACTTTCAAGTATGCTACTGTTGTAACATAGGCAGAGTACCTCAACACGTACGCCCGGCTTGCCACGCGGTCTAACGCGCTGTTTCCAGAGCGGGAAGGCGTGCCGGTCCCCGACACGAATCCGCCCGGCGGATCAGTGTCGAGGTCCGGTGTGTCGGCCAGCCTGTGGATGGTTTTTAACGTGGTTTTCCATCTGCCTCGGCGAATGCAGGCTTGTTGCCCTTAATCCACCTCAGTTACACTATGTCGGTCATTGCTGCGCAAACACTGTCTCCACGTACGTGTACACCATAACTACTCTACCACGCAAACATTTGGGGTTACACTCCTCTGGTATATGTTCCCGCCGAGGGCGGGAGGGAGGGAGGGGGGAAGTCCACTGGGAGCCGAACCGCACAATAACCCTGGGTCCGGTGGGGGGCGGTGTTGGGGGTGGGGTGGCCTGTTGTGGGGCTGTGAACCTTTGAGGGCTACAGCAGGACGAAGCCTGTCCATCGTTTCTAGGTCCCCGATTTAATACACACATACATTACACACCTCAACACATGAGCCGACATTCTAACTAAAATAATACATGCATAGCTGCATTTACTTCACCATGTGTATCAGTTTCAACACTAATGATGCAGATCCTGCAGTCAAGTTGGAAGTCAAAACTGAGTATCCCTTTTGTAATTTACTTCACGATGTAATGCCCCTTTTGTGTTTCTCAAACTCTGGCGCCTTACAGGGTCCAAACCTCGAGTTTCCCAAAATGAATTCCGTTTCAAAAAATGGTTCAAATGGCTCTGAGCACTATGGGACTTAACATCTGTGTTCATCAGTCCCCTAGAACTTAGAACTACTTAAACCTAACTAACCTAAGGACATCACAACATCCATGCCCGAGGCAGGATTCGAACCTGCGACCGCAGCGGTCACGCGGTTCCAGACTGAAGCGCCTATAACCGCACGGCCAATTCCGTTTCGAAAATGATTTATTTACCTACCACTCATCAAACTATACGTTCCAGAGAGACAGTGTATGCGTCCACATTAAACTAATGGCCAATAGTCTGCACAAGGATATCAAAAATAAAATAAAAGGAAATGTTGACACTCCATTCGTAATCTTTGAAGCGCAACCTATAGAGTTCCAGAAGACGAGACCCCTCCTGAAAGTTGATAACCCATTTCACTTCCTACACAACATACTGTTTACCTGTAATCTCTCGATTGTAGCTTGATGCATATACATGGTGTGGTCACCAGCTAAATATAGGAGAAAGACTGTGTGGGTGTGGTTCTCGCCAGTTCAGTGGATTTGCTTATGTATGTAAGCAAATTTTGAAGTTTATAGTTGCGGCACTATGACACCACTTATATTTTAATATATCTGTACTTTTGTGCCATGGGAAGGTGTCTGTCTCAGCCATCTTTCATGAAATTTGTAATGATTAATGTGGCCACGCCACGCTCAGATTTTTATTTATGTTGTTTGCTTATCACATACCTGTTGTGTCTAGACAAGACAGCCTAGACACATTGAGAGGAAGCCGAAAGGCACGCGCTAAGCCAAAGCAGGATGGCGTGAGGTCTGAAACAGGATACGTAATGAATGCTATAAAGAAAAGTACGTAGCTTCTGGAATACTTAACTTTAATCCATCCTTTTGGTACATCTGGAGATTGTAGCGATACAAGTGAGACTCTTTAGATACATGCAATGTTACTAATGGCGCCTTGCTAGGTCGTAGCCATTGACTTAGCTGAAGGCTATTCTAACTATCTGCTCTGCAAATGAGCGAGGCTTCGTCAGTGTAGTCGCTAGCAAAGTCGTCCGTACAACTGGGGGGAGTGCTAGTCCGTATCTCGAGACCTGCCTTGTGGTGGCGCTCGGTCTGCGATCACACAGTGGCGACACGCGGGTCCGACATGTACTAATGGACCGCGGCCGACTTAAAACTACCACCTAGCAAGTGTGGTGTCTGGCGGTGACACCACAATACCCATGCCTGGGTGAAGGATTGCGTAGGGAGCTAACTTGACTGATTTTATTTCCTTTTATTTCAAATCAGCATCCTACGTTATCCATAGCCACAGTTATCCCAGTGACATATAAACGTGTAGTTATTGGGGGGGGGGGGGGGGTATATGTGTGATCGTAGAATCAATATATCAGTCTAGCTTCTCTTTGTAGAATTGTGCGAACATCCGTTGAATTTTTGGTTTTCTGAGCAGCCTTTAGACATGTCTGGGCTGAATACAACAGCTAGTCCCGATCTGTTCGAAGACCACATCTCGCGACTGGTCAGGCAGGTCAACTAGCGAGTGATGCAGAATTACACGGAACTTACGTTCAAATTTTGTGCGGTGAACTGCTCGCAGACTTGAGCACCGACCACAGGCCTTTTTATCCTACTTTCAAGTAAACAGGGTACGTGACTTCCTGATATCGTTTCTTGACGATTAGCTGGCCTCCACAGCCCCACTCAGGGATTAGTCGCAAGTACGCAAAGCCTGTCAAGTTTTAGAAAATTTCTGTGTTTGTTAGTCGTGAGCTGACGCTGTGATCAGTAACATATTCTTCTTTCAAGCGCTCTTAAGATAAGACGTTTTGGTCGAGATTAGGGCTAGACGTCTTGTGTATTAATGTAGGCAATATGTGCAGTGATGAAATTCAGCTATCAAGGGAATTCCGTGGCTTAATTTCGCTTGAGTTTTCTTTATCGGATTTCAATTTGGTTGTTGAAAGATCTTTACGTTTTTACTCATCCACCCATGTTGTTATTGCTTCATGATGCCCTACAGACTTCCTTGAGCAAAATGAATGGTCACAAGCCAGGTTTGACGATAACTACTAACAATTCGTAGGAAGTACTAGGATTTGGTTTGACTTGTGAACTTGTCTTCTAGTGACTTCCTTTTCCAACCAGTAACGAATGTTCGATTTCTAATATGTTTATCAGGGCAACTGTGTCTCGTTCATTCCGGTGACATGCTCTTGACAGGTTAATGCCTAGAGAGTTTGTTATAAACAAAAATCAAACTCCTTAGGGAACAATAATATTAAGATGTTTTGATTTGTTAAATGATTTCCAAAATTCGAGGAGAGGTTTCCTGGTTTCCGCGGTTCGATGCCTCAGTCGGTAAAAACGGAACCTTTGTTATATCACTTTGTTGTATTTCTCAAGAACGGCTAGAGGTATCAAGTTGAAATCTATCTCACATACTAATGTCTGCTACAGTCTCTTGGATTTATAAACAATTTAAGCTTCTAAGACAATGCAATCAAAAGGTTCAACGATATATGTCACACGTTGTGATTAATACTCGCAAAACCTCTCGTCAAATTCTATAGATGAATTGTCTATATGCACTGATCAGCCAGAACATTATGACCACCGATTTACTATCGATATAAGTCCGACGAGGTGATACCACCGTCATCTGGAGAGGAATGACTGCTAGTCGGACAGACGTACGGTGCATGTAGTATCACTGAGCCTGCTGTCCGTGTGTAGAACGGGGAAGGCGCCTGATCTATCTGAGTTTGAACGAGGGCAGATTGTGATGGCCCGGAGGCTCGGCCAAAGCATTTCGGAAACGAACGGCTTGTAAGGCGTTCGATGAGTGCTGTGGTGAGTGTGTTCAACTTGTGGCGAAACCAAGGTGAAACCACTTCCGGACGTCGTGTGTTGGGGCAGTCGCACATCATTACGAACGTCGGACGTCATAGGCAGGGCTGACTACTAGTAAAACATGACAGGCGGCGAACTGTGGAGGATCTATCATCAGACTTTAACGCTGGACAGAGTACAAGTGTGTCTGAATTCACAGTACACTGAACAATCTTCAAGATTGGCCTCTTTAGCCGACGACCTAACCCAATGGTAAGACCACAACATCGGCAACTACTACTGAAATAGGCGCGTGATCTTCGGCTCTGGAGTTTGGCTCAGTGGCAGAGCATTGCGTGGTCTAATGAATTGCATTACCTTCTTCGTCATGTCGATAGGAGGTCCCGAATCCGTCGCCCTTCATGGAAACAGCTCCCTATCACCTGTACCGCAACATTCACTTGGGCATCCACGGGTCCAGTAGAGCTCGTGCAAGGCACCATGACGGCCAAGGAGTATCGTACACTGGTTGCAGACCATGGGCACCCCTTCATGATGATCATGTTTTCCGACGGCAGTGGCATTTTCCAGCAAGATACTTCGCCCTGTCAGAAGGCTAGGAGTGTGAGAGAGTGATCCGAGAACAGTGACAAGTTATAGTTGATGTGCTGGCCCCTTCAACTCGCCAGATCTGAACCCAAACGAACACACATGGGATGGTAATGAATGTAGCGTCAGAGATCATCACACCTCTCCCCCGAATTTACGGGAATTAGGTGAATTTTGTGTGAAGATGTACTGCCAACTTCCTCCAGCGAACTATCAAGGCCTCACAGATTCCAAGCTACGGCGCGTCGCGCTGTTATCCATGCCAAAAAGGACATACCAGCCATTAGGTGGTTGGTCATAATGTTCCTATCTGATCATTGTACATGTCTGTCCTGGTGGTCTGGTGGTAAATCTCGTTCGTGAAAACCGATGGGGCGCGGATCACGGACTTTTCAATCTTCTTTTCAACATACCTTTCACCTTTAAACGACGACAGGTGTCACTAAAATAAGATGTGGTTTGGATTCTACATTAAGCTATAGCTCCCCTTTACGCAGTTGGACAACTGGGGTAGGCTACGGACACACAAGTCGCCGAAGTGGAGTCCAGTAGAAACACTTGCGCCAGGCCGCTGAGTCATGCAAATGTGTTGTTACCATCTTTATACGTTTGTACGGAACGATCAGAGCACGAGCTCTGCTCGTACTTGTCCGTTTGTTCTTGATAAATGTCCGGTTTAATGTGGAATAGTTGGCTAGTTTTTCTCCTACACGCATTCTGCCACTCTTTTCGACCTCGTATGATTATTGACAACAGCTGTCGGGCTAGAGAAATGTGTTTTAAAAGATTGACGACACTCAGTACTTCACGATTAGTGTGAAGTCGCTATAGTCAGATTTCTTGCGCATTGGAAAAGTTCGTTTGAAAACTTTTAATGACTTCAGAGGACACTGCACAGCGACCTCACTAAGTCCGTAACGTACGACAGAAATGTGCACCCGTATTTTAATAAAATCCAATTTCAGAATCAGTCAGCAGTTACACGATATGTGGCACCAATGCATGAAGTAAATGTTAAGATATAGAAAAAAGGGGAAAAAACATTACTGGCCTCTTTTAGTATTTCAAAGAACATTCGAAGAGGACTTCAGGGGCATAACATATGTGGAACTCGGTCATATTGTAACAAGATAGTAAGGTCACAAACAACTGTCACACCAACTAAGAACGCGCCCGTGTTGTACTACATTGTAAGTAGGCTGTTTAGGTTTCTACGTTGGTAACGCCACGTAGCGCTCTGTACGAAAATCACTGAATGTGCTGTGTGCAGCCTGTGCTTGGTTGGACTCATTGTTGGAATATTCGCTTGTGTAGTGTTGGGCAGTTGGATGTGAACAGCACGTAGCGCTGGGCAGTTGGAGGTGAGCCGCCAGCAGTGGTGGATGTGGAGAGAGAGATGCCAGAGTTTTGAGAGGTTACTATGAGCGGACGATCTGGACGTGTGTCCGCCAAAAAAAAAGGAAATTTGTAAAATTGAATGCAATGAATTGATAGATATATACATGATGACTTTTGAACATTATTAATGTAAATACATTGTTTGTTCTCTATCAAAATTTTTCATATGCTATCTATGCCTAGCAGTAGTTAGTGCCTTTCGCAGTTATAATCTTTTATTTAGCTGGCAGTATTGGCGCTCGCTGTATTGCAGTAGTTCGAGTATTTAAGATTTTTGTGAGGTAAGTGATTCATGAAAGGTATAGGTTATTGTTAGTCAGGGCCATTCTTTTGTAGGAATTTTTGAAAGTCAGATTCCGTTGCAATAAAAAAAAATATTGTGTGTCAGTTTAGTGACGATCAGAATAAGTAAAGAGAGAACTGTCTGCGTACGTTCAGTTTTACTCATCTGTCTTTGTATCAAATAACGTAGAAGTTTACCAGAACAGTATTTCATAATTTTTCAAAGGGGACGCTTCGACATGTACACAAGCTCGTAACTCAAGGACGGTTTCTATTTTTACCTGTGCCCATGATTCCCAGCAGTCGGACCACTGCTGTTGTAGTGATCAGACAACTTGCTTGTGGAGTTATTCACAATGTCACAATCTACGGTAAGACCAGAAAAGTGGAACGGCTTTCTACTATGGTGAATGTCGCCAAAGTGTCAGAGAAGCATTGCAGTTCAATGCTGAGAGACCTCCTCAAACAGCACAAAAATGTTTCATGGAACTGTAAGTGCGAAGAATAAAAACTGCCAACGCAAAAGAACAGTAAACGCTGAGAGAAATGCAACAATTTTTTTAACAGCGGTATCCCACAATTCAGATGACGTTACATGGCGTCCTGAATGTGCAAGTGGTTTCAGCCGAAGGAGAGTTCTGCGGAAACTACTTTACAACGCATTCATTGCATTTATCATACATGTTTCTCTCCTGGCGAACAACTTTCATAATCGGTTACCGTTTGCAAAATATTCTCTACGAAAAGTGCAGGGTGATGCAGTGATCTAAGCGTGATTTTGTATCATTTTGTCAGTCAAAAATCCACTGAAAGAAATGCATAACCTACGTGTGATGCAAGCTTTTCAAGGTTCGTATCATTGGCCCAGTTTTGTCATTGGGAGCCTAAGAGAGTCAAAAATTCTTACAGTTTCTTACACACATGACCCCGCAAGTGTTGGAAAATAAATTTAAACGGAATTTTTATTAGCATTCTTGTGTTCATCTGTATGTACAACCTTTTTTTTCATTCATGAAATTTTTCGTGTAAAGTATCGTTTATTTTGCTAGTGTATGTCTTCTGGCAAACTGTAAAATTACAAGTACATTCTGTTTTTGACATGTGTAAAATATTATCTAAGCTGTAATCATAACATCTGAAATTATTATTCTCTATGTAAAGTAGTGCTTTGGTTCAATTAAGGATATATTTTATTTCAAGAGAATATTATCAATATTGAGGAGATTTTATCGCTGGAACAAGAGAAGCGAGTTAGTGAGTCGGTAGAAGGATGTACAGGAGTGCTAATGACGTGATACGTGAAGATTTTAATCTGATTGTTAGACACTTTCGTAGCTGGTATGAACTTGGACTGTGAGTAGTTGCGGAAGTAGTTCAGCGATCTTTCTGACTTTGCTTGGCAAAGTAAAGACCAGGTGAACGTTGTGGAATAACAGTTTTCCACGCCTCATTATTACGCAAGTGGAAGTTAAACTTACGTTATATCTGAAGATTACTGAAAGATTACGACCCAGTGTCTGAACTGTGAGATAGGTTAAAGGTTAATAAGTAGGAATTCCCGACAATACTGTGAACAGTTTCATGTCATGCTGAAATGTATCAAACTGACTTTTTCCTTCAGGGGTGTATTAAGGAGAAATATTTTAATTATTAAACATTGTATGCACAGCAAAGAAAAGTTTGAAAAGGCAGAAGCTACTGGTTGTATGGATCATTCGAGCATTTTACGTGTTGTGTATAGCTGCTAAAATAAATGTGCACGGTCTGATAAGGCAAATTTGGAACAGACATGTAGTGTATCAACATTATTCTTTCTTGATTGGACATGAAATTCCGTGGTTGTTAAGACTTTCAGCAAGTAGCAAAGTATCTAACGGTGGGCTCCCAGCTCAAAATTTCATAAAAGTCAAATTTTATCTTCCCTTTACTTATATAAAACTCAACCGGTACGCTATTACCAAGATGGTCCATTTTATCTTCTTTCAGAGGCGGTCGCAGATTTTAGCGCAGCGTCAACGAGGCAACATCATTCAAAGACATGTCTTTTCTGACATCTTTCTCGTCTTTTAGGAAATTCAGTGGAGACAAAAAAAAGACACTGCAGCTCTTGAGAATATCGTAAGTCATTGTTTATTTACGAGTATGAACTTGTCAGCTACTGAATAAAAAAGAAAATTAAACCAGTAGACGAATGAAAGCTTAGCACTTTCGATTAAGGACTCATTTTTAAATAAACGTAAAACAATAACTCATCAACTATAGAAGGTTATGTTACGTAAATAACCAACTTTAACGAAAAGGACAAGTTGGCAACAACATTCGACAAACCATTTAAACTGAATAGCATTGCAATATCATTTATTAGTTCACACAGGTAGCTAAAACAGAACATGGCTGATGTTTGTCAGTAGATTTGAAGTACCATATATTGAATGTCACTCCGTATTATTTCTCGCGTCGTTTGCTATCACGAGTCATCATACAAGCAAGAGTAACAATTTCATTTTCGTGTCTTAGTATTAATTAATATGTTCATTTCATGTAATTTGATTATCTTGTTGTGTGATATGATTAAGAAAGAGCGTGCAAGTTGCGCTTACTTCTGACACATAGAAAAAAATGCCGGCATTTTGGTAGAAAACCTATTTACAAAGGAGTACGGTGTTTTTTTAATATTCTCTAATAAATTGTTCTGTTACCCAAGTATAGGACAGAGAGTGCAGGCTTTACTTCAACTGTTATAACAGACTAGATAGTACAGCAATTTAAAGGGACCCATAATAAAATAACAACGTTTTAAAATCATGATGTCCAGTCCATTCTGCAGCTGGAGATAGTCAAATTGGTCGTTCGGGAACATTAAATGTCCATCGCAGTCATTGACTTAACAACTTTGGGTTTTTATTTGCTGGGAAAATTAGGTCAAGAGGCTACAAGAAAGCGTCGAGGACTGCCGAAGACGTGAATGAGCTCTGGTCAGGCTGCGGTAAGTTCAAATGAAAGACCTTTTATTTTGCTGTAATATTTTTATTTGCACAAACTTGCAATTGTGTGCTGCTTAGCTGAGTGGTAACGTGCTTCCCTCTCATGCAACTGGCCCGGATTCGATTCTCGGCCGGTTTGGAGATTTTCTGCTCTTCTTATCATCATTTCATCCTCATCACCGGCACTCGAGTCGCCCAATGTGGCTCGCATTCGGCGGCCGAACTTCCCCACGTTGGGGCCTCCAGGTCATCAACGCCATACGATAATTTCATTTTAGCAATTGTGCTTTCATAAAATAAAATGTAGACATTTTAACACACAAAGCAGTTACCCACAATTTTTGAAAATTTTTTCATAAAATAAATCAACACTATTATTACGGATTGTTTGAGGGAATATTGTATTTTTGAGTCATTGACATTTTCATATGCCCCAAATATATGTGTGTGGGATTAGCAGAGCGGTCTAAGACGCCGCAGTCATGGACTGTGCGGCTGGTCCCAGCGGAGGTTCGAGTCCCCCCTCGGGCATGGATGTGTGTGTTTGTCCTTAGGATAATTTAGGTTAAGTAGTGTGTAAGCTTAGGAACTGATGACCTTAGCAGTTAAGTCCCATAAGATTTCACACACATTTGAACATTTTTTTTGTTAACGCTTAATCTATTATCTCCAAACTATTTTCGCCTGAAATTTCGCCGTAATCAGGGGATTTTTATCTGTCTTAGTCTCAGTATCGCTTAAATCTCACAACACTGTTAACACGCTGTGTTATTTCATTCGGCTTGTCAGCTGCTAGCCTCTATTTACTAGGTCACAACTATGATATCTTTAGCGTTGTATATCCGCCTGCCACTGTGAAAACTCTCAAATCAGTTTTGGCCATCATTTCTCCATCACCAGCGTGTTTTTATTCCTCTTCTTTTTCCTCTCCTGCACGTCACTAGGCGTTTAACATGCGTTTCCTAGCTACGGAAACACCGAAGAGTAGACCCCCGTAGCCAGCTCTGGTATTGAGCTGTGAAATCAAAATATTGAAGACTGCAGTGACACGGAGCACACCGTTCACAGGCGATGGTATTTACGAAGGGAATTCCGCTCGAAACGAAACTCGTTCGAACAGCGAAAGTCGTCGTGAGCTGAAAACCCGTCGGCAAGCAGGGTCGTTTTGTTGGTAGTCGTACGGCGTGAGAGGGATAGATTCATCAGGTAACAGAAAACTGACGTGAGGAAGTGCGGTTGCGGGTTTCGAAATGTGCCGGGAATATCTATCGCGGCCTCGTTGAATGCTTACGGCGCGGTTCCACGCCGACATAGCACTACACTTGTTCGACAGCAGTTTGATCTTTGACTTTCTTTTCGGATCGATGTTTCTGCGTAACTAAAGTTTCTCAAATTACGTGTATGCGTATTGGACTTGTAAGACACAGTTTCGTGGATGCGCCTATTGCGTAGCTGGCCGCTATTGTGAACGCCAGCACCAATTTCCCGGTTTCCTGGTGCCAGGGTCTCTTATCCAGTCTAGAGTCTGTTCTTTCCTTAAACCGGTTAAATGAAAATATGATGTTTCAAGGGCGTAGGTTCCTAGTACTCTTTGGGAAGGAAACATCTGAAAGTATTGACAGGAAGCAGTAACTTATAACAAGTACAATAAACGTTAGCAGGAAATACCTGACGCTCACAAGCCAAACGTCTGAATTTTGGAGATGATCAAATGAGGAGTCAGCCGACAGTTCTTGGGAGGGTGGAACTAGAGTTGTGGACCCTGTGGCACAGAGCTGTAGTTTTAACAGTATTGTCTATAAGAGTTCGGGAGCGTTAACCCTCAGTGATCAATGATATTATTCTTCTGCTTAGGAAAATTTAAAGAGTTGTCAGGTACGTTTCCATGCGTGTGTAGGGCTCAGTTGTTTTGTGAGAAACGGAGCGACTCATGGAGCGAGAGCAGTAGATGGACAGAAGTCTCTTATCAGAACGTGTGGACTGAGCTAACTGGGTGTATTGTTTGATAACGATGAGGAGGTCTTGGCGATTTCTTAAATAAGGCAGAAAAATCCATTCGCTCCAGTGGACATTATACACAGTTTTGGGTACACGTTTTTGACTTAGGACTATTGTCCCGTTTTGTTTATGGAGGAGGTGCTAAGTACCGGTTGGTAAAGGTGTAGCGACTGTTTGCGGCGCTCGTTTACCAACCCAGTGATCCGATCTGAGAGTTTTTAAAAGTACACTGTGAGCCGTGCTGCGGATCGCGTTGGCGCTGTTTGTAGATTTCCGTCCTCTATTGGAGGTCAGACGGTATCGTTTAGTTGGCATGGTTGCGGTTGTTTGTCTTCTACTCGTGTTGACTGGCGCCACTTGGTTTCCCAAACGTTGCCTGTCCGCTAGTGGCAGCAGCGGCGGTTATCGATATGTAGTAACTGTGGCCCTATCTTTGGGGCGACGTCGTTGTTCTGGGTCGCGTCAGTGTGCAGTTAGGTTGGGGACTCAAGAGGAGCCAGGTCCGCACAGTGCGGCAACACGCAGGAACCGCTGGCGGCGCGCATGGACTCCCGGATCGAAGGCTTGTGGTCACGAGGATGCACGACCTCGTCGTAAACCGGATCCCGCAAGCTTTAAGTTGAGTGCATTTGGATTCAAGTAGAGAAACCTCCACCACTGCGAGATCTTGCGATTCTCCAGTGGCTTGGGTTCGTGTTGCTGCTAGTAGTGTTGCTGAGAGATAGAGCAGCGAGTGGAGTGCTTGGTGAAGGTGGATCTGATTAGTTTTCCTGGACTTCTAATTACTATTTATTGCTTTCAGTTTGTTACTATTCGTTAAGTTCAACCAGGGGTAATTTTCCTGCCTCGTGGCCGCTAACACCCCAGTTACCTGCCCTGGAGGTCAGGGTATGTAACGGCAGTGTACGTTTCCTCGCCTTGCCGCTGCTGTCTGGTGAGGCGTGTAGTTTTGACAGGTTTCTTGATTGTAGGTTGGTTGGCGATTCTTCTACTCTGGTGGTAGTGATTCCTTTCTCGTTCCGGGCGCTCTAAGCACAGTATTCTGCGGGCGGAGTCCAGACTGCCGGTTCCGGCCTTGGCGTATTCTTACATTTGGCATTTGGTTTATTGGACGTCTGGTAGCCTCAGCAAGATTATCATTAGTCGTTCGTTAGACTGCCACTAGTCTGAGTTACCATCTTATGAAGCGAATGCAACTCTTGGCTGCCTGTCTCATCGCTTGCGAAAGTGTTTTTTGCCAGACCTACTCAGAGGTCGATTCCTGGTGCACCGTGACTGGCCCTTGTGTTTTACTATTATATTTGCTGTTTTATTGTATGTTGCTAAAATTTTTTATATAATTGCCATTCTTGGCGTTACAGCAGGTTCAAATGGTTGTGCCACCAAGTTTATCATCATTTGTCTCACCCGTTTGGAGATCAGTTGCCTGTCTTTTTAAAGTAACGTTTGCTATTGCATTTCTGTTTTACAGTATGTTTGTTAAAATTTTAATAATTGCTGTTCTTGGCGTTAAAGGCCTTCAGCCCTGAGTGTGCTGACGTGCCTTGTAATTCTATTTGGGATCACATTGGCTTGTTTTTTTTAAAAACATTATTTGCTGTGTCTGTATTTTATGCTCATTTGGTAAATTGTAACGCACTGAAAGCACTATTAATTACACAGTTGTTTATTCCTTCACTAATAACATGTGATATCTTGATTCATTCCTGAGTCTGGGATTACCATTTTAAAATAAATTTGTCTAATTGCAAGACGGAACCAATAGTAACTGATTGCGGCCCCGTCCGCAGTCGTAACCGAATCCCGCCTTCCTTGCCTACGAGGTCTCACACTGGTGTGTCAAACTTAGCTACGAAAGTAACTTTCGCGTGACGAGTCACTGCCAAGTAACGTATTTCGATGATACTTGGGCCATACGTCGAAATAACTGCAAAAGTATAGCACAGAAGGTAACTGAAAGTAATACGCAATGTGACGAACCGAAACGACAGTATTATTCAAAGACAGTAATTACAGTGAAGTCACCACGATTTATGATGGGCCTCTGGACATTAGAAAAGGAGTGCATTGGTCTCCCGACGAAATTTAAATTCATTTGCACACTTGGCTGGCAGCAGTTGAATATGAATGAGCAGAATCTCCCAGTGTATTCCGGAAATCGGCAAAAATGTTGCATGGGGGCTTAATTATTGTATTTGAAAATGATTTTTATTTTTTTTTTGGTAGTTGTAAGTCCGATTACGCTGTTTCGTAAACGGTTGGCCCTGACTACGCAATCTGACTGCATAGAACAACAACAAAGAATGAAATGAAAATTTTCGTTAACACAATTAATTAATTAAGTCCCCAGCAACTATAAAACCTACGAAGCCAACAAAGCACAAGTGTAGCTGTTCTGTGTGTGGAAGTGTGATTCAACGTACACATCTGGCACGGTTCTTCTTCACTAAGACAAGAAATTTTAAATATCATTTATACTGAAGTAATTAAAAAATAGAAATACTATAATTGCGTAAGGAAAGCAGAATTACACTCTAATACAAGAACACAAGCCAGATGCTTTGTTGACTGAACCTGTAATGCAGCATTATTTAAGACATTGAGATAATAAAAGAAAAGGAAAATTTTTTTTTTCTTTTACTTTCATATATTGACGAAAATCACTCTAAACATTACAATATATCTCCACACCGACTCTCTACTACCACATCTCAACAAGAACTCTCCACCACGACCTCTCGACAAGCACTCTTCACTACCACATCTCAGCAAGCACTGACTCCCACGAGTTCTCAACAAGCACTTTTCACTAGCACATCTCAACAAGCACTGACTACTACGAGTTCTCCCCAAGCACTGCCAGTGGAGGCGGCTGAATAATACTCTTTGGCGCAATCTCTGGCGCTGTGGCTCAGTGTAGCCACCTTTCAATGTCCTTTGGTTTCATTCCTTTCATTATAAAATAGTTAATCACTGCTCTAATTTCGATTTTTTCCATCTTCGCAAATCACTACGCGGGAACAACAGAGCCACGTCACCGCCACAGCTCTCTTCCAACAGCACTGAAGGTGCACGAGTTTACAGATAACAGTCAAATGAATATCACATGAACAACTCGTTCGGGTAGCGCTGACCTCTCGTTGCGATTCCGAGAACTTTTCAAACTACCCTCGTACCGTGATACCTGTACATTTATACGAGAGGCTGAAAGTGGTCCCCACAACATCAGTACACAGCTGCGATCACCACTGGCGGCTCTGCAACGTGCTCACGTGCTGGCTACAAGGTTGGTAAGGAGTTTTTGACGTAGGATGTTCTATTCCTCCACCAACGTGACTTACAACTGCTGGATGGTAGGCGGCGCCCGTGGACGTGTTGTAATACGTCTACCCACTGCAGCCCATATGTTATCGAAAGGATTTATATGCCCCTCCTCCACGGGCCAGAATTTGATGGTATTTTTGCCAGCATTGGTGGTGAAAATACCACCAAATTCGTCCACAAAAATACAGACAAAAATAAAAGATAATATTATTATGTAAATATCACATAATTAGATAAAATTTTGGCTTTGCACTGACCTTTCAATAACCTAATATATAAAATACAGTAAGCAATACAAATTCCGTCATACATGAGACTTTACATAATAGTTTATACAATACACAAAAAATCTGTTTATACAAATGTTCACAAAAAATACTTTTAATTATTCAAACAAGTAGTTGATAGATCCAGCAGTAGCACCCAGCAATGGTCAATAGGTGCAAATACCAATAAGTGACATCATTTCAGTAGAAGCAGTCCATCAGTGGCACCCAGTAATGTTGAGCAGGTGCAGATAGCAACAAGTGACTTCATTTCAGTAGAAGCAGTTCATCAGTTGCACCCAGCAATGTTGAACAGGTGCAGACACCAACAAGTGATATCATTTCAATAGAAGCAGTCCATCAGTGGCACCCAGCAATGTTGAACAGGTGCAGACACCAACAAGTGACATCATTTCAATAGAAGCAGTTCATCAGTTGCACCCAGCAATGTTGAACAGGTGCAGACACCAACAAGTGACATTATTTCAGTAGAAGCAGTTCATCAGTGGCACCCAGTAATGTTGAACAGGTGCAGACACCAACAAATGACATTATGTCAGTAGAAGCAGTTCCAATAGTGACACCCAGCATTGTTGAACAGGTGCACACAGCAACAAGTCACATTTCTCAGCAGAAGCAGTTCCATTAGTGGCACCCAGCAATGTTGAACAGGTGCAGACCCCAACAAGTGACATTATTTCAGTACAAGCAGTCCATCAGTGGCACCCAGCAATGTTGAGCAGGTGCAGACAGCAACAAGTGACATTATTTCAGTAGAAGCAGTCCATCAGTGGCACCCAGCAATGTTGAGCAGGTGCAGACAGAAACAAGTGACATCATTTCAGTACAAGCAGTCCATCAGTGGCACCCAACAACGTTGAGCAGTTGCAGACACCAACAAGTGACATCATCTCAGCAGAAGCAGTTCCATTAGTGGCACTCAGCAATGTTGAGCAAGTACAGACACCAACAGGTGACATCTTTTCAGTAGAAGCAGTCCATCAGTGGCACCCAGCAATGTTGAGCAGGTGCAGACAGCAACAAGTGACATTATTTCAGTAGAAGCAGTCCATCAGTTGTACCTAGCAATGATGAGCAGGTCCAGAGAGCAGTCCATAATATTCACTATCACTGATCACACTGTTCATCAGAGTTTATTAGCAGAAATTAAACATGTCCTAGTGGCACCAATCATGTAGAAAAAGTACAAGTAACAGTCCATAATATTCACTATCCTAATCACACAGTTCATCAGCAGAAATTAATCATTTCTAAGTGGCACCCATCAATGTTCAACAAGTGCAGGTAACAGTTCATAATATTCACCATCACTAATCAGACAGTTCAGGCATGAACAATAGTTTGAATACACATACAAATGCTTTTACACACTAAACATATAAATTCTAATAAACACACAAATGATATCAGATAATTGTCATATTAACTATTACAAATACTCAAATATCAGTAAACCTATAATATTTATGGGTGTCAGTGCAAGCCACTACAAACAAATAAAATAATATTTAGGAGATAGGTTGGGACTAATTATTTGAGATTAGGAAAAGAAAACACACAAAACACACTCACTCATCTTTCATCCACATTAAGTACTACTGTGTAATTGAATAGTGTTAACTGTGTAAATGCAGTTCTGTCAAAATTTGATGTTCGACATGTGTATCAAGTAGGAGTGGCAGCAATGTATAACAGTCAATAATAGTTAGTCAACGTCATAGTCATCATGTCAAGACCAATGTTTGCCAAGCCAGATCAAATGTACTGTTGCTGAACAACTGTCAGTGTGCCAAGATATGCAAATACTTCCTCTCTTCAAAAAAAAAAAAAAATGTACTGCTTATTGACTTAACAAAGTGTGTGGAGACAATCTTCCTTCTACTTGAGTGTTCTAGTCTGCTATCTTCATCCTCCTTGTTCCATATAGACCAACAAAAAAAAAATATGCACCTCACTTACTTTACCTCTTTTCCACCAAAACTCCAATAATCATCAGCATCACATAATCTCCATACTTCAATAATACCTCTTACGTCGATACATATACACCTTATCATTAATAGCATTTACCTTACCTCTTGTCCACCAAAACTCCAATAATCATCAACTTCATATAATATCAATACCTCAATAATACCTCTTCAATACGTCGATACATATAAACCTTATTACCAATATCATTTCACTTCCATAACAACTCTTTCCTCTAGTCAGTCTCCTCGAACAAGTACAGATAAAATCCTAATGCAAACCTCATCATCCCATACAATCCGAAGACAAACTGTCAACACACAACCTCTGTGTAATCCATCTGACCCAAATCTTCTACTCATTATGAATTATAAACAAAAGAAATGCATACATGACCTCTAACAGACTTAGTTCGAATAACTCTCAGTAATTAAGTACGATTACAGAGTGTGAATGATCATAATATTTCACAGTGTGTACACCACTTCAAGAATTATGGCAAACAGAAGCAAACATGTGGAGTATTTCTTGTGTCAAGTGTCACTTCCTATTTCAATTGCTCACAAAAAATGCAGTGTAATAACTGTCAATGGTCTAAACCTAGTTTTGGTATGTCATGTCGCTAGCTTCCTTCCTATTAGCATAAATTTATACAGCTTCCATAAAACCTCCAGCTCATGTGACTTCTATGAAGTTTCTTGTACTAATGTTGTTCGTCGAATTATAGCAGTTCATTTTCTTTTCTAAAAAATATAAGGCACTGAGCGTAAGCAAAACATGCAATAGCGAGTAAATATACCAGTAGAGAACAGAATGTCAACAAGTGGATGCAGCACAATTCTTACAACGAGGCTCTGCCAAGCGAACAGTCTATAATTAATACCATATTGTGACCTACACTCTATGTTCATACACAGAATATCAGCATTTCTATATACCAAATTAAAGAGTAGTTATGACAACAAAACAGAAATGTGTAAATATGCAATCCATAAGCAAGGCAGCAAATATGTTATCTAACATAATAAACAGGTCATTAGCATCATATCAGCATAAGCAAATAAATGTTCATATGTAATCTTAATAAGTAAACATGAAGGCGCAAGCAGATAAATCACAAAGTATAACTTACATACATATCAGCACAACTAATCAGGTGACAATTATAATTTAAATAAATAAGCACAGCAGGCAAATAATAAAAAAATATAACATCAGTGAAAGAGCATAGCAGCCAAGCGATGCATAATATATACAAATAACACCCTGTTCATTAATAAAACATTGACAAAAATCAGCAATGTACGCAAGCACGTCGCTTCACAAGTAAATTCATAGAACATGAAATTTAGCACAAAGTCTGAATCACGTAATTGCGAGCAGCAAATTACGTCTAAAGTACGTACCTAAGTGGAAATATGTTACCTGAAAAAATAAACTCAATTAATAGTTACCTTTTTAGTTTATTAGTTTCTTCTTGGAAATTACATTCTTTCTGAAATTTTCTCGATAGCAAGTCCTCTTAACGTCGGAGACACACAGAATTTACCTGAAGTTCTTAAATATTTTATACAACCGTATCCTGAAAAATACTGAATGTTAATAACATAATTCATCAAGTCACTATAGCTTTATACTGAATTTAATCGGAGAAATTAAACTGTGTATTTGTTTACGGCTGTCAGTGCATTCGCACTGAGCGCTCGATCAGCTGTAGGCGCGTGACGTAGGAAGTAATTGTTTGCGGTTAACGACTGCTTTGTGCGGCGCGCAGACTTGACTGTTGCTTTGAGTATATGCCGCCGCCAAAACACAGTGCGGTATCCTTGTATTCTCTGCATGTTTACATGTAGCTGTTAGTTTCTCTTAAGTACGTCATTTCACAAAAATTTTAACGTTAGATATATGATTTATTCCCTTAGAGCGTCGTGATTTAAGAGTTTCTACTTCGACAGTGTTATCATGAATAATTTTACGAATTCTATATGGACCATTATAAAGCAGAAAAAATTTGCGACACAAGCCTTTTCCTTTGTGAGACAAACGATGAGACTTAATTAATACCTTTTGGCAAACTGAAAAAGTTTTTAAACGACCAGGACGTTTTGCTGATTTCTCTCTTCTAGCAGCCGCAGATGCAATATTTTGTAGAGCCATGTTCACAACTTCAGAATGCCGCAGTTTCCGTGAAGGCGGAAAAGGAACGATTTCAGATATGCGATTTGTCAGTGCTTTGTTTTTTAATATCAGTATTGGCGGTAAAGAAGTTGAGTCATTAGGAAGTTCATTCAGAATGTTTTGAAAAATATGAAGATACTGATCCTACGTTCTGTGATTCTGATGACAATAAAGACGACACAATTTATTGATTTCCTTCATCCATCTCTCTGAAGCGTTAGATTGAGGGTGAAAAAGTGAAATGAAGATTGGTTTAATCTTACGACGCCATAGAGTACGAAGCCAAATTTTAGAGCGAAACTGTGATCCATTATCTGATATAACCTTATCAACATGACCCACTTCTTTAAGAAAATGTTTGATGAAAGCATTAGATACTGAATGAGCTGTTGCTTTGCGTAACGGTGTAAAACACATATATTTTGATGTCAACTCCACTGCTACGAAAATGTACGCAAAACCATTAGTAGTACGAACCACTGGACCGAACAAATCGACTGCAGCCATGTCCTTTAATTTCGCTGGAATGATAGGAAACAACGGTGCTCTGTGAGAAATTGTTGGCGGCTTACCCTTTTGACATAATTTGCATTTGGCCAGAACAGATCGAATACGTTTTTCCATATTACTGAAGTAGCAATTTTCCTGTAATTTATGAAAGCATTTTCTGGGACCAAAGCATGCATAACTGAAATGCGTATACCAAATCAGCTTATTAACCCACTCATCAGGAATACAAACTAACCAAACAGAGTTGTCGAGCGATCTTCGTTTAAAAAGAATGTCATTGCGAACTGAATAGCATCTAGTTTCTCTGGATCAGGAAGAATACCTTCTGTAGAAATAATGTGACCGAGAAATTTCACCTGAGAATGACCAAATTCAGATTTTTCCTAGTTCACTGTAATGCCAACTCGTGCAAAAATACGTAATAATGAATTCAAAATTTTGTTGTGCTCACTCCAAGAATGTTTAGCAATAAGAATATCGTCAACATATGAAGTAATATTGTCACGAAGATAAACAGGTAAAATTTCGTTTAAACTACGAATGAATGCTGATGAAGATACAGTAAGTACAAACGGTAATTTCCGAAATCACTTTTAGATAAAATAGTCATATCCGGTTATTGCTTATCTACTCTGTAGATAGACTGATAGTCGAAGAGTTGTTTTGACAGATGCAAAGAATAGTAAAAGAGTAGGCAGCGGTGCAGAAAACTAAAAGGGAAATAGCACCACTACAGCTCGGGGCCCTATGCACGCTATGGCACATATTCACTTAGTGTAGTGAATCCCCTGAGGACATTAATAGCCGCACATAATTTCGAGTTTGTGACTTAGTGGCAAATTTGGTGGAAGTGCGTACATAAATTGATCTAACCATGCACATGGATGTATGTCATTCTTAGAATTACGAAGGATCTTAAATTTCCGAACAGTCAAAAAGTATTTATAGTCAAAGTTTTCTCCTCGTGGCGACAAAGACCTACCGCGTCTGTCCCAGTCCGAATGTCGATTACTGTCAAGTTCACGCGCCTGGCGCTCTCTTTTTGCATCCCGTAAATGAAACAAATTATTTTCTTCAAACCCCTCTGGTATCTGTGATTCCAAATTTCCTTTGCTGTCTTTTCCTACGATTTCGCCTTCAATTTGCTTGATTTGCTTTCGTAACACCTCAACTTCCCTTTTAACGCGTTCATTAAATTTTCCCTGATTTTCAACATGCTTATTTATGTTCTGGTACTCTTCGGTTTCTGCAAATGGTAATGGAGCTGTATCATCCGAATCTCTGTCCCCACGTAAACTAAGATTTCTCAATTTATCTGAAATCTCCTCAACTCTATCCGATAAGTCACCTATTTGTTCTTTCTGCTTATTTACGTCTTCCGTAAGTGTCGTGACTCAGGTTTCAGTATTGACACATTTGGTAGTTAACTGTTCATATTGTTGTGTTAGGTCATTTAATCTGTCATTTGGTACGGATTCCTCGATTCTCTCAAATATTTCTTCCTTATCTTTTGCACGTTGTAAATTTAACTCTGAAAATTTCTGTACTATCACGCGATCTCTTTCGTCCTGTTCTCTATCCTGTTCCCTTTGTCTAATCTCTACTGCTATTAATCTATTATTGTGAGAATTCAAAATCGGTTGTACTTCTTCTGTGATTTCTTTCTTTAATTCATCTTTCATATTTTTGAAACATGTCCCTATTCGTGAGTCTAACCGTGTTTCCATTGTTCCCATCTCAGTCCTAATTGTTCCTATTTGTGACCCCAGTGAGTCTAACCGTGTTTCCATTGTTCCCATATCAGTTTTTAATTCAGATCCCAAAGTTCCCATCTCTGTTTTAAATTCAGATCGTAACTGTGATCCCAGTGAGTCTAACCGTGATCCCAAATTTAATATTGCACCCATCAACTGCTCCATTTCTTCTGTCGTTAACCATGCAATCTGAGAATTTTTCGATTGTGAAAAATTTTGAACTGTTTCCGGACTATTTTCCCTACTTATTAAATTGTTTTCCACTACATTATTCATGACACTGTTTTCCTCTGTTGGCAAGTTCGCCATGTTAACAATTTCGTTACTCTGACTATTCATCATTTTTGCCTGTTTCATTGACCGCGTAATCATTTACAAAATATACAAAACTCGTCACTATATGAAAATTACACACAATGACACTTTATCATCAACAATATCATTTACACGAAATGTTTCCTCAAACACGATTAATCGAACAATTGAAATAATTGCACTAAATTGTCAAACGCGTATACAAGACAACAAAATTAAATTCTGAAATACCATTAGAAGAATGACAATTACCAAATCTACACATGCAAAATAGACTACAATTACTAAACTACAAATTACTACAACAATACTACTGTCTACTGTTTTTACAATCAGAAGAATTCCAAGGGACGATCCGAAGCAGTGGTCGCCACGTGCATGGGGGCTTAATTATTATTAAATTTGAAAATAATTTTTAATTTTGGTGGCTGTAAGTCCGATTACGCTGTTTCGTAAACGGTTGGCCCTGACTAGTATTATTACGCAATCTGACTGCATAGAACAACAACAAAGAATGAAATGAAAATTTTCGTTAACACAATTAATTAATTAAGTCCCCAGCAACTATAAAACCTACGAAGCCAACAAAGCACAAGTGTAGCTGTTCTGTGTGCGGAAGTGTGATTCAACGTAAACATCTGGCACGGTTGTTCTTCACTAAGACAAGAAATTTTAAATATCATTTATACTGAAGTAATTAAAAAATAGAAATACTATAATTGCGTAAGGAAAGCAGAATTACACTCTAATACAAGAACACAAGCCAGATGCTTTGTTGACTGAACCTGTAATGCAGCATTATTTAAGACATTGAGATAATAAAAGAAAAGGAAATTTTTTTTTTCTTTTACTTTCATATACTGACGAAAATCACTCTAAACATTACAATATATCTCCACACCGACTCTCTACTACCACATCTCAACAAGAACTCTCCACCACGACCTCTCGACAAGCACTCTTCACTACCACGTCTCAGCAAGCACTGACTCCCACGAGTTCTCAACAAGCACTTTTCACTAGCACATCTCAACAAGCACTGACTACTACGAGTTCTCCCCAAGCACTGCCAGTGGAGGCGGCTGAATAATACTCTTTGGCGCAATCTCTGGCGCTGTGGCTCAGTGTAGCCACCTTTCAATGTCCTTTGGTTTCATTCCTTTCTTTATAAAATAGTTAATCACTGCTCTAATTTCGATTTTTTCCATCTTCGCAAATCACTACGCGGGAACAACAGAGCCACGTCACCGCCACAGCTCTCTTCCAACAGCACTGAAGGTGCACGAGTTTACAGATAACAGTCAAATGAATATCACATGAACAACTCGTTCGGGTAGCGCTGACCTCTCGTTGCGATTCCGAGAACTTTTCAAACTACCCTCGTACCGTGATACCTGTACATTTATACGAGAGGCTGAAAGTGGTCCCCACAACATCAGTACACAGCTGCGATCACCACTGGCGGCTCTGCAACGTGCTCACGTGCTGGCTACAAGGTTGGTAAGGAGTTTTTGACGTAGGATGTTCTATTCCTCCACCAACGTGACTTACAACTGCTGGATGGTAGGCGGCGCCCGTGGACGTGTTGTAATACGTCTACCCACTGCATCCCATATGTTATCGAAAGGATTTAAGTCGGGAGAACGGGCAGCCCAGTCCATTCACGGAATATTCGTTCTTTAAAAAAGTTCCTCCACTTGCACAGTTAGACGCTCTAGTGCACTGTCACCCTTAAAAATTAAGTCAGGGCCGAATTCATCCCGGAACAGATACACATTTGGGGGGAATACAGCGTCACAATAGCGTTGACTGGTGTGTACAGTGTTACAGATTTGGAGGTCACTACACCAATGCAACTCTCCTCAACATAACACCAGGACGACCAAAACGATCATGTTCCAGAACGTTCCTGGATGCATTTGTTCTCACTTCCCTCCATACGACGGTACGTACAGCATCGTCGAATAAGGTAGTTTTCAGGGGTCCTGCTATTCTGGTACTGTAAGGCAATATCTTTGTTGTACTCATCAGTCAATGTGACATTGCAGTCCGTCTTTTGAGGGGATCATTCGGCCCTGACTTCATTTTTATGGATGCGAAGGTGGAGGAGCTCTTGAAGCGAGAGGATGTTCGGCGAATATCGAGCATGTATGTGATGCGTTGGGGAGACGTATTGCGTTGGGGAGACGTATGCACCAACTATCATCCAGCAATTGTGACACATGCCGATGGGGGAACGGAACGCACTGCTACAAAATACCTTAACATCTTTGTGGCCTGCATGGCAGAAAGTTACAGAGCTTGCATTGCCGTTCTTGGTGATCATCCGCCTTACTGAGAACCATTTGGTTCAAATGGCTCTGAGCACTATGGGACTTAACATCTGTGGTCATCAGTCCTCTAGAACTTAGAACTACTTAAACGTAACTAACCTAAGGACATCACAACATCCATGCCCGAGGCAGGATTCGAACCTGCGACCGTAGCGGTCACGCGGTTCCAAACTGAAGCGCCTAGAACCGCACGGTCACACCGGCCGGCTAAGAACCATTTCCCGCCCTTTATAATGACCAGGAGACCATCATAAATCGGAGTGACTGGAGTACAACTATTTCTTTCAATAAAAGTGTCATTACTTTACGTTTGATCTCGTATTTCTTGGAGTTACCTTCTGTAGCGTATTGTAATAGTTCTTTCTAGGCATGGTCCAGGTTTCATCGAGCTATGTTACTTTGCAGTGACACATCATTCGAAAGTTACTTTCGCCCTTTAAGTTTTGCACACTAGTGCAGTTGGATTGCTACATGGCGTTAGCTGATGGTATTGGAGTAGTTGGCACGATTTAACTCTGCCTCGCGAGTCAAAGTTATGCTGTTGACGCTTATTTACAAAATGGTTCAAATGGCTCTGAGCACTATGGGACTAACATCTGAGGTCATCAGTCCCCTAGACTTAGAACTAATTAAGCCTAACTAACCTAAGGACACCACACACATCCATGCCCCAGGCAGGATTCGAACCTGCGACCGTAACAGTCCCGCGGTTCCGGACTGAAGCGCCTAGAATCGCTCGGCCACAGCGGCCGGCTTGTATGTGTATCAGCACAGAAAATTAATCATGGTTTGTCAATAACATGGTTCCGAAAAAGCTGAACACTATGACGTGCAGTTTGCCTCACACGCCGGACATCACTACGTGACGCCAGTGGGTCTCTGATCCAGGGACGTAAGAGAAGGAACGTTCCAGCCTCCATGTACAGAATAACTAGCTAGATGACTTCATCATCGTGCGCATGAACGCAGTTGATAGGTTCAATACAACATTGTGGTTGGTAACTGTGAAACGTCCCCTTTGAACAATTATACAAGACTGTGCTTAAACTGACACACAATATTTTGTTAGCGCAACGCAATCTGACATTCAAAATTCCCTACAAAAGAATGGCCCTGACTAACATTAAACTATACCTTTCACAAATCACTTACCTCACAAAAATCTTCGCTGCTCAAGCTACTGCAATACAGCGAGCGCCACTACTGCCAGCTAAATAAAAGATTCAAACTACTGAAGGCACTAACTACTGATAGGGATAGTTAGCAAAATGAAAGATATTAATAGAGAACAAACAATGTATTTACCTTGATATCATCATATATAAATATAGCAGTTCATGACAAATTACAAATCTCCGCCATCTCTCTCCCCACATCCACCACTGCTGGCGGCTCACCTCCAACTGCGCAACGCTACGCGCTGTTCACATCCAGCTGCCGCTGCCCAACACTACAATGGCAGACAACAATGCAAACTAGCCACAGACTGCACACAGCACAGCCAGTGATTTTCATATTGAGCGCTACGTAACATTGCCAATAAGAAAACATAAACAGCCTACTTACATAGAGAAAACATAAACAGCCTACTTACATAGAGAAAACATAAACAGCCTACTTACATAGCCTTGGGATAAGTATCGATACTATAGTAACAGATACTTAGGACATTTCTGGTACATACTGTGCCGCTTACAAGATGATATAGAGTATGCAGTGTCATACAAAGCCAGCGGCTTGATTGGACGTTCAGTAATGAGTAGTACGGCGTCAGCTCTCTGTGGAGTCGCGAATGTCCGCATACCGAGCCGCAGCCGCTTCACGTGGCTCAACAGTTATTGGGACGATGGGTTGCCTTCTCTGTTCCCGTCCTACCGGCACTGGCCGGGGCCGCGGTAATGAGCGCCGGTCAGCGTTTGACCAGGCCGCGCTAATGCCAGACCACACGTGCAGGTGGCGTGCGGGGGCGGCAGGCAGGCAGCGCGGCCGTCCGCCGGTCGTAAAAGCGTCCCGCACCTGCCGGCGGCCAAAGCACACGTGTCGCGCATCTGCTCCGAGGCACCTCTCTGTCCGCCTGACGCTGCCGCAGCAGTCTCCGCTTGCTGCCGTTTCTGTAGACCAGAAACTTCTTCACTGCCGTCATTCACGTAAAATAAGAAAAGCAGACCACTGGAATAACACGTTAAATTTTACTGATCCACAAAAAATGCTTCCCACGAAAGAAGTGGGAGGTGAAGTGTGGACTGAATGCGAAACAGCTTGGCCTGACTTCTCGGCAGACGAGGATAGTGTTGGGAGAGTCCGTTGTGGACTACACTACTGGCCATTAAATTTGCTGCACCACGAAGATGACGTGCTACAGACGCGAAATTTAAACGACAGGAAGAAGATGCTGTGTCATGCAAATGATTAGCTTTTCAGAGCATTCACACAAGGTTGGCGCTGGTGGCGACACCTGCAACGTGCTGACATGAGGAAAGTTTCCAATCGATTTCTCATACATTAACAGCAGTTGACCGGCGTTGCCTGGCGAAACGTTGTTGTGATGCCTCGTGTAAGGGGGAGAAATGCGCACCATCACGTTTCCGACTTTGATAAAGGTCGGATTCTAGCCTATCGTGATTGCGGTTTATCGTATTGCGACATTGCTGCTTGCGTTGGTCGAGATCCAATGACTGTTAGCAGAATATGGAATCGGTGGGTTCAGGACGGTAATACGGAACGCCGTGCTGGATCCCAACGGTCTCGTATCACTAACAGTCGAGATGACAGGCATCTTATCCGCATGGCTGTAACGGATCGTGCAGCCACGTCTCGATCCCTGAGTCAACAGATGGGGACGTTTGCAATGCAACAACCATCTGCACGAAACAGTTCGACGACGTTTGCAACAGCATGGACTATCAGCTCGGAGACCATGGCTGCGGTTACCCTTGACGCTGCGTCACAGACTGGAGCGCCTGCGATGGTGTACTCAACGACGAAACTGGGTACATGAATGACAAAACGTCATTCTTTCGGATGAATCCAGGTTCGGTTTACAGCATCATGATGGTCGCATCCCGTGTTTGGCGACATCGCGGTGAACGCACATTGGAATCGTGTATTCGTCATCGCCATACTGGCGTATCACCCGGCGTGGTGGTATGCAGTGCCATTGGTTACACGTCTCGGTCAGCTCTTGTTCGCATTGACCGTACTTCGAACAGTGGACGTTACATTTCAGATGTATTACGACCCGTGGCTCTACCCTTCATTCGATCCTTGCGAAACCCTACATTTCAGCAGGATAATGCACGAGCGCATGTTGTAGATCCTGTACGGGCCTTTCTGGATACAGAAAATGTTCGACTGCTGCCCTGGCCAGCACACTCTCCAGATCTCTCACCAATTGAAAACGTCTAGTCAATGGTGGCCGATCAACTGGCTTGTCACAATACGCTAGTCACTACTCTTGATGAACTGTGGTATCGTGTTGAAGCTGCATGGGCAGCTGTACCTGTACAATGTCCAGGACTATCAAGGCCGTTATTACGGCCAGAGGTGGTTGTTCTGGGTACTGATTTCTCAGGATCTATGCACCCAAATTGCATGAAAATGTAATCACATGTCAGTTCTACTATAATATGTTTGTCCAATGAATACCCGTTTATCATCTGCTTTTCTTCTTGGTGTAGCAATTTTAATGGCCAGTAGTGTACCTCTGCGTGATAGAAGCAGTTAGATGCTTTAAGCCTCTGCACAATCGTACAGCTCGCGTAACTTGTAAACTGGAGTTGGCTAGGCTGCGAACGTTCGCAGTAACGCTGTCGTGGGGTTTCCTACCGTGGGGTTTCCTACCGTGTGGTTTCCTACGAGCAGTGGCACACCAAACCTGTCAGAGTCCCGGGCCGGCAAAACAAATCGAGGTTCCAGTTGCTACCCCCTCCCACCCTTCTCACCACACAGGATTTCTCCAAGAGTTTCAAACGCAAACGGAAGGGAGTCCCACATTGCTTATCATCTTCATTTTATGTCTTGATAATATACAAGGTATAACGTTATTTTAAGTAACACTGAAAGTGACTACTCTCGTAATCTCGCTACTACTATTTAATAGCTATGTTGCCCCTTATACGACAGAAATCATTACATGATTTCTTTTATTCGAATCTATTATTTATGTTTCACAACTAAGTCGGCATAGAGGGAGCGGGGTGTATAAAAATGAATTCCTATTTCCCAAACCAAGAGGAAGGTCACTGTCTACCTAAAACTTGGTTCAGTGCATGATGGAGGGTACTTTACTTACGGATTTCAACAAAAGCCACAGTGTATCTCCGATCTTGATGAAATTTTGTACATTTGATGTTCAAAACAAGGGGAACCTCACCGTCTATGTGAAATTTCATACGGTGTATGGCGGAGGGTGCCTTACAACAGAATTACACACCATTTGACTGATCAGCTTGGGAGTTGGCTCATGTATGCATGTTTTCGAGGTGAAGGCATTTACACAAGCCAATGTGTGCTGGATGGTGGATGGTTGGCCTACCTTTAAATAAATTCAACATCGTCTCGTCAATCAACATGAAAGTTGGCAGATATACGTATTTTTTCATAGACGAGGAAAGAGGAGATGGCATGACGGAGGCGGAGGAGGAGATATACGGAGAGAGGAAAACGTGATGGGGGCGGGGAGGGGGGAGGAGGTTCATCCATAGAAATGAGAGAAGCAGATTAAAAGAGAGAGGGAGCAGCAGGTAAACAGAGAAAGGGGGAAGGTGATGAATGACTAATGCAACACTGTGGGAGGAAGAATGGCTGTCGGTGACGGCCAATAAACTGCGGTCGGTAAAGTCAACCACTCGGCCGTGGCGTTCCTCCTGTCGGTTGCTCAGGCGGGAAGAGGTGGCCCTCACACGTCTTCGGATCGGGCACTGTCCTCTGACGCATAGCTATTTATTACGGCGGGAGGATCCTCCGTTTTGTGATGCTTGTGGCGTGCACATCTCTGTCCGCCACATTTTATACCGTGATGCAAGGGCAGAAGCACAAGTTGATGGTGATCTGCCCTGTGTTTTAGCTAATGATGAGACGTGTGTGTCTAGGGTTTTTAAGTTTTGTGATGTGTCTGGACTCTGGCCTAAACTTTTAGGCTGGAGGTTTTAGTGTATTGCAGAGTGGCTGACTCCTCCCTTTTTTTCCTTGCGGTCAGCCAGCCACTTCCATCTGCTACATTGTTTTAGCCCCCTCTCTCGTTTTCTTCCTGTGTTGTCCATGTTTTACTGCTGACGCCCTGCTTCATCCCACGCTTCGGTGTGGGTGAGCACATCTTTTCCGATGATTGTTTCCCGTGTTTTATGTTCCGTTTTATGTAAATATTCTGAGTTTTTTTTTCCTTGACACCCGTCTCACTATGATACTGAACGGGCGCTGAAGACCTTGCTGTCGTGCGCCCACAAAACCCCTCTACAACAACAACAACATGTAATAAATACACAAATTAGGGGTGTTATTGTGAATTTTATGCACTATTAGAAAAAGCGGAGGAGAAGGTGGACAGAGACGGGAAGATGGATGGAGAAGGAGAGGAGGATGGAGAGGAGGAGGAAGTGTTGTGAGAGAGGGGGGGCAGATGGAGAAGAGGGGAAGAGAGACGGATGGGCGGAAGGAGGAGGTGCATAGAGAGACGAGATAGGACTAAATGGACAAGGGAGATGAGGGAAAAGGGGATGAACTAACATAAAACTGGGATGAATAAATATCCCGGCAACGCCGGGTTCACAGTTAGTAATTAAATAAAGATATACGCGACAATGGGCTTGTTCATCTGACAGAAATTACAGAATATTTCCCTATGGTTAGATGCCGCGTATAAAGTCTCGATAACTAGAGTGTTGTTCTTGATATCTACAGATGATAAAATTCGTTGCTTAATATAGATGACTCTACCAAAGTTCATCTAGTAGGAATTTCATCTTTGTAAAATGAACCACATAATAATCAGCTGAAAAATGCTCCTATTGGAGCACAATAAAGGCAAATATGATCGTGATTAAAAGTCTCTGACAGAAAAGTGGGCAACCAGCTCTCTGAGTCTTCATTCCGCCTTCCTCACCAAAAATTCTGGAAGCTTCACAGGACGAGTGACTATGTTATGTAAGAAATTTACCAAGTAAAATTTCGGGTTTGTTGAGATAAAAATTCAATAAATAGCAGATTGTGAATTAGAATTTTAGAAATACCGTTAAAAGAGTACTTTTGTGAATGAGATCCGCCAAATACAAATAATTAGTTTCGTATGACATATATGACGAAATTCCAGAATCGGCAAATTAACTCTGCGAAATTATTGATGCTGATCGACGAGGACACTGTCTGAGAAACGGTGAGAACACCTGAACTGAAGGTGAGCGATTGGGGTAGACAAGCATTGGGGGAGGCTCAGTTCGCAAACACCTCGTTAGGGAACCGGCTGCTCTGGACAGCTTCGCTACCTGCTGCACCCTTGTAGGAAACGCCACGACAGGAAACCCCACGTAGCCGCAGTAACAGTTATGTTTGTACGGCCAACAACTCGAAATATTTACGAACTTCCAGCACGCTAGAGTAGCTTGGGTCAGCAACTTCTGTTAGGCAGCAGAACAGAAAACCAGTCCAAGCTGCAAATTTTTACTTTTTATTAATTCAGTGACTAGTTGCAGGCCGAGACCAATTTTCAAATCATCCGACAGGTCAGAAGACCAAATGTACGCTCATGTAAAATAAAATTATTACCAAATTTTTGTGCGTAAGCAAAACTGCAGAACATACCGTTTCAAAAGTTACGAAAGATAGTCAAAAATGGTACTTCAGAAGATGTCAAAAGTGTGCAGTGAACATTTACAGTAGTGCATACCGATTACTGGTAGTTTACTCCTTCCGCTGTCGTTGGGAAACCTCTGGATCAAATGGTTCAAATGGCTCTAAGCACTAAGGGACTTAACATCTGAGGTCATCAGTCCCCTAGACTTAAAACTACTTAAAGCTAACTAACCTAAGGACATCACACTCATCCACACCCGTGGAAAGATTCGAATCCAGACAGAAGCGTCTAGAACCACTCGGCCACAGCGGCCGATGGAAACCTCTGGAAGGGGGCGTCCTATCAGGATACAGGAAACCTTTTTTATTTATTAAAATATTCTCCAAACATCAAGACAACACCAAATCATTCAATTACCGTACAAGTCAACAATTAACTTAATGCTTTTTAAAAATCTTTGCCAAAATAGTTCATTACTTAAAATTACTGGCCAGTAGTACACAGCAGTGCCACATGCACTGCCTATTACAAAGTTGCCATGTTGGCACGTGAAAAATCATTAAATGTCGAACTGTACAAGTCAACAACAAAATTACTTCTTTTTAAATCCTTTACCAAACACAGTCAACTATTTAAAACCACTGAACAGTAACATATTGCAACACCTTCTACGGTGCGTATTACAAAGTTGTGTGCCATATTGGCACGTAAAAAGCGTTAAATGTAAACAGCAACATTAGTATTAAAAGAAACCGAAACAATAGGAAATTAAAAACCTACATCCTTTCCGACATTTACAAGCATAAAAGAACTTCACCACATCAAACTTTACAAATTACGCGAAGATAAAACAACTTTTTTATAATGTGTCCCACGTAAAAGCAAACATCAAACAACAAAGTTGTCCTGTTTACAAATCACCAAAAATGTACTTGGCATTCTGAGGAAGACATAGCATAACCATACCCATCGGCGTGTAGGGTGAGAATGTGGTTATAGGGGGAAAAATGAAATATGAAACTTCCTGGCAGATTAAAACTAGAATTCGAAATATGTAGACGTTCAAACGTCAATCGCTACTCAATAGAGCACCGAAACTTAACTAGTCTCACAAATAAAGGGTTAGCTAAAGCAATACATGATCGACCACTCACTGCAAGAGGAAAATCTCTTAAAACGGAAAGTCGTAAAAAAAATGTAGCATAGTTCTGAAGATGGCAGGTGTAAAATACAGGAAGCGAAAGGCTATTTACAATTTGTACAGAAACCAGATAGCTGGTATAAGAGTCGAGGGGCATGAAAGGGAAGCAATGGATGGGAAGGGAGTGAGACAAGGTTGTAACCTATCCCCAATGTTATCAATCTGCATATTGAGCAAGAAGTAAAGGAAACAAAAGAAAAATTCGGAGTAGGAATTAAAATCGATGGAGAAGAAATAAGAACTTTGAGGTTCGCCGATGACATTGTAATTCTGCCACAGACAGCAAGGGACCTGGAAGAGCAGTTGGACGGAATCAGCAGTGTCTTGAAAGGAGGATATGAGATGAACATCAACAAAAGCAAAACGAGGATAATGGAATGTAGTCGAATTAAATCGGGTGACGCTGAGGGAATTAGATTAGGAAATGAAACACTTAAAGTAGTAAATGAGCTTTGCTATTTAGGAGGCAAAATAACATGGTGGTCGAAGTAGAGAGGATATATAATGTAGACTGGCAATGGCAAGGAAGGCGTTTCTGAAGAAGAGAAATTTGTTAACATCGAGTATAGATTTAAGTGTCAGGAAGTCGTTTCTGAAAGTATTTGTATGGAGTGTAGCCATGTATGGAAGTGAAACGTGGACTACAAATAGTTTAGACAAGAAGAGAATAGAAGCTTTCGAAATGTGGTGCTACAGAAGAATGCTGAAGATTAGATGGGTAGATCACATAGCTAATGAGGAGGTATTGAAGAGAATTGGGGAGAAGAGAAATTTGTGACACAACATGACTAGAAGAAGGAATCGGTTGGTTGGACATGTTCTGAGGCACCAAGGGATCACCAGTTTAGTATTGGAGGGCAGCGTGGAGGGTAAAAATGGTAGAGGCAGACCAAGAGATTAATACACTAAGCAGATTCAGAAGGATGTAGGTAGCAGTAGGTACTGGGAGATGAAGACGCTTGCACAGGATAGAGTAGCATGGAGAGCTGCATCAAACTAGTCTCTGGACTGAGGACCACAACAACAACAGCTGACAATGTCTCTTATAGTACGATACAGCCAGAGTAAAATAAAGGACATTTGTGACGTGGTGTCAGTCCACTAATTACGTGGTCGGCAATTTTACGTAGAAGTAAAACATTTCTTCTCCTCGTTCCACGTGTTTCAAAAGTAGTGAAGCCTTGAGAAGTACCTCTAGCCAGGTTTTCTCCTCCTTCTTTGAAGTTTCCAGTGAGTGCTACTCTCTCAAGCAGAGTTCTTAACGAGAGTTTTGCTTGCTCGTTCGCTTCGTCCAGTAAAAACTTAATGTCACTGCCTTATGATGAAGAACATTGCCTGTAACTACCGTGTGTGAAGAGTGCGGTCTCATGCTGCTTAGTAAACAGGTGGGAACGGAAACGGTCATAGTGTGCAGGTCGGCAGCAAGCAGGCAACTGAGGCGATCGCCCCTTCAGAACAACGGGACTCATGCGGTACTCACAATGAGAATGCATCTCTTTTCAGGTATCACGTTATTCTGTACAAACTCAACATAACGTGATTTTAAAATTTTTAATCTGGGAGAAAGAACATATAAGGCACTTTTGGGATTATACATGGAATGACATTGAGTTTTGCTTTTACGTTTACACTGACGGAACAAAAGTCGCAACATCAAGAAGGAGTTGTGTGACGTAAACGGAAGCTGATAGGCGTCTCTCTACATCCGAAAGATGATATCTCTTCACCAATCGCACAAGAGTGGCGCTAGTAGCGCTACTACGAGAATACAAATCTGGTTTGCTTTAAATACAGATGTAACGATCGTGACGGTTAATTACCTCTGAGATTGGACGTGGTGAGTTGATGTCAGTCAAGAATACCTTTAAAGTGACATGGACGCCATTATCAACATCTCTGAGTTTGGCCGAGGTCACGTAATGCGCTACGAGGAACTGGATGCTCCTTCTGCCATATTGCAAAAAGACTTGGCGTGAACGAAGCCACTGTATGTGACTACTGGCAGCGGTGGTCACGAGGATGTACAGTCGCTGGAACATCGGGCATGTGGCAGTACTAAGAAGGAAGACCATCGTGTTCGGGATTTGTTCAAATGCGTCTGAGCACTATGGGACTTAACATCTTAGGTCATCAGTCCCCTAGAACTTAGAACTACTTAAACCTAACTAACCTAAGGACACCACACACATCCATGCCCGAGGCAGGATTCGAACCTGCGACCGTAGCAGTCGCACGTTTCCGGACTGAGCGCCTAGAACCGCGAGACCACCGCGGCCGGCTAGGGATTTGTTAGAGCAAGATGAGCAGCAGTTAACACCACAGGGATACAACGAACTGCTGAGTATCGGTTACTTCAAGGACACAATTCCGAGCCAGACGCCCTATAGCCCGCATTCCACTGATCCTAAACCACTGCCATTTGCGACTTTACTGGCGCCAAGCAAGATCTCATTGGTGGGCAGTTGTATTTTCTGACGACAGCTGGTTCTGTCTCTGTGACAGTGTTGGTCGTGTATTGGTTAGAAGGAGGCCAGTTTACGGCCTGCGACCAACTTGTCTGCATGGTAGGCACCCTGGACCTACACCTGGAGTTATGGTATGTGGTGCGACTTCGTATGGCAGCAGGAGCTGCCATACGAAGGCGGACTGCTTTCGCTTCGCGTCTACTGTTTGCGGTGGCCCCATCGGTTTGGCGCGCTGTTTGGATCGCTACCGCCCTCTGGCGGGAGGTGGAGCAAGTGAACGGTCGCTTGACGATAGGGGAGTACGCACTGGGCGGTGACCGAGAGAGGTGGTGGCGCGAGCGGGGCCCTGCTGTTGGGGGTCGTCAACTGCTCGCCACGTGCTTTGCCCGACCTCTTGGCTGTCAAGGGATAAGTCTGCGTTACCCGCATGTACGTGGCTTATGAAGCTTAGAAGCCGTGGTGCAGGAGATCAGCGCGTGGGACAGTATGTCTTCTTATCGGCCGTTGAAACCACTGGCAGCGGATGACTCTGACGAGCATTTGGAAGTGCGACGTGTTCCCAGGGTTGGTGTGGAGGGTGAGAAGTTGAGTACTCTTTTTATGTAACAGATGTGTGTGTGTGTGTGTGTGTGTGTGTGTGTGTGTGTATGTGTATGTGTATGTGTATAAGAGAAGGTTTTCAAGTTCTAGTGAAGTGTATGAGTTTCTTCACCAGTGGTTTTGTTGGGGGTCGCCCCACCACAGTTTTCGTTGTCTGTCCGCGGGAATGTGGTAATTGCTTCTTGGTCGGGCCGTTTTCATTCACACCTCGATTGGTTGAGTTAGAGTTGGTGTCGCGGGTCTCTGTGGTTCGGAGCCTGTGCAGGCACCGCCCTTGCTACATCTTCTGGTTTTGAGTAACTCGGGGAGGTGGCGGCTTGTAATGGAAGTTTTGGGGCTGATCTGCTGTGGCCCTGTAGACCACCAGTAACTATTCCGCCTATTGTGATTTGGGCCCTTTTACACGTATCACTCCCTCACAGAGCTAAGGAATTTTTTTTTTTTTTTTTTTTTTTTTTTTTTTTTTTTTTTTTTTTTTTTTTTTTTTTGGGAGCTTCCTTTAATGTGAAGGTTTGTGTGATGGCTTATTCACATTTACCTTGTAACAAATAGAAATTGTGTAACTGGTGAGAGACAACTATTTTTGCTTAGTACAAGCTAGCTACTTAAAGTTTTTTTGGAATTGTTTCCTTATTGATATAATAAGTTTAAATCTTCTTATGGTTGACGTCAAACCTTGCAATATCCTTTACCTAGAGCTATTTTTAGAAGCGTTTTTTTAACTGTCGTCTTATATATATCAAGTTAAAATCTCATTATTGGCAAGTTGTTAATGTCATACCTGGTAATCTGCTTTTAATAATGAAAATTGTCAAGCTATTTGAAATTGTTTTGAAATTATTTTTTTAAAGAAATGCCAGACTTAAAAATTTATTACTGAGAAAGCCTTTTAAAATAAAAGATAACCTAATCATTGTGTGTTTTTTCACCAGCACCTTCTGGCCCCTACTTCCACGATAACGTTTATGGAATAACATGTGTACTTACGTTGTTTGTGAAACGCCCTAATTGACTGTTCACCAGTATTTCTCGTTTGCAATGGCATATTAACCTATGATCATGCAGTGTTAATCACTTAAATGTTACCTAGACAAACGTACTCCGAATTTTCATTAAACTACATTAAATTTTTTTATGGTGTTGCGATCTTTTTCGCCGGGGGTAGCAGTTCTTCATCTAACAGATGACATAACTATTTCGTAGGTATGGCTAGACAATACCAAGTAAGAGCGGTTTCAAACAGAAAAACTCTGCCGACAACATTTATGACTCTGTTCAGGGCCATCTATTAGTACTTCAGTATAACAGACTTGTAATGTTATAATGTAATAAAGATTTATTCGGTTTACATAGAGGTGTATTCTACCCATGAAGGAGGCAGTTTACAAAATCCTCGTTCGATCGATGGATGAGTCCTCCTCATCGTCCTGAAAGACAAAATAGAGAAAATTCCAAATAGACCGGGAATCGAACTTTAGCTTTTCGCAGGAAAGCGCTCTACGAGCTGAGCTACCCGGGCACGTTGGCAGAGCAGTGGCCCTCGAAAGGCAGAGAAAACGGTTGAAACGGCTCTGAGCACTATGGGACTTAACAGCTATGGTAATCAGTCCCCTAGAACTTAGAACTACTTAAACCTAACTAACCTAAGGACATCACAGACATCCATGCCCGAGGCAGGATTCGAACCTGCGACAGTAACGGTCGCGCGGTTCCAGACTGAAGCGCCTAGAACCGCTCGGCCACACCGGCCGGCGACAGAAACTACAGTGATTTCAAGGCAAGCAGTGGGTTATTGCATAACATCAACTGGGATACAGAACTGGAAGACGTAAGATAACGAAATTTCAAACAAAGCGTTAACTTGGCGATGCACAGCAAACTGCGAAATCGGCCCGAAAATTTGTAGATGAAATAGACAAACTTTTCCCATCGTTCGTAAGGAATTTGTTTTTAACCTCGGGCAATCAGGATTTGAGGTGAAAGTGCTTATGAAAAGAACCTTGGAAATTAGATATACTGGAAGAGTTGTATCAAGATCAGGTAATATCACTGCCTTAATGCACTGGTACGCAATTATGATTGTCAATATGAATGGTAAATTGGCTGGAAAGTTATTTATTGTGTGGCGAGAAGATTCTTTGCCCCCTACTAGTACTTCTCGTGTGCGTGATCTTGCAAGGACAGTAGGGAATATTTATTTCACAGCAAGCAATAGAAGTGGTAAATTGGCTGGAAAGTTGTTTATTGTGCTGCGAGTAGTTGCAGGTGCTCTGACCACAACGATTCCTTTTAAGGTAATTATTGTGGAAGTGCAGTAGGGAATATTTGCATCGCAGCAAGTAAGAGTAGGTAAATGGGCGCTTGAAAACTACAACTATGATGTGAGCACTGCTTTTGGACAATAGTTGGTCAAAATACATTGATTTTGCTTGATTTCTGCTCTGCGAATAAAATTCATATGCCTTTAGGGCAAACCATCTCTCCTGAAAACTCTGTTACATCGCAGTTCATACCACCTGAAACCACTGGACAAGTTCAGCCTCTGGATGTTTGTTTTTCCGAACCCATAAGACATACTATTGCACTACCCGCAGCTGCACCTTAAAGGTGCTCCACGACAGATTGGTTCGAATTCGGTTGCATACCATCACATTCCATCAGTTCTCAATTTGCCCCTGCCCCAGCATGATTCTATATGCATTCTTAAAGAGTGAATACCTAGCTAAAGTCCTACACAATTTGTAACTCACAAGGAGTTCACTTTCGATCTTGGTAGTACGAATCTTTGCGATCACTGTGCTGCACCAATTTTCATTCGGTGTTCATGTTGCAAGTGAATGATTTGCTTTGGAGATTGCTGGAGTGTCGACGACGTCCATTTTGTAAAGTGTAATACATGCATCCCATGGACGGTTATCCCTTCCCCTCCCGGACCCTCATTTTCTGTCACCTAATGTTTTTCCTGACGTAATTGATAGAACATCGCTTTCAAATGAGTCTTACTAGAGACTGAGCTTGCGACCTCGCTTGCAATGGGTTCCTTGTCAGCTATGTATTTCCAGTCAGAAAGGTCATATTTAGTATTAAACGACTGGAAATCATCGAGTGAAACCCAAGTTGAATATGGGGTTCGCGAAGGAAGCGTTATAGGCCCTCTGCTGTCCTCAATCTATGTAAACGTTTTAGGAGCCAATCCGAGCGGCCCTTTTAGATTGCACGCGATGCCATACAGCGAATTCAGAAGAAGATCGAAATGAATTGCAGAATGATTTGGACTGCGAAAGCGTTGGTATTTCAGGCAGATTATCAGTGAGATCTAAAATAGTCTTGAATAGTAAAATATTGGTAAAGTAAAACATTTTAAATATCTAGAATACGACATCACTTACGAATATAACAATGACGCAGACCAAAAATTAAATAAAGGTACTTCTGTATGTGAAACCATCGTAAAAATTTTGTAGAATGAATCTAGGAAAGGAACTCAATTGAAATTTTAGTAAACGATAGCAGTACTAATACTTACGTAAGTGGCTTATCAGATACACAATATAAGGAACCAAAGTTTTTATTAGAAACTTCACCAATGGGTAAGCACGATAGGTAACAACATTACGTGGTTTAAAACTGTCCAAACACGGAATAGTAGCTGTTCCATTATTCCTGAAAACAGCTATCGTCAGTCAGTCATTCGCAGTACTAAATGTATCGTGACCGGCATATTGTTAGTGCATTTACGTGCATTTTTGTTGGTAAGTTCGTTGTTTGTCTCACACTAACAAAATGAGCTAATCATGCCTGTAACTTAATGAACACACTATAACAAATGTATCATCCAGACCAGGAGTCTTTTTCGACACAGAATCTCACTGGTACACACAACAAAGGAAACTAACCTCATTTCATTTTAATTACATTGTAAATGTCAGTATAAATTCCCCTGATGATGTAAGCATTCTACTAAAAAGTGTCGTACTAATAAAATCTTAGAAAAAGGTGACTGCTGCAGTGTACATTATTTCATTAAAATCGTACGATACAATAGCAGCCCTTGTAAGTAGGCTGCTTAGGTTTATATGTAGCGCTCTTTATGAAAATCGCTGACTGCGCTGTGTGCAGTCTGTGGCTGGTTGGATTAATTGTTGGAATATTCGCTAGTGTAGTGTTGGGCAGTTGGATGTGAACAGCGCGTAGCGTTGGACAGTTGGAGGTGAGCCGCCAGCAGTGGTGGGTGTGGGGAGAGATATGCCAGAGTTTTTAGAGGTTACTATGAGCGGACGATCTGGACGCGTGTCCGTCAAAAAAAGGAAATTTGCATGACTGGATATGATGAACTGATATATATACCTTAAGACGTTCAAAAGTCATTATATATAATGACTTCGTTCACTATCAAAATCTTTCATTTGCTAACTATGCCTATCAGTAGTTAGTGCCTTCAATAGTTAGAATCTGTTATTTAGCTGGCAGTATTGGTGATCACTGTATTGCAGTAGTTCGAGTAACGAAGGTTTTTGTGAGGTAAGTGATTCATGAAAGGTATAGGTTATTGTTAGTCAGGGCCATTCTTTTGTAGGGATTATTGGAAGTAAGACTGCATTGCGCAAAAAATATCGTGTGTCAGTTTAGTGATGATCAGAATAAGTAAAAAGAGAACTGTCTGAGTACGTTCAGTTTTGCTCAGCTGTTTGAAAATCAAATAACGTAAGAGTTTTTCCAGCACTGTCATTCTTTACATACAAAGGGGAAGTTTCACCCTCAAACAACATCAACGTGACGTGGATAAATTTACTTTTCAATATGCCTAATATATGAACCGAAGAGGAGAGTGCTAAATGAGCTATGTAAGATAACTCTTTCCTTTCTATGAGTTAAATGTGGAGGAAAAGCCATAAACTTTAAATTTCATATAAGGAATGTTGTGATTGGTTACAAAAGTTTCTTTGCCTCGGAAATCCACTCGCACACTACGGCTGAGTTGAGCTGCACGTAGGCGCGGCTGATATTGAGTGGGAAATGTAGTAGCGTCCAAGAGTGTGTGCTACAGCCGGCGTAAACTTGAAGAGCATGTGAGTGGGTGGCGACTGCAACGCAACTAGCGCTTCCCTGTCCATTGCCGGTGTCGCCCGTCCGGCAAGTTGCTATTAATTACTGCCCTGTTTGCGCCAGCACAAGCAGACGGCGTCGAAATTGCGCAAGTTGGGCTCGACACGCAATCGAAGTTGTCCCGGCTGTCCCTGCGCCACGTTAATTGTCCCCAGAAGTCTCGACGCCACGCGACCGGCGTGGGCGAAGCGAGCACAGCGCTCGTCTCCTGTCGCCGCCAGAAGGGTCTGGCCCTTCACAGGGCGCGGAAGGGAAGGTGGGGGTTGACGTCTGGCCACGGCGTTTCCTAACCGCCTCCACTGTCAGAGGAGCAGGGGTGCTACAGTACAATTGCTGTCTATCTCATCTTAAAATTCGCCACGAATCGCAAGTAGCAAGTCCATTATGGGTCAGGTCTTAATGATGGTAACGTCAAATCTTAGGAAATCCTCTCTAAGGCATTATCTTATTTCGCAGGTGACTTCAACACTCTTTTTTTGTGAATGAATGTGTGTGAAATCTCATTGGGACTTAACTGCTAAGGTCATCAGTCCCTAAGCTTACACACTGCTTAACCTAAATTTTCCGAAGGACAAACACACACACCCATGCCCGAGGGAGTACTCGAACCTCCGCCGGGATCAGCCGCACAGTCCATGACTGCGGCGCCTTAGACCACTCTTTTTATTTCGTCTTCGTCGTATACGGAATGAAGATTCTTTGGAATACTGATTAGTTGTTTTTTTTTTAACTTCTTGAATTATTTTCTTAAGCTGTCAAATGTCAATGACACCGAATTACACTCTCGCGTCTTCCATCTACAGTGCCAGAAAAAAATTAACATATCTTTTGAGAGGTATCCAATTCACTCAAGATTTATTGTTGCAACTGTGGTGTCACCGCCAGACACGTGTCGCCACTATCAGTGATTGCAGACCGAGCGCTGCCACACGACAGGTCTAGTCTAGAGAGACTCCCTTGCACTCGCCCCAGTTGAACAGCCGAAGTTGCTAGCGATGGTTCACTGACTACGTACGCTCTCATTTGCAGAGACGACAGTTTAGCATAGCCTTCAGCTACGTCATTTGCTACGACCTAGCAAGGTGCCATATTCTTCAAGAATGTATTCTGAACTGATGATATTGTGAATCATGTACCGTCAAGAGCGACGTTCATCATTAATGTATTAAAGTTAAGTATCAAAGTATTTACGTCCGCTTTCTGAATTCTAATTCCTTGCCATGTTCCAGACCTCACGTCAGTATAGTCCTTCCCTCCTCACGACAGCCTGCGTGAGCTAAAACGCGTGCATTTCGGCCTCCTCTAGTAACACGGTGTTGGCTCTTCTGCCAACACAATAGCAACAGTGCATACGGAGTACATGAAACAATACCATTTACAGATCAGTAGCACAAGCGGTTCTGAGGTACCCATACTGAAACCAATCAGTTCGTGGTGTAGCGTATATGGCCGGCAATGCAGACGCTGACTCTGGCATCCAGTCGATCGTACAGATGGCGAACACTGTCCTGGGATACGTTATGCCACACCTTCTTAACTTGTGCACGCAGTTCTATAGGAGTTTTTGGTTGACGAGTCGCACGAGTCACTTCTCGTCCCATCATATCCCACACGTGTTCGACTGGAGACAAGTCTGATAGTTGTTCTGGCCAGGGAGTTTGGTGCACGTTTTGCAGAGGACGTCGAATTCCACGGCCAGTGTGTAGGCGAGCATTATCCCGTTGAAACACTACATCACCTTCCTCTTGCAAGAACGGCAAAAGAACGGGTCTGACAGCATTCTTCACCTACCGAGCGCTGGTTAGCGTCCCCTCCAGAAACACCAAAGGTGAACGAGATTGCCGGCCGGTGTGGCCGAGCGGTTCTAGGCGCTTCAGTCTGGAACCGCGCGACCGCTACGGTCGCAGGTTCGAATCTTGCCTCGCGCATGGATGTGTGTGATGCCCTTAGGTTAGTTAGGTTTAAGTAGTTGTAAGTTCTAGGGGACTGATGACCTCAGATGTTAAGTCCCATAGTGCTCAGAGCCATTTGAACCATTTTTGTGAACGAGAGTCGTAGCTTATCGCACCCCAGACCACAAGACGTGGGATGGGGCCAGTTGTCTTGGACGAATGCATTCTCCCGAACATCGCTCACCGGGTCTGCGAAAACGACTATCATTTGCGTGCAAGCAGAATCTTCTTTCTTCGCTGAAGACCACGGCGCACCATTCCATCTTCCATCCGAGCCGTGCATGTCGATGTTGTAGCGTGAGTGGAAGAGGGGCTAGAGGTGTGTACGCCCGTAGTGCCACTGCTAATGATCAGATGGTTCAAATGGCTCTGAGCACTATGGGACTTAACATCTGTGGTCATCAGTCCCATAGAACTTAGAACTACTTATACCTAACTAACCTAAGGACATCACACACATCCATGCCCGAGGCAGGATTCGAATCTGCGACCGTAGTGGTCGCGCGGGCTAATGTTCGGTTCGCAACAATTCGTATTGGCACGTCTGGACTCACAAATACTCTTCTCTGTGCTGTGGTAGCTGTATGATCCGCCACTGCTGCCCTTACAATATGACGTTCCTGGGGGGCATCTGTGCTGTGTGGACGTCCTGAACATCACCTAAGGGTTTTGGAACGTTCACTTGAGCAATGACACCAGCGTCGCTGCACATCTGACGCAGCACGTCCAGCTTTCGTGGTAATTCTCCGAAAAGACCATCCCGCCACTCAGAAGACCACAATTTAATCCCTTTCAGACTCGCTCAGTTGGCTCTAGCAAGCACGAGTGCGTCTCCGTGGCATGGTTGCCTGCTTGCTTCACGCGTTTGCAGCGTACTGAACCCTCTGGCTGTGAGCATCCCGTTTAAGATCAAAGCCTTCTCTGCGCGTTAACAATGAAGATACTATCGTCGAAGACAGTGCTGCCAGAGCAGAGTTACTAAACACAGCCTTCCGAAATGCCTTCACAAAAGAAGACGAAGTAAATATTCCAGAATTCGAATCGAGAACAGATGACAACAAGAGTAACGCAGAAGTAAATATCCTCGGACTAGTGAAGCCACTTAAATCACTTAATAAAAGCTAGTCTTCTGGTCCAGACTGTACACCAGTTAGGTTCCTTTCCGAGTATGCTGATGCATTAGCTCCATACTTAACAATCATATACAACCGTTCGCTCAACGAAAGATCCATACCCAAAGACAGGAAAGTTGCACAGGTCACACCAATATTCAAGAATGGTAGTAGGAGTAATCCACTAAATTACAGACCCATATCGTCGATATGCAACAGGATTTTAGAACATATATTGACAAACTACCTGTTGGCTTCTGCATCGGGTTCTTCGGCCGATGTTCATCTAATGATTTTTCTGATGTTTCGCCAGCTCGAGTGGCTGGCATTGTCAAAGCTTCACCCTCCATTGCCGGTGGTGAACTGGAGGCGAGCTCGCGGCCGCAGACTATATGTACCTGGCGCACCAACGTCCGAGGGCTTCTCCGCGGTCATTTCCGGTGCGGTTCTCCTCTTTCTACCTGCGACGGTCCTTCGCTGCAGTACGGGCAGCCAGGATCCGTTTACCTTAAGGCTTTCCTCTTTCTTGTTGAAACTGTTCGCGTGTTTTTGGATTTATACAGCATCTCTGAACAAGCGCGTGTGATAGTGCTTCTCTACAGCCAGAACTTCCGTGTCGGCGAATTTTATTACGTGGTCGGTCTCATTCAGTGCATGCTCTGCCACGGCCGATTTCTCCACCTGCCCCAACCTGCAATGTCGCTTATGCTCTTTGATCCTGGTGTTGATGGATCGTCAGAAAAGTCATTAGATGAACGTCGGCCGAAGAACCCGAGACAGAAGCCAATAGGCAGTTTGTCAACAAGTGGCCACGAAAGCCTTAACAATTTTGTAACATATATTGAGTTCGAACAGTATGAATTACGAAACTTGCTGCCAGATTAAAACTGTGTGCCGGATGGAGACTCGAACTCGGGACCTTTGCCTTTCGCGGGCAAGTGCTCTACCAACTGAGCTACCCAAGCACGACTCACGCCCCGTCCCCTCAGCTATACTTCTGCCAGTACCTCGTCTCCTACCTTCCATTCTGGAGAATGAATACCTCGTAGGAAACCGTCTATTGACACACAGTCAACATGAGTTTAGGAAACATCGTTCCCGTGAAAAACAACTAGTTCTTTATTCACATGCAGTGCTGAGTGCTATTGACAAGGGATTTCAGATCGATTCCGTATTTCTGGATTTCCAGAAGGCTTTTGACACTGTACCACACAAGCGGCTCGTACTGAAATTGCGTGCTTCTGGAATATCGTTTCAGTTATGTGACTGAATTTGCGATTTCCTATCAGAGAGGTCACAGTTCGTAGTAATTGACGGAAAGTCATCGAGTAGAACAGAAGTGATTTCAGGCGTTCCCCAAGGTAGTGTTATAGGCCTTTTGCTGTTCCTTATCTATATAAACGATTTGGGAGACAATCTGAGCAGACGTCTTCGGTTGTTTGCAGATGATGCAGTCGTTTATCGACTAATAAAGTCATCAGAAGATCAAAACAAACTGAAAAACGATTTATGAAAGATATCTGAACTCTGCGAAAATTGGCAATTGACCTTAAAGAACGAAAAATGTGAGGTCATCCACATGAGTGCTAAAAGGAACTCGTTAAACGTCGGTTACACGATAAATCAGTCTTCTCTAAAAGCCGTAACTTTAACTAAATACCTAGGTATTACAATTACGAACAACTTAAATTGGAAAGAACACACAGAAAATGTTGTGGGGAAGGTTAACCAAAGGCTGTGTTTTGTTTAAAGGACACTTAGAAAATGTAACAGACGTACTAAGGAGACTGCCTACTCTACGCTTGTCCGACCTCTTTTAGAATACTGCTTCGCGGTATGCGATCCTTACGGGATAGGACTGACCCAGTACACCGACAAATTTCAAAGAAAGGCAGTAGGTTTTGTATTATCGCGAAATACGGGAGAGAGTGTCAGAGAAGTGATACAGGATTTGGGCTGGAAATCGTTAAAAGAAAGGCGTTTTTCGTTGCGACGGAACCTTCTCACGAAATTCCAATCACCAACTTTCTCCTCCGAATGCGAAAATATTTTATTGACACCGACCTACATAGGGAGGAACGATCACCACGATAAAATAAGAGAAATCAGAGCTCGTACGGAAAGATATGGGTGATCATTCTTTCCGCGCGCTATACGAAATTGAAATAATAGAGAATTGTGAAGGTGGTTCGATGAACCCTCTGCCAGGCACTTAAAAGTGATTTGCAGAGTATCCATGTAGATGTAAGAGGATACAGACGGCGCTCTGGTAGCTGTTCTACAACGCTATCTGTTACGACGATGCTAAAACCATTATCTGTACAGCTACTATCCCGGACGTGGTATTATATGCCGTCACCGGATCAAAATCGGCGTCGTCTTTCCAGGTGTATTGGTATTTTTCAGGAGTGCATTTATGACGTAACTATTAGTCAACCTGCATGCTGAGCAAGCTGTAAATGAAGCAAAAGAGAGATTTGGAAAGCGGATTTAAATTCAGGGGAAAGTAATAAACAATTCAAGGTTTACCGATGAGATTGAAGATCTGTCAGAGACAGCAAACGACTTAGAGGAGGAAAGATGCTATCTCATCGGAAGTATCCGGGCAGCCTTACCGCTAAGGGGACACGGGAGGAGGATACGCAATGAAGGCAGGGAAGCAGGTACAGTAGGAAAAGCTCAGTGACCTCTAACGTGGGCTTGTGGCTGGGTGTCACCTGAGTAACAAATCCGAGAGCGATATTTCAACATTTCTGAATTTGCCCAAGTCAACTGCTGGTGATTGAGTAGCATAGTGTACATGCGAAGAACCAACCACAAATAACTAAAGACCAAGCAGACCTCACCTATTGTCGTTCAGGGATCGTCAATCATGGCGGAGGGTGACTCTTAATAAGTCGCGTGAATTCAGAGGAAGGAATCTCTCGTGAGTCGCGAAGTGATACCAGCAGCCCTGCTAACACAGTGACTCTACGTGGAGAGTTAGAAAGCTTAGGTCCACCAGGTTCTCATAAGCATTTCTGTCGCGAATGCTAAGCGATGCTTGAGGTGGCGTAAAGAGTTATGCCACTGGACAGTGGATGACTATAAATGAGTTGTCTTGTGACAGCCAGAGCGACAGCAGCAGCGAGTACTGTTTGTATAAAGCGTTTATTTTGCATTTTGTTTACGACCTTCCACTAAGGAAGGGGTTCTATTTGTGTTTATCTGCTCTGCATAGTAACTAACAGTTCTTGATAAAACTTTACGTAGTTTTCGTGTTAGATTTCTTAGTGTTTTCTTGATCGTTTAGAACAGAAAGCGCCCTAAAACCGTCTTTTGTTTGTTTCGCGGCCGTTAGCCACTAGTCACCTGAATCAGCAGTTGTCTTGTGACAGCCAGAGCGACAGCACCAGCAGCAGCGAGTACTGTTTGTATAAAGCGTTTTTGTACTTATTTGCTGCGCTTAGCTTTTAAATAGTTTTTCTGGGAAAACCTAGCGTAGTTTTCGCGTCTCGTATTTCAGTGAGTGTTTCTTGATTATCAGAGTAGCTCATCAGAAGATTATCTTGGGAATTTGTCACCGTATAGAGTAGGGTAAACATAGTCATGTGTAGGGGCTGTGGTTGTTGTGAGCGGACGCAAGGAGAATTGGCCACTCTTCGGGGGCAGGTGGAGGCTTTGTCTGTTAGGCTCATCGAGCTCGAGGCGCAGGCGTCGGCTCGTAGTGGCGTTGGGGCTACTGTGGTGAGACCTATGCCTACTTCGGTGGCCTTGGAATCACATGGAACCCCTGATGTCGCTGCGTCTTCCGGCAGTGAGCATCTTACCGGTCAGCCATCACTCCAGGGTGAATGGCGGACAGTGGTGGGCTCGCGCGTGCCTGGCCGAAAGGCGAAGGTGGGATCTGGCCGCGTGGCAGCTGCCTTACCCCTTTCCAACAGGTACGGGGTGCTTCCTAGTGGTGATGACATCGTTTCCGAGCCACCACAGGGTGCTTCGCCTGTTGGGCCAGTGGCCGATTCTCCGGCAAGGTCCCGACAGTCACAGAGGGCGGGCCTATTAGTTATAGGGAGCTCCAACGTTAGGCGGGTTATGGAGCCCCTCAGGAAAATAGCGGGTACGTCGGGGAAGAATGCCAGTGTGCACTCGGTGTGCTTGCCGGGGGGTCTCGTCCGTAATGTGGAGGAGGCCCTTCCGGCAGCTATTGAACGCACTGGGTGTGACCGGCTGCAGATAGTAGCACATGTCGGAACGAATGACGCCTGCCGCTTGGGTTCTGAGGCCATCCTTGGTTCCTTCCGGCGGCTGGCTGATTTGGTGAAGACAACCAGCATCGCACGCGGAGTGCAAGCTGAGCTTAATATCTGCAGCATAGTGCCCAGAGTCGATCGCGGTCCTCTGGTTTGGAGCCGTGTGGAGGGTCTAAACCAGAGGCTCAGACGACTCTGCGACTATAATGGTTGCAAATTCATCGACCTCCGTTATTGGGTGGAGAACTGTAGGGCCCCCCTAGACAGGTCAGGCGTGCACTACACACCGGAAGCAGCTACTAGGGTAGCAGAGTACGTGTGGCGTGCACACGGGGGTTTTTTAGGTTAGAGGGACCCCCCCTTGGGCGAAACGATAAAATACCTGACGGCTTACCAGAGAGGACATTATCATCGTTGATAAAGAATGTCCGTCCTCAGAGACCAAAAACAGGAAAAGTTAACGTAATATTGGTAAACTGCAGGAGTATCCAGGGCAAGGTTCCTGAATTAGTATCTCTTATTGAAGGAAATAGTGCGCATATAGTATTAGGAACGGAAAGTTGGTTAAAACCGGAAGTGAACAGTAACGAAATCCTAGACACAGAATGGAATATATACCGCAAGGATAGGATAAACGCCAATGGTGGAGGAGTATTTATAGCAGTAAAGAATTCAATAATATCCAGTGAAGTTATTAGCGAATGCGAATGTGAAATAATCTGGGTTAAGTTAAGTATCAAAGGTGGGTCAGATATGATAGTCGGATGCTTCTATAGACCACCTGCATCAGCAACCGTAGTAGTTGAGCGCCTCAGAGAGAACCTGCAGAACGTCGTGAAGAAGTTTCGTGATCATACTATTGTAATTGGGGTAGACTTCAATCTACCAGGTATAGAATGGGATAGTCACACAATCAGAACTGGAGCCAGGGACAGAGACTCTTGTGACATTATCCTGACTGCCTTGTCCGAGAATTACTTCGAGCAGATAGTTAGAGAACCAACTCGTGAAGCTAACGTTTTAGACCTCATAGCAACAAATAGACCGGAACTTTTCGACTCCGTGAATGTAGAAGAGGGTATCAGTGATCATAAGTCAGTGGTTGCATCAATGACTACAAGTGTAATAAGAAATGCCAAGAAAGGAAGGAAAATATATTTGCTTAACAAGAGTGATAGGTCACAAATCGCAGAATATCTGAGTGACCACCATCAAACGTTCATTTCTGAGGAAGAGGATGTGGAACAAAAATGGAAAAAATTCAGAAACATCGTCCAGTACGCCTTAGATAAGTTCGTACCGACTAAGGTCCAAAGCGAGGGGAAAGATCCACCGTGGTATAACAATCATGTACGAAAGGTACTACGGAAACAAAGAAAGCTTCATCATAGGTTTAAGAGTAGTCGAATCATAGCTGATAAGGAAAAGCTGAACGAAGCGAAAAAGAGCGTAAAGAGAGCAATGAGAGAAGCATTCAACGAATTCGAACATAAAACATTGGCAAACAATCTAAACAAGAACCCTAAAAAGTTTTGGTCATATGTAAAATCGGTAAGCGGATCTAAATCCCCTATTCAGTCACTCGTTGACCACGATGGCACCGAAACAGAGGACGACCGAAGAAAGGCAGAAATACTGAATTCAGTGTTCCGAAACTGTTTCACTGCGGAAAATCGTAACACGGTCCCTGACTTCAGCCGTCGCACGGACGCCAAAATGGAAAATATTGAAATAAACGATATCGGAATTGAAAAACAACTGCTATCACTTAGTAGCGGAAAAGCATCCGGACCAGACGAGATACCCTTAAGATTCTACAGTGATTATGCTAAAGAACTTGCCCCCTTTCTATCAGCAATTTATCGTAGATCGCTGGAAGAACGTAAAGTACCTAGCGACTGGAAGAAAGCGCAGGTCGTTCCCATTTTCAAGAAGGGTCATAAATCAGATGCGAATAATTATAGGCCTATTTCGCTTACGTCAATCTGTTGTAGAATAATGGAACATGTTTTGTGTTCTCGTATTATGACGTTCTTAGATAATACAAATCTCCTTCATCATAACCAACATGGATTCCGCAAACAGAGATCATGTGAAACTCAGCTCGCCCTATTTGCCCAAGAAATTCACAGTGCCGTAGACACTGGCGAGCAGATTGATGCCGTATTCCTGGACTTCAGGAAGGCATTTGATACGGTTCCGCACTTACGTTTAGTGAAAAAAATACGAGCTTACGGAATATCGGACCAGGTTTGTGATTGGATTCAGGATTTTCTAGAAGAAAGAACACAACATGTCATTCTTAACGGTTCAAAATCTGCAGATGTAGAGGTAATTTCGGGAGTACCGCAGGGAAGCGTGATAGGACCTTTATTGTTTACAATATACATAAATGACTTAGTTGACAACATCGGTAGCTCCGTGAGGCTATTTGCAGATGACACGGTTGTCTACAAGAAAGTAGCAACATCAGAAGACTCGTACGTACTCCAGGAGGACCTGCAGAGGATTAATGCATGGTGCGACAGCTGGCAGCTTTCCCTAAACGTAGATAAATGTAATATAATGCGCATACATAGGGGCAGAAATCCATTCCAGTACGATTATGCCATAGGTGGTAAATCATTGGAAGCGGTAACGACCGTAAAATACTTAGGAGTTACTATCCGGAGCGATCTGAAGTGGAATGATCACATAAAACAAATAGTGGGAAAAGCAGGCGCCAGGTTGAGATTCATAGGAAGAATTCTAAGAAAATGTGACTCATCGACGAAAGAAGTAGCTTACAAAACGCTTGTTCGTCCGATTCTTGAGTATTGCTCATCAGTATGGGACCCTTACCAGGTTGGATTAATAGAAGAGATAGACATGATCCAGCGAAAAGCAGCGCGATTCGTCATGGGGACATTTAGTCAGCGCGAGAGCGTTACGGAGATGCTGAACAAGCTCCAGTGGCGGACACTTCAAGAAAGGCGTTACGCAATACGGAGAGGTTTATTATCGAAATTACGAGAGAGCACATTCCGGGAAGAGATGGGCAACATATTACTACCGCCCACATATATCTCGCGTAATGATCACAACGAAAAGATCCGAGAAATTAGAGCAAATACGGAGACTTACAAGCAGTCGTTCTTTCCACGCACAATTCGTGAATGGAACAGGGAAGGGGGGATCAGATAGTGGTACAATAAGTACCCTCCGCCACACACCGTAAGGTGGCTCGCGGAGTATAGATGTAGATGTAGATGTAGTGATTCGGAGCGATGAATCGCGCTACACCTTGTGGCAATCGGACGAAACGATTTGGGTTTGGCGAATACCTGGAGAACACGTATAGTGCACACAGTGAAGTACAGAGGAGGTGTTACGATTTTCGTTGTTGGACTGTGGCCCCGCGGGGGTAGCCGTGCGATCTGGGGCGTCTTGTCATGATTCGCGCGGCTCCCTCGTCGGAGGTTCGAGTCCTCCCTCGGTTATGGGTGTGTGTGTTGTCCTTAGCGTAAATTAGTTTAATTAGTGTGTAAGCCTATGGACCGATGGCCTCAGCAGTTTGGTCCCATAGAACTTACCACAAATTTCCAAGTACTGTGGCCCCCTTGTTGCGCTTAAGAAAAAGCTGACTGTGGAAGGATACGAAATTTTATGGTACGGCGTTCTGCGTAAGGTAGAGGTAGAGTTCGAAGACGATTGTAGTTTGTATCAACAGGACTGTGTATCCTGTTATAAAGCAGCGTCTGTGAGATAATGGTGTACGCACAGTAACATTCGTGAAATGGGCTGACCTGTCCTGAGTACCGACTTGAATCCAGTCGAATACCTTCGCGAGGTTAGTACGCCGACCTCGCTTCAGACCCCAACATGCCAAAAATTAAACTATTTAGTTACCTTAAGTAGATCTTACTACAGCCGCGTGTGCTGATGGATACGCCCCCGAGGTCAAGATAGCCTTAAGAGAAACCGATATCTGCACTTCGTACCGCAACCTGCACAGGTCTACAGATATATAATTCGCAATTTTTTTTTTAATCGTTTTACTTAATTGTAATGTTTTTGATATGCTAAGTTGAAAAAAGGTTTTTTCACAAATTAACGATAAAAATCAGAAAGTTTCATAGAAAACACAAATATTAATAAAACTTTATTTGAAAAAATAAACTAAAGTAAGGTACTTTTAACGTTATAAAGAAATGTTGCAATCTTTTGGTCTAATACAAAGATACAAACAGTGATTTCTCTGCTCTTTCTCCTGTACACTGACTGAGGTCTCTCATCGACCAGCATCTAACAGCAGTCTCCTTCTTACGGACTTCCTATTGCTCTTGGTACCCCATACCATTTGTTTAAGACTTTGATGGAACCTTTTTCCCTGTTCCTCATTCACATACCTAGACTCTCTAGAAAATAACCGAGGTGGGAGTCCAGAAAGTGCAGCTTCAAGCTCACTGAGGCGTTCAATACTTTACAGTTATCCAGCGTGTTTCTTACTATCAAAATCAAGGTCTTTAGACTTAACAAGAAAAGTTGTGTAAAGAATATCCAAAATGATTTTTAAATGTCATTAATATGGTCTTCAGCTGTTTCGTCTTTCATTTGTTTCTGAGCGTCAGGGATGACGAAAATCCCTTCTTTAATCTTAACTCCTGATAGCCATGGTAACTTACTTGCAACATACTTGAAAGTGCCCTCAACTTTTGGTAAGGCCTTAATAAATTGTTACGTAATTGCAAGTTTTATGTGGGGGCATATGCTTTTTTGGGTCCACCTTTCAGACAAGTGGTACGTGTCTGCGTTCAGACTGGCCACTTTTTTGAGACCAGTGCTTGTCCTTCGCGCGACTTTCCCATGTATGTAGGAAGGAGGCGTCGTTCCTCACAACTTAACCACATTCGATGTGGTGCCTATGATTTGTTCTGATCCCCACCTTTAAGCCAAATTGACGCTAAATACACTTGTCAAGGTCTGAAATTATCTGCTGCCAATTTTTCGCTACCAGTTTGCCACAACGGTCAGGAGAATTAGTATAGCCTCTTGAAGCCATGAAATTCACAAAAACTGGCCTCAATTGATTTATAACTCGATGCTAAGGTGTGGATGAAAAACGATATGTAATAAAAACATATGACCTTAACATTCGAATATCAGTTATGAAATATCACTTAAAAGCAAATTTTTGTAGCACGTTACTGGCTTTGTTATAACGATAAAATAGCTACATTTTGCATACTTCGCAGCAATTCTAAATGGTGCCAGAACTGCATGCGGTTGAAGTCACCATCCGAAAATGCAACAGAAAAACCCTTTACTTTTAAGTAAAAAATTTCATTCTGAACCACTGTAATCGGGCAAATCGTGTGACGGAGATACGTCTTGAGCGATTTACAAGTATGGAAGAGTGGTAGATATGAAAATTAATTTTTTATTGTTTTTCCGTCACCACTTAGTTTGGTTTGGCGTAGTTTCACCCCCATACCACCTCATTTTCTTGGGTAATTACTGTACTACAAGCCCTCATAAATGCGGAGAGTTGATATTTTTTCTCAGGTAATATACAGGGTGTTACAAAAAGGTACGGCCAAACTTTCAGGAAACATTCCTCACACACAAAGTAAGAAAAGATTTTATGTGGACATGTGTCCGGAAACGCTCAATTTCCATGTTAAAGCTCATTTTAGTTTCGTCAGTATGTACGCTCAATGGAGCACATTATCATGATTTCATACGGGATACTCTACCTGTGCTGCTAGAACATGTGCCTTTACAAGTACGACACAACATGTGGTTCATGCATGATGGAGCTCCTGCACATTTCAGTCGAAGTGTTCGTACGCTTCTCAACAACAGATTCGGTGACCGATGCATTGGTAGACGCGGACCAATTCCATGGCCTCCACGCTCTCCTGACCTCAATCCTCTTGACTTTCATTTATGGGGGCATTTGAAAGCTCTTGTCTACGCAACCCCGGTACCAAATGTAGAGACTCTTCGTGCTCGTATTGTGGACGGCTGTGATACAATACGCCATTCTCCAGGGCTGCATCAGCGCATCAGCGCATCAGGGATTCCATGCGACGGAAGGTGGATGTATGTATCCTCGCTAACGGAGGACATTTTGAACATTTCCTGTAACAAAATATTTGAAGTCACGCTGGTACGTTCTGTTGCTGTGTGTTTCTATTACATGATTAATGTGATTTGAAGAGAAATAATAAAATTAGCTCTAACATGGAAAGTAAGCGTTTCCGGACACATGTCCACATAACATATTTTCCTTCTTTGTGTGTGAGGAATGTTTCCTGAAAGTTTGGCGTACCTTTCTGTAACACCCCGTATAAGGTATGGACTATGTCTTAAAAAGTGGTAATAAAATGCAAATCTACAAAATTAGAAAATAGATAATGGAATGCAGTCGTGTTACATCAGACGATGCTAAGGGAATTAGATTACGTGAAGAAAAGTAGCAAATGAGTTTTGTTATTTGCTCAGCAACGTGAGTGACGCTGGCTGACGTAAAGAGACTGGAAAAACACGAAAAGTAGTTCTAAGGAAGAGAATGTATGATCAAATATAAATTTAAACATTAAGAAAGCTTTCCTAGACGTATTCGTCTAGAGTTTAGCCCTGTACAGATGTGAACAACGGACGATGTACAATTCAGACAAGAAGAGAATAGTATCTTTTGAAATAATATCCAAAAAGAGAATGCTGCAGGTTAGATGGGTAGACCGGAAACTAAATCTAATTAGGGAGAAGAGAAATTTATAGCTCTATTTTACTGAAATAAGGGCTCGGCTGAGGAGACACTTCCTGGGTGGTGGTTGTTGTTGTGATCTTCAGTCCGAAGACTAGTTTGATTCAGCTCTCCATTCTGCTCTATCCTGTGCATGGTTCTTCATCTCCGAATAACTCTGCAACCTACATCCTTCTGAATCTGTGCACTGTGTTATCTCTTGACCTCCCTCTATGATTTTACCCCCGATACTTCCCTCCAATACTAAATTAGTGGTCCCTTGATGTCTCAGAATGTGTCCTACCAACAGAATCCTTCTTTTAGTCAAGCTGCGTCACAAAATCCTTTTCTCCCTAATACTGCTCAGTGCCTCTTCATTATTTTCGCATCTACGGATCTAATCCTCAGCGTTCTTCTGTACTGACACATTTCAAAAGCCTGTGTTCTTCTCTTGTCCAAACAGTTACCAGTCCATGTTTCACTTCCACACAAGGCTACGCTACAGGAAAATACCTTCAGAAAAGACTTCCTAACACTCAAGTCTATATTCGATCTTAACAATTTTCTCTTACTCAGAAACGCTCTTCTTTCTATTGCCAATCTACATTTTATATCCTTCTACTTCGTCCACAACCAGTTAATTTGCTGCTGGAATAGCAAAACTCTTCTACTACGTTTCCTATTCTAATTCCCTCAGCATCACCTGATTTATTTCGACCACATTTCATTATTCTCATTTTGCTTGTATTGATGTGCAGATTATATTCTCCATTCAAGGCACCTTCCATTCCGTTCAGCTGCTCTTCCAAGCCTTTGCTGCCTTTCACATAATTACAATGTCATGGCCAAACCTCAAAGTTTTTATTTTTTGTCCCAGAACTTTAATTCCTTCTCCAAATTTTTCTTAGCTTTCCTTTACTGCTTGCTCAATATAAGGACTGAATGACATCACGGATTGGCTACAACCCTGTCTCACTCCCTTCTCTACCACTGCGTCCCTTTCAGGCCCCTCGACTCATAACTGTCGTCTGGTTTCTGTACATGTTGTAAATAGCCTTTCACTCCCTGTGTTTTACTCTTGCTACCTACAGAATTTCAAACAGTTTATTCCAGTCAATTTTGTCAAAAGCTTTCTCGAAGTCTACAAATACAATAAACGTGGGTTTGTCCTTCCTGAGCTATCCTCTAATACAATTCGTTGGGTCACCATTGCCTCGCGTGTTCCCACATTTCTCCTGAATCCAAACTGATCTTCCCCGAGGTTGACTTTTACAAGTTTTTCCATTTCTTGCTAAATAATTCGTTCGTGCTAGTATGTTGCAACCATGACTTATTAAATTGCTAGTTCGTTAATATTCATACCTGTCAGCACCTGTTTTATTGGAATTGGAATTATTACTTTTCTTTAAGATTAAGGGTATTTCACCTATCTCATAAATCTTGCACATCAGACGGAAGCGTTTTGACGTGGCTGACTCTCCAGAGGCTACCAGAAATTCTGACGGAGTGTCATCTATTGCGGGGGGGGGGGGGGGGGGGGGCATTGTTTCGATATAGGTCTTTCAGTGCTCTGTCAAATTCTTCTAGCAGTGTCATATCTTTCATCTAATCTTTATCCACGCCATTCTCCATTTCTACAACATTGCCTTCAAGGTCATTTCCTTTGTACGGACTGTTTATAGAATCCTTCCAGCTTTCAGCTTTCCCTTCTTTGCTTACTACAGGTTTTCCATAGAAGCTCTTGGTAATTATACAACTGCTTCTCACTATTCAAAAAACGTCTTTAATTTTCCTGTAGGTGGTGCTGGAATCTACATCCTACTGAATGTGCTCCCTTTATTCATCTCTTCGTCTCCCTCTACTGTTTTACCCCCATCATTCGCTCTCCAATGATGTCTCAGAATGTGTCCTACCAACCGAACCCGTTTTTTATTCAAGTTGTGCCATATATTTCTCTTCTTCCCAATTCCGCTCAGCAACTCCTTATTAGTTGCGCGATCTACCCATTTAATCCTTAGAATTCTTCTGTAGCACCTCATTCCAAAAGCTCTATTCTCTTCTTGTCGAAACTGTTCATCGTCCATGTTTAATTTCCGTACATGGGTACACTCCAGACAAAGTGAAACATGCTTTTAAATCCTATAATCCTGTGGCATTAAGGAACTGCAAATTTGGTAATAGAAGTATACTTTGGAGAGTAAAATTTATGAAGGGAGAGAGGTTTGACTATAGTAAGTCGGTTGAAGTTGTTGTAGGTCGCAATAGTAATACAGAGTTGAAGAAACTTGCACCGGGTAGATTAAGATGGAGAGCTCAGACTGGAGACCACAGCAGCGGCAACAACCGTATTACCCTCTTTAATTTCGTTATTGCAACTGCGCCATACTCTGGTCAGACTGGAGACCACAGCAGCGGCAGCAAAAGTATTACCTTCTTTAATTTCGTTATTGCAACTGCGCCATACTCTGGGGAGAATGGAGGGTCTGGTTGATTATGTGTGTTATTCTTAACCATTTTTATTAAAACCAAATAGCATATAATAATGCTGAGGCGCAGTGGCTTGAGTAACACTAATTTAGTTTGAATTTATTTACCGAAAGTAGAGGTTCATTCAACTATCAAAGTATAACGACCACATAATTCTCAGGCAAAGTGCCTTGAATAAAAACGATTTAAATTAAGTTTCTTTACAAAAAACCTGACTTTAATTGCCGAGGCATAACGGCCTCATGATTCTCAGGTGCAGTGCCTTGAATGAAATACAATTGAGTTTAAATTTATTTACCCAAATTAAAATGGAATTTAACTGCTAACGTGCAAAAGCACTATAAAGAAAAAAATCAGTAACACCCTGAAACCTGGTAGTCAAGGGAAGGCAGGATTCGGTTGCGATTGTGGACAGGGCTGTAATCAGTTGCTATTGGTTGCCTTTTACAGTTATACACAATTTATTTTAAACCAGTAATTCCAGCCTCAACAATAAATAAAAATATCACACCTTATCAATGAAGGAATAAACAACTGTGTAAATAATAGTGTTTTCAGTGAGTTACAATTTAGCAAATCACCATTAAATACAGATACAGCAGATAACGTTTTAAAAGCAAGCGACTGTGATCTGGGCAGAAGGCCTTACACGCCAGGAATGACAATAAATTAAGAATTGTTTAAAAGTCGCTGCAACTTACAAATTACAGGTATTGAAGTATTAAAAGCAAGTCGCTACAAACACAGCAGAAGGTATCAGACGCCAGGAATGGCAGTAATTAAGGTTTTAAGGCTTAGTGCTAAAATATAAATTCCAAATTAGAATTTTAAGGCAGATGACCACAATCACGGCTGAAGGCCTTACACGCCAGGAACAGCAATAATATAAAAAATTTAGAAACCTGCTCTAAAACAGCAAATAAAATAGCAAAGGTTAATTTAAAAAAAAAAACAAGATGATGGTAAACAGAAACATCCACTGAACACTACACTACTTGGTTTATTTCAGAAGGCGACCAGAACTATTAACTAGACATATATAACCTTTAATGTAGGCATTACGAGGTATTGTAATAAATAATACAATAATAAAACACAAGGACCAGTACATAAATCCCTTAAAGGATAAGGCAGATTATATCCGCAGAAGGCGTGGACTGAAGGAGCGTTACACTGAACTGTCGGCCATCAGAGCTCCTTTTAGAACACACATGTCTTACAAGAACCAAGGGGCCACAAACGGTGCTCCAGGAATCGACCACTGAGAAGGTCCGGCAACAAACACTTTCACGAGCGATGGGATAGGCAGCCAAGAGTTGCATTAACTTCGCAGGATGGAAACTCAGACTAGTGGCAGTCTAACGAATGACTAATGATAATCTTGCTGAAGATACCTGACGTGCGATAAGCCAAATGCAACGATGGAACAATACGCCAAAGCCGGAACCGGCGGTTTGCACTACGTCCCCAGAATACCGTGTTCAGAACGCCAGGAACGAGAATGGAACTGACACCAGAGTAGAAGAATCAATCACCAGCCTACAAGCTATCAAAACTACACGCCTTACCCGACAGCAGCGGCAAGGCGAGGAAACGTACACTTCCATTACTTACACTAAACCCCCCAGGGCAGGTAACTGGGGGTCAGCGGCCACCAGGCAAGAAAAATTTCCGCTCGTTGAACTTAACAAATTGCAACAAGTTGAAAGCAGTAAATAGTAATAAAAAGTCGAGGCAAGCTAATTACATCCGCCTTCCCCAAGCACTCCATTCGCTGCTCTTCGCCTCGGCGACACTACGAGCAGCAACAAGAACCCTAGTCAATGGAGAATCACAAGATATCACAATGATGGAGGTCTCTCTACTTCGATTGCAATGCACTCATCTTAAAGCTTGTTGGATCCGGTTTACGACGAGGTCGTGCATCCTCGTGACCACAGCCCTTCCATCCGGCAGTACAGGCGTGCCGCCAGCGATCCCGGCGTGTTCTGGGACTGCGCGGACCTGGCTCCTCCTGAGTCCCCAACCGAACTGGCCCACTCACACGACAAGGGAAAATAACGACGTCGCCCCAAAGATAGGACAACAGCTACTACATATTGATAACCGCTGCTGCTGCCACTAGCGGACAGGCAACGCTTGTGAAACCGAGTGGCGCCAGTCAACACGAGAAGAAGACAAACAACCGCAACCATGCCAACTAAACGATACCGTCTGGCCTCCAACAGAGGGCAGAAACCTACAAAAAGCACCACCGCACGTCTCACACACGTTCGTTTCTATCAATTATTTAATTTCTTAACTTGAATTTAAATGAATTTACAGTTACAACATACTTACGACACGGAGGTTGCTTTCAGCATCTGGTTGACAAGAAAGGTAGTCTTCTCCAGATTACTCCTAGGTTTCTGATAGTTGCCTCAGGACCCCTCAAGGCATACCGTGCAGAAGGAGCACGCCACTGCAAGTTAGACTTCTAAGTGTCAACGGGTTGTATCTGCTGGTCTCTGACAGCAGCGATCATGGCCGGCTACCTATGCAATGTAAACCGCCTCAGGTAGGCACCGAAAGTCGTTCTGTCCACTATGTTCCTCGCTGTTCCACAGTGCAAGGTGGCCGCATGCCCTCTGACGGCCAGAAGCCGGCGGCAAATTCAAAGTTGCAGCTGCGGAACGGTTCCGCTTCCATCATGGCACAGCGAATACCATTATGTACCTTATATTGTTTATGAGACGGTCTCTTTCGACCTCAGAGGTGTTACCGCTGTCGTGCGGGTTCTGGCTCTCCGCTGGGTGGCGGAAGGGGCTGCGCGAAGCCTTTGAGCGGTCGAGGGGTCTGTCTCGTGGCAGTTGCCTTCCGGCTCGCATGTGTGAGGCTGAACTGCGTTGGCAGTAGGCTCTTTGACTGTCAGCTAACTTTTCAAGAGGAGCTCCCGATGTAACGCACGATATAAGAGTCGTGCCAGTGAAATCATACGAACTTGCTGCAGTGTGCTCTGCGAAATAAAGCAGGGTTGTGCCTTGGCTCGAAGTGTGCATCAGAGCTTGGACGGAACTTGGGAGTAAACACCAAATTCCAGCCGGGGGAGAGCGACTTGGTATTGGGTTGTTGTTCTTTTCTGTCGGAACTTCAAGATGGCCACAGCACTGAAGGAGGTGCTGATTTTCTGTTTGAAATTACCGCCCTTCACAGTGGATGGAAAGCTATGTGGGAACCAAAACCAAGAGATTCTTGCATAAGTGAATTTTATGATGAGCATCCATTCTTGTAATCTAACGGGAAGTAATAGGTGATGCCTTTTAACTAGTAACTTTCAATGGCCCCTGTAGCTTCGGTTGGTTAAGTAGCGAGAATTTGTTGTTGTTGTGGTCTTCAGTCCTGAGACTGGTTTGATGCAGCTCTCCATGCTAATCTATCCTGTGCAAGCTTATTCATCTCCCAGTACGTACTGCAACCTACATCCTTCTGTATCTGTTTAGTGTATTCATCTCTTGGTCTCCCTCTACGATTTTTAGCCTCCACAGTGCCCTCCAATGCTAAATTTGTGATCCCTTGATGCCTCAGGACATGTCCTACCAACCGATCCCTTCTTCTAGTCAAGTTGTGCCACAAACTTCTCTTCTCCTCAATTCTATTCAATATCTCCTCATTAGTTACGTGATCTACCCACCTAATCTTCAACATTCTTCTGTAGCACCACTTTTCAAAAGCTTCTATTCTCTTCTTGTCCAAACTATTTATTGTCCATGTTTCACTTCCATACGTGGCTACACTCCATACAAATACTTTCAGAAACGACTTCCTGACACTTAAATCTATACTCGACGTTAACAAACTTCTCTTCTTCAGAAACGCTTTCCTTGCCATTGCCAATCTACATTTTATATCCTCTCTACTTCGACCATCGTCAGTTATTTTGCTCCCCAAATAGCAAAACTCCTTTACTACTTTAAGTGTCTCATTTCCTAATCTAATTCCCTCAGCATCACCCGACTTAATTCGACTACGTTCCATTATCCTCGTTTTGCTTTTGTTAATTTTCATCTTATATCCTCCTTTCAAGACACTGTCCATTCCGTTCAACTGCTCTTCCAAGTCCTTTGCTGTCTCTGATAGAATTACAATGTCATCGGCGAACCTCAAAGTTTTGAGCTTTGTAATTTGAATGCATTTCTTAAAGAGGCATTGTTTTTGTTCTTGTAATCTGCCTTAAAGCTAAAGACTGTAATGTTCAGCTATGAAATTTCAGATCGATTATTCGGTACTTATCTTTAATAGTGCTGACGTCCCTTTTCGACTTTTTGTTAAGTACTTTTATTGTTTTAGTAAACACTGACCAAGTACTTCACGCCTTTTTTTTTAATTTTTGGGTCAGTTGGTAAAATAAAATAAAAGTCATAAAGTTCGGTCAAGCGTTAAGCCTATTTAAGTAACTGATGTTCTGTATAATTTTTGTTTATGGAACAGTATAAATAGCATTTTGTTTCTGTTACAGACTAGTTGCTCTTTTAAGGTTGTTCCAATGTTACCTGCCCGAGGGGCAGACGCTGTCAGTGTCATGTTTACAGTGTTTATGGTACTCCCTTGCGTTAATGTGGTTACTGATTTCATTGTAGAAGCTTTTGATTATTTGTCGTAAATCTTTAATTATAATAAAAATGCCAGTTTGTAAAACTTATGGCTTCTGGGGATCAATTAGCTTCTAAACTTGAATGTGAATTGTCGTGCCTGATCTCCTTGTATTACTCCCCCTCCCCCCTCTATTTTTAATGTATGCTTGTAATGTTTAAATACTTGATACCTGACATTTGTGTAGTGTCGGACTATTCAGTTTACTTGAGGATTATTTCTCGCGTTTACTGTACTCTTAGGTTGCGTGTTCAGAGCCTTTTCTTACACCTACTCCTCGGCCTTCCAACGTCTCTGCTCTCACATAAAACAGAGCTAGCTTTGGGAGACCCATATTCTCCATTCTCTCGAAAATCAGCGCCAGTATATGTCAGTATTCTTGTATGCTGGTATCGGTTTCTTCCGTTTCCTATTTGCCGTCTTTTATTTCCATTTCTAAACCTGTCTTCCCATGTAAATCATTTAGTTTTCCCCAAGAATCTTACCTTCGTATCCTTGCACTTTGGTGTCGATTGCTCGGTATTTTAATTCCTGTCTTATAGTTTCATTCCTAAAACAGTCTACCATTGTTATCCATATGAATTTTACTTCTCAAACTTGTCCTCTTGGTACCTTTTCCTTGTTTCCTTCCAGCTCTGATGGCCATGCAGCAATTAGGATCCGTCATGATGTTTTATCATTTAATTCTTGTTTCTGGTCTTTTTTCTTTCTGTAGAGTATTATAAATAAAATGGTGTAAATGAAAAGTCTTACTGCAAGAAGGCCTTGACCGAACACTCCGAAACTAGTAATCCAATACATCCATGCGTTTGGTGTATGCTGATTAAAATTTCAGCACAGCAATTTATTTCAGTACAGAAAAAAGCCTGTCCTGTGGATGAAGAAAAATGTGAATACATGACCGCTGTTGGGTGTATCTAACGCTTATTGAACTTTTCACATTGAAGTAACTACACATTGTGCCCAAAGGACATGCACTTTCCGCCTGTCGCCATCTTGTGAGCATTGAAAAAGATAGATAACTGGCATGAGTAACATGGCAATACCATACCGACAGATCGTGCAGAAAGTTGGTTGTAACGCTGTAACGAATAGCGTCAGAATGGTTTCAGGACAGTAGTCAGGTAATAAGAGTAAGAACTGGTCTTTCCAGAAGGATCGCACCACGAGGAGATTGTACGATGGTTTAACTGGCTCTAACGAATAGACGGATGACAAAAGCTGAATTCCGGGCAGGTGCTACGGGAGGAGTGCCACTACAAAGTTTTTGGGTTACTGGAAGCTCTCCAGTTGCCACACGTCGTGTACCGCTGACAGAAAGCAGAGAGACTAGCGTTGTGTACGACCAGGGTCAGCTGAGATGTTGAGTAGCATCCTCTGACATTCAGTGATGAGTCCTGCTTATGTTTGTGGCGATCAGATCAACCCTAATTTGTCCCAGATGGCATGGTGAAATGTCACGGGAAGCAGCGAATATCTGACTGGCTATCAGAATAGTAATTATCACATAACTGGTCTGAAGAAACATGTACGACATACCAGCTCATGAACCAACAGAAGATTTTAGGAAATATTTTTTGAATCTAATACAAAATAGCCAATGTAATAATTTGGAAAAATGCGCAAATAATCGTTACTGAAACCGTTAAACTGGGAAATCCCTCTATAGTCAGAAGTGCGTTACCTCATAGTAATTTTCTTCCCAAATACAACTTACAGCATTTTATCTTTTAAGTAATTTGAAAATACAGGGTCATTCAGGAAGAAAGAACAGATTTCATTTGTTTATTACAGACAAACTGTGAAAGATAGAAACACATTGCGCATGTCACTAGGTAGAGGAAGGTTAAAACTTTCATGCCCGCACAGTCACTATACCATAGATTCAACATGAGCATCATGCGTTTTTGGAAAGGTATCGAAACGGAACTCCATTTCATTCCACTCAGCAGATCCCTCTTTATTGATCTGAGAGCTTCAACAATTCGATTTAACAAATTTTGAAGAGTAGCAGCCTCATAAAAAAATCGCAAGGTGTGGGGTCTGGTAATATAGAGGCCTAAAACAACGAACAAGACTTTGTTGTTCACATCTTCCAATGCAGCGTTGGGGGTGGTATCACTAAGATAACGCCTCACCTCAAGGTGAAATTGAGGCCGGGCGCCGTCATGCATAAAAATGCAATCACTGAAATCTTCTTGAAACTGGGAGACAACCAGTTATCCAACGTGGCCAGGTATGACATTCCTGTCCAGTTACCTCCCAAAAATGAAAAATCCATAAACTTTGTGAAAAGAAACGTTATAAAACAGATTCACTTTCGGTAAGTCTCTGTATGTTCGTCGACGAACGCCAGGATTTTGTGACCCCCTAAATTTTTATCTTCTGACGGTTTACGTTACTCGATAGGTAAAACGTTGATTCGTCCGAAAAGATGAGTCGTTCGGAAAAAGTGTGCTCTGATGTATCTTGGGGAATTGAAAGGCAAAATTCTTGCCGTCTGGTATGGTCGCCGTGGTGCAGTTGCTTCAGTTAACTGCAAAATGTACTGCTTCATATTCAAGCGTCGTTTCAGAACACGCCACAGCGTTGTTTTGATGAAGCTGAAGTTCGTGCCCTGGCAGGCTTGTAGACTTCATCATCTCGGATACGCTCGGCAGACGTGCGTGGCCCACCAGAGCTCGTCCCTTCGCATATGCAACCAGCTTCCAAGAATTTTGTGTGCCAGTTATAAATCTGCTTGTGCAGAGGCGGTTTCTTGCTGAATCGATGGCGGAATGTGTGTTGGAGTTGAACAATGGATTGACGTCGCACAAATTCCAATACACTACATCTACATCTACATTGATACTCCGCAAGCCACCCAACGGTGTGTGGTGGAGGGCACTTTACGTGCCACTGTCATTACCTCCCTTTCCTGTTCCAGTCGCGTATGGTTCGAGGGAAGAACGACTGTCTGAAAGCCTCCGTGCGCGCTCTAATCTCTCTAATTTTACATTCGTGATCTCCTCGGGAGGTATAAGTAGGGGGAAGCAATATATTCGATACCTCATCCAGAAACGCACCCTCTCGAAACCTGGTGAGCAAGCTACACCGCAATGCAGAGCGCCTCTCTTGCAGAGTCTGCCACTTGAGTTTATTAAACATCTCCGTAACGCTATCACGGTTGCCAAATAACCCTGTGACGAAACGCGCCGCTCTTCTTTGGATCTTCTCTATCTCCTCCGTCAGACCGATCTGGTACGGATCCCACACTGATGAGCAATACTCAAGTATAGGTCGAACGAGTGTTTTGTAAGCCACCTCCTTTGTTGATGGACTACATTTTCTAAGCACTCTCCCAATGAATCTCAACCTGGTACCCGCCTTACCAACAATTAATTTTATATGATCATTCCACTTCAAATCGTTCCGCACGCATACTCCCAGATATTTTACAGAAGTAACTGCTACCAGTGTTTGTTCCGCTATCATATAATCATACAATAAAGGATCCTTCTTTCTATGTATTCGCAATACATTACATTTGTCTATGTTAAGGGTCAGTTGCCACTCCCTGCACCAAGTGCCTATCCGCTGCAGATCTTCCTGCATTTCGCTACAATTTTCTAATGCTGCAACTTCTCTGTATACTACAGCATCATCCGCGAAAAGCCGCATGGAACTTCCGACACTATCTACTAAGTCATTTATATATATTGTGAAAAGCAATGGTCCCATAACACTCCCCTGTGGCACGCCAGAGGTTACTTTAACGTCTGTAGACGTCTCTCCATTGATAACAACATGCTGTGTTCTGTTTGCTAAAAACTCTTCAATCCAGCCACACAGCTGGTCTGATATTCCGTAGGCTCTTACTTTGTTTATCAGGCGACAGTGCGGAACTGTATCGAACTCCTTCCGGAAGTCAAGAAAAATAGCATCTACCTGGGAGCCTGTATCTAATATTTTCTGGGTCTCATGAACAAATAAGGCGAGTTGGGTCTCACACGATCGCTGTTTCCGGAATCCATGTTGATTCCTACATCGTATATTCTGGGTTTCCAGAAATGACATGATTCGCGAGCAAAAAACATGTTCTAAAATTCTACAAGAGATCGACGTAAGAGATATAGGTCTGTAGTTTTGCGCATCTGCTCGACGACCCTTCTTGAAGACTGGGACTATCTGTGCTCTTTTCCAATCATTTGGAACCCTCCGTTCCTCTAGAGACTTGCGGTACACGGCTGTTAGAAGGGGGGCAAGTTCTTTCGCGTACTCTGTGTAGAATCGAATTGGTATCCCGTCAGGTCCAGTGGACTTTCCTCTATTGAGTGATTCCAGTTGCTTTTCTATGATTTATCTCGTGGTGTTGTTGCCATGTTGCTACAAACAAACAACAGCACAGCTGTGTCAGAACTTTGAATCACTCTCAGTATGCGTTAAGTAAACCAATCACGATTCAACACAGTATCAGTGTCGGAATACGAAGCATCAAGTCAGACATGAATCACTTTCAAAAAGTAATTATGAGATGTAACACCAGAAATTTACATTCAGTTTTTTTTTAATATTTTCTACTCCTGTGTTATTTTGTTTAACTTGTCCACCTCCGTAGCGCAGCGGTAGCGTTACCGTTTACCACGCAGGGGGCCCGGGTTAGATTCCCGGCAGGGGACTGGGTGTTGTGTGTCCTTCATCAATGTTTTCATCATCATTGACCCGCAAGTCGCCGATGTGGCGTCAACTAAAAAGGACTTGCAATACGGCGGCCGATCTCCCCCGACTGGGGCCTCCCGGCCAACAATGCCATACCATCATTCAATTTTTTGTTTAACTAAGTATACTTTCATTCAGCTGAAGTTGTATTTACAGCCTCTGATAGTTGCATAGAACACATTGACTGACTTCCTGAGGAGTCGATTTTCTCGAGACTTTTTCAGACTTGCATCAACTCCTTTGGGAAAATTACGAAGTTCGACTGCCGTATGATCTTGTTAATAGCATCTGGTCGGCCGTGCACAAAATCTAAATGATAGTTCCCATACACTAATGAGCCAAAACATTATGACCAACTGCTTAATAGCTTGTTTCTCCGTCTTTGGAATGAAATGCATGTCTGATTCTGGGTATCAGGGACCCGACAGTTTGTTGGCAGGTCTGTGGAGATGTCTACCCACAGGTCGCGTAATTCGCGTAAATAACGGGGAGTTGATTTGCGTACGCGGTGACGGCGCCCTATAGCGACCCAGATGTGTTCCACAGGAATTACATCAGCCGAATTTTTCGCCAAGACATCAGCGTGAGTTCACTCCCATTCTCTTGAAACCCATGTAGCACGGTTCTGGCTCCGACACACGCATAATTACGCTGCTGAAAGATGACGTCGCCATAGCGGAGGACATCAAGCATGAGGGGGTGCAGATGGTTCGCAGCTGTCAGCGTGTCTTCGAATACCGCCACAGGTCTCGTGCAAGAGCAGGAGAATGTCTCCCATAGCATAATACTCCGGCTTCCACCAGCTGAGTCCGTGGCGAGCTGCACGTTTAGAGACACCGTTCACCTCGTTGACGGCGTTTGTGGAGATAACCATTGTCCTAGTGTAGCAAAAACTACTTACACCTAACCGACGTAAGGACATCACACACATCCATGCCCTTGGCAGCATTCTTAACCTGCGACCGTAGCAGCAGCGTGGTTCCGGACTGAAGTTTCTAGAACCGCTCGGCCACAGCGGCCGGCAATCGCGATGGTGACGAGCCCACTGCACTCTTACCTGACGATGCCATTAGGTTAACACGAGAACCTGTAGGAGTGGCTGTCGCGGATTTCCATGTTCAACAGTGTGCGATGAACGGTATGCTCCGAAATACTTGTGCGTGCACCAGCCGTGTGCTTTTTCGGCAGGGATTCCACAGATCACCATCCATCATACTTCACAGAGCAGACAAGCCTCCGAACCCCACGCTCTGTGAAGAGTCGTGGACGTCCAGCGCCCGGTGGAAGTTTCACTGTCCTACCTCCTTTCGTAGATGCTCACGACAGTAACAAGCGAACATTCGACCAGCTTCGCCGTTTTCGAGATACTCAGTTACAGGCTCTTCGTAATAATAATCTACCCTTTGTCAAAGTCACTTATCTCAATGGATTTCCCCATCTGCAGCCCATATCTTCGCCAGGGTGATCCCCTGTCTGTTTCTGCTCCGCTTATGTCTGCTCGGCTCACATACCTTTTTAACCGCGTCAGGTGCATGCAACGTCATCAAGCGGCATCAAACGTACAGGTCCACAGTGGTCATAATGTTTTAGCTTATCAGTGTACATCCTCTGTTTAGTAGCCTAGACGTTCACAGGTTCCCCATTCCACTTCTGTTTTCAGTTTCACCTTGTGTGCAAGAATCGCTATTTTTTTACAGAATATACGTCAGATATAGGTCAGATATGCGGTCGTCTGCTTCTTAATGGGACTGACTCGTTTAGTCACTTCCTTATTTGTCTTTTTGACACCGTCACTGTCTTATGTAGGTCTATTTTGTGGTTAAGTCACATTCCTGAAACATTTTTTTCTTGATGGATTTTACTTTTAGTCTTTAGCCTTCTAAATCGTTAAGAATAGCAACCAAACCTAATAATTCTGAGATATTAGGCACAAGACCAGATCAAAACATATGCAATTTTATTTAAAAAAAAATTAATTTTAAGAATTCGTACTCAACGTATTCAATATGTCATTTTGCTTCGTAATGAAATGTGTAGAGTTAGCAATACTATGCCCCCATTTTTTTAAATTTGCCGTCTTTGTGGGTACTGTATTTAATGTTTACTGAAGTTTTGAGATAACTTCCAGTTCTACTCACTTATTGTGTTTTCCTAAAAGCTTCAGCAATTGCTGTATTTATTTATTTATTTATTTATTTTACACGTGGAATTTCGTAGAACCGAATTGAGGTGCAAATCTCCAAGGTCATCGAACATGTCAGTGCCTGCAATTACAACATAAAAGTAATAACAGATAAAATAAAATGTTTATGAACCCAAAAAAAGACAAGCCGTAAGTTTAACTGAACGCAACCAACAATATAACGTAGGAATCAGCTTAATGTTTCAAGGATTATAACCAGATGGGAAAAATGGCTAATGTTGTTGATATTAACGGTTGTTTCAAAATCTTGTTTTGCCGCTCAGCTATACTGAATTTGAAAACGATACTCAAACTAAAGAGGAGAAACATAAAATACTGGCAATGTCAAACAGTGACACTTATTTCGTCAAAAAGCCACCACTGTTTCAACAGTCCTATTTCATTCTTCTTAACCTCTTATTCTCTTGCCTCTGAAAATACAAGTGTTGATTCCAGTTTTGGTACTATCTTCCACGCCCGAACAAAAAAAATGCTTCAAATGGCTCTGAGCACTATGGGACTCAACTTCAGTGGTCATCAGTCCCCTAGAACTTAGAACTAACTAACCTAAGGACATCACACACATCCATGCCCGAGGCAGGATTCGAGCCTGCGACCGTAGCGGTCGCGCGGTTCCAGACTGAGGCCCTAGAATCGCTCGGCCACCCTGGTCGGCCCACGCCCGAACAGCCGCGTATGCTAACATGCCGCTTCCAGGACTCGGGAAAGCATTTCTGACCCTGAAAGGGTTTGCCTCTCGGATTCACAGCGAGGGCTGTGAGCCAGACTGTCCGGATCTGGTGTTTAGGTGGTTTCCCACACCATTCTACGTTAATAACGGGCTGGTACCTACGTCCGCCTCGGATAAGTACACGTTACAGGAACAATTAGAAAACTTTCCACACTTGCGGAGAGTATTATATCTAGAAGTAGACAAATGCGGTACACAAATTCCGTCCTGCAGGGTGAATAAGGGACCGTAGACTTTAGATGTTTAATCTCTTCAAAGCCTTAATCACCAGCAGCAGTATCCATAGTCAATAAACAAAGAGAACGTTGTACTAGTTTAAACTGAACGAGTAAATGAAAGTAAATTTTTCTTGTAGCGAGAGGCAAAGTAAGAAAAAAGAAAAAAACCGAATATTTTCATTGCTACTGAGCGTTACATGGAACGCCCGAGGAAGAGCATACGTTTGGGCTTACTGCACCTACACATAACAAGAAAGAAAGAAACTGAAAATATCGATTGATGTTGAGAGGAAGGAGAGTCTGACCAATCGCAAGAGAGCCATTCGAGATGCATGTATTGAAGTCACCAAAGTGGGTAATTGCTTCATGTGGCTTTATGTGACGATGCGTAGGAAATCTAGTGTGATTTCGTGTTATTGTGGGTACTTATCACTTGACGAGGACGATGTTTCCCTGGTGCAGCCAGTGTGACAGTCGGGTGCATGTGGGGCAAATGCGTTGCATCGCTGCCACGCCACGCTTGCCAGTCGAATGGGGGACTATGGCACATAGTGAACGATCTGTCAGAGCGAAAGATCATCATAAATTCGCAGCAAGTTCTGCCCACACGTAAGGTTAGTGAACTGATCCAAAAATTTCCGTCCAGTTTCCCGTACACCCGTCCGCTATTGAAACTGGTCAGAGCAGAAACATTTAATTCCGTATTTTAAAAAAAGTATTTAGCCATGAGGATAGGCCTACTACTGCAGTAGTATTTGATCTCCACTCAGACTCACAAATGATAGCTGTTGATTTTGAAACAGTTCTGGTTCCGCTGCGAAGCGTTTAATTGGTGAGTTGATACGCCATTCACTATCTGTTTTAGATATTCGAACTGGGAGAACGCATTACATACATCGTCCGAAACTTTTTTGTTTATAACGGCCAACTTGTCGCTAGAATTCGTACCTTTTTTTTTTTTTTTTTTTTTTTTTTTTTTTTTTTTTTTTTTTTTTTTTTTTTTTTGGCATGGCCTGGGACATAGTTCGCAGCTGCACGGGCTGCTCTTGGAGCTTAGTTCACCTCTTGTCTGGTTTAGGTTCTGCGAGCTTGTGGCTTGCTTTGTATTGTTTTATAGCGTCTGAAAATGTGCAAGCGTGTGCTGTCTGACAAAGATATAGAGCGTATTCTCGTGGGAAGTGGTAGACTTTTTCTACACAGTACCCGCTCACAGAAATCTAGCGTTTACACACACCGCGGATTTCTCGCAAATGAATGCGCTTTCACTGACCGTACTTCAGAGTAGCAATCTCAACAGCGAGAGTAATAGAGATGTTTGTCAAGCACTTTGGAAGTTAAGCAAAGCGAGTGCATACGTCCAGTTGCAAAAGAAACATGGAAGTCAGTAGCAAATGGATTTGAACTAGAAACAAATTTTTTCATTGCATAGGGGTAGTAGATGAGAAACGTCCCAATCGTGAGACCAAGGGTAGGTGAATGTATGTATTTTGATTACAAAGACTACTACTCAGTTTGTTTATGTGCATATTGGTAGTTACGAAAAAGATTGTGTCTTGTGGATTTTTAAAGTGACTGAGCAGTGGAAATCAATAGAAAGCCGTTCAAAACATTTCCCTGATGAGAAGTTTTTGCCTGATGAGAAGTTCATTCCCGGCTCATAAAGCCCAAAAGTGTAACTTTTTTTGTTGGTGATACAGCGTTTGGGCTTCGAAACATCTGCTTAAGAGTTTATGCTGGGACACATTTAACAGTCGACAAGCGAATCTTCAACTATCGATTACGGCGAACAAGAAGGTACATAGAATGCGCTTTCGATATCCTCAGCAACAAACGGAGAATATTCCACAGGCCATTAAATGTCCAACCACAGTGTACTAACGACATTCTTAAACCCTGCAATATTCTTCATAATTACGCTAGGATGGAGATGGATACGTGGTAGAGGGTACATCAATTATGGAGTTGGAAGGTATTCGAGGACAGAATACTAGAAGAGGAAGCCTTGAAGCAAACACTGTGAGAAACATTCTATGAAAATATTTTCTTTCATCTGTAGAGAGCGTTTCCTATCCAAGAGGTAAGGTCATTTAGAATGGCATGACATCGACACCAGATAACTGTCAAATGGGCAGCTTTCGTACTGGGCAGTAGTATTCCTGTACAGAATTTCTTATCCTCTCTTATTTTAAGGCTAGAAGTAAGTTGCAAGCTTTATAAAAGTTTTTAAAAACATGATAATATTATAGATTTTTTCAGTAATATTTACATTTCTAGAAATAAAACATTTGTCGATAACACCCCACCATAGTTGTCACGATAGTTAAATAAATAAATATATAATAAAACGAGGAAGCGCATGCAATGTAAAAATGGTTCAAATGGCTCTGAGCACTATGGGACTTAACATCTGAGGTCATCAGTCCCCTAGAACGTAGAACTACCTAAACCTAGCTAACCTAAGGACATCACACTCATCCATGCCCGAGGCAGGATTCGAACCTGCGACCGTAGCGGTCGCGCGGTTCCAGACTGAAGCGCCCAGAACTGCTCCGCCGCACCGGCCGGCCATGAAATGTAAAGATCCTGTCCCTGACTGTGAGCACTATTGCTTCTAGAATCTCCGAATAGTATTTTTTCTAGTACATGCTTGTGAAAAAAGTATGTAGGCCTACTTACCAAAGTCGTTTCTCTCTCTTTCGTGTAAGACATCAAAATCGCTACGAATTCCCGGGGCGAACTTCAAGCCAAGCGTTTCCTTGAATATGTCGAGGTTTTTATCCGACAAAACCGGTCTTTCTCATGTTAATGAAATTAAAATTAATTATCTTTTCTGGATTACTCATGTTTTAAATAGGAGAAAAACAGTTAACAACTGTGTACACTCACGAAGGCTCAACACACATTGAACGAAACAGCTCTCGACGGTAGAGAAACGACCATGTGGGTAACCGCGCGTTGGGTAACACGTGCCACTACTTTGGCGGTGACGGTTCGACTGTCGCCGACGGTACACTTTCCACTCGTTTATTTTTTCCCTTGATGTGCAACCTTTAATTTTCCTCAGTGCACTACTGTTGGAACGGCGCCAACGGTCAACTGACGGCGGCGGAAAAATCCGCCGTCTTTGCAACCTGTTGTAGAGGGAGTGAGTTTTCTCTTTCTTCGTCTGAAACTGAAGACGCTGTGCCTCTAGATTCTTGTCCTTCGACGTCTTAGGAACTGGAACGCCGTTTTCTTCATTACTTGCCTCCGTCTTCCAGAAGTAAGATTGAGAACAATAGTAAAGAAGAAGATAACGTGCCCCCAAAGAAGAGAAGCAAGGTCATCGACAAATTTTAGTGGTACGGGAATGTGGTGAATCTCAGAATTCACGATTTTGATATAGCACATTCAGGGATGAGTCGTACTTTCCGGAAAACCCTAGTGAACTACAAGTCTTTAAGACCTTGTTCACGTAGGACTTGCAAGGGGAGGCCGCCAATTGTGACATTCAGATTCGATTCATACTGCGCATAATAAAAGCTCATGGCCAGAGGCGTAATGTGGCAAAGCACCTAGATGCACTTCTCAGCCGTTGTCGAGAAAATCGACAGTTAAAAGAAACCGTTGCAATGAAATACTCTCTACGATTGATAATTTTCTACAGCGTTGTGGTGCAGCGGTAAGCGCTCGGGTTCGTAATCCGAAAATCGCCGGTTCGAATCTCGCGCCATGCAAACTTTTTTTTTTTTAGTATTTGTTTTTCATAATGTTAACCACGTATAGTTAACGGAAGACGTAGAAACGATATTCAGAAACGAATACGTATAGCGTAAGTCAAACGTTCGAATTAGAATAGAAACCCCACGAACACAAATTTGCTGTGGCAGGTATGAAATATAAACTCCGTTACTCGCTCGTTACACTTGAAGGACAGATGTTGAATGGGCCGAAACGAGCCGCCGCATAACAGCGTAGTTGCCTGTTAACTTCGAAAGAAGGTAGATGCGGTCCCTAGCGCAACTTATAACATCGTCGAAAATCAGTGCGGACGGGAGAGCTTTGGTATACCCTGTTAAACAAACGGAAAAATGGAGGCGGTACAATTGGAGAGCGATCCGCCTTCACCAACATGCATAAGCAATATATATATATTTGAATTACAAAAAAACTAATAATAAAAAAAAGTTGCGTGGCGCGGGATTCGATCCGGCGACCTTCAGATTACGACCCCGAGCGCTTACCGCTGCGCAAGGACGCTTCGGAAAATAAATAATCGTAGAGAGTATTTCACAGCAACGGTTTCTTTTAACTGTCGATTTTCTCGACAACGGCTGAGAAGTGCATCTTGGTGCTTTGCCACATTACTCCTCTGGCCATGAGCTTTTATGTGCAGTATGGATCGAATCTGAATTTCACAATTGGCGGCCTCCCCTTGTTAGTCTCAATTAATCTAGACGAGAGTAATACTTAGTGCACTGCCCAGAGTACTACCCCTTATGCGAAAAGACTTTTGAAGTCTGGGGCATACACATCTATAAAAGAAATGTGATGTTTCCCGGCAGTAACTCTTCTGATGGCAAGAACTAAGAAACGGAAATATGTTGAATATTGATCAAGTAAGCCTTTCCTCAAAATGTCGGTTACCGGTGAAATAATGCCTCGTGACAGATGTTTATTGTTGCTCTGAGTGCTGCGTTTTTACAATAACAGTGTTCCTGCTTACGTTGATAGGGTGTACAAAGTAAGATCAGTTGTTTCGTACCTGAAATGGAAGTTCAGAAAACAAAAATGTTAGTATTGACGAAAGTATCCTGTTGTTCGGGCGACGCTTAACTTTTAAACATTACATTAAGTATAAAAGACATCGTTTTCTTATAAAATATCTTTTCTGTGTGATCGTGAAACGGAATTTATACAGATCAAGAGTGTCACACAGTAGTCACTGAATGCTATTTGGAACCTTGTTTGGGGTGAGGCACGCTATATACACTCCTGGAAATGGAAAAAAGAACACATTGACACCGGTGTGTCAGACCCACCATACTTGCTCCGGACACTGCGAGAGGGCTGTACAAGCAATGATCACACGCACGGCACAGCGGACACACCAGGAACCGCGGTGTTGGCCGTCGAATGGCGCTAGCTGCGCAGCATTTGTGCACCGCCGCCGTCAGTGTCAGCCAGTTTGCCGTGGCATACGGAGCTCCATCGCAGTCTTTAACACTGGTAGCATGCCGCGACAGCGTGGACGTGAACCGTATGTGCAGTTGACGGACTTTGAGCGAGGGCGTATAGTGGGCATGCGGGAGGCCGGGTGGACGTACCGCCGAATTGCTCAACACGTGGGGCGTGAGGTCTCCACAGTACATCGATGTTGTCGCCAGTGGTCGGCGGAAGGTGCACGTGCCCGTCGACCTGGGACCGGACCGCAGCGACGCACGGATGCACGCCAAGACCGTAGGATCCTACGCAGTGCCGTAGGGGACCGCACCGCCACTTCCCAGCAAATTAAGGACACTGTTGCTCCCGGGGTATCGGCGAGGACCATTCGCAACCGTCTCCATGAAGCTGGGCTACGGTCCCGCACACCGTTAGGCCGTCTTCCGCTCACGCCCCAACATCGTGCAGCCCGCCTCCAGTGGTGTCGCGACAGGCGTGAATGGAGGGACGAATGGAGACGTGTCGTTTTCAGCGATGAGAGTCGCTTCTGCCTTGGTGCCAATGATGGTCGTATGCGTGTTTGGCGCCGTGCAGGTGAGCGCCACAATCAGGACTGCATACGACCGAGGCACACAGGGCCAACACCCGGCATCATGGTGTGGGGAGCGATCTCCTACACTGGCCGTACACCACTGGTGATCGTCGAGGGGACACTGAATAGTGCACGGTACATCCAAACCGTCATCGAACCCATCGTTCTACCATTCCTAGACCGGCAAGGGAACTTGCTGTTCCAACAGGACAATGCACGTCCGCATGTATCCCGTGCCACCCAACGTGCTCTAGAAGGTGTAAGTCAACTACCCTGGCCAGCAAGATCTCCAGATCTGTCCCCCATTGAGCATGTTTGGGACTGGATGAAGCGTCGTCTCACGCGGTCTGCACGTCCAGCACGAACGTTGGTCCAACTGAGGCGCCAGGTGGAAATGGCATGGCAAGCCGTTCCACAGGACCACATCCAGCATCTCTACGATCGTCTCCATGGGAGAATAGCAGCCTGCATTGCTGCGAAAGGTGGATATACACTGTACTAGTGCCGACATTGTGCATGCTCTGTTGCCTGTGTCTATGTGCCTGTGGTTCTGTCAGTGAGATCATGTGATGTATCTGACCCCAGGAATGTGTCAATAAAGTTTCCCCTTCCTGGGACAATGAATTCACGGTGTTCTTATTTCAATTTCCAGGAGTGTAAGTGGACAGTTGGTACATAAGTCCGTCTCTCTTCCATTACTTGTACGAAGAAGGAACAAATGCAGTAGGTATAGTATTTGAAATCAAATTGCAAAGTGGAGTGATGGGGTTCAGGTCAACAGACACTATGACGGCTTTGAAGCCGTAGGATAAAAGAGACGTACGTATGTTGGCAATATGCGATACAGCTGATATCATAATCAGCTGCGAAAACAGATCGGCAAATTAATTGGTAAAAATTCAAACAAAAAAATGTGTTGGACTATGGATGCAGTGGACAAATGCGACTAATTACTTATCTCAACATAATGTTTCCTCCGAACACTGAAACTGGGCAACAAACGTTTTTTTCAGTCCTTAGACTTAACTTCTCACTGTATAAACAAGATTCATTCCGCAAAGAATACTTCAGTCATCGACTTGCATCTCAATCTCATTCGTGAGATTTTAGACACAACATGAAGACATGAAAGGCTCAGGTCTTCAATCATATGAAGAAAATAAGTTACGGCTCCAAAGAAAGCCCTTTCTAAACACCGTTGAATTACATGTAAAACAACACCGATCTGTTAGTAGATGCATAGTTGTTGTTGTGGGTCTTCAGTCCAGAGACTGGTATGATGCAGCTCTCCATGCTACTCTATCCTGTGCAATCCTCTTCATCTCCCAGTACCTGCTGCAACCTACATCCTTCGGAATCTGTTTAGTTTATTCATCTCTTGGTCTCCCTCTACGATTGTTACCCTCCACGCTCCCCTCCAGTACTAAATTGGTGATCCCTTGATTCCCTGGTCAAGTTGTGCCACAAACTTTTCGTCTCCCCAATTCCATTCAATACCTCCTCATTAGTTATGTGATCTACCAATCTAATCTTCAGCATTCTTCTGTAGCATCACATTTCGAAAGCTTCTATTCTCTTCTTGTCTAAACTATTTATCGTCACGTTTAACTTCCATACATGGCTACACTCAATACAAATACTTTCAGAAACGACTTCCTGACACTTAAATCTATACTCGACGTTAACAAATTTTTCTTCTTCAGAAACGCATTCTTTGCAATCGCCAGTCTACATTTTATATCCTCTCTACATCGATCATCATCAGTTATTTTGCTCCCCAAATAGCAAAACTCATTTACTACTTTAAGCGTATCATTTCCAAATCTAATTACCTCAGCATCAGGCGATTTAATTCGACTACATTCCGTTATCCTCGTTTTGCTTTTGTTGGTGTTGATCTTATATCCTCCTTTCAAGACACTTTCCATTCCGTTCAGCTGCTCTTCCAAGTCCTTTGCTGTCTCTGACAGAATTACAATGTCATCGGTGAATCTCAACGTTTTTATTTCTTCTCCGTGGATTTTTATTCCTACTCCGAATTTTTCTTTTGTTTCCTTTACTGATTGCTCAATATACTGATTGAATAACATCGGGGATATGCTACAATCCTGTCTCACTCCCTTCCTAACCACTGCTTCCCTTTCATGCCCTTCGACTCTTATAACTGCCACCTGGTTTCCGTACAAACTGTAAATAGCATTTCGCTCCCTGTATTTGACCCCTCCACCTTCAGAATTTGAAAGAGAGTATTCCAGTCAACATCGTCATTTCTCTAAGTCTACAAATGCTGGAAACGTAGTTTTGCCTTTCCTTACTCTATCTTCTAAGATAAGCGGTAGGGTCAGTATTGCCTCATGTGCTCCAACATTTCTACGGAATCCAAACTGATCTTCCCCGACGTCGGTTTCTACCAGTTTTCTATTCCTCTGTAAAGAATTCGCGTTAGTATTTTGCAGCCGTGACTTATTCAACTGATAGTTCGGTAATTTTCACATCTGTCAACACCTGCTTTCTTTGGGATTGGAATTATTATTTTCTTCTGGAAGTCTGAGGGTATTTCGCCTGCCTCATACATCTTGCTCACCAGAAGGAAGAGTTTTGTCCGTGGATGTCTCTCCCAAGGCTATCAGTAGTTCTAATCGAATGTTGTCTACTCCCGCGGCCTATTTCATCTTCATCTACATCCTCTTCCATTTTCATTATATCGTCCTCAAGAACCTCGCCCTTGTATTGACCCTCTATATACTCCTTCCACCTTTCTGCTTTCCCTTCTTTGCTTAGAACTGGGTTTCCATCTCTCTTGATATTCATGCAAGCGGTTCTTTTTTCTCCAAAGGTCTCTTTAATTTTCCTGTAGGCAGTATCTATCTTACCGCTAGTGAGATAAGCCTCTACATCCTTACATTTGTCCTCTAGCTATCCCTGCTTAGCCATTTTGCACTTTCTGTCGATCTCATTTTTGAGACGTTTGTATTCCTTTTTGCCTGCTTCATATACTGCATTTTTGTGTTTTCCCCTTACACCAATTGCAATTCGATATCTCTTCTGTTACCCTAGGATTTCTATTAGCCCTCGTCTTCTTACGTACTTGATCCTCTGCTGCCTTCACTATTTCATCTCTCAAAGCTACCCATTCTTCTTCTAGTGTATTTCAATCCCCCATCCTTGTCAGTCGTTCCCTAATGCTCTCCATGAAACTCTCTACAATCTCTGGTTCTGTCAGTTTATCCAGGTCACCTTATAACACTCCTGTCCGCTACAGCTACACCATAACCTCGAAGCTGAAGGCAGGTTGTGAAATAAAACAATCTTATTAAAGCAATTATGGTATAACGCAACAGAACAGTGTTACCCTCTGAGAGGAATTTTGCTAGGTTGACCGTGTTGTACCTAACGGAAATGACTTATCGGAAATGAAAGTCAGAACTACGTAAATATTCGAACAGTAACAAACAATATTTTTGCCTAGCTATACTGTTTAAAGAATAAGGAAAACGGTCTCCAGCCTAATTAGGCAAGAGAAAGATTAGCGTTCTTGTTTAAGAAAGTAGGTATGAGTAACTTTAACGGATAAACACAACCTATACTTGGCCACACGCGAGTGCAATGAACTCTGACACATACATATGTCTACGGTAAGATTGAAGCTAGCAGCTAGAGCAGCACAAACTATTTGCAAAAATATAACAGATACCGAAACACTCTATTACTTTCAGGACTTGTTCAATCTGAATGGCATTTATAACATTACTATTAACACTCACTGCAGGATCATAAATTGGACATAGTTTAAGTCTCTCTCAGTTAAATACTTTACTATTTGAAATGGAAATTAATTGGAATCCACTAACAGGTTGCTTCTCACTATCTTTTGAATAAAGAAATTATGGTTATAATAAGTAGTGGTCTTCCCATTACTTGTTACCTAGCATTAGCATAATAGACAAACTGTGGATCCTGTTATACTATTAATATGCACTTCCAATACACAAGAGAGACAGACACTTAGCAATCATGAACATATAATTTTCTACTAATGCAGTTTTCCACTTTTACTACAGTGAAACACAATGCTGACAAAATTGCAAGAAACTGACTCACCTTTTAAAATTTACTACAGGTAGCACTATGATCATTAACTAAGCAAAACTTTATAAGCAATTTTAAGAACTTTAATTTATATAAGGAACAGCAAATTTTACTTTCAAGTAAATGATTAAATAGGTGACTTTGAAACTTCACAAAACTAGATTTACTGCCTCCCACAATTTCACTAAATCCACAGTAAATCTGAATATGCCCTTCTCATCAAAGATCAAATAACATTTACTAATTAACTGTCTAACTTCGAGGCTTTCATTCTTTTCCATAAAATAGGACACTCGGTAATCATAATTCAAATGGAGAGGAACCTGAGAGGTGTTGTGATAGGAAAAAATCAAGGTAGGTACATAAATTCAGTTATAAGTTACCTTATATTTGTGCACACTAAATCGCCCAATAAGCTGATCCTTCACTGTACATTATTATAGTACTCCTTTACAGTGATTGCGCAATGTGGTGGCAACTGCATGTTGGTAGGCGGATTTGCAGACAGAACTGCTGGACTTTGGCCCTTGTTGGTGACGAGGATGAATATCAATTCCAGAATCGTTCCAGCTATTTATCCATCCATCCGAGGCATTGGAAAGTAGCAGAAAAAGCCTCTCTCGGAACCAGCACAATCTAGAACTTTCACATGGCGGTGCACAGTTTGGTAGCTCGTCCCCGACTGACTCTTGGTTCCACCTTTTCTACCTAGGCCAGCCAAAATTTGCGCGCGCTACACAGTTCCGTTCCCGAGGGGAACCATTACACCTTTTATATACTAAAGAACTAAGAACCCTAAGTGAGGATCAGCAGTTTACGTAACAGCAACCAAACACATTAAATAAAACAGAACATATGCACATATTGACATTTCTACAAAAAATTATTCACACAAAATTACAATTATATACAGTAAGTTTTGTTCCCTCCAAATGGGACAAAGAATTTAAATGACAGATACACTACTTTGCATAGAACCAAACCATGACATCAAAGTTTGTACAAAGAAAGGAGTATACAATTTTGTGTTATCTATTCAATCAAACAGATTTACAGAGGCTTAACGATGTAATATTAAATGAAACAAAAGCAAAATAAATCAGTAAAGCACTAGAGTTATGGTGTTACATCCTCTCCTTAAATTCCCACCTTTTTACAGTTTCTTCAGTTTTAATCTACAGTTCATAACCAATAGCTTGTGGTCAGAGTCCACATCTGCCCCTGGGAATGTCTTACAGTTTAAAACCTGGTTCCTAAATCTCTTTCTTACCATTATATAATCTATCTGAAGCATTCCAGTATCTCCAGGCTTCTTCCATGTATAAGACCTTCTTTCATGATTTTTGAACCAAGTGTCAGCTATGATGAAGTTATGCTCTCTGCAAAATTCTATCAGGCCGCTTCCTCTTTCATTCCTTACACCCATTCCATATACATATACTACGTTTCCTTCTCTTCCTTTTCCTACTATCGAATTCCAGTCACCCATGGCTATTAAAGTTTCGTCTCCCTTCACTATCTAAATAATTTCTTTTATCTCATCATACATTTCATCAATTTCTTCGTCATCTGCGGAGGTACTTGGCGTATAAACTTGTACTACTGTGGTAGGCGTGGTCTTCGTATCTGTCTTGGCCACAATAATGCGTTCACTATGCTGTTTGTAGTAGCTTACCAGCATTCCTACTATTTTATTCATTATTAAACCTACTCCTGCATTACCCCTATTTGATTTTGTATTTATAACCCTGTATTCACCTGACTAGAATTCTTGTTTCTCCTGCCACCGAAATTCACTAATTCCCACTATAACCAACTTTTACCTATCCATTTCCCTTTTTAAATTTTCCAACCTACCTGTCTGATTAAGGGATCTGACATTCCAGGCTCCGATCCGTAGAACGCCAGTTTTCTTTGTCCTGATAACAACGTCCTCCTGAGTAGTCCCCGCCCGGAGATCCGAATGGAGGACTATTTTACCTCCGTAATATTTTATCCAAGCGGACTCCATCATCATTTAACCATACAGTAAAGCTGCATGCCCTCGGGAAAAATTGCGGCTGTAGTTTCCCCTTGCTTTCAGTCGTTCGCAGTACCAGCACAGCGAGGCCGTTTTGTTTCGTGTTTAAAGGCGAGATCAATCATCCAGGCTGTTGCCCCTACAACTACTGTAAAGGCTTCTGCCCCTCTTCAGGAACCACACGTTTGTCTGGCCTCTCAACAGACACCCTTCCGTTGTGGTTGCACCTACGGTACGGCTATCTGTATCGCTGAGGCACGCAAGCCTCCCCACCAACGGCAAGGTCCATGGTTCATGGGGGGGGGGGGGGGATGGATAGTTTGCAGAAAGAACAAAAATCCAAAGGAATCGTTTTATTGCTGTACATAGTGTGGTGTAGTACTGTGTGTTTGGAAATACAGCATATCACACAAAAAACTTTCTGAGATGTGCTTCTGTGTAGTGTTGTCTAGTTTCTGCAACTTCAGCAATAAAGAATATTCGAAGCAGAGTTTGTTTATTGACGAGAATAAATGCAGAAGTCCCATTCATGGCGCACTCACCAGTGAAGGGGGGCAAAACTGTACGCACCCACTACAGTCCCCTAGAAGCCTGTGAAATGAACTGTGAGACACCCCGTGTATTATACACAGTCCAGTCAAATCACTGTGATTACAGTCCATGTTTGACTTCAATGTGCTATAACCACTCACAGACGGGGAGGTGGCAGCACTAGCGGTGGAGGGTATATAAAGCGTGTTGGGGAGACGCGGAACACATTGCAGTCGTCGCAACTCGGAAAAGGAAGCAATTTATCTGACGTTCAAACGGGCAACATCATTAGCTTTCGGGTCAAGGGAGGAAGCATTTTCGAAACGGCTAAGTCTGTAAACCGTTCGAAGACAACTAAGTCCTTAGTGATGGAGCACGAGCTCGGATTGGGGAAGGATGGGGAAGGAAAACGCCTGAGACCTTTCGAAGGAACCATTCCATCATTTCCCTCAAGCGATTTAGACAAATCATGGGAAAGCTAAATCAGGATGGTCGGACGCGTGTTTGAAGCGTCATCCTTCCAAAAGCGAGTCCAGTGGGCTAACCTCTGCGCTTTGCCGCTCGGTATAAGCAGTTCGCGTACCGCATTGGTTAAAATATGCCATGAATGGCAGAACGGCGCTATCCAAAACAGTATGAGGCAACTGTGGTACACCACGGGTCATAGATAACAGGGGTAGGGCATGGCTGTGAAGATGTGTGCGGGCTAACGGACGTGCAAGTGTTACGCATCTGGGCGCCCCTATAAACAAAGGGGATGCCAACAGTATCTCCTCAATGACCGTTGAGCAAAAGTTGTTCCGCGCCGCAAAATGAGTTTATTCCGGCTTATGACAGGTGGCCATGTTAATGTGACTGGACACTGTAGTACATTCACAGGTGACTTTTACACTTCAGGAAAACCCTAGTGCATTACAAGTTTTTCAGACATTGTCCACGGAGAAACAAGCCTCAATTATTGACGTTTCTACACTGATCAGAATATCACTCTTGAAAAACCGTTTGATTAGATCGAAAGATAAGCGAATAGCAGAAATATATTGTTTGCTCGCAATAATTCTTCTCGTGGCAAGAACAAATAAACTGAAATATTCTGAATATTGGTCAAACAATCCCCTCCTCGAAACTAGGATTATTGGTGAAATAATGTCTCGTGTCAGATATTTATTGCTCCTCCGAATGCTGCATCTTTATAATAACTGTGTTCCTGCACAAGATGGTATGCTGTACAAAGTAAAATCACTTGTTTCGAACCTGAAATGGAATTTCAGAGCAGCACTCACTTCATACCAGAAAATTAGCATTGACGGAAGTCTTCTGTTGTTCAGGGGACCCTTGGCTCTGAAACATTACATTCCATATAAAAGAGGTTGCTCTGGTACAAAAATATTTGTTCTGTGTGATTGTCAAACAGAACTTATTCGTGACATTTTACTTTATACTGGTGCAAACTGTGACACAGTAGTCAGTTTTTTCTTTTTTTTGGGGGGGGGGGGGGGAGGGGGGGATTACTGGCAATATTGTGAGGACGCTTTTGGAACCTTTCTTGGGAAGAAGTCACAAGTTTTAAGTGGAAAACTGGTACACAAGTGAATCTCTCTTCCACCACTTGTATGAAGGAGAAACAAATGTAGTAGCTACTGTACGCATGAACAGAAAAGGTATGCGAATTCTTGAAACCAAACTTCGAAGAGGAGAGAGGGAATTCAGGTCAACAGACACTGTGATAGTTTAGAATGGTGTGACAAAAGAGACGCATGTCTGTTGATGTAATGCCATAGAGCTGAAATGAAATTAGCTGTGACAGTCAACCGACAAATAATACAGAAAAATTTCAACCAAAATTTGTGTTGGATTAGTACTAGTCTGTAGGTACAGTGGACAAACGTGACATCTCATTAGGTCATCGAAATGAGTTCGCAGAACTCTAAAAGGTGAAACAAAATCTTTTTTCAATCCTTAGACATGTGCGAGCTAAACTTCCACTTTATTTGCAAGGTTCTCACCGGAAAGAAAAATTCAATCATCCAATTCCGTCTCATCCTCATTCTTGAGATTTTAGACACATAGCAAAAAAGAAAAGCGTCAGAAGGTTGTCGATCAGACGAAGAAAATTCATTACTTCTTCGATAAAAGCACCGTCCTAGCGCCTATGAATCATTACTAAGACACACAAGTAGATGCATCGTATACAGCAAGAACCAAAAACGAGAGGAATCGCGTTACTACTGTAAACAGTATGGGACTATGTGTTATGATTCGTCTAAAAGATATATCACATAGAAAGACTCCCTGATATGTGCTTCTCTATCAAGTTTTCTAGTTTCAGGAACTTCAATTAGTAAGTAATATTCAAAGTGCAGTTTATTTTAAGAACTTACCTGTAGGAATAAAAACAGAACAGCCTGTGATGATACTGTTATGACGCAAGCAGCAGTGGAAGAGTTAAAGCCTTTTCTACTCTTCTACAAGCCCTAGGAGCCAGTAATAGGTATTGTGAAACATCCCATGTAATACGCATGGTCCACCCGCACTAATGTGACCACTGACAAGGTTCGATGTCAAGGTGCAACAACCATTCACAGATGGTAGGTTGCAGCACTAGCAGTGGAGGGGATTTAAAGGGCGCTGGGGGGACGCAGAAAACAGTGCAGTCGTTGTGGTAATGGGGAAACGGAGCGATTTATCAGACTTCCAAAGGGGCTAGATAATTAGCTACTGCGCCAATAGTGGGAGCATTTCCGAAACGGCTAAGTCTGTACATTGTTCGCAAGCTGCAGGGGATTAAAGAATACCGTGGTTGGTAAAATGGCGCTCTCTAAAATCGGAACCGAGGCAATTGTGGTGCTCCACGAGCCGTAGATGACAGGCCAGAACGACGGCTGTGGAGATGCGTTATGGCAAATAAACGTAAGCAGTTGAGTAACTAACCACCCACACGAGAGAAGGGGCTACCAACACTGTCACCTCAATGACCGTTCAGCAGACGTTGCTGCGAATGGGCCACCGCAGCAGGTGCCAGGTTCATGCACCCATGCTAACTGTTGTTCAGTGGGTACGAAGTCTGGAATCTGCACGCCAGTACCGCAACCGTTTTACCTTTGTTGATGTTCATCTTATATTCTCCTTTCAAGACACTGTCCATTCCGTTCAACTGCTCTTCCAAGTCCTTTGCTGTCTCTGACAGAATTACAATGTAATCGGCGAACCTCAAAGTTTTTATTTCTTCTCCACGGATTTTAATACCTACTACGAACTTTTCTTTTGTTTCCTTTACTGCTTACTCAATATACAGATTGAATAGCATCGGGGAGAGGCTACAACCCTGTCTCACTTCCTTCCCAACCACTGCTTCCCTTTCATGTCCTTCGACACTTATAACTGCCATCTGGTTTCTGTACAAATTGTAAACAGCCTTTCGCTCCCTGTATTTTACCCCTGCCACCTCCGGAATTTGAAAGAGAGTATTCCAGTCAACATTGTCAAAAGCTTTCTCTAAGTCTACAAATGCTACAAACGTAGGTTTGCCTTTCCTTAATCTTCCTTTTAAGATAAGTCGTAGGGTCAGTATTGCCTCACGTGTTCCAACATTTCTACGGAATCCAAACTGATCTTCCCCGAGGCCAGCTTCTACCAGGTTTTCCATTCGTCTGTAAAGAATTCGTGTTAGTATTTTGCAGCTGTGACTTATTAAGCTGATAGTTCGGTAATTTTCACATCTGTCAACACCTGCTTTCTTTGGGATTGGAATTATTATATTGCTCTTGAAGTCTGAGGGTATTTCGCCTGTCTCATACATCTTGCTCCCCAGATGGTAGAGTTTTGTCAGGACTGGCTCTCCCAAGGCTGTCAGTAGTTCTAATGGAATGTTGTCTACTCCCGGGGCCTTGTTTCGACTTAGGTCTTTCAGTGCTCTGTCAAACTCTTCAAGCAGTATCATATCTCCCATTTCATCTTCATCTACCTCCTCTTCCATTTCCATAATATTGTCCTCAAGAACATCGCCGTACATAGCATAAAAAGTCCGAAAGCAATCATCCTACAGTAATCGCCTGGCGGATGTTTTAGTGGCATTCGGTAGATGATCTCGTTATTCTGGAAGGTACATTGGATCAACACAAGCATGTATCTATCCTTGGGGAACATTCATCCCTATCTGTTTCTCCTTGGCACGATGGCATCTACCAGCAGAAGAATACTACGTTGCACACAGCTCGCAGTGTACGTACGTTGTTCGAAAAGCACCGGAACTAGTTTACTGTAGTCACATGGCCACCATACTCCTAGTATTTAAATCCACTCTAGAAACTGTAGAGCACCTCGATAGGGATGTTCGCACGATAGATCTTCAACCGAGAAACCTACGGCACTGGAGTCTGCAAGGCTGCACAACCAATTCGGTACCTTCCAGAACCTCGCTGACTCTCTTCCAGCATGTCTGCGCTGCAAAAAATGCTTAGTCAGGCTTTTGACAGGTGGTCATAATAATGTGTCTGGACCATGTAGCGTAGTTACACAGCTTAAGAACTCTAACACTATGAACTGTGAAGATCTTGGGCTAGCAGTCCTAGTTCCCTTCGCTTCTGGTTCTGTATCTGCGTAGAGAATTTACGCCAACTGGAATGAATCTCTACCTCGCGGTTCGCCCCCTTATCTGAGCGGTCAGCTCGTGTGGCTGCCATGTAGCGGGCCAGGGTTCCATTCCAGACTGGGTCGGAGACATTCTTCTCTCGGGGACTGGGTTAGGATCGTCCGCATTATCATTTCATCATCATCAACAAGCAAGTCACTGTGGCGTTCGCTGTGTTATTCACTGGTTTGGTATTTAACTAATCTGTAAGTGAAAATGATAAGCTCATTTCATGACATTGAGTAATTACTAAATAATTTTTTCTCCCGGCTAAAGAATTGGTCAAGTGGCTAAAGAACTCTAAGTTAACGTCGTGTTAAAGTATTGTCTGTAAGTTGTGTAAGTTTCACTAAATCACAATTCATACAACAGATTCTATACAACTATTGATTATGATGGAAACATTTATCTTCAGCAAAATGATCATTAAAACCACCGAACATCAGCCGCGCACAACACTGACGTATGTTAGCTCAAACAATATTCTTCGCAACTCGTGCGTAATTAATTTCGGCTTCATACATCAGCAAGAAAAAGTTTGTTAAATGGATCGTGCTATGAGCACTGTTTTTAAAGAATCAATCTGATTCGAACTATTTTCATTAAAATGAGTTCGGGACCACCTGTGCACGTTTATTGTTACAAAATTTTATTACGTTCGGCATTTATGTCCGCAGAGTTGCGTAATTTGAATTTGCCGCTGAGATAATTGTTAAGATGGTGGCAGACAATTGATAGAGACTTTCTATTGTTAGATCAACTTTCCTTTTAACAGGATAAGTATTTGAAATGCTTATTAAACTTTACTTTCATATTGTGCACTATTTAGACTAATTTTCATCACGTAAACGTTTGATTTTTTCCTAAGAAACACAGATAAAAACGCGATACAAATCGCTATCATCAATGGCTGCGCTCCTTGCAGCGGAAAGAAATAATTAACACAGATAATGCATATTGAGAGAGGAATTAAAGTAACAAATAAATATTCACTCGTATTTATAAAAATAATGAACTCTACTCTGAAGTAATAATTAAGAAATAATTACAATTTCTTAACAGACTTCAGTTTGACATGCGTCTTGCGTCCGCAACCTACAAAAGCTAACCAACAAAAGGAAAAAACAAAGGAAGACAAACGCAGATCATAAAAGGGTTTTACAATTATCATTGTCTTTGTATGATACACATCGATATATCCAATTACATCATAAAATATTATATAAATAATTAATATTTATCACCGTTTTCAGAGTTTTTTTATATGTCGGATAGATAATGTTTATAACTGTTAGAGGCATAATTTCCTCTCGTCGCACTGTAGCTAAAATTTATCTCGTGGATGTTACATCGCTCAGCGTGGCGTCATCTGAAAAGACTTGCACCTCTCCGGCTGCACTTTCTCATGTGGGAACTCCCGGTATTTAGTGCGACAATACCATTTGATTCATTTCTACCTTCTGAAACATTAGCAAGAATTTCTATATCTGCTGCTCACTCTCCGTCCAGAAGTAGTATAACTAATCTGTTTCTACGGGTTATTCCGTTAAGATTATTGGGAATGAAAATACTTATTGCTTGTGAAATTAAATGAGAAGATTAGGGTCGCCACCGACTCTGACCATACAACTAATCAACGGTTTGGCCAAGTCGGAAAATAAATTAATTTATCACAAACCAAAAACTCATAAAATGCATACGTCGTGATATCTCTCATAGAGGATGGGATGTAATTAATAGTATTGTCCGTGCACTGTTCACGAGAAACAAACATTTAAAATAAACTAGAAAATGCATGAACACTGTGCATAAGGTCAGCTCCCAGCAACACACCTGAAAATAAGACTTAATCTGAAGCATTCGTTTTAAAATAAAAGGGGAAACTAGTCACTGGACCTGTGCGTAAGGAAACGCGTTGGATGTTCTAACCGGGAAAACTATGAGGTGAATGGCTTAGGTACAAAAACGTAACCTCGGAGTACAAGAGCAAATTGTGGAAAAAATCATTTATTCCCAAGATATGGATGTGAGACATATACACAATTCCTGATACCATTAATTCCTAAAACATTAAAGAAAAGCATCGATACATTCAACGTTACAATCTACACCTAAAATCATTGGTCTGAATCATTCATACAACTGCTGTTGCCTGATAACTGATCGCAATAACTCGTGAAACGGTACACGTTTCGCAGTACACCCGCGTGACCACGTGGAGACGCAATTTCTAGGTATCGTGGCCAAGTAGCAACAATATCACATCACACAATCATGAACAGTTAACATTCTTTAAAACAAACATGAGATCGGACAGTTAATGACGACGGTAGCCCAACATATTCTAATGTTCAACCAAGTGAATGGCTCCCCACGGACGAAAGATAGATGTTGTTGTTGTTGTTGTTGTTGTGGTCTTCAGTCCTGACACTGGTTTGATGCAGCTCTCCATGCTACCCTATCCTGTGCAAGCTTCTTCATCTCCCAGTACTTACTGCAACCTACATCCTTCTGAATCTGCTTAGTGTATTCATCTCTTGGTCTCACTCTACGAATTTTACCCTCCACGCAGCCCTCCAATGCTAAATTTGTGATCCCTTGATGCCACAGAACATGTCCAACTAACCGGTCCCTTCTTTTTGTCAAGTTGTGCCACAAACTCCTCTTCTCCACAATTCTATTCAATACTTCATCATTAGTAATGTGGTCTACATATCTATTCTTCAGCATTCTTCTGTAGCACCACATTTCGAAAGCTTCTATTCTTTTCTTGTCCAAACTATTTATCGTCCATGTTCCACTTCTATACATGGCTACACTCCATACAAATACTTTCAGAAACGTCTTCCTGGCACTTAAATCTATACTCCATTTTAACAAATTCCTCTTCTTCAGAAACGCTTTCCTTGCCATTGCCAGTCTGCATTTTATATCTTCTCTACTTCGACCATCATCAGTTATTTTGCTCCCCAAATAGCAAAACTCCTTTACTACTTCAAGTGACTCATTTCCTAATCTAATTCCCTCAGCATCACCCGACTTAATTCGACTACATTCCATTATCCTCGTTTTGCTTTTGTTGATCTTCATCTTATATTCTCCTTTCAAGTCACTGTCCATTGCGATCAGCTGGTCTTCCAAGTTCTTTGCTGTCTCTGACAGAATTACAATGTCATCGGCGAACCTCAAAGTTTTTATTTCTTCTCCATGGATTTTAATACCTACTACGAATTTTTCTTTTGTTTCCTTTACTGCTTGCTCAATATAGAGATTGAATAGCATCGAGGAGAGGCTACAACCATGTCTCACTCCCTTCCCAACCACTGCTTCCCTATCATGCCCCTCGACTCTTATAACTGCCATCTGGTTTCTGTACAAATCGTAAATAGCCTTTCGCTCCCTGTATTTTACCCCTGCTACCTTTAGAATTTGAAAGAGAGTATTCCAATCAACAGTGTCAAAAGCTTTCTCTAAGTCTACAAATGCTACGAACGTGGGTTTGCCTTTCCTTAATCTTTCTTCTAAGATAAGTCGTAAGGTCAGTATTGCCTCACGTGTTTTAATATTTCTACGGAATCGAAACTTATATTCCCCGAGGTCGGCTTCTACCAGTTTTTCCATTCGTCTGTAAAGAATTCGCGTTAGTATTTTGCAGATGTGACTTATTATACAGATTGTTCGGTAATTTTCACATCTGTCAACACCTGCTTTCTTTGGGATTGGAATTATTATTTTCTTCTGGAAGTCTGAGGGTATTTCGCCTGTCTCATACATCTTGCTCACCAGATGGTAGAGTTTTGTCAGGACTGGCTCTCCCAAGGCCGTCAGTAGTTCTAATGGAATGTTGTCTATTCCCGGGGCCTTGTTTCGACTCAGGTCTTTCAGTGCTCTATCAAACTCTTCACGCAGAACTCTTCACGCAGTATCATATCTCCCATTTCATCTTCATCTACGTCCTCTTCCATTTCCATAATATTGTCTTGAAGTACATCGCCCTTGTATAGACCCTCTATATACTCCTTCCACCTTTCTGCTTTCCCTTCTTTACTTAGAACTGGGTTTCCATCTGAGCTCTTGATATTCATACAAGTGGTTCTCTTTTCTCCAAAGGTCCCTTTAATTTTCCTGTGGGCAGTATCTATCTTACCCCTAGTGAGATAAGCCTCTACATCCTTACATTTGTCCTCTAGCCATCCCTGCTTAGCCATTTTGCACATCCTGTCGATCTCATTTTTAGGACGTTTTTATCCCTTTTTGCCTGCTTCGTTTACTGCATTTTTATATTTTCTCCTTTCATCAATGAAATTCAATATTTCTTGTGTTAGCGAAGGATTTCTACTAGCCCTCGTCTTTTTACCTACTTGATCCTCTGCTGCTCTCACTACTTCACCCTCAAAGCTACCCATTCTTCTTCTACTGTACATCTTCCTCCATTCCTGTCAATTGTTCCCTTATGCTCTCCCTGAAACTCTGTACAACCTCTGGTTCTTTCACTGTATTCACCTTTTTGCAGTTTCTTCAGTTTTAATCTACAGTTCATAACCAACAGGTTGTGGTCAGAGTGCACATCTGCCCCTGGAAATGTCTTACAATTTAAAGCCTGGTTCCTAAATCTCTGTCTTACCATTATATAATCTATCTGATACCTTCTAGAATCTCCAGGATTCTTCCATGTATACAGCCGTCTTTCATGGTTCTTGAACCAAGTGTTAGCTATGGTTAAGTTATGCTCTGTGCAAAACTCTACCAGACGGCTTCCTCTTTCATTTCTTAGCCCCAATCCATATTGACCTACTATGTTTCCTTCTCTCCCTTTCCCTACTCTCGAACTCCAGTCACCCATGACTATTAAATTTTCGTCTTCCTTTACTACCTGAATAATTTCTTTTATCTCATCATACATTTCATCAATTTCTTCTTTATCTGCAGAGCTAGTTTGCATATAAACTTGTACGACTGTAGTAGGCGTGGGCTTCGTGTCTATCTTGGCCACAATAATGCGTTCACTATGCTGTTTGTAGTAGCTTACCCGCACTCCTATTTCTTTTTATGCATTATTAAACCTACTCTTGCATTACCCCTATTTCATTTTGTGTTTATAACTCTGTATTCACCTGACCAATAGTCTTGTTCCTCCTGCCATTATATCCCACTATATCTAACTTTAACCTAACAATTTCCCTTTTTAAATTTTCTAACCGACCTGCCTGATTAAGGGATCTGACATTCCACGTTCCGATCCGTAGAACGCTAGTTTTCTTTATCCTGATAATGACGTCCTCCTGAGTAGTCCCCGCCCGGAGATCAAAAGCTAAAGCTCTCCTCTCGCCAAGTAACAACGCCCCACGTGGTTAGTCTAACTCACCCTTCTTCGACTGGAGCACAGCTGTGGACGCTTCCCGTACCGGCGGCAGACTGCCTCCCTTTTTCTTCTCTAGCCTCTTCCACGCTCAGCGTGGCCCGGAAAACCCAAAGATTCCATTTCCGCCACCAACCTAACGCAGGTGGATTTCTCACAAGTTGTACAAACCTCTTTGCCTACTTGACCACTACCAGTGTTGGCTATTCTGTACAACTGCTGCGGAATCTGTATGACTATCGCAGACTTTCTGCAGCAGACTACGCCACCGTCTAGCAACGTGGCACACAACCACATTCATTCAATCACACCACTATGAGAGTCATGAGAAAAGAGAAACAAGGAAAAGAAAGAGAAATGGTAGTAAAAATGGGCTACCAGAGTAATGAAAGGTGGCTACCGGACCCTTTCAGTAGGAGCTGCATTCTTTCTGTCTGCAGATCAGGCTGCCCAACTTTTTCAGCTGGCGGACCCCTTCTTCAGTCGAAAATACATGGCGGACCCTTCGTCAGTCAAGAGCACAGTGACTTTAAATTTCAGAGCGAAACCCCTGGGAACTGAAAGCTTCTTAATGCACGTGCCGTGTTCCCAATCCGTCTAGCATGCAAAAAATTGTTCAAATGGCTCTGAGCACTATGGGACTTAACATCTGTGGTCATCAGTCCCCTAGAACTTAGAACTACTTAAACCTAACTAACCTAAGGACATCACACACATCCATGCCCGAGGCAGGATTCGAACCTGCGACCGTAGCAGTCACGCGGTTCCAGACTGAAGCGCCTAGAACCGCACGGCCACATCGGCCGGCTAGCATGCAAGAAACAATATCATTAACACACGGCTTTATGAGATTTTCTGCAATGGTATGAGCTTTGCCTGTTTTTGCCACTCGATACCTAACCAAGAAAGAAGCTTTTAATGAATTTTTATTAATTGTTTTTGCACGCGTTTTCATGCAATGCTGAGAAGCAGCTAGTTCAGCACTCTTCCTTTTGAAAAAATCGATGTCTTTAGTCGGGAAAACCGGGTGAGTACCTTAAAAATGACGGTGCAATTTAACTGGAACCATTGAACTGTTCGGAAGGACTCGCGCACAAATTACACACTGAGCTTTACCCTTCTTTGTCTCCATAAAGTTCATTTCTAAATAGCTTTCGTTGTACTTACGCTTCTTAGTTATTCCACTTCCACAGGATATTGCAACCAATGGAGTACTTGCAGCGTTTTCACATAATGAATCCGACTGTGGAGCTTCTTCGACAAAGCTCGCTCCGCGCGTGCGTAAAAGGTTTCAGCGCATCTAGCGCCGTGAGCCGGCACACAAACGACACTAGTATTGTTGCGAAACAGTCGATCAGAGAAGCCGCATTCTCCGGCACTAAACTGTGTATTCGTTCTCACTTAGGAAGCGCAAAGGCTGCTTGGGAATACGACCTGAAGTAAAAGTACACACGTTTTTCACACGAAAAAAAAGATGATGAATTTCTTTTTCACATTTTTATTCAATAATTTTACTCATTATTTTAGACGATTTGGTGAAATGTGGCTGTGGACCCCCTAGAAAGAGCGGACCATACGTTGGGAAGCCCTGCTCTAGATGACCTTCCGTTCCGCTCCGGGAGGCGCGACGTAGACGGCCGTAGCAGGTGAGACCCGACTTCCTCTGCGCAGCGGCAGTCGCTAGCACACGCCACGCCGTCAGCCCAGCCGGCTGCTTCTATTTCACTGCGGTGCCTGACGGCCGGAAGCGGGGACCTAGCGGCGGCCCACCACCTCAGCAGCCGCCGCCCGCGCTGTTTGATAGCTGCAATTAGGGGCGCCTGTCCGCGGGGGCGGAGCGCCACTTCCGCCGCCCCCGACCGACGCCGCGCTGCACAGAGCCGCGCTCGCCCGTGTTTTGTTTGCCGCGCTATTTATACCGAAACAATTGCCGATCGCCGCGCGGCGCGGACAAAACGCCGCTCCGCGCCTCGCCCCCGATCCGCCACCGCCGCCGCCGCCGCCGCCATAACGCATTGTTTGACGGCGGCATCGCAGATGAAAATCCGAAACAGTTGAACAATGCTCAATCTGCGGAATAAAATAAATGTGATGACGGTCGGCGGCGGGCCATTCGCGCCCCCTTCCCGTCCGCGGCGCCTCTTTATTTCCGCACAATAGGCGACGCCGCATAGCCGGGGGTGCGAGTCCGGCGCGGTGCGGATATTTCGCATGTGTGAACGTGGAATGTGTTGTTATATGTTTACAGTTACTGTCATTTTATACAACGATATTCGATTTAGCGATGGCCGCGATATAGCGCGTCAGGAAACAAAGGCACGCCATGTTGGCGGCGCGAGTTAATTAATTTCGTTTCACACTTCGAAGATACGCCGATAAACCGTTGATCCGGTACGCGATAAAAGAAAATATGTCCAATGGAACTGTTTTAAACCTTGGACTTAATGAAGAGTCTGTCATATTCTCAGTGAGTAGGGTTAACGCAGCAAATAATTCAGAAATTAAGAAATTGATATTTCTTAGCTATAACCGCTCTCTAATACGTTAAAAAATCTTCTGTCTGGGTAGAGGAGACCCGACGTGCAGAGGTAACTTTCAAGGGCACACATACCCGGCCGCAAGAAGGGCAGCACCCCCAAGCCCATCTCCCAGGAAACTGAAAAAATAGTGTATGCTGGTGGTATTCTATAAAAAAATATTTAAAAGTTTAGAAGTCGGTATTATGCATGTTTTTCGACAGCGGCGGAACTGGAAGTTTTTATGACTACTTACAAGTAGCAATTCGTTCATCCAAACGATTAAAAATATTTATTTGGTACCTTTATACAGAATCTTGTTAGAATAAATGTATCTGCTACTGCGCTTATTAAGAACGCTTGGTAATTTGATCCGAAACGGACGTTTCCAGATAACATGTCAAGATGTGGGCAAGACAATATCCTTGATAACATACAATATGTGTCAAACTAGTAGCGTTACTTTATAAAGTTACACAATATTATACTCCCGTCAACGGGAATTATTATCAGTTAGGCAAGACTGTGTTTGTTTTGAGTCGAAATTGCAAATTTTATGCAGAATAGACGTCATTTTAGTTACTTTGTCCTACGATTTCTTCACTGCGACGACACTTCCTACGAAGTTAAATTCTCATAGGTCAGTGGAACCCTCACACCCAAACTCCAAACTCATTGTTTAACAGATTTTGTAAATAGCACGTGCCAAGTTTGTAATGTAAATACGTGTTTTACAGTAATGGATATACACTGGTGTTCAAAATTGAAGGAACAAACTGCTATTTGAGAGGCTGCATTTATTTTTCCACAGAACAATATAAACAGGTGACAGCAAAGTAAAAACAATGTACAGAATACCGAACGTACACAACTGCAACGTACATAATAGTAGACGAAAACGTTCTTCGTGTTTTCCAGCTTAACGGATATGCACCCGCACTGCGACAGCTGGTTAATGTACTCACTATTATAGGGTGTGACTTCCTCTGGCAGCAATACAGGCCTGATAATGACGGAGCATATTGTGAACAACAGCATCACTGTCATTTTGAGCCAATAACGCCCAGTGTTCCTGCGGAGCTGCTCGCAAGTCTTGGAGAGTGGTTGGTGGATGTTGTGATGCAACCCGTCTCCCTAGGGCATCCCAGATGTGCTCTATGGAATTCAGATCGGGAGAGCGATCAGGACACGCCATGCATTATAGCATCGCTTCTTGAAAAAAGGAATATAAAACCTGGTAATCGATATTCTGCTACAATGAAAGCGCTATATGCGCTTCTAGGATTGTCATAAGCATGATCTTTGTCTCGTAGTATATAAGAAAAGAACTTTTGTTTCTTTGTGCTCTGCTTCTCTTTCTTCTTCTTGGTTCTGACGTCCTAGCTGAAGGTCGAATGTACATCACGGTCAGTAATCACTTTAACTATATGTAGGGTAATTATAATTGTTCCTAAATGTATATGTCAATATCCAATGTAGCATGTCTTTTTCTTAGTATCAAGAAAGTACCTTCCCTGCTCCTTATTTAATTACGTAACAATTAAATGTTGTCCTGGCCATTTTCTATAAGTGCATTGTTGAAGCGACGCCGTTGGTGTTAAAATGATGAAAACTTTGTGATGCAACCCGTCTCCCTAGGGCATCCCAGATGTGCTCTATGGAATTCAAATCGGGAGATAATTCTGAAAGTATTGAAAGGATTTAATCTCAATAAACAGAAAACGGCGTCTTATGATATTTTACATTTCATTTCAGGCCAGAGGTACAGTTTTATTAAAAACAATTATTTCAATTGTATGCGCTGCCATTGCACATAGGCGGCGATACTGAAGCATCAAGCCAAACAGAGAAAAATAAATAATTAATTGGGTATTGTGTTTAATTTGCCTATCGCGTAACATTAAAGATAGAAACTTTTTTATATCCATGGTGAGTAAGACGGATGTCTTCACGTTGGAATACGTATGATATTTCTGGCGATAGCACCCTGAGAAAAAACGAACATAAAAGAGGTTTTTTAATGAAACATTTCAATACAAATTTAACAGAATATTTTATTTCATTCACTTTTCAAAAAGTAACGCGATGGCGTGCAGTATCTCCCGTTTCCAAGACAATATCAACTACACGTTCTCTATGAGGTCGAGCGCTATCATCGATCAGTGTGACGTCTGGGCGCACAGCATCTCGCAACAACCGTACATGAGGTCCCAAGATCTCGTCACGCTACTTACCGGCAGTTAAACCTTTCCGATTCACCCGTACAATTTCACGAACAGGTGTTCGAGTGGTCAACATACTCCCTACCCACACCATTAGTGATCCTCCACGATATCGGCCTCTTTCCACGACGTTCGGGTCTCGAAATCGTGTTCTACATTCCGTTCAGATGGGAATGCGTCGAGAAACACTCTCCAGACCAAATCGGGACTCATCTGTGGAAAGGACATTGGCTCACTGTTTGATTGTTCAGGTAGAATGTTGACGAGTCCACTCTACAGGACGCGCCAAAGGCACACATACAGCAGGTCTCCGACAGTAAAGGCAACTCTGTCGAAGCCTTCTCTACAACGTTTGCATCAGCAAAAAATGTCCAGTGGATGCTGCGAGGCCTGATGCCATTGCTGTATAGTACTAAGACGGTACCATCGTGTCCTTAGAGCCATATAACGGTGCTCTTATGATGTCACACTTGGTCGACCCTGCCCTGATCTTCGGGAAACAGTTTGAGTCTATAAATTGCCGCCACATCCGAGAAACAACAGAACGATTCACGTTAAGCTATCGGGCCACATGAGCTTGCAACTATCCTGCTTCCTTTCTTCCTATGGCCCTACACGGCAGAGAGCGTGGTAGACGTCTTCTCTGGGATATACTGCAACGTCTGTGTTCGTGTACACAGCGATTGTGGATGTGGGACTACCCGACACGCTACTACGGTTTATAGGTTCTCTGACATCATCGCTGGCGTGGTTTTCCGCTGACCGAAATTCCATCTTCCGTACAGAACACGATCGTACGGACACCTTTTGACAGTTTGATGATTAAATCGTGAATTAGACACAGGACAGGGAAATAGCGGTTTGTTTCTTTAATTTTGGACTCCAGTGTAACATAATGTGCAGTGCAAGTGCTGAATAAACAAACTCTTCGCCACACAAATTCTTCGAACGTAACTTTAATCATGCTCTTTCGTCTATTTACGGCTTGAAAGCAGAAGGCTGAAATAGTTAAGTGGTGTCAAATCAAGGTCACTGATAAATGTACGTTATGTTTTCCAAAATAATATGTGCTGCAAGAACAAACCAACAGATCCTACTAACTGAAAGTACTGTAACTAAAACAATATCATAATGTGAATAATTCTCGCCATATTCAGTGTTTACATGTTTCGTTAATACGTTTTGCCACAATGCTGTAACCCTGCAATGCTTATGTACTATCTTATGATGAATCGCTAGGCGATTCGAAACCGGTAATGGAATATAAAAATTCAATAAAAAAACAAAAGTCTACTGGTTGCAGTATTTTGTGGAAACCTTTGCACCCACAGGTAGCTTCCAAAATCCTTAATCGGACCGGTAACATGTTTCAACGGCGAATTTCGTAAGATACGAATAGTGGCAAGATAAATGTTACTAAAACCTATGAATAAGGTAGAAATTGCTACGTATCGAATATCATTTCCCTCAGTTTTCCGCTTTCCACAGTAAGTATGTAGGCAGCTGCTTGTCCACCATTTGCGAAATATAAATAAGATCTAAGTTTACTTACCCTAAAAAAGAAAAAGAAAATAAACTGTTTTACGTTATTTAAAGAGTTTCGTGGTTAATGTTATTAATGTCCTTTTGAATTCGTCGATGTTGTGTATCTCCGTGGGAACTGTGATGTTCAGGATATTATTAAAAAATATATATATGCTCGTCCCGACAGCCGTTTTTCATTTCTGATTTGTTTCACTGTATATCCTCAGATGTTTACTGAATAGTTATCACTGAAAATTAAATGATGATTGATCTTGTAGCTCTCAACTTTGTCGATTTAAAGGCACGTTGGAGCGTTTTTACAGATTATCGAAATACGGAGCTGTTTCAGTTAAATATTACAAAAGACGGGAATAAAAGGTAATGCTTATTAGGTAGTTATCCGGCAATGCAGTACACAAAAAAAGGCGCAACACGAAAGAGTTACGCAAGTTGGTCACAATTCGACACTCAAAGGTCTCGATGAAAAACGCAAACTTCACAGCCCAGCTGGCAAAGAAAATAAACAGGGGACATGTCGGTACCAAATGGTTCAAATGGCTCTGAGCACTATGGGACTTAACAGCTGAGGCCATGAGTCATCTAGAACTTAGAACTACTGAAACCCGACTAACCTAAGGACAACAAACACATCCATGCCCGAGGCAGGATTAAAACCTGCAACCGTAACAGCACAGCGGTTCCGTACTGAAGCGCCTAGAACCGCTCGGCGACCGCGCCGGCCACGAGGGCATACGTTGTACTCAATTGGACAATAGCTATGCCTCGCAGACAGGCGCGTGAACAAAATACGCAGCTTTCAGCATTTTAGAGTGGGCGTGTAGTTGGGCTCAAAGAAGTCGGTTGAAGTAATCCACGAATCGCTCGACATTCATTTCTCAGCAGGAGCCCATTGGTTGCCATTCGCGACACCATTACAGGATAGCTGTGCGTCGACGATAATCTATGCCCCGTTTTGTTGCCCTTCATGGCAAGCCATCCTGGGCTTTTGTTTCAGCAAGATAATGCCCGCCCGCATACGGTGAGAGTTTCTGCTGTTTGTCTTCGTTCTTGCCAAACACTACCTTGACCTATGTCGCCGTTTCTCCCCAACTGAGAACGTTTGAGGAAACATAGTCAGGAATCTTCCACCAGGTCGGGATTTTGAGGATCTAATGCACCTATAGGACAGAATTTAGCACGACACTTCTCAGGAGAACATCCAACGGGTCTATCAATCAATGCCAAGCTGAATAACTACTTGCGTAAGAGCCAGAGGTGGTCAACGCGACTGAGTAGAAATTTGCTTATTTTCCAAATTGATTGTTGTCTGTGCGAACATCCTAGTTTTTGGAAATCTCAGGAGAGGAATTCGTAATATTTCTGGCTTTGCAGCCATCATATTCAGCTACAAGAAGCTCTTCTTAGAGCAGTTGAGAAGATGACGTAAAGTGGTGTAAGGTACAGGCGGTTAAATTTTGCTCCTCCTCCGCGAATGGCTGCTGCATTTTTAGGAAGTAGCCCGCCAAAATGAAAAACTTCTGTTATTAATATTAGAAAAACCAAACAGTGAATTAACTTGGGATTTATATAAAAGCGTCTCTCAATAGCAGGCTATCATTCGATTATTTCAAAAGCGTTGATTGCCAGCAGAATAATAAACAACTGATAAACGAAAAGGCAGATGAAGCACTTCGTAGATCTTTGGATCGCTTGCAACTTGGACGGCAAGCGAGGTGGTTCGGCTGTAAGATAGCCCTATTGTCCTCCGCGGCTGGTATCGTCTAAGAACTTAGCAATCTATGCTTTTTTGGACATGTAATGGAGAAGTAGTTTGATAGTAATTACGCGAACACCAAAGTCATTATTTAGTTTATTCTCTGTGAAAGAGCGAATGAATGGAAATCATTTGTGTTTCCTAAAGTGAACTATAATTGTGCAGTTTCTCGTATTCTGCTAATAGAAAGCGAGTCTCATCCTCTTTAAACAAACCTATTCAAAATTTAATTATTTATACGATACCGTTTCCTCGCTAATAATTTATTACAGCCACAAGGGTTTCACGACACACGACATGTTTTCAGCGCAGTGGATAACAACTATAGAAGACTGCAGGTTGAGGAACATTATTCAAAACTTATGTACTCCAGTCAGGGCAGTGGATTCAACTAGGCACTTCACGTCTATTGCAATCTCAAGCACAAATGAGATCAGTGTCAAGCCATCTGTGGTACGGAAGAGGAGGTATGAAGGGAAGGAATTTTCGAGGGAAGGGATTTATTTTTGTGGACTGGCAAGACAGCCAATCCACTAGGACGGGAGGCCGAAGGGCACGCGTTTAAGCTCACACAGGCTGGAGTGAGGTCTGGAACAGGACACGGAAATGAACTAGCAAAAATAGTACGAAGCTTCTGGAATACTTAACTTTAATCCACATTTGTAGAACATCGCTCTTGATGATACATTTAGAATCTCAATATCAATTGAATACGGCGCCTTGCTAGGTCGTAGCAAATGTAGCTGAAGGCTATGCTAACTATCGTCTCGGCAAATGAGAGCGTAATTTGTCAGTGAACCATCGCTAGCAAAGTCGGCTGTACAACTGGGGCGAGTGCTAGGACGTCTCTCTAGACCTGCCGTGTGGCGGCGCTCGGTCTGCAATCACTGATAGTGGCGACACGCGGGTCCGACGTATACTACCGGACCGCGGCCGATTTAAATGCTACCACCTAGCAAGTGTGGTGTCTGGCGGTGACACCACATTTATCATAAGCGCTCAAATCCCTTTCGCAGTCTTTGTCACCCTCTCTTTCACTTGCCTTGCACGGCACCCATTGTGGAAATATCTATATACTTAGTCGAAGTACTTTTGGAATTGTTATGCGAGATTCTATTAGCTAGAACTGTGAACTGTAGCCGACAAGCAAACTGTGTGAGAACTGTGATTCGTGTGAACTGCAGATGACCAGAGAGTTGCATAGGAACTCTGAAAAGTAGGCTTGGAACTGTGTTTGAACTGATTTTGAGCTTCTGCTGAACTATAACAACTGATGTCGCAAATTCATATTTTCTGTTACCTTGAAAGTGCTACGAGAATAAAAGGTGACGTTGTTTGTGTGATTACGTTATAAATCATCATTTCAAGGTTCTTCATGCTAAGAGACGTCGCAGCGTGCAGAGCAGAGCGAATCAGCCAAGGGCAACAGGTGCGGCAGCAGCAAGAGGGGTCCGGCGCAGTTAGCTGTACAGGGCGAGTCTGTCTCAGCCTCGGCACACAAAGACAACAACGGAGCTGCAGCCAGCGGCGCGGCCCATAGCTACGAGAATTAGCGGTAGTATGTCTAGGGGGAAAACTGGTGTAAGCGTTGCACTTGCATATATCAGTCTAATATTTGTGATTGGGACATTAATATAAGTAAAACGTCTGGGAAAAGAGAAGTGAGACATGCTGTCTGTTGTAGAGAAAGAAGTCGTGACGGTCAGGTGGATCAGATACAAATAAATGGTAGTGAAGCCAGCGATATCTCAAATTCAGCGAAAAATAATTCATGAGAAAACGTAATTCAGTCTTCGGTGACGAATGCAAGATAGTTAGTTCGATAACCAATAATCTCATTGAGAATTGTAAAGTAGCTATGAATGATTTCACTGGGAACGCTGAGTTAAATAATAATTAAGACAGTGAAATGTAGATACAGTGGAAAAAATTGTAATGCAAACCCAGAATATGTGGTACCTAGTCAAAATGAAGTCACGGACTGGAATGACGATGCCAGAGAAAATGACTCTGACGTCGACATTTAATGAGCCAACTCATGATTTACGCACATTGAGTCATGGATCACAATCATCTGACACTTAACCAACTCAGGATGATGATAAGGGTAAAAATTTAATTTTGCGGAAGCAAAAAGAAGATAGGGAGAAATTATGAAAGGCAAGGAAAGAAAATAAGGAAGAATTAAGAAAAAGACAAAATAAAGCAGAGAAAATAGAGAAGGGGTCAAAAGAAGACAATTTAGAAATAGCTTAAATTAACGCTCTGTTCACAGCTTTGGAAACAAGTATTATACATCTTGAAGTTAAAACTGAGGGATGTTGCAAAAAAAGGATTATGAAACAAAAGATTGGGGTAAAAAAAATCGAAGTTTTTAAACCAGAAATAAATCAAAGGTTGAAACTTGAAATTCTGGAAATCAAAGGTTGACCATGAAATCAAAAAGTTAACTATGGATTTTCAGGATCAAAATGGATTTGTACAAATAACAATTAATGAAATTAGTCATGTAAGACAAGAGCAAAGCAGTGCTATCCAAGCGTGTAATGATAATCATAAAATACAATGGAATAATTTACAGAGTATCAAAAATTACCTTGAAATACTTAATAGTTTTCACATGTTGAATCCTCTTGTAAATGCAACACAAGTGCAATTCAGGGTAAATTCAGAAAAATCGAGCAATAGACACTTACTGAGATGCAAGATTAAATCGAAAATGAAATTAAATGAAAACTAAAATTTGGGTGTGAAAAAGAAGGAAAGAAAGATATTATTCACGTAAGTGATGTAGCAAATCATTCTAATGCGTAATAATTCCATCTTTTTTTCTAGTAAGCGAACTATACGTCCAGTAGCCTTCATTAGACAGTTTGAAGGCGTCATTCCTGAAAACATAACACAGCAAAAAAAAATCGTATTTATGCTCTGTAGGTTAGAAGGAGAAGCAGTATCATGGGAACAGGGGTCAGTAACACATGCAAAATATATGAAGAATTTGTTCAAGCATTTTTGATCAATACTGGTCTACTAGCACAAAACAGAGCGAGAGGTGGAGTATTTGTAGACAGAGGGTTTGGTGGCGGAAAAGTCGTTATACCACAAATGGACAAGAGTGTACTAGAAGGTCCTGTAAATGAAGTTCAATATCGTCAAGATATCAATAAAAATACACTTGACAGTCAGCCTGTAACAGACGCCGCAAGCAAAAAATGGTCAAATATACACCCCATTCGTCTGTGGGAGTTAAAGCTATTGGTTCAGTTCAAAGCGACGTCATGAGGGGTAGATTTCGTGGCTGAATTTGAGAAAGTCGTGAATGAAGTGCATTCAACCACAGAAATACTGCCGTATCAATTATTAGATGAAATGTCAATTAATGACATGAAAAATTATTACGACTTCTAAACCTCAGGGGAAAATAACGTTCTTTGTATTGCTAGGTAATTGACGATTACCATGTGCCCGAGGTAACCGACAGAATACTTCATTTTCTTTTCCTGCTTTTAATTCTCCCCAGTCTTTCATTCAGAACTTCATCTGCCTTCTTTAACATTCTTCTTTAACAAGTTAAGATGAGAAAATTTCCTTACACTGAATGCGATAACAAAGAAACAAGCAATGACAAAAACAAAGCAACCCAGCAGAGTGAACATCTGCTTAGCACGGGTGAAAAACAGACGTTTAACGGAATATATGTGGCGATGCTAGAACTTACTAAGTATCAAATCACAGATGCACCAGCAAGAGAACACAGTACATAGTTACAATAGTACTCCATTACCTCATTAACACACATAACAAAAGACATGTTACAAAATATGTAGTGGAACAATTTATAAATATTTACGACAATGGTAAACCAACCTTTATTCTTGAAAATACTTCTAGAATATGAAAGCAAGACGAATGATATGATGTACGACACAGCTGAGTTAACGCGTAAAAGTAAGCTGAAGGCGACAGAAGAAGCATATAACTCTAAACCAGGAAAGTGAATATGACTATGAACAATAGAAGATTCTGGTGGCAAAAATAATAGAAGTAACTAAAACTTGTCTTGAGATGATACACAGATCAGGTACAAAAAAAAAAAAAAGCATATCGTTAGTCTCTAGTATGAACTGAAACGGTGAAGTTGTAACGCCGGAAATGCATATCCTCCTATTTCCATCTATTGTACTATTATTTTTTTTTCCTTGTTTTGTTACCTCAAGATATGACATTTCTGTCTCTTTATATATTGTAATTGTTTTACTGTTTGTATATATATATTTATGCACTTATGTCGATGTATAATTGGTTTGTTTCGTAAATATTATTTGTATTTTTACGCTGGGTCTTGCCTAGGGAAAACTGCTATCGAACGATTACATCGATGGGTCGTGTGAAGAATCAAAGTGTGTAGGATCTTTGGTAGTGTTAACTCTGCCGCGTGGAGCGCGGGCAGTGGGAGTCTGGCTGGAGTAGCGAGTGGAGCAGGTGTGTTGTGTGTAGCTAACGCGAGTTGCCGCGCTTTCGGGGTTTGGCAGCATGTAATTGCGCTCGACTTGCGATAATAGTTTCTGACATGGTGTCGCGGACGGGAAGCATTAGCTGGCGCACATCAAGAGCCCGTTTTCGTCTGGTGACCGTGTCGAGAAGAAGGCGCGCCAACATCCAGCTTCTGCAACAGCGACGGCCGACAATGAGTGACTGTCGCCACATCCTCGATCGACGGCTTCAAACCTTCAATCAACCAACAAGGAAGACTGGAAGCACGTAAAATTTTAGAACTGTATGGCAGACCTCAGCTTTTCAAACTTTTAAAATTGTTGCATCACAAAATTACAGCTACTTAGCATGAACCTTTGTTGCTCATTGTCCCAATTGCATTACCAAGCAGGGTCCCTTCCTTTTCCGAAATGAACCCGAGTGTCGTTGAAATTCCAACGCCAGCATAATTCCATTTCACTGCTTTAATTTCAAAGTTAAGTTTAAGTATTCATAGCTGGCTACAATATTTAGATAACGCAAGCACAAATTAAGAGTGCGAGTTTTGTTACCGTATTTTAGCTTACCTGTGACTGCAGCTCAGCTTGGTACGTACTAAATCTTACTATTGTTAATTGTTCAGAATCATTTAATTCAAGTTCAAAGCTAAATCTCTTATTTCTAAATTGCGTAGATTCAAGTTGCTTTTGAAATGATTGTTGAGGTAGTCCAAGACTAACCGTATTTTACTGAATTTCGATGTGCTTCAGAAAGAAAGCTCACTATTAACTTCAGTCACTAAATTAACTTTCGATTTTCCGGTTTTATTGATTCCATTGCTAAATTATGTCAGAGTGTAGCGAAATTTATTACTTCTGACAAACTTTCATTTTTCACACTACACGTGTCAACCTTCAGTTGCCACGCTTCTAGTGCTAATTATATGTGTAATAACCTTTCTTTTTCAGTTATTGTAGTAATTGTCCATAGGACTGGCGACCGTAATTTCCCCCAAATCTCAAATATCTAATTACCGCTAGTTAATTGCTAACGTAACGGCCGCACATTTACTTTCTTCATTAACTTTACCCCTTTCAAAGTTAATTTCCACCAGTTTCATTTGCATTTTTCCTTTCATTTAGATGTAACCCTTTCCTCCCTCTTTACCGACAGATTAACTTCGGTGACGATTGCTTTTCCCAAATTTCCATTAGGTACATGCGGTTTAATTTTTCACTGTCATTAAGGTCGATAAGTGAGGGTGAGGTTACAAAGTGATTTCGGCTGTAATGAATTATAATAACCCCGATAGGCTAGGAAAAGTCCTGTCAAACGGGTTTATGGTAAATGGAGAGTTATTGTTATTAGGCGAAAGAAAAGTCGACCAATTATTTACGAAGAGAGAAAAGAGATAACTGGACAGTTACAGATTAGGACATTTATTTACACATGGAGAGAAAGGAGAAGTATGGTTACTGGGCGACAGGGAAGGCGGCCGGCCAATGATTCAGGAAGAGTGAAGTAGGAAAGTCAAAAGGCGACGTGTAAGCAGGGCATGGTTCAAATGACTCTGAGCACGATGGGACTTAACTGCGGGGGTCGTCAGTCCCCTAGAACTTAGAACTACTTAAACCTAACTATCCTAAGGACATCACACACATCCATGCCCGAGGCAGGATTCGAACCTGCTGTAAATAGGCTGTTTATGTTTTCTTATTGGCAACGTTACGTAGCGCTCTGTATGAAAATCACTGGCTGTGTTGTGTGCAGTCTGTGGCTAGTTTGCATTGTTGTCTGCCATTGTAGTGTTGGGCAGCTGGATGTGAACAGCGCGTAGCGTTGCGCAGTTGGAGGTGAGCCGCCAGCAGTGGTGGATGTAGGGAGAGAAATGGCAGAGTTTTGAAATTTGTAAGACTGGATGTCATGAACTGCTATGTATATTATGATTTTGCAACACTATTAAGGTAAATACATTGTTTGTTCTCTATTAAAAATCTTTCATTTGCTAACTATACCTATCAGTAGTTAGTGCCTTCCGTAGTTTGAATCTTTTATTTAGCTGACAGTAGTGGCGCTCGCTGTATTGCAGTAGCTTGAGTAACGAAGATTTTTGTGAGGTAAGTGATTTGTGAAAGGTATAGGTTAATGTTAGTCAGGGCCATTCTTTTGTAGGGATTTATGAAAGTCAGATTGCGTTGTGCTAAAAAAATATTGTGTCAGTTTAAGCACAGTCATGTATAATTTTTCTAAGGGGACGTTTCACTGCGACCGTAGTGGTCTCGCGGTTCCAGACTGTAGCGCCTAGAACCGCTGGGCCACTACGGTCTGAAGCAGGCCATGAAGTAGCATTTATGGGCGAAGTGATTTCCGCTAACTATTTTATGAAGTACAAAGGAATAGACATGCTGCAGACATAAGACACAACACTGACATGGAAATCTCGTAAATGACATAAGAGTAGCGAATAAGGTGTAAATAGAAGGCCACGTAATATGAAGTACTTACTATGTACCTACATGTTTAGTTTGACGTTGACGTTATATCGGAATATTTTATGATCTGAAGATGGCAGCAGTCGAAACCGATAATAGTGAATTGTAAAAGTTTGTGTGATCAAAACGGACCTGTAAAATAAAGTGCCACATTATGATAACGGACTCATTTTCAGACTTTATGTCTTCAGTAATGAGAGCAACGAGGGAAATGACAAACTCTGGTTTTGAATATGAAAGGAATGTATAATAAAGAAATAAAGGTGTAACTGAGAGTACGGTAATTAGCCCCCACATATTACAAAATCACAAAATGCTCTTGTATGAAAGTCAGTAGAAAAATACACAGCCATAACACATAGTATTTTCTTCTACTAACTTTCATACTATACCTCATACAATGGAATGAAACAGCGGTTTGGTAAATGAGTCTACGTGCATTGTGCTTGAAGCTAGATTCTAAATGTTTCTCTCAATATATCTGTGAATCGAAATTGTAAGCCTCCGCATGCAAGATTTAAAAAGCATATCAGAAGACGTCGGGTAGCGGCGAGAGTCATTATCGAAGCGGGTCAGTAGCAACAGATGGTGCGCGCAAGCAACGAGCAGTTAAGAACGCGAAGAGCAGTGCCCCAGCTGTATGTAAACCAAGGATACAACTGTCATTAAAACAAAAACGATAATAAAACCCTCTCGTGGTATGATATAAACAGTGACATTGTTTACAAACAGCCAAAATCAAAATAAAACATGACGTATTGTGTATTTATATTGTAATAATGTGTGAAAATATGTTTATTTAAAGTTGTTTTAAACTTACTAGGAAACGAAAAATAGGATTATGAGTCGTTACATGGAATTGTACTGGAGCTGTGCGCTGAGGTTGGAGGTGGCTAAATGGACTGACAGTAGTTGAATTCAACACCAGTTGGGGAGGTCTGGTGTTTCACAGTGCAAGACCACATCATGGACAACAGAATCATCAATATGAGTTGCTGTTTGTTGTTGTGGGCTGTGTGCATATGCTCTGGTAAAAGGTGTGTGTGTAATAATCTTCCGTCTCCACACATTAGTCAAATGTACAGTTCTTGTGTTTGTTTTATATTGTAACCACCTGAAATGGACGTTTTTACGACGCGTTCAAACACAAATAAGTGCAGAAAATTTCACTCGGTAGTAGCCCCACGTAGTTCAATTATGGCTAAAACACATAAACGTAGGTTAGAATAAAACCACTTTACTAAATCACAATTAGATTTCCAATTCATACCCAGTACCTGATACAGTACCTTGACGTTGCCACTGGGAACAATGCCACTCATTGGTGTTACCACTTCAGTTCATAACATCGCACCCCAGGCGGTTTACCAATTAACAGTATCACGTGGCTTCAAAGAAGACGCACTAACAACGACTGGCCACTTTCAAGCCAGGGCACACTGCAGAACAAAGAAATACATATTGTTCACTGAACAAGACACAATAATATTGCGCCAGTTTTCCTTTAAACAATAAAACCACAGAGCCAGAATGTCCATAGTATGCTACGGTGCACTCTCCCCATTGTCAATTATACTTTTAACTCCTTCTCAAATAACAGAAGGAGGCCCCCGTCACATTTCTTAGGGGCTGCCCAACATTCGACAAGTCGCTCGGCGATCCGGTTGCGTACATACGTTTCCCATCCCAAATGTGCCTAACCAAACCCCGCCGCCATGCACGGCTTCTCCAGGCATCCTCCTTCCGTCACGGGCCGTTTACCACTCGCCGAACCTCCACACCTCAACCAGGAAAAACAAAGATGTCACAAGGGAGTTGACTATCGATACAGGCGCCAGAGGTAGTTAGGCCAGCAAACCGAGCCGCCATAGCTCAAAAATCTTTACTATTATAAGAATAACGTAATGATAAATGAAGTTGGGATATAAGGCTATACAGGAATTTATTGACGGTAACAATTATGTTTTTAATCCCAAAATAATTAGGTCTATGATTGTATAAATTAATTAACTGAGGTTGAAAGCCGGCCGCGATGACCGTGCGGTTCTAGGCACTGCAGTTCGGAACCGCGGGACTGCTACGGTCGCAGGTTTGAATCCTGCCTCGGGCATGGATGTGTGTGGTGCCCTTAGGTTAGTTAGGTTCAAGTAGTTCTAAGTTCTAGGGGACTGATGACCTAAGATGTTAGTTAAGTCCCATAGTGCTCAGAGCCATTTGAACCATTTGAGATTGAAAAAATATAAAGTAGATGTGAAGGTGTTATCAATAATAACGAATTGCAAGTATAGTGGAATGATGTGGCTCTCGAGGGATGGTCAATGAAAAGTTTTTTAAAATTTTTGTAAAAATTTGCTTATTTACAAAATTGATTATTGTCTGTGAGAACATCCTAATTTTTGGAAATCCCTGAAGGAGAATTTGTAATATTTTTGGCTTTACAGCCATCATCTCCAGCTACAACAAGCTCTTCTTCGAGCAGATGTGCTGGCAACAGTGAACATATGACATAATATGGAGTGCGGTACCGATGACAGAGGGTTTGCTTGGTACGGGTATCGTAAAAAAGAGCGCCTAAATCGTGGTCCTGCTCCGCGACTGGGTGCTGCGTTAGGAAGTAGAGCGCCAAAACGACAAACTTCTGTTATTAATATTAGAATAACTAAACACTGAATTTACTTGCATTTCAAGTAAAAGCATTTCTCGATAGTAGGCTAAAACATTCGGTTATTTCCAAAACGTTAATTACCAGCACAATAATAATTGCTAAACGAAATGGCAGACGAAGCACTTCGGCGATCTTCGGATCTCGCGTAACCTGGATGGAGGACGAGGTGATGCGCGTATAAGAACAGCGCTGGTTCAGCAGTCTCAGGAGGTAGGTATCGTCTAATAAATTAACTAGCAATCTCTGTTTTTGGATATATCATGGAGAATCGGCTGGTCCCGAGGATAATTTAGGTTAAGTAGTGTGTAAGCTTAGGGACTGATGACCTTAGCAGTTGAGTCCCGTAAGATTTCAAACACATTTGAACATTTTTTGAATGAAAGTTATTTGTGATTCCTAAAGTGGACTATTATTGTACAATTTCTCGTAGCCGGCCGGGGTGGCCGAGCGGTTTTAGGCGCTTCAGTCTGTAACCGCGCGACCGCTACGGTCGCAGGTTCGAATCCCGCCTCGGGCATGGATGTGTTTGATGTCCTTAGGTTAGTTAGGTTTAAGTAGTTCTAAGTTCTAGGGGACTGATGACCTTAGAAGTTAAGTCCCATAGTGCTCAGAGCCATTTGAATTCCTCGTAGTTTGTCAATAAAAAGCGTGTGGCATCCCGTTTAGACAAACCAATTCAAAATTTAATTACTTATACAATACCAGTTTCTGGCTAACAGTTTATTACGGACTCAAGGGCTCCACGACGTACGTGCTATTCTCAGAGCAGGGGACAACAACTATGGGAGACTGCAGGTTGGTGAACGTTATTCAGAACTTACGTATTCCACTCAGGGTGCAACTACGCACCTCGTGTGTACTGCAATCTTAGCAGAAATGTGATCAGTGACACGTCATCTGTGGTAACACAGAAATTTTCGAAGAAAAGGATTTATCATACAAACAAAAATTCATTTCGCGATCTTTATCTTTGTCTCTTTCACCTTCCGTATTGGTGCGTCCTTTTTTTCCCTTAGAGTGCATTTTGTTATTGCATGCTCTTGGGCCGCTGGCGTACCACGCATAGTGTTGTGTGCGTAGTTCCGCGTAGTCTGCGCGTACACAACTTTCCCACTAGAGCGCGCCCCGCTAAGCACAACAGCGCAGGCGCAGCGCTTGTCGTCTCCGCGCTACGAGATGGCGCTGTCTTAGAGACGGACCAAATTCTGCTTCCGCCGATCCGCGTATTAATATGTAACGCAGTCATTGAGATTGCTGCTAACATAGAACCTTTTTTCCTCACGGATCACACTCGCGCAATGATACCTGAATGCTCGAGGTATTATAACGAGTGTACAGACCTCCAATTAGTCAGTCTGCATTAGTCTGCATTTGTCTGTACCAGTCTATAGACAAGTTTCAGTCTGCGCCTAATAAGATTATCATATTCCTGTACATAGCCATGAAGATAAATGTATAGACACTTTGCAAATATCAGAGATATGTGAGAATAAGATTGACATAGCAAGACCAAAGGAACTTCAGATTGTCAATTGTAAATAGCATCCAGAATAAAGCTAAGTAATTTTATGCTTGTTATTATTTTAATAAATGTGTGTGAAAATTAATCAAGTTCTGTTTAAATTTGGTCACCGTCAAACTGCTACTTTAAGTGTGCAAGTGGCATTTCTATCGTCTGACCTAACGGCAGAAGATAAACACGCCACGATAAGACCACGAGACGTATTGCTGACACTCGCCTACTTCGTTAGAGCGACAAGTCAAATAATCTGATGGTGTGTGTACCGAAGGTCTTACAGTACGCACACCACACAAAAAATGGTTCAAATGGCTCTGAGCACTATGGGACTTAACTACTGTGGTCATCAGTCCTCTAGAACTTAGAACTACTTAAACCTAACTAACCTAAGGACATCACACAAATCCATGCCCTAGGCAGGATTCGAACCTGCGACCGTAGCAGTCGCGCGGTTCCGGACTGCGCGCCTAGAACCGCTAGACCACCGCGGCCGGCCACACCACACATAGCGTCTACTTGATGTGAGCTTTTCTCAGGAGTCACACTTCTTTCATCTTATGAGCACTCATTTCTTCCTTTATACAGACTAATTTGTTTATATTTTTAAGCTCTTGACGTCGTGGCTCAGTCTTCACTTGAATAAGTTGTGCTTCAATGTTTGTCTGTATAGTATATCTGACTGTTATGCCAGCATCCTTCAGTTCTTTTTTGACGTCGATGAAAAACTTAATTTTCTTAATGCTCTCTGTGTTCTTCAAGATCCCTTTAGTTTGTTTCCTTTCGGGTGTTCTGCTGAGTTTCCATTTTATGTATGAAACGGCAGAATGCCTAGAAGCACACTATTACACAATCGCGCCATGAAAATCCGACAGATTTGTTTAGTTTGTATGGTGTCCCGTATTCTCTTGGTATTCCCGTAAAATTTCAGGTGACATTTCTTCATGTCATGTACCATGTTTGATACCTGTCCCGTCTCTTGTCTACTCCGCAGCCTTCTTCTGTCTGAATAGACCTTAGGATTTGTCTGATGATTCTCCTCTCTAGTTTCTTGTTGTTCTCAAGTGCGCCTGAGCAACGTTTCTGATGCGTGTAAGGTTTCCGGCTTGATGACAGTGTTGTATATCTCCACTTTTGCATTATGTGCTTGACATGATTTACTACAGAAGGTTTTAGTTGTCCAGAATATTGTAGATATCTCTTGATTTCTCTGATCGTGAGCTTTTTCCCCAAGGTACCTAAATTTGTGAACTCTCTTTATCCCACCACAGTCTGTTCTGACCTTTTGTGGTGAATCTCTTTGGTTTGACATGTTTTCTGTTATTTCGGAGGAGATCTGTTATCCGAGCTTTCCATCCTTCTCTTTCAGGATCTCGATCTTCTTTCCTGCGATTTCTGAACAATTTGTATTGCCAGATCATCAGCGAATTCCAGACATCCAGTGTCAAGTACAACTGTTTTCTTTTTAGCCTTATTGGTATATGAAGTCCCTGTACCTCCAGTTCTTTTTCCCATTCCCCGATAACTTTATCTATCAGTACATTAGTTATTGCATTTATTAACTTTCTATTCTTAACATGTGGTTAATATGAGCTGCTATATTCTGGAGCGGAATTTTTGTCCCGCACTTTTTCCTTGGCAAGGGTTCTTTCAGATACCCATGTTTTATATTTCTAATAACCATATCTACATCTACAACTACATGATTACTCTGCAGTTCACAAATAAACCACTCGCCTGCAGAAATTCAACGAAACAATAAAAGATCTGACCTGGATTTGAAACCCTCCCTCCCTGAGTTACAAATCGGGTTTCTTATCAATTGAACCACCTGACTCGAACACAGAGGAGCCCAGATTATTATACAACAACGGCGTCCCGTGCTGAACTACAGCGTCGTACGTGGTGCAAGCGCACCTAACCGCACTAACCGGCAGTCACCGACGCTATTGCGGAAGGTCGACATACGACTCCGTCGGGCGCAACTCACGCCGGCTGAAGGGTGACGCAGCCGCCCGACGCAACTGGCGTTTCCTACTGCCGTTAGAGAGCGGAACGGAGTCGCTCGTAAAGCGAGCCGCGCTGCTTGTAAATTAAAGCGCGCCCAACGACGAGAGTTGGGGATGCAGCGCTGGCCCCCCACCCCACTCCAACCTCTCCCCACCCCTCCTGGCTCACCAGTTCTAATGACGGAAACAGGAGACGGCGGCAGGTGGCTCGCGCGGCAGAGATATGGTCTGCGGTCATGCCTCTGCCATAGAACAGACGATTCCTGCCGTTCGCTTTGCGGCACTAATGTTCTTTATCGTTTTATGGAACGTTAAGTTCTCTTGAGATAAGTACGAAGCCCTTGACACAGATGCAACACCGCTTTGGTGATAGTAATTTTTTAGAACATTTCTCGTGGAGAAACAGCGGTCCGGCTAAAAGTACTTTAAAAATGAATTATAAACAGTCTCGAGAGCAAAAACATTTATTTCGATGGTAACCGGCTTCGGTCAGTGTTTGAATATCCTCAGACCAGCATACGATGATGGTAGGTGGTGGCGGTGAATTGAGCGGGTTTTGTAACTCAGCGAGCAGTTGACGTTCGTGTAGTTACAACATCCGCTTCATACTTCGCTACCGCCTACAATCACTGTAAGGGGGTCTCACGATGATCAAATACTGACCGAAACCGGTTACGACTGAAATAATTTTTTTGGGGTTGAGACTCTTTACAAGCCTTTCTTGAAGTCTAGTGATAATATCTCCACGTCCTTTGTGGTTTTTCAACAAGGTAAGCACACGGACGGAAAATTTGTCGCCCACTGGAGATATCACGCTAATATCGTGCAATGTCTTCTCTAGCCTTGACAATGCCTTCAGTTCGACGAGAAGGAGAGTCCATAAGTTTCTTCAGATATGTCATTTCCAGCTGATGCCACTCTTTCATATGATATACCTGGTTTTTCTCGGCTTGTTGATTAATGAAGTAACTTCGTGTGTTATCCGGCTCCTTCACGCCGTTTTTATGGGCGGTATTTTCACGACCGATCCAGTCATGTTCTTCAGGCGTGGCGAGTCGCGTTACCATATTTAGTCGATGCCTGGACTCCAGCCTGTGTGGTTGGAGTTCAAGTAGTGTACTGTGACATAGCTCGCAGTTCCTGGAGAAGAATGCTTCGGTCGTCGAAAAAGCCTGTAGAAAAAAGTAATCAACAACTTTGCTGAAAACCCTGAAAGCATACCATTAAATACTCATTGATAATTTAATCCCGTAGAGCTACCAAAATGCGGGGACACTGACGGCTACGTTTCACCAACTATTCTAAACTGTCCCACATATTTTCTCCGGTATTATGATCAAGTAATTTGGTGAGTCATCAGAGGGAGCTATATGGCGCCTGAGTGTTCGTCAGATCAGAAAAGTTATTCTTGTCTTTATCTTCAGCCCGAAGAATGGTTTACTTCAGCTCTCCAAGGAACTCTATCCTCTGCAAGCCTCTATCTCCGAATAACTACAGCAACCCACATCTATTTGAACCTGCTTACTGTACTCTTTCCTTGGTTTCCCTGTTCTGTCATTAGCAAGTATATTACCTTTCAGAATGAGTCCTATCAACCGATCGTTTTGCATTTTTCCAAGGCAGAGAGGTCACAGTTCGTAGTGATAGACGGTAAATCATCGAGCAGAGCAGAAGTGATATCTGGCGTTCCACAGGGTAGTGTCAAAGGCTCTCTGCTGTTCCTGATTTATATAAATGATCTAGGTGAAAATCTGAGCAACCCCCTTACATTGTTTGCAGATGACGTTGTAATTTACCGTCTAGTAAAATCATCAGACGATCAATTCCAACTACAAAATGACCTAGAGAGAATTTCTGTATGGTGGGAAAAGTGGCAATTGGCACTAAATAAAGAAAACTGAAAGGTCATCCACATGGGTGCTAAAAGAAATCCCATAAATTTTGGGTATACGATAAATCGCACAAATTTCAGGGCTGGCAGTTCGACTAAATACCTAGGAATTACAATTACGAGCATCTTAAATTGGAAAGACCCCACAGATAATATTGTTGGGAAGGCGAAACAAAGAGTTTGGTTTGTTGGCAGAACACTTAGAAGATGCGACAAACCCACTAAAGAGACAGCCTACATTACACTTGTCCGTCCTCTGCTGGAATACTGTTGCGCGGTGTGGGATCCTTACCAGGAAGGATTGACGGAGGACATCGAAAAAGTGCAGAGAATGGCAGCTCGTTTCGTGCTATCGCGCAATAGGGGTGAGAGTGTCACTGATATGAAACGCGAGTTGGCGTGGCAGTCACTGAAACAAAGGCGCTTTTAGAATGAGATTTTCACTCTGCAGCGGAGTGTGCGCTGATATAAAACTTCCTGGCAGATTAAAACTGTGTGACGTACCGAGACTCGAACTCGGGACCTTTGCCTTTCGCGCGCAAGTGCTCTACCAACTGAGCTACCCAAGCACGACTCACGCCCCGTCCTCCTCACAGCTTCACTTCTGCCAGTATCTTGTCTCCTACCTTCCAAACTTTACCGAACCTCTCCTGCGAACCTTGCAGAACTAGCACTCCTGAAAGAAAGGATATTGCGTGGACACGGCTTAGCCACAGCCTGAGGAATCTTTCCAGAATGAGATTTTAACTCTGCCAGGAAGTTTCATATCAGCGCACACTCCGCGGCGAAATTTGGCTATGGGCTATGGCAGCAGACGATCGACGGGAGTGCCTTTGCTAACAGCACTACGTCGCCTGCTGCACCTCTCCAGGACTCGTGGCATTATCGGTTGGACCCTAGACGTCTGGTAAACCGTGGCCTGGTCAGATGAGTCCCGATTTCAGTGAATAAGAGCTGATGGTAGGGTTCGAGTGTGGCGCAGATCCCACGCAGCCCTGGACTCAAGCTGTCAACAAGGCACTGTGCATGCTAGTGATGGCTCCCTAGTGGTGTGGGCTGGTTTACATGGAATGGTCTGGGTCCTGTGGTCCAACTGAACGGATCATTGACTGGAAATGGTTATGTTCAGCTACTTGGAGACCATTTGCATGGACTTCATGTTGCCAAAGAATAATGGAATTTTTGTGGATGACAATGCACAATGTCACTCGGCCGCAACTGTTCGTGATTGGTTTGAAGAACCTCGCGAACAGTTCGAGCGTATGGTTTGGCCACCCATGTTGGCCTACATAGAACATAATCGAAAGGTCAGTTCGTGCACAAAATCCTGCACCGACAACACTTTCGCAGTTATGGACGACTGTAGAGGCAGAAAGGTCAATATTTCTGCAGGGGACTTCCAAGCGAGGAGACTATGTCGAGTATCAAAACCGATACAGGGATTAGTGAACACAGGGTTGTCATAGAGAGACTGACTATTGTAATCCCCAAATCCTCCAAAAATAAGCGAAAGATATACCTATTCAAAAAAGCAGATAAAAATTCACTTCTCTCTTCCTGAGAGACAATCTCCACTCCTTCCAAATTAATAATATAAGTGTATATCAGATGTGGCTTAAATTCAAAGAAATTGTATCGGCAGCAATTGAGAGATTCATACCAAATAAATTAACAAACGATGGAGCTGATCCTCCTTGGAACAAAAAACTGGTTAGAACACTGTTGCAGAAACAAGGAAACAAACATGCCAAAATTAAACAGACGCAAAATCCCCAAGATTGGCGATATTTTACAGAAGCTCGAAATTTAGCGTGGACTTCAATATGAGATACTTATAACAGTTTCCACAACGAAGCTTTGTCTCGAAACCTGGCACAAAATCCAAAGAGATTGTGATCGTATGTGAAGGATGTTAGCGGCTAGAAACAATCAATGACTTCTCTGCGCGATAGCAATGGAGATACTATCGAAGACAGTGCAGCCAGAGCAGCCTTCCGAAATTCCTTTACAAAAGAAGACGAAGTAAATACCCAGAATTCGAATCGAGAACAGCTGCCAAATGAGTAACGTAGAAGTAAATATTCTCGGTATAGTGAAGCAACTTAAATCACTTAATAAAAGCAAGTCTTCTGGCCCAGACTGTTACCAATTAGGTTCCTTTCGGAGTATGCTGATGCATTAGCTCCATAGTTAACAATCATATACAACCGTTCGCTCGATGAAAGATCCGTACCCAAAGACTGGAAAGTTGCACAGGTCACACCAATATTGAAGAAAGGGAGTAATCCACTAAATTACAGGCCCATATCGCTAACGTCGATATACAGCAGGATTTTGGAACATATATTGTGTTCAAACATTATGAATTACCTCGAAGGAAACGGTCAATTGCCACACAGTCTACATGGCTTTAGAAAACATCGTTCCTGTGAAATACAACTAGCTCTTTATTCACATGAAGTGTTGAGTGCTATTGACAAGGGATTTCGGATCGATTCCGTATTTTTGGATTTCCGGAAGGCTTTTGACACTGTACCACACAAGCGGCTCGTAGTGAAATTGCGTGCTCTTGTAATATCGTCTCAGTTAAGTGACTGGATTTGTGATTTACTGTCAGAGAGGTCGTAGTTCGTAGTAATTGACGGAAAGTCATCGAGTAAAACAGAAGTGATTTCTGGCGTTCCCCGAGGTAATATTATAGGCCCTTTGCTGTTCCGTATCTATATAAACGATTTGGAAGGCAATCTGAGCAACCGTCTTAGATTGTTTGCAGATGACGCTGTCGTTTATCGACTAATAAAGTCATCAGAAAATCAAAAGAAATTGCAAAACGATTTAGAAAAGATATCTGAATGGTGAGAAAAGTGGCAGTTGACCCTAAATAACGAAAAGTGTGAGGTCATCCACATGAGTGGCGAAAGGAATTCGTTAAACTTCGGTTACACGATAAATCAGTCTAATCTAAGAGCCATAAATTCAACTAAATACCTAGATATAACAACTACAAACAACTTAAATTGGTAGGAACACAGAGAAAATGTTGTGGGGAAGGCTAACCAAAGACTGCGTTTTATTGGCAGGACACTTAAAAATGTAACAGATCTACTAAGGAGAGTGCCTACACTACGCTCGGCCGGCCTCTTTTAGGATACTGCTGCACGATGTGGGATCCTTACCAGATAGGGCTGACGGAATACATCGAAAAAGTTCAAAGAAGGCCAGCACGTTTTGTATTATCGCGATATATGGGAGAAGGTGTCACAGAAATGATACAGGATTTGGGGTGGACATCATTAAAAGAAAGGCGATTTCCGTTGCGATGGAATCTTCTCACGAAATTCCAATCATCAGCTTTCTCCTCAGAATGCGAAAATAATATGTTGACACCGACCTACAAAGGGAGAAACGATCACCACGATAAAATAGAGGAAATGAGAGCTCGTTCGTTCTTTTCAAGCGCCATACGTGATTGGACTAATAGAGAACTGTGAAGGCGGTTCGATGAATCTTCTGCCAGGCACTTAAATGTGATTTGCAGAGTAGCCATGTAGATGTAGATGTACATGCACAAAACCGAGCAAAAGGAGGTCGAATGTATCATTTGAGAGGAGACAAAATTGCGACTCGTCGTACCACACTACACACGTGCCCCAGCTCCTGCTCAATTTGTGTGTTGTTTGGCCAACTGAAGACGTGCACTTTATTGTATACAAATGAGAGTTTCTCACTCTCAGAGAGCTTTTGCCAGTAATACGTGTCACGTAAACAGCGCCGAGAGTCAGCCTGCCCGCAGTGCTGGAAACTAGAGCAAGATTTTACATAGTCTTGCTTTGGAGTCCTCTCGTGTAGACCGCAGCTTCCATCTCCTGAGAGCTGCTCGTCGCAGCTCTCAAACGAGTGAAACTATGCGGGAATCGTAAGGAGAGCTGAGCGTAGTCGGAGATCGCTGAACGGCCATATTGCTTCCCAGATATATGCCGTATTTCACAATTTGTATACTACCATACCTTAGTAATACATTTTGCCGCAGTAAAGCACACATTAAATAAAAGTTCCCACGACACTCCTTGTTTTGAGGCCTAATAAGCGGCCGCGGAATGTTTCTAAACGAAGAAATCGCCTTTTTTACCTCCTGGAAGAACAGCCAAGCGTTAGCCTGCTTTGAAAGTAGTAGACTTAAACAATGCTACGCAGCAAACAACATACAATATTATTGTAGATATATAACGTTCGTATTAACGAACGAAAATAGTCCTCACTGTAGAGACTTGATCCCATGTAAATATAAAAATACAAATGAAAGAGTTGCTCGCTACAAACTGCATCACATCAACAATGGATCGCTCCGCTCTTAAACGGATATGCTGAATGCTGAATGTCAGCGATGAAATAGTAAAGAAAGATGCCAGAAGTGGACTCCGGATGAAGTGGTGAATTTAATTAGTTTTTAGAGGAAAGAGCAGCGTTATGGAACGTACAGTTGCTGGGCTACAAAAATAGAAATAAGAAGGGAAGTTTGCTGGAAAAATGGCTATAGTTTTTAATACTTACCAGAATATCCACGAATCAAGCAAAATATTTTTATAACATAGATCATTTAACACAGAGAAATAAGTGAATGCTGTTTGAACTTCTTCGTTGTGGAACTCTGAAAACTACTATTTATTGACAAGTAATACAGCTTAATCTATAATTACAAGTGGTTCCTCAAGTCAATACAAGTCAAAACGTTCAAATAAATGTATCTCCAGAAATGCTTCGTTTATCAAATACCCACCCTATTTGACTTTTGAGCGTCTATGGGTATCAAGATGAAATTGGTGTAATTTTATTTCATTGTAATTGTTACTTTACCAAACATTAAAGAGCATGAATGTACCGTTATCTGATGCTAGAAATATTAGTGTCACAAGCGGTCTGTCGTCAACAGTACGGGATTTAGGCATAATAGTATTTAGATTCCTCCCCATGAACCATGGACCTTGCCGTTCGTGGGGAGGCTTGCGTGCCTCAGCGATACAGATAGCCGTACCGTAGGTGCAAGCACAACGGAGCGGTATCTGTTGAGAGGCCAGACAAACGTGTGGTTCCTCAAGAGGGGCAACCGCCTTTTAAGTAGTTGCAGGGGCAACAGTCTGGATCATTGACTGATCTGGCCTTCTAACACTAACCAAAACGGCCTTGCTGTGCTGGTACTGCGAAAGGCTGAAATCAAGGGGAAACTACAGACGTAATTTTTCCCGAGGGCATGCAGCTTTACTGTATGGTTAAATGATGATGGCGTCCTCTTGGGTAAAATATTCCGGAGGATCTCCGGTCGGGGACTACTCAAGAGGACGTCGTTATCAGGAAAAAGAAAACTGGCGTTCTACGGATCGGAGCGTGGAATGACAGATCCCTTAATCGTGCAGGTTGGTTAGAAAATTTAAAAACGGAAATGGTTAGGTTAAAGTTAGATATAGTGGGAATTAGTGAAGTTCGGTGGCAGGAGGAACAAGAATTTTGGTCAGGTGAATACAGGGTTATAAATACAAAATCTAATAGGCGTAATGCAGGAGTAGGTTTAATAATGAATAGGAAAATAGGAATGCGGGTAAGCTAGAATAAACAGCATAGTGAACACATTATTGTGGCCAAGATAGACACGAAGCCCACACCTACTACAATTCAGGTAGTGAAGGGATACGATAATTTAATAGTCAAGGGTGACTGCAATTCGATAGTAGGAAAAGGGAGAGAAGGAAACATAGTAGGTGAATATGGATTGGGGGGAAGAAATCAAAAAGGAAGCTGCCTGATAGAATTTTGCACAGAGCATAACTTAATCATAGCTAACACTTGGTTCAAGAATCATGAAAGAACGTTGTGTACATGGAAAAAGCCTGGAGATACCAGAAGGCATCAGATAGATTATATACTGGTAAGACAGAGATTTAAGAACCAGGTTTTAAATTGTAAGACATTTCCAGTGGCAGATCTGGACTCTGACGACAATCTATTGGTTATGAACTGTATATTAAAACAGAAGAAACTGCAAAAAGGTGGGAATTTAAGGAGATGGGACCTGGATAAACGGACTAAACCAGAGGTTGTACAGAGATTCAGGGAGAGCATAATGGAACAAGTGACAGGAATGGGGGAAGTAGAAGAAGAACGGGTAGCTTTGAGGCGTGAAGTAGTGAAGGCAGCAGAGGATTAAGTAGGTAAAAAGGCAAGGGCTAGTAGAAATCCTTTCGTAACAGAAGAAGTATTGAATTTAATTGATGAAGGACAAAATATAAAAATGCAGTAAATGAAGCAGGCAAAAAGAAATACAAACGTCTCAAAAATGAGATCGACAGGAAGAGCAAAACGGCTAAGCAGGGATGGCTAGAGGACAAATGTAAGGATGTAGAGGCTTATCTAACTAGGGGTAAGATAGATACTGCCTACTGGAAAATTAAAAAGACATTTGAAAAAAAGAGAACCACTTGCATGAAGATGAAGAACTCAGATGGAATCCCAGTTCTAAGCAATGAAGGGAAAGCAGAAAGGTGTAAGGAGTATATAGAGGGTCTATACAAGGACGATGTACTTGAGGACAATATTATGGAAGTGGAAGAGGAGGTAGATGAAGATAAAATGGGAGATATGACACTGCGTAAAGAGTTTGACACAGCACTGAAAGACCTGAGTCGAAACAATGCCCCGGGAGTAGACAAAATTCTATTAGAACTACTGACAGCCTTGGGAGAGAGCCAGTCCTGACAAAACTCTACCATCTGGTGAGCAAGATGTATGAGACAGGCGAAATACCCTCAGACTTCACGAAGAGTGTAATAATTCCAATCGCAAAGAAAGCAGGTGTTGACAGATGTGAAAATTACCGAACTACCAGTTTAATAAGTCCGTAGAAACAAGTGAGGCAATACTGACCCTACGACTTATCTTAGATGATAGATTAAGGAAAGACGAACCTACGTTTCTAACATTTGTGGACTTAGAGAAAGCTTCTGAAAAAGTTGACTGGAATACTCTCTATCAAGTTCTGAAGGTGGCAGGGGTAAAATACAGGGAGCGAAAGGCTATTTACAATTTGTCCAGAAACAAGATGGCAGTTATAAGAGACGCGGGACATGAAAGGGAAGCAGTGGTTGAGAAGGGAGTGAGACAGGGTTGTAGCCTCTCCCAGATGTTATCCAATCTGTATATTGAGCAAGCAGTAAAGGAAACAAAAGAAAAATTTGGAGTAGGTATTAAAATCCATGGAGAAGAAATAAAAACTTTGAGGTTCGCTGATGACATTGTAATTATGTCAGAGAGAGCATAGGACTTGCAAGAGCAGTTGAACGGAATGGACAGTGTCTTGAAAGGAGGATATAAGATGAACATCAATAGAAGCAAAACGAGAATAATGGAATGTAGTCGAATTAAATCGGGTGATGCTGTGGGAATTAGAGTAGAACATGAAACGCTTAAAGCAGTCAGTGAGTTTTGATATTTGGGGAGCAAAATAACTGATGATGGTCGAGGTTGTTGTTGTTGTTGTGGTCTTCAGTCCTGAGACTGGTTTGATGCAGCTCTCCATGCTACTCTATCCTGTGCAAGCTTTTTCATCTCCCAGTACCTACTGCAACCTACATCCTTCTGAATCTGCTTAGTGTATTCATCTCTTGGTCTCCCTCTACGATTTTTACCCTCCACGCTGCCCTCCAATACTAAATTGGTGATCCCTTGATGCCTCAGAACATGTCCTACCAACCGATCCCTTCTTCTGGTCAAGTTGTGCCACAAACTTCTCTTCTCCCCAATCCTATTCAATACTTCCTCATTAGTTATGTGATCTACCCATCTAATCTTCAGCATTCTTCTGTAGCACCACATTTCGAAAGCTTCTATTCTCTTCTTGTCCAAACTATTTATCGTCCATGTTTCACTTCCATACATGGCTACACTCCATACGAATACTTTCAGAAATGACTTCCTGACACTTAAATCAATACTGGATGTTATCAAATTTCTCTTCTTCAGAAACGCTTTCCTTGCCATTGCCAGCCTACATTTTATATCCTCTCTACTTCGACCATCATCAGTTATTTTGCTCCCCAAATAGCAAAACTCCTTTACTACTTTAAGTGCCTCATTTCCTAATCTAATTCCCTCAGCATCACCCGACTTAGACTACATTCGAGGTAGAGAGGATATATAATGTAGACTGGCAATGGCAAGGAAAGCGTTTCTGAAGAAGAGAAATTTGTTAACATCGAGTATAGATTTAAGTGTCAGGAAGTCGTTTCTGATAGTATTTTTATGAAGTGTAGCCATGTATGGAAGTGAAACATAGACGATAAATAGTTTAGACAAGAACAGAATAGAAACTTTCGAAATGTGGTGCTACAGAAGAATGTTGAAATTAGATGGGTAGATCACATAACTAATGAGGAGGTATTGAATAGAATTGGGGAGAAGAGGAGTTTGTGGCGTAACTTTAGTGGAAGAACGGATCGGTCTGCAGGACATCTTCTGAGGCATCAAGGAGTCACCAATTTAGTATTGGAGGACAGCATGGAGCGTAAAAATCGTAGAGGAAGACCAAGAGATGAATACACTAAGCAGGTTCAGAAGGACGTAGATTGCAGTAGGCACTGGGGGACGAAGATGCATGCACAGGTTAGAGTAGCACGGAGAGCTGCATCAAACCAGTCTCAGGACTGAAGACCACAAAAAAAAAAAAAAGAAAAAAAATTGGTTCAAATGGCTCTGAGCACTATTGGACTTAACATCTGAGGTCATCACTCCCCTAGAACATAGAACAACTTAAACCTAACTAACCTAAGGACAGCACACACATCCATGCCCGAGGCGGGATTCAAACCTGCGACCGTTGCAGTCGCGCGGTTCCAGACCGAAGCGCCTAGAACCGCTCGGCGGCCGCGGCCGGCACGTATGAGTCTTAATTTCTCGTATCTTACCTTCGTGATCGGTATCCGAAATGTATGTAGGCGGCAGTAGAATCGTTCTGTAGTCAACTTCAAATGCCGGATCTAAATTTTCTCAATAGTGTTCCTCTATAATAATGTCTGCTTCCCGTCAGAGATTCCTATTTGAGTTCTCGGAGCATCTCCGTAATACTTACGGTTCCGTTGAGTTTTGGCATGCTATGCAGATACTCGTATGGGAAAACACCATTCCACTCACGAGTTGAACTTTTTCTCTTCGGGAAATGCAGCTCGAGTGATATGCATATCCTCCCTAGGTAGTGTTTCAACGAGTTTATGGAGTGGTGCCTGAATACAACGTAGCGAGTCAAGGAAGCTGAGAGCAATTCTTGGCGTCATTCGTTTGGACAATGAAATACATTTCTCAACGTTCTCAGACGGGACTCTGATGTGATTTTTCTCCCAGCCGAAATCAGCAAAGTGCTCAATAAGAAAGTGAGCGGCATACCCGTTTAAATCAAGTAAGAAAACGGGCATGTGCCTTAGTAACTGAGAGTTCAAATTGCGTGTATTGTGAAGTGCGTCACGAAACTTTCACATAAGATGACATTGGGTCGTACGAGAAGTTTACGCTATTCTATCTAACGCGCAGACCACAAATATGAGAGTCAAATAGATCTCCATTCTCCTTCGATGTGGTCATGGGAAAATTGTCGTTGTAAAGCTTATCAACCTCCTATGATAGTTTTTTAAGCTTAGTGAGAAGCCAAACCGCAGAATTATCATCGACTTAAGATTTGTAGCGGTTAAGACTTGAAGCATAGGACGACACAGTCTGAAACGCAGCCACATATGGTACGTGGTCTTCTGTAAAGATATTATGTGACGTTGTAGGGAAATCTTCACAGCGGGTCACAGGAGCGAGTAGACATTTAAAGTCGGCGTACACCACAAACGGGCTTCGCTATTGACGGTGAACATTCTTGAACTTCATGAATGTGATTTTCGCAGTAGGCATAATAACACGTACCGGAGCCTTGGAAACGCAATCTTCTAGACGCGTTGCTAAATACTCTCTTTTTGAAAAGGCAGTGAGGCACCTTCAGGAAATATGATTCTCATGTTCATTTTTACTCAATTGAGAGAATAGCAGTCGCGACACGTCTTTGATCCAAACATAATGATAATTGCCTTTCTCTTTATTTTTCTCATCTGATAGTAACAGCATGTTTGCATGCATCTTATGCTCATCTGAAAGTTTTGAGAAATGGTCGGGCCCAACGACTATATGCTCATCTTGCTCAACTGACTTGCGTTTCTCCAGGCCATTAATATAAGTCCATATTCCGGTGTTCTGAGCCTCAAATTTAGGTACATTCTAGAGTTTAACGGGGAACTTGATACCATCAGAGTTATAACACTTACGAATCTCAAGGTATCTACCGTACTGAGCTGTGTGCTGAGGATGTTTCTTATGATTGTAAGTTCTCCCGGAAGCCAGGACTGACCATGCAAAACAAGCCAGATCTTTTCTATTTTCAAAATTAATATATGCCTTCTTATCAGCTATATCATCAGGAAGTTCGATATAGCTGGACCCTCCATTTACTGGATCATAGACATGCGTGTGGATGTCGAGGAGTAGTATTCGGCTGAGTGCTTTAGCTGACCATCCAAATCCCATCTCGGAAAACCGGTCTAGTATAGACCGAGCTGGACTCGCGATACCAACCAGCGATTGATGTGCTCCGTGTTATCACGCCATTTTTCCCTCAAAGATAGTGAAGACCTGTTTCGTCAGTGCAGAACAGGAAGGCATACTTTCGGAAATCTTACAGGGTCTCGGTAGCCTCCTGTTGGATCATCGATAGATACTCATAGACGTCCGAAGTCCGAGTATTCTAATTGGGGATGGCATACCTTGCAGGTCGAGCAAGAACGTGGGGGGGGGGGGGGAGATTGAGCGTTTCCCCAGCCCAGTATGAGCAGCTTTGCTGCAGATGCACTGTGGAGATGGATGTTGCCACAATCCTGAGCCAATTTCTAGAGGGAGGGTGGCCCATAGATGCCAAGTGGTATTGGGACAGTACAGTTGTTGGAGGCAGTGAGGGGAAGAGATGGCGCATGTGGCTGCTTTTGCTGTGGTGGCTTTCCCCACAGCGACGACGTCCATCTCACATTATGGAGCGTGCCACATCGGACTGCATCTTCTTGGTGATTTCTTCTCTGCTCCTTGCACCCTTGCCACTGTATAGTTCATGGACAGTGGTGCTGTACAGAAAGAATAACAAGAAATAAGTACATTGTTCCAGACATCACCAGCTGCTGCGAGGAAGGAAAGAATATTGGTCTTTGTTATTAGAATGCGTACATTTACAAATTACTTATTTTGCTCAGGCCACGTCCCTCAGGTCACCTGACGTCTCTTCATGGCGACACAACCCCCTTTCCATCTCGTCCACTCACTCAGGCATCTCCTCAGCTTAACCACCATGGCCGGCCGGTGTGGCCGAGCGGTTCTAGGCACTTCAGTCTGGAACCGCGCGACCGCTACGGTCGCAGGCTCGAATCCTGCCTCGGGCATGGATGTGTGTGATGTCCTTAGGTTAGTTAGGTTTAAGTAGTTCTAAGTTCTAGGGGACTCTTGACCTCAGATGTTAAGTCCCATAGTGCTCAGAGCCATTTCAGCCATTTTTAACCACCATGGATCAGTCAGCTAAGGTCTCCTAAATCACCCACAACAGCAATATATTGATTTATTACACTGAAGTGCCAAAGAAACTGGTACAGGGGAGCATATACAAATACAGAGATATGTAAACAGGCACTGCGGTCGGCAATTCGTATATAAGACAACAAGTGATTGGCGCAGTTGTTAGATTGGTTACTGCTGCTACAATGGCATATTATCAAGATTTAAGTGAGTTTGAACGTGGTGTCATTGTTGGCGCACGAGCGACGGATCACAGTATCTCTGCGCTGGTGATGAAGTGCTGATTTTCCCGTACGGCCATTTCACAAGTGTAGCGTGAATATCAGGAATCCGGTAAAACATCAGATCTCCGACATCGCTGCGGCTGGAAAAACATCCTGCAAGAACGGGACCAACGACGACAGAAAAGAATCGTTCGACATGACAGATGTGCAACCCTTCCGTAAACTGCTGCAGATTTCAATACTGGGCCATCAACAAGTGTCAGCATGTGAACCATTTAACAAAACATCATCGATATGGGCTCGTGTATCCTTGAAGACTGCACAACACAAAGCTTTACACCATACCTGGGCCCGTCAACACTGACATTGGACTGCTGCTGACTGGAAACATGTTGCCTGGTGGACGAGTCTCGTTTCAAATTGTATCGAGTGGATGGATGTGTATGGGTTTGGAGACAACCTCATGAATCCATGGAGGGATATGGGACCCCTGACATGTCTGTATACGACTCTGACAGGTGGCACAAATGTAAGCATCCTGTCTGGTAATCTGCATCCATTTGTGTCCTGTGTGCATTCCGACGAACTTGGGAAATTTCACCAGGACAATGTGACACCCCACATGTCCAGAATTGCTACAGTGTGGCTCCTAGAACACTATTCTGAGTTTAAACACTTCCAGTGGCCACCAAACTCTCCAGACATGAACATTATTGAGTATATTTGGGATGCCTTGCAACGTGCTGTTCAGAAGAGATCCCCACTTCTCGTAATCTTATGATTTTATGGACAGCCCTGCAGGATTGGTGGTGTCAATTCCCTCAATCACTATTTCAGACTTTAGTCAAGTCCATACCACGTCGTGTTGTGGCATTTCTGCGTGCTTGCGACGGCCCTACACGATATTAGGCAGGTGTACCAGTTTCTTCGGATTTTCAGTGTGTAATAAAACGTAGAAACATTAAGAAAAAAATTTGATGATCGAATATGTACTTGCACAATAGCTGTGATGGGGATGCTATTAAAACCTCTGTTCCTCTCTCCTTCTGCTCCTTGATATCTTCTACAAGAACAACTAAGAATATGCAACATGTTTTACATATACGATGAATTTCTGTCTAACAGCAGCATGTACTAAGTGGAAGAAAATGTATACGACTTACAATGCTGCTTCTGTTGCTGCTGTTCCTGGCTTTTAGCAGCTAGGTAATGAACTGTCCACTGGACATATAGTGAAACAATAAGATGACATGTATTGATTACTGTGAAATACTTAGTAAGAGAGTTACAGTTATTTTGATCCTCTAAATCATGTACAACAGCTAAGACTTACTGATGCCTACATAACAGCAGCATATTATGTATACGATGAGGAATATATATACTACTTAGGATGTTGTTGCTGTTGTGGATGCTGCTGCAACCTGTCTGCCTCCAATTACTTGCAGTGGGTTATGGTGACATAGATCTTGTGACAGTATTCGTCGTGTTATCGGGAAAATGCGATCTACTTAATTACTTCTTTTCGATGTATTTCACAAGACCTGCATCTTGCAAAACAGCAGAGAATGATAAGCTTCTACAGCTGAATAAAATAGAGTTCCAAACCTCACGAATTGAATTTTATAAATTAACAATGTACCATCTGCAATGTTGTTGAATATCTTGTTGTGGGATCCTTCCAGTCCATCATAGACTGAGCCTTTTTCCCACCAATTTTTTCTGGGAGGGTAAGGCAAGTGGGGGAGGCGAGAGGGGGCTGGGGATTTCCCACAGGGGAGGAATTAGTTGATTTAACAATTTAATTAAGTAGTCAATGAATTTGATATCAAAGTTATGTTTGTATCGGTGAGGGGGAGGGGAGAGTGGTTAGGGATATCCCAGAGGGGTGGGGATATGGTGGGAGAGGGGTGGGGTGGTGGAGTGTTCTCAGAATGATGGATTGTTCAGAGGAGGTCATAAATCAATTTGTGTAACAATAGGTTAAGTGGAGAGGAAGGGGGTCATAAATCAGTCAAGTTGGTTCCTGAATGTATGTAGCCCCTACAATCGGAGTGGTTCAGAAGTGTCATTGCCCTACTACTGATATGTAATCATTCACCAGCCAAAATTTAATTCATCTGTATCTTCAAATGCCTAACATAACAAATGTGTAGCGCTACAAAATAAATTACTTAAACATGAGTTAATGTATTTTTCATCAGCATACTAGTATGTTTACTGTGGCCATAAAGTAACATAAATATATCATTTTTGTCTTTATAGATTGATAATGCTGTCCATAGGGTGCTAAGTTAGTACATTAATGGAGATGACCTGGAACAAATCCTCACTTACCGAGGCCTCAGATAACGACGAGATCACCATGCTACTGGACCAGGCCAACACAATAAAATCGAAAAACGTACAGAAAATAGGCGCCAGATACCTGTACCAGTCTACAGAACAGCTGCTGATCAGTAGCCACTACTGTCTTTTTGACCAAACATGACTCTACTAAACTATACCCTGAATTGGTCTAAACAGCCACTGGCACTCAAAGAATTCGTACCCATGAACCTAAGCATCACACACGGATCTTCGCACACTATCTGTAGCATACGAGAGTAGGAATAGACAATGGAACACAGAAATATAGCACGGACACATAATGAAAATGGTTGTAGAAGTATATAAACAATTATTACAAGATCTGACTATTGAAATGCCTCCGTGATTGTCGAATGAAGCACTCTGCAGTTCATGTTTCTCTCCAGTTGAAAGGACAGATTCACCGACAGTTAGAGGAATATCGGTAAAACCGAAGTCAACTTAACAGAACCAATCAAATGGCTATCACAGAGACGTTCCTAAGTGTAACTGAGAGGTGGAAATTTCTCTTTAACGTCTGACAGGGGAGAGATGCCTATAAGCTAATTTTTAGGGAAAAGTTTCAAGGTTGACAGATGGAAATGACTCAGCTTATCCTTAAGTGCGACAGAGCACTGCGTTGTGCGCAAAGTGCAGGTAGACAGTCCAAAGAGGGCATCAGCAACAGGGGAGGAATTTGTGACAGTTTTTGTAGTATGTTTGGGCATAGCTAAGATACCAGTTGACGTTTGGTAGTCACAATCCTAACTGGGCGTATGAAGCTATGACGTGGTCAAATAGATGGATTTTGCAAACGTAATGCACACCAGCATGCGTCATTTGTACTACCTCTCTGGCGTTTTACTACTCGTGCTGAGTTGGATCACATCGCAACAGTGAAATGAAATGAAAGTATGGAATGGCATCCATGGCCGGGAGTTCCCACCCTGGGAACTTCGGCCACCTAGTTGCAAGACTTATCAGTTGACGCCACATCGGGCGAATTTCGTGTCGATGGCGATGAAGAAATGATCACGAGTACGACACAATACCCAGTCTCCGAGCGGAGGAAACCTCCAGTTCAGCCGGGAATCGAACTCTGGTCCGGTGCATGTCATTCAGACGCGCTGACCACTCAGCTGAGCCGACTGGCAACAGTGGAAGTTCGGTGGAATGAGTGATTGAACAAATTTACGTTTCACACCCTGTGAAAGTATGTTTCGAAACCTCTGGAGGGCAGAGAGGCAAGCGGACCTTCCTTGTACCGACAATATTTTCTGCCCAGTTGAGAAGCAATTCCTGAACCTACAATCATTTCTTCCCCGTTTCCTGACATGGCATTGCGATACTTTCACGAAGAATAGGGGAAAGTGTTCTGGGATTCAGAGCTAATTAAGTACTAATGAGACGCTAAAACTACTTGTGACTTCCTTGCATATATTTTAAGTGCCCATATGAACACCGACCGTCATTCATCCTTAACGATGGCAGTATTCATATCTCCAAGCCTGGCGCTGAGACGTAAGGTTCGCGCATAAGTTCGTAGAGATTTTGTTTTGTATGTTGGTATTACGGTTGCTGTAGGTTTATTTATCGATTGTCATTTTTTATTTGTGGTTCACTGTTGCTATATGAATCTACGTATAATTCTTTGGTCATATGGAGATTGAGACGGGAGCTATGGACACTAGGAAATTGTGTACCAAGTGGAAAAATCGGACGATTTGCGACATATTCTTCTGTTTGAGTTCAGTAGGATGACAGCAGCGGTGGCAACACATTTGCGCCGTGTGTGGGATAATGCCAGTGGATAGAACGGGTATAAAAAATTGTTTCCTCGTTTCAAGGAGGATCGTTTTGACTTTAGTGACTCACTACGTTCAGCGAGACATTCGGGGTTTGATGAAGATCGTTTAAATGCATTAATCCACAATGATCCACGTCAGTGTGCTCGGGAACAGGCTAATCTGATGAAGTGATCATTCAACTATCGTGCGACATTTGCTTGCAATGGGGAAGGTTCAAAAATCGGGTGTATTGGTACCGTTGCTCTGTACCAAAATCACAAAAATCAGCGGCTGTCCGTAATTAAACAATTGGCTCGTGAACAACACCGACCATTCCTATCCTGTATCGTTACTCTTGACGAGAAATGGTGTCTTCATGCTAACATAAGGAAGGTAAAGGCATGGTGTGCACCCACAGAAGGTAATGTTATGCATCTGTGGAACAACGACGGTGTGGTGTACCAAGAATGTCTTCCCCGGGGTGTAACCATCACTGCTGACATTTATTGTCAATAACTGAGACGTCTTGTAGACGCAATCAAAGAACAACAACCAGGAAAACGGCGTGAAGTGATGCTACTCCATGATAACGCCTGGAAGCAATCTGCTAGACTGACAGAAAATACTACACAGGCGTTGGGGAGTAATTCCCCACCCATTTTATTCACCTGATCTTGTGGCCTTACATTTAACGTTTTCCGCTCTCTATCGTACAACCTTCAAGGAACTTACTTCCAGATTGAAAATTCGCTCCGAAAACGGCTCAACGAGTTCTTCGCCTCAAAACCACGTGATTTCTACAGTCGCGGAATTGGAAAGCTACCCAAGCCTATGACAGACCGTTGTGAACAGTGAAGAAGAATATATTATTGATTACTTAAGTCCCTCTGAACACATGCTCCTCCATGTACGCGTTCAGTAACGCCCATATCTGGGGATGACACGGCGGTCGGTTGGTACCTGAATTGCCCCCTCTGTTTATTGATTGTATAGCCACTGAATTGCTATTTATCTATTTAATGGGATAACAATAATTATTAAAAGGTGGCATTTTTATTTAACCATTGATTTTACTCTTTCGATTGTTGCGAGTCAGCGATAGTGCAATGCTGCTCGCTTTGGAAAGTACACATTTTATAAGAATTATTTGGTCCAGGAAACACTTTTGCGATCACGGTTGCGATTTAGACGGTATTCGCGTAATTGTACTGATTAAAAGTTATCGTTTCCGAAAGACGCAGGTTCGATTAAAGCTGTGTGCACTATTGCGCGTATAATGAAAATATTCATAACACATCGCGTAACAAAAAGACACATGCGAATCACAACCGTGATCAAACGAAGAAAATATATGATAACATAAATGTTCTTCGCTGTTATTCAGGACAGGCTCAGATTAGACCTTGCAATTTTTAGTTATAGGAAATCACAAAGCGTTACACCTTCGAGATATTTGTTTTGAATAAATCGTATTTACCTTCTCTCTCTCTCCTTTTTACAGCCTTTATACCTTCACATCGATTAAGGAACTTTTCCTTCTCTACCGACCAGTACGAGAACAAAATTCAGACTCAACAAAATGTCTTACATCGAATTATTACATGCTTAACCCTTAACAATCATATATAGTTTCGTAGTACAAACAATGCTAATGTCTTCCGTGCACTAGAAAGTCTTTGATACACTGAGCACAAAAATGAAAATAATGAAATTATAATTACATTTTTAATATGATGAATACTTCTTTAAGATCATGAAAATAAGGTTCGACATCGTCGTAATATTAATTTTCATACCGTTAGGCCTTCCGAGACCTGTTCCGACGGATAGAGTATTATTGTCTCTGTTACGTGTGTCTATCATGTCGATTAAGTTTGTGGGAAAATTCTGCTTGCATGTATACTAACCTAATAAAACTGGCATGGAAATGATACACTACTGGTCATTAAAATTGCTACACGACGAAGATGACGTGCTAGAGACGCGAAATTTAACCGACAGGAAGAAGATGCTGTGATATGCAAATGATTAGCTTTTCAGAGCATTCACACAAGGTTGGCGCCGGTGGCGACACCTACGACGTGCTGACACGAGGAAAGTTCCGAACCGATTTCTCATACACAAACAGCAGTTGGCCGGCGTTGTCTGGTGATAGGTTGTTGTGATGCCTCGTGTAGGGAGGAGAAATGCGCACCATCACGCTTCCGACTTTGATAAAGGTCGGATTGTAGCCTATCGCGATTGCGGTTTATCGTATCACGACATTGCTGCTCACGTTGGGCGAGATCCAATGAGTGTTAGCAGAATATGGATACGGTGGGTTCAGGACGGTAATACGGAACGCCGTGCTGGATCCCAACGGTCTCGTATCACTAACAGTCGAGATGACGGGCATCTTATCCGCATGGCTGTAACGGATCGTGCAGCCACGTCTCGATCCCTGAGTCAACAGATGGGGACGTTTGCAAGGCAACAACCATCTGCACGAACAGTTCGACGACGTTTGCAGCAGCATGGACTATCAGCTCGGAGACCATGGCTGCGGTTACCCTTGACGCTGCGTCACAGACTGGAGCGCCTGCGATGGTGTACTCAACGACGAAACTGGGTACATGAATGACAAAACGTCATTCTTTCGGATGAATCCCGGTTCTGTTTGCAGCATCATGATGGTCGCATCCCGTGTTTGGCGACATCGCGGTGAACGCACATTGGAATCGTGTATTCGTCATCGCCATACTGGTGTATCACCCGGTGTGATGGTATGGGGTGCCATTGGTTACACGTCTCGGTCACCTCTTGTTCGCATTGACCGTACTTTGAACAGTGGACGTTACATTTCCGATGTGTTACGACCCGTGGCACTACCCTGCATTCGATCCCTGCGAAACTCTACATTTCAGCAGGATAATGCACGACCGCATGTTTCGGGTCCTGTACTGGCCTTTCTGGATACAGAAAACGTTCGAATGCTGCCCTGGCCAGCACATTCTCCATATATCTCACCAATTGAAAACGTCTGGTCAATGGTGGCCGAGCAACTGGCTCGTCACAATACGCCAGTCACTACTCTTGATGAACTGTGGTATCGTGTTGAAGCTGCATGGGCAGCTGTACCTGTACACGCCATCCAAGCTCTGTTTGACTCAATGCCCAGGCGTATCAGGGCCGGTACTATTGCCAGAGGTGGTTGTTCTCGGTATTGATTTCTCAGGATCTATGCACCCAAATTGCGTGAAAATGTAATCACATGTCAGTTGTAGTATAATATATTTGTCCAATGAATACCCGTTTATCATCTGCATTTCTTCTTGGTGTAGCAATTTTAATGGCCAGTAGTGTATTTACGGGAGGTGAGAGCCGACGAAATGTTGATCTTAAAGTAAAAAAACCATCGGCCCAGAGCTGACCCGTGGGTCGCCCTGAAGCGTTTCCAAGACAGTGGTGTGAGATGGGTTGCTATCGAAATTGCTGGCCAGAGTGGCCAAGCGGTTTCAGGTGCTGCAGTCTGGAACCGCGCGACCGCTACGGTCGCATGTTCGAATCCTGCTTCGGGCATGGATGTATGTGATGTCCCTAGGTTAGTTAGGTTTAAGTAGTTCTAAGTTCTAGGGGACTGTTGATCACAGCAGTTAAGTCCCATAGTGCTCAGAGCCACTTGAACCATTTTTTGCTATCGCAATGAATTGATTTTGAACCGAAAATGGCTCGTATGAGAGCAATTTGTCTTCCGTTACACCAAGTCGAAAAATCTGTCAACCAGTCGTCCCGATGTGGGATGAGCCTATCCATGTCAGATACGGTGGAATGTCATTGACTATTAACAGCCCGACCAACGCATTAACCAAAATGCGAACGGCGTATCCGGTGGAAACAGCGCGGCTCACTTTCTCTTGTAACCGTGCAACAGTGAGGGCCCCGGAGTGCAGTGTTATGTGACCCGCACACTCGGCCCTGGCGCCTGGCGTGTGGTTTTTGTTCGCGGTGCCGCCCGCCGCTGCCGGCGATAGCAGAGCGGCGGGCCTCGCCCGCGCCGGGCCCATTGTCTTGTCCAACAAGTGCGCCGAGCGCCAGCGCCGGTGCCGGGTTTGTCATTTGTGTAATGGCGGAAGACAAAGCGAGCGCGCCACGGCTGCGGATCGCGAGCCGGAAGCCCGGCGGGAAGCGCCATTGTGGCGGTGGGCGAAGCGCGTCTGCGTTCACGCCACGTGATGGACAGCCGCGGCACTGTGGCTGTGCGCTGCGCACTGCGCGCGGCCCTACCTACAGTGGAGAAGCGAACGACACTGCTGCCGCAAGCTGGTGGGTGTCCCAGCCTCGCAGCAACTGTTGTTTGAAACTTCCTGGCAGATTAAAACTGTGTGCCCGACCGAGACTCGAACTCGGGACCTTTGCCTTTCGCGGGCAAGAGCTCTACCATCTGAGCTACCGAAGCACGACTCACGCCCGGTCCTCACAGCTTCACTTCTGCCAGTATCTCGTCTCCTGTTTCTGTTACTGATTCATTGCTGTTCGCCTGTTAACATCGTGCAGGCAGAATATTCCTGGACAGCAGAGAGACCATGAAACTCTGTAACCGCGCCCAACAAAGGTCGAGGAAAGTGGTCGGTACTCACATTTCTTTCAGCAAAAGAACAGCCCTGACATATACAATGGGTTTGGCGCGGCCGCTATGTCATCTACAGGCCCGTTCAATAAGTAAATCAACACTTGCTTTTTCTTGGCAAGTTTCGGTTAAAAATGCGGAATTTTCTATGGGAATATTCCCGATCAGCCCCTATACAAAATATAGATATTTGTTGCCACTTAGATTCTCATCAATAAAACAGGGCCATTGCTTCCCCCTTATCTCGGTCAGAGTGGATTTTGAACTATAGTGCATATTAGGACAAGTGATTATCCTGTCGTTTATAAGCGAGGCTTCTTGTTTAAACCAAATGATTCATAGTCAGGCAGGATCGCATTGTAGTTTTCGTTGACACCATTCAGAAGAAATTATGAAGTCATTGCAACGAAGCTGTTGATGGTGTGTAATGTGGGAATGATGAAGTGCGTTGGAATGTTTGTTGTTGTTGTTGTTGTTGTTGTGGTCTTCAGTCCTGAGACTGGTTTGATGCTGCTCTCCATGCTACTCTGTCCTGTGCAAGCTTCTTCATCTACCAGTACCTACTGGAACCTACATCATTCTGTATCTACGAGGTGCATTCAAGTTCTAAGGCCTCCGATTTTTTTCTCCGGACTGGAAAGAGATAGAAACATGGGCATTGTTTTAAAATGAGGCCACGATCATTGTCAATACATCCCAGAGATGGCAGCACCATAAGGCAGATGGAATTTTACCGCCAGCGGCGAGAATGAGAACTGTTTTAAATGCTTAAAATGGCAACATTTTCGTTACTTGAACAGTGTGCAATCATTCGTTTTCTGAATTTTCATGGTGTGAAACCAATTGAAATTCATAGACAGTTGAAGGAGACATGTGGTGATGGAGTTACGGATGTGTCGAAAGTGCGTTCGTGGGTACGACAATTTAATGAAGGCAGAACATCGTGTGACAACAAACCGAAACAACCTCGGGCTCGCACAAGCCGGTCTGACGACATGATCGAGAAAGTGGAGAGAATTGTTTTGGGGGATCGCCGAATGACTGTTGAACAGATCGCCTCCAGAGTTGGCATTTCTGTGGGTTCTGTGCACAGAATCCTGCATGACGACCTGAAAATGCGAAAAGTGTCATCCAGGGGGGTGCCACGAATGCTGACGGACGACCACACGGCTGCCCGTGTGGCATGTTGCCAAGCAATGTTGAAGCGCAACGACAGCATGAATGGGACTTTCTTTTCGTCGGTTGTGACAATGGATGAGACGTGGATGCCATTTTTCAATCCAGAAACAAAGCGCCAGTCAGCTCAATGGAAGCATACAGATTCACCGCCACCAAAAAAATTTCGGGTAACCGCCAGTGCTGAGAAAATGGATTGTGTCCATGTTCTGGGACAACGAGGGCGTAATCCTTACCCATTGCGTTCCAAAGGACACTACGGTAACAGGTGCATCCTACGAAAATGTTTTGAAGAACAAATTCCTTCCTGCACTGCAACAAAAACGTCCGGGAAGGGCTGCGCGTGTGCTGTTTCACCAAGACAACGCACCCGCACATCGAGCTGACGTTATGCAACAGTTTCTTCGTGATAACAACTTTGAAGTGATTCCTCATACTCCCCACTCACCTGACCTGGCTCCTAGTGACTTTAGGCTTTTTCCAACAATGAAAGACACTCTCCGTGGCCGCACATTCACCAGCCGTGCTGCCATTGCCTCAACGATTTTCCAGTGGTCAAAACAGACTCCTAAAGAAGCCTTCGCCGCTGCCATGGAATCATGGCGTCAGCGTTGTGAAAAATGTGTACGTCTGCAGGGCGATTACGTCGAGAACTAACGCCAGTTTCATCGATTTCGGGTGAGTAGTTAATTAGAATAAAAAATCGGAGGCCTTAGAACTTGAATGCACCTCGTATTTAGCGTATTCATCTCTTGGTCTCCCTCTACGATTTTTACCCTCCACTCTGCCCTCCAATGCTAAATTTGTGATCCCTTGATGCCTCAGAACATGTCCTACCAACTGGTCCCTTCTTCTTGTCAAGTTGTGCCACAAACTCCTCTTCTCCCCAATTCTGTTCAATACCTCCTCATTAGATGTGTGATCTACCCATCTAATCTTCAGCATGCTTCTGTAGCACCACATTTCAAAAACTTCTATTCACTTCTTGTCCAAACTATTTATCGTCCATCTTTCACTTACATACATGGCTACACTCCATATACATAATTTCAGAAACGACTTCTTGACACTTAAATCTATACTTGATGTTAACAAATTTCTCTTCTTCAGAAACGCTTCCCTTGCCATTGCCACTCTACATTTTATATCTTCTTTACTTCGACCATCATCAGTTATTTTGCTCCCCAAATAGCAAAACTCCTTTACTACTTTAAGTGTCTCATTTCCTAATCTAATTCCCTCAGCATCACCCGACTTAATTCGACTAATTCCATTATCCTCATTTTGATTTGTTGATGTTCATTTTATATCCTCCTTTCTAGACACTGTCCATTCCGTTCAACTGCTCTTCCAAGTTCTTTGCTGTCTCTGACGGAATTATAATGTCATCGGTGAACCTCAAAGTTTTTATTTCTTCTCCATGGATTTTAGTACCTACTCCGAATTTTTCTTTTGTTTATTTTATTGCTTGCTCAATATACGGATTGAATAACATCGGGGAGAGGCTACAACCCTGTCTCAGTCTCTTCCCAACCACTGCTTCCCCTTCATGCCCCTCGACTCTTGTAACTGCCATCTGCTTTCTGTACAAATTGTAAATAGCCTTTAGCTCCCTGTATTTTATCCCTGCTACTTTTAGAATTTGATTGAGAGTATTCCAGTCAACATTGTCAAAAGCTTTCTCTAAGTCTACAAATGCTACAAACGTAGGTTTGCCTTTCCTTAATCTTTCTTCTAAGGTAAGTCGTAAGGTCAGTATTGCCCCACGTGTTCCAAAATTTCTACGGAATCCAAACTGATCTTCCCCGAGGTCGGCATCTACCAGTTTTTCCATTCGTCTGTAAAGAATTCGCGTTAGTATTTTGCAGCTGTGACTTATTAAACTGATAGTTCGGTAATTTTCACATCTGTCAACACCTGCTTTCTTTGGGATTGGAATTATTATATTCTTTTTGATGCCTGATGGTATTTTGCCTGTCTCATACATCTTTCTCACCAGATGGTAGAGTTTTGCCTGGACTGGCTCTCCCAAGGCCGTCAGTAGTACTAATGGAATGTTGCCTTCTCCTGGGGCCTTGTTTTGACTCAGGTCTTTCAGTCCTCTGTCAAACTCTTCACGCAGTATCGCATCTCCCATTTCATCTTTATTTACATCCTCTTCCATTTCCATAATATTGTCCTCAAGAACATCGCCCATGTATAGACCCTCTATATACTCCTTCCACCTTTCTGATTTCCCTCCTTTGCTTAGAACTGGGTTTCCATCTGAGCTCTTGATATTCATACAAGTGGTTCTCTTCTCTGCAAAGGTCTCTTTAATTTTCCTGTAGGCATTATCTATCTTACCGCTAGTGAGATAAGCCTCTACATCCTTACATTTGTCCTCCAGCCACCCCTGCTTAGCCAGTTGTAATGCTGTATTCGCAAAACAGTTTTTTGACTGATCCCAATTTTCACTCAAATTGCTTCTATAATGCGTGTTAACGCTGGCAGAGTTTTAACTGCTTTACTCTTATCGGTCGTTATTCTTTTCCGCTCGCGTGCTTTATCCATCACACTTGATGTTTCCTTGATTTTTAATATAATGTTTGCGTAGACAGACCATGAGCGCATGGCATAATGAGGACAGCTTTCGGCGTACAACAGCAGTGTTACTCTGTCTGTACACTCACCATTAACGAAAACCATATCCACTTCTCCATCTGAATGTTTTACGAACACATCTAATCGCTACAACGGCAGAACACAGATTAATTGGTCTCAAGCGCACACGAACCGTACTTCATTTCACCGCAGGCTTCAGTCTGGAACCGCGCGACAGCTACGGTCGCAGGTTGGAAACCTGCCTCGGGCCTGGATGTATGTGATGTCTTTAGGTTAGTTAGGTTTAAGTAGTTCTAAGTTCTTGGGGACTGGTGACCTCAGATGTTAAGTCCCATAGTGCCCAGAGCCATCTGAACCTTTTTTTCCATTTCACCTCTTTGGTTACATTTCGTACAGAGGGGAAGAAAACATTAGGATGGTATGTGTCAGTCAGCGAGCGATTACGGTGCACTGTGGAGGTGTTCCTCATTACAGCTTGTCCCGGAGACAGCAGCTGGATGACTTCACACGGGAAAGAAGGACTGATTGTGTAGCCCAGGAGTTTCGTATTGCTCACAGCATTGTTTCACATACATTGAGAGCGTTCCAGACAACTGGCACTGCTTCCGGAAGGAGAGGAGGTTTTCGACCACGGTCAACTACAGCAGCAGATGACCGTTGCATTGTGCGAGTGGCAAAAAGGTACCTAAGTCAAACAGCGGATGCAACTGCTACCACATTTAGCAGGACTGAGAGACACGCACTCTCAGGCTTCACAGTGGTCCGGTGACTGAGTGGGGGTGGTCTCGCTGCCCGACGACCAGTACGTTGTGTTCGGTTGACACCCGCAGATCGGCAGCAACGTTCGCGATGGTGCCAAGAGCGTAAAGACTGGACCGACTAGGAATGGTGTCACGTGCTCTTCTCGGACGAGGACAGATTTCAGTCTGAGAAGTGATTCCGAAAGTACCCTCACATGGCGAGAGGAGGGAACCCACAATGCATCGAGAAACACTGTCGAATATGACCTTTTCGTGGTCCAGTTGGTAAAGTGGGGGAGACATTTGCATTGGTGTACAGACCTCAAAATTCTTGGGACGTGGTTTGTCTACAGCAATTAAATAAAAGGCTCTTTACGTTGAGTCATACGCATTTCGATTCTCTTTATTTGTGAAACATCTTTATAATAATTGCGTTGAGTTATAATTATACATTTGTTACTACATTACAGTCTCTTTGCTATACTTTTGTTGTCACATGGTAAATCACTTTTTGACAAGTTACGAGAGGTTAAATGACTCTTTCTACTTACGATTTCCGATTTTATTAGTGCATATGTTCCCTCCTGGAGTTGCACCGAGGTGGTTTCTCATTTAGTTGCATTAGATGAACGAAGTCACAAAAATATGGAAGCAACTAAGGAATTACGGAGAACGTAAGAAATGAGAGCTCCAAATTTTTGAATACGGTATACCCACCGATCAATGTTATTGTGACATTAATTTTATCCTGAAATTCTTCCATCGGGCCGTGTTTGCAAACAAAACAACAATATGTAACTGTGCGTCCACCTTGATGCAAAACACTTTCGTTATTTATTTATCCCAAACTAGTTTCAGCTACAAACATCGCCATCGCCACCCACTGATGATGGCGAATTTGTCGCTGATACTTGTGTGGGAATAAATAAAAAAAGTGTTTTGCATCAAGGCGGATCACAATCCCCTACTGCGACACCGTGCTCCCTCTCCACCTGTGCATTTCAGGAATAATTTCTGTCCTGTCTTCACTTTCATGGATGACAAGGCATGGCCACATCGAACAGTGAAGGTGGAGAAGATATTGGAATGGACTGTCATCACGTGCCTCTGACTTACGCCCCGTGGAGAACTCATGCGATGCGCTGACATGTGCAGCAGCGTCCACATGCCTCAATGAACATCCAGCGGCTGTTAACGGTGCTACTGGATGAAAGGCCGAACCACGAGAACTGTTGACCAACGTTGTGGCCAGCATAGCAGCACGTCGAAGAGCATGCATTGCCATCCGCGGTGATCGCACACCCTATTCAGAACCAAGTGCCTCTTTTATTAATATAGCGGGGGCCTTCATAAATTGTGGTGACTACAGTGTAATCATTGTTTCGAGTTAAAGTGACTCTTCTATTAGTCTCATTGAGTATTTCTTTTAGTTACCTTCTGTACTGTACTGTATTTCTATGTATTTTCCAAGTTCCATCGAGCTATGTTACTTCACAGTGACACATTATGCGAAAGTTACTTTCGTACTTAAGTTTTGCGCACTACTGTATTACGCGTTCTGGATTTGTTTCAGGGTTGCCTATCTTAGGTGCCCTATCGATTACCAACAGCTGTTATCCATCCAAGTTTCAAATAAAATTGGGAAAAAGAGTGAACTCTCTCTAAATTATAAAAATGCGCGGGGAGGTCATGTAGCGTGGCCTGCTAGATCACTGGACTTAAGTCCTCCGAACTCTGGGGGCATCTGAAGTTGTGTATGCTGAACAGATTCCCGGTGTGCAAACTCTTCAACAGCGTGTTCACAGCGCCTGTGACGCTATTCGGAGAGAGGTCGCAAACTGCGAAAGTGTACGGAAATCCATGATGCGATGCGTGGACACGTGCACTGGACCCTATTAGAGCACACTGAATATCTGTTGTGATGTGGATGCAATGCAGGTTTGTACCGTGTTCTGGGACGATCTGTTATCGTTGCATGCACACCGTCCATTTGTGGACAGATGTTCATAGGACCTGTCGTTCCTCCATTTCCAGCCAGGAATCTGTCCCTGCAGTTTGCCGGTTTTATCAGTGTTCACCCAGTGTAACTGCAGTGCTATTTCCAATAGTGAGGCGCAGTGAAGTTCAAACAACGCCAATTCATCGTAAAATAAAAGGAAGAAAGGCAAAATATTGCCAAGTGTATACGTGCAACGAAATTTCTTTCGACTTCAGTCTACACTAAGAAAGAAGGACAAGCAATGGTTTACAGAATATGTGAACAAGAGGCAGAAACACCGAAGTAAATTACACGCCAACTTTATAAAGAAATATTGTTTCTAATCTTCAGCAACCAAACTGTACATTCATTGAAAACAATGTGCATCCATATTTTCTGGATGACGAGAGAAAATGTTTTGTAAATGAAAGCGAAACACAGATCTACAGAGTTGAAGGTTAAGGGTTATCTTTTCCTCGTAGTATATTAATTAGATTTCGTGCCTGTTACCGTTTACGAGGTGTCAGCTCGCATTTTGTAGGTGTAAATTATGGCAGTCAGTAACGCAGTTTTCATTTCTTCTGAACAGGCAGGTACGTAGCTCAGAGGCATCAGCATTCGTTGGTGACACGTCGAGAGGGTAACAAATTGCGTATCCAGGATTCTGTCTGCTTTTGTTGTTTACTATTTCAGTTAGTCTCGCTAGTACGCAGGAGGTTGGTTCAAAATGGTTCAAATGGCTCTGAGCACTATGCGACTTAACTTCTGAGGTCACCAGTCCCCTATAACTTAGAACTACTTGAACCTAACTAACCTAAGGATATGACACACATCCATGCCTGAGGCAGGATTCGAACCTGCGACCGTAGCGGTCGCGCGGTTCCAGACTGTAGCGCCTAGAACCCCGGCTGGCTTACGCAGGAGGTACTGTCGCAGTTCGCGAGCAACTGAGTGTGGTTTTGGCTACGGTCAGTTACCCTCGGGCTTCTGCCCCGTGGCGACGAATCTGGTGCATCGCATAGAACACCTAAGATGTCGCTTGTTTCGTCCACGGGCTCTGCCACCTAGTCACCTCTTGGTGTATCCAACGCAGTGGATCCAACCTCACAGTAGAATGAGTGGCACGTGCAACGCGTTCGCGTCGCTCGAGGTGGATATCCAATGTGGAAACCGGTCGTCTGGCCTCGCTAATTCGCCCTGTCAGTAGGCAGGGGGCTGCCCTTCAGCAGGGTCTGAGCAGGCACATGAAGGGAGGGGTTTACCATTTATTAGGAGCTCTAAAGTTAGGCGTGTTGTGGAGCCTCTTAGGCAGATAGCGTTCAGGGCTGGAAAGAAAGCCAATGTGCACTCGTTGTGTCTGCCGGGGGACCTCATCCGAGAGGTGAAGGCGCCCTTGCCTGCGGCTGTTGAGCCGGCAGGGTGCAGTCCTCTGCAGTTTGTGGCTCAGATAGGCACCAGTGACGCCTATCCCATGAGTTCTGAAGCCCTCCTCAGTGCATACAGGCGGCAGGTGGAAGTGATGAAGGCTGCTGGCTTCATGCGTGGGCCGCAAGCAGAGCTCGCAATTTGAACGAGGTCCTTGAATTTGGAGCCGTTGGAGGATCTTAGTCAAAGGATTCACCTCCTCTGTGACCGTCTTGGCTGCACTCTTTGAACTTCTGCAATCGGTTGATGAATGTAGACCTGTGTTCTAGAAATGCTCGGTCAGAGGGTTCAGCTACCCTTTATAATAAAAAACTGAGTGAACGGATCTACAAACAACCTAAACGAGTGTCATCGGAGGTTCGCCACGAACAAATTCAACGAACAACATAGAACAGAATGAGATAAAAAAAGAGGTAGCCTCTTTGATTCGGAATCAAAATGTCATTGGTCCCGGGTTCGATTCCCGCCGCAGCTTAAATTTTGGTTAATAATCAGCATTGGAGGCCGAAGACATCCGGCATAAGAGGTCACCCTCATTCTGCCAACAGCTTTGTCAAAGAGGGAGGAGGAGCGGACAGAGATTCAGGGCACTCTCTTGTCCTAGGTGTGGGAAACTGCCCCTAAAGGCGGAAGAATCAGCAATGACCAACGGCATGAGGATGCAGAAGGCAATGGAAACCACTGCATTAAAGACACGTAACGTGTATCCACAGGACATGTGGCCTGTAATTCAAGAAGTGTCATGATGATCTCTCCATTGGCGAAAGATTCCTGAATAGTCCCCCATTCAGACCTCCGGGAGGGGACTGACAAGAGGGAGGTTACCAAGAGAAAAAGATTGAATAATCAACGAAATGATAACATTCTACGAATCGGGGCGTGGTAGGGAAACTAGAAAATCTGAAAAGGGAAATGAAATGTCTCGATCTAGATGTAGTAGGGGTCAGTGAAGTGAAATGGAAAGAAGACAGAGATTTCTGGTAAGATGTGTATAGGGTAATATCAGTAGCAGCGGAAAATGGTATAACGGGAGTAGGATTCATTATGAATAGCAAGGTAGGACAAACATTGTGTTACAGTGAACAGTTCGGTGACAGGATTGTTCTTACCAGAATCGACAAAAAACCAACACCGACAACGATAGCTCAGGTTGAGAGGCACCCACATGCCTTGCTCATACTGTGGCATCAAGCAGTCAGGCCTGCAAGATGAGTGGTTTGCCAAACGAGTGGATTTATTCTTATTTATCGAGTAACATAAATGACTGATTGTGAGCTCTAGTACCCACAATTAAGCTACAAATTATTCTCCTGTTTGAATATTACGCAACGGAAACGGATAACGCACATTTGACTATTTGGAATTTACACAACTCTGATTGTTCACTACGCTCTGGCACTACCACATATTCTTTCTTATTCAACGGCTTTGATCAACACGTGGCCATCGCACTGAATATGAATGGCGCACACATTACAAATTCTGGATATCATGACTACACACTATTCGAAGAACAAGGCCACCAATCTTTTTCTTTTAACTATCTTTTTTATTCCGATTAATTCTGTTATGATTCAAAGATAACCTAAACACACCATTACATTTTATACAGTTACACATGAGAAACTCCGCCCAGTGGGCATGGCTTTACATTAGTGATTCTCTATCTTATGGTCTCGTAATTATCTAACGCTACAGTGCACTTTCTATATAGGATGGAGGATCTTTTGCTATATCTCAGACTTCGACTCTCATACCCATCATCACTCCAGACCGATCGGTACAAAAAGGAACATGCATAACCTATCTTGCTACTCTCCCATGAAAACCACACATACTTAAATTACATGAAATACATCACACTTACAACATACAATACATCACAAAGAATAGTCACAACGTTAGAATCACTTCACTTTCGGCTTCCCCACTTCAATTAGTATTCATTCCAGTTTCACACGACACTGTCCTACTTCGTAACTTTTCTTTCCTACTACGAACTCTGGAGGATATATGCACGTCTTCCTGTGCAATGCAAGCCAAGTGGCGTTGCTGGATAGTGGCTGACTCACCTTGCTACTCTCATAGAGTTTTAGAGTTTGAATCAAGCGTCACACAGAAACATAACACGCAAAGTAATATTAAGATCATATTCGTCACCCACGCGAGTCCTCAACTGATACCTTGGACGAGTACTTCTCTTTATCCTTTGTCTCATACACAGATTGAGACTCACACAGTACTCACCACGTGTAAGTGCTCGTCTCTAATTTCAAGTCCTGCACACGCCATTTCTTAAATATTTCCAACTTATAGTACACACGCCAGTAATTCAGCTTAACTTTAGCACTCGCAAGTATTTCAACTTAGTACTACACATGGTTTCATTGCGACCTTTGGTCACTTCCGAAGATTACTACGATCCCATTAATATTAGCTGCCTTAAGTATTTCACATGCATACCATCCTCTCCACTCTTTTGTCTTTACGGAGCACACCTAAGACAGGTCTTACCAACACAAGATCCAGCGCCAGAGTGCTGAAACATGGCCGTTCTTCAGGTCATCTCGCACCTCCACCAAGGTGGGGGAACACCATGCTACCGTATTGGTCAGCCACATTTCAGGTGCTCACAGCTCAGGCAAATTTCATCTCTTTGGCTCCACCAAAGGTGACCAAAGAACCGTTTCAAAGATGATCATGTGTTGCACATTCACTATCTGTGGTTGGAAGACGACCATACATTCATTCACTTCACAGAACTCACCAAATTGGATGTAGGGATTTATGTTGTGGGAGTGCACATATGATCAATTAAATACATAAATTGTCCTTTCCTACACTGGTATCTGGCTTCGGTGTATTACGTGATATTGAGTTATTATTACAAAAAATACGTTGTTCTGACAAGAATAATGAAGAATGTTGTACCAATTTTCAATGTCGGGCGGTACTGTACCCTTTCAAGGTATACATGCCAATGTCGCAAGCTGAAGATGAAGAGACACAGAAAGTGTATGAGGATGATGAAAGGGCAATACCGTATGTAAAGGGGGATGAAAATCTAATAGTCATGGAGGACTGGAATGTAGTTGTAGGGGAAGGAGTAGAAGAAAAGGTTACAGGAGACTATGTGCTTGGGACAAGGAATGAGAGAGGAGAAAGACAAAATGAGTTCGATAACAAGTTTCAGCTAGTAATAGCGAATACCCTGTTCAAGAATCACAAGAGGAGGAGGTGTACTTGGAAAAGGCCGGGTGATACGGGAAGATTACAGTTACATTACGTCATGGTCGGACAGAGATTCCGAAATCAGACACTGAATAGTAAGGTGTACCTAGGAGCAGATATAGACCCAGCTCACAATATAGTAGTGATGGAGAGAGGTTGAAGCTTAAGATATTAGTCAGGAAGAATCAGTATGCAAAGTAGTGGAATACGGAAGTACTAAGGCATGACGAGATACGGTTGATAACAGCAATAAGGAATAGCTCAGAAGGCAGTACAGTTAAAGAGGAATGGACATCTCTAAAAAGAGCCATCACAGAAGCTGGGAAGGGAAACATAGGTACAAAGAAGGTAACTGCGAAGAAACAATGGATAACAGAAGAAATAGTTCAATTGATCTATGAGAAGAGGAAGTACAAAAATGTTCCGGGAAACTCATGTATACAGAAATTCAAGTCGCTGAGGAATGAAATAAATAGGAAGTGCAGGGAAGCTAAGACGAAACGGCTGTGGGAAAAATGTGAAGACATCGAGAAAGAAAGAATTGTCGCAAGGACAGGCCCAGCATACAGGAAAGTCAAAACAACCTTCTGTGACATAAAAAGCAAGCGTGGAAACATTAGAAATGCAACGGGTATTCCACTGTTAAATGCAGAGGAGAGAGCGGATCGGTGGAAAGAATACATTGAAAGCCTCTATGAAGGGGAAGATTTGTCTGATGTGATAGAAGAAGAAACAGGAGTCGATTTAGAAGAGACAGGGGATACAGTATCAGAATCAGAATTTGAAAGAGCTTTGGAGGACTTAAGATCAAATAAGGCAGAAGGCATAGATAACATTCCATCAGAATCTCTAAAATCATTGCGGGAAGTGTAAAAAAAAGACTATTCACCCTGGTGTGTAGAATGTATGAGTCTGGCGACATACCATCTGACTTTCGGGAAAGAATCATCCACACATTTCCGAAGACGGCAAGAGCTGACAAGTGCGAGAATTATTGCATAATCAGCTTAACAGCTCATGCATCCAAGTTGCTTACAACAATAACGTACAGAAGAATGGAAAAGAAAATTGAGGATGCGGTGGATGACGATCAGTTGGCTTTAGGAAAGGTAAAGGCACGAGAGAGGCAATTCTGACGTTGCGGTTAATAATGGAAGCAAGGCTAAAGAAAAATAAAGACACGTTCATAGGATTGACCAGGAAAAAGCGTTCGACAATGTAAAATGGTGCAAAATGTTCGAAATTCTGAGAAAAGTAGGGGTAAGCTATAGGGAGAGACGGCTCATATACAGTAAGTACAACAGCCAAGAGGTATTAATAGAGTGAATGACCAAGAACGAAGTGCTCGTATTAAGAAGGGTGTAGGACAAGGATGTAGCCTTTCGCCCCAACTGTTCAATCTGTACATCGAAGGAGCAATGACGGAAATAAAAGGAAGTTTCAGGAGTGGAATTAAAATTCAGGGTGAAAGGATATCAATGATACGATTTGCTGAGTGAAAGTGAAGACGAATTTCATCATCTGCTGAATAGAATGAACAGTCTAATGAGTACAAAATATAGACTGAGAGTAAATCGAAGAAAGATGCAAGTAATGAGAAGTAGCAGAAATGAAAACAGCAAGAAACTTAACATCAGGATTGATGGCCACGAAGCAGATGAAGTTAAGGAATTCTGCTGCACAGACAGCAAAACAACCAATGACCGACAGAGCATGGGGACATCAAGATTAGGCTAGCGTCGGCGAAAAGTGCATTCCTGGCCAAGAAAAGTATACTAGTATCAAACATAGGCCTTAATTTAAGGAAGAAATTTCGGAGAATGTACGTTTGGAGCACAGAATTGTATGGTAGTGAAATATGGACTGTGGGAAAACCGGAACAGAAGCGAATCGAAGCATCTGAGGTGTGGTGCTACAGGCGAATGTTGAAAATTAGGTAGACTGATATGGTAAAAAATGAGGACGTTCTACGCACGATCGGAGAGAAAAGGAATATGTGCAAAACACTAACGAGGAGGAGGGACAGGATTATAGGACATCTGTGAAGACATCGGTGTATGGCTTCCATGGTACTGGAGGGGGATGCAGAGGACAAAAACTGTAGAGGAAGACAGCGATTGCAGTATATCCAGCAATCAATTGTAGTTTCTAAATATTGACAATTATTATTGGTTTGTCCATCTTAAGCTTACTGCTATTAAAGAAAGAGAATTTTACACCATGTACATTTACATCGATAGTCCGCAATTCGCCTTACGGCGTGTGGTGGAGGATAACCCGTACCACTACTGGTCATTTCCTTTCCTGTTTCTGCTCTCAAAGAGAGCGAGGGAAAAACGACTGTGTGTACGCCTCCGTATGAGCCCTAATTTCTCGTATCTTATCTTTGTGGCCCTGACGCGCATTTTATGTTGGAGGCAGCAGAATGCTCTCCAGCCAGCTTCAAATGCCGGTTCTCTAATGGTTCCTCGTCGTCTTTCCCCCAGGTATTCCCACTTGAGTTCCCGAAGCATGTACGTAACAATTGCGTGTTATTCGAACCTACCAGTAGCAAATCTAGCAGCCTGCCTCTGAACTGGTTCGATGTCTTCCTTTAATCCGACGTGTTAAGGATCCCAAACACTTGAGCAGTACTCAAAAATAGGTGCACTAGCGTCCTATATATGGTCTCCTTTACAGATGAACCACGCTTTCCTAGAATTCTCCCAAAACTCCGAGGTCGACTATTCGCCCTACCTGCCACAGTCATCACATACTTCTACCATTTCGTATCGCTTTGCGTTACAGCGAGATATTTAAACGACGTGAGTGTGTCATGCGGGACACTAGTAATGCTGTCTCAGAACATTACGGGTTTGTTTTTCCTACTCATCTGAATTAACTTGCATGTCTCTACATATAGAGCTAGCTGCAATTCATCACTCCAACTAGAAATTTTGTCTAAATCGTCTTGTATCTCCCTACAGTCACTCAACTTCGACACTCTACTGCAAACCAGAGCATCATCGGCAAACAACTATAGACTGATGCCCACGCTGTCCGTCAAATCACTTACGTATGTAGAGAATAAAAGCGGTCCTATCACACTGGGGTGCTCCTGACGATACCCTTGTCTCTGATGAATACTCGCCGCCGAGGACTACACAATGCGTTCTATAACACAAGAAGTCTTCTAACCACTCACTTATCTGTGAACCTATTCCATATGCTCGTACCTTCTTTAACAACCTTCAATGGGACATCGTGTCAAACGCCTACCGGAAATCAAAAAATATGGAATCTTCATGCACAGTTCGTAACATGTCATGTGAGCAAAGGGCAGGCTGAGTTTCGTACGAGCAATGCCTTCTACAACCATGCTGATTCGTGAACATAAGCTTCTCGGTCTCAAGAACATTTAATATATTCGAAGTGAGAATTTGTTCAAGGATTCTGCAGCAAACCGATGTTAGGGCTTTTGGTCTTTAATTTTGCAGGTCTGTTCTTTGTCCCTTCTTATACAAAGGAGTCACCTGCGTTTTCCCCAGTCACTTGGAACTTTGCAATGGGCTAGGAATTCACAATAGATGGAAGCTAAGTAAGGGGTCAATGCCGTATGGTACTCTTTGAAAAACGGAAAAGTGATGACCTACTTGTTTTCTACTCTTTCAGTTGTTCCTCTACGCCAGGGTTGCTGATTACTGTGACATCCATATGAGAGTCTATTCCATGGACAAACTACGGTGTATTTGTACGATTCTCCTGCGTGAATGGTTTCTCGAACGTGAAATTTAAAACTGCGTCCTTTGTTTTACTTTCTTCAAGTGTCACACCGGAGCAATCAACAGCTGACTGGATGGAACCCTTGGACCCACAGCTGAAACTTTCTTTTATTTCCATCATTGCTTCTTCGATATACAAATTGAAAAGTATTGGCGAAAGACTACATCCCTCTTTTTAATCCGAGCACCTCGTTCTTGGTCGTTCACTCTTATTGTTTCCCTTGGCTCTTCTATATGCTGTACATTACCGTGTCTCCCTACAGCTTTCTCTATTTTTCTCAGAATTTCGAACATTTTGCACCATTTTACTCTGACAAATGCTTTTTCCAGGTCGACAAATCCTATGAAGGTCTCTTGATTTTTCTGTAGTATTGCTTCCATTATCAACCGCAATGTCTGACTTGCCTCTTTCGTAAAGCCAAGCTGGTCGGGATCTAACATATCCTCAATTTTCCTTTCCATTATTCTGTTTATTATTATTGTCAGCAACTTGGATTTTTGAACTGTTGAGGAGATACTCGTACTTATCAGCTCTTGCATTCTTCGGAACTGGGTGGATGATTTTTTTCCGAAAGTCAGATGGTATGTCGCCAGACTCATGCATTCCACATACTAACGTGAATAGTCGTTTCGTTGCCAATTCCCGCAATGATTATAGAAAATCTGATTGAATGTTATCCATCCCTTCTGTCTTATTTGATCTGAAGTCCTCGAAAACTCTTTTAATTCCTAATACGGGACCTCCTATCTCTTCTAAATCAAATCCTGTTTTTTCTTCAATCACTTGAGACGAATTTTCCGCCTTCAGTGTACTCTTTCCACCGATTCGCACTCTCCTGTGCATTCAACAGTGGAATTCCCGTTGCAGTGCTCTTACTGTACTTAAATGCCGAATAATCCTCAGATTCCACATCCTTTGGCCTCTCGTTTGTGAGTCAATCCAAAGACATGCACCCAAGGGGGATCAGTATCGTTTTAAATTAAACTTTTCTCCACTATTCCGCTTTTTTAATCAGCTGCTTGAAGCTGGAGCGCCCCGCCACCGTGACGCCACAGTTCCGCATAAAAATGTGAAATTTCGCCTAAGACAGAAGTCTCACAACTCATTTGGGTGAAAAATGTTTTACGATATCTGAAACGATTCAGAAAATATCTGGGGTGCACAGCCAAACTGAATCGGCGTCCTCAAAAGAACTCCACACCTCGGTGTCCCAGAATCTTGCAGATCGCGTTATCTGTCAATCGACCGACACGATTGTACTCTGCTGCAACGGGAATTCAGGCTCTGTGCGTTTGTTATCGGCACCTACGCTAACGTAACCGGCGTATGCAGTCTCTGAACGGCTCTTTGCAGTGACCGGCCCGTGATTTCACCGAAAAAATGGCTCTCAGAACTATGGTGCTTAACATCTGAGGTCATCAGTCCCCTAGAACTTAGAACTACTTGAACCTGACTAAACTAAGGACATCACACACATCCATGCCCAGGGCAGGATTCGAACCTGTGTCCGTAGCGGTCGCGCGGTTCCAGACTGAAGCGCCTAGAACCGCTCGGCCACAACGGCCGGATGATTTCACCGATCGTGATGACGCAATGACGCCTGTTCTCAGTGGTCAATGTTTCTTCCGGCGTTTAGTACTGCACGAGAGCAGCCGAGATGGCGAAGTTCTCGGACGACAATCTCATGCTGATTGTTGTGATTCTGTACGAAGAATAAGAAAAACAAGTGAAAAAAAGGAAGTAGGTTCATCACTCTCAAACAATTATCTTTTACCTAGCTGGTTGTATTCACTGATGTAAAATCAGAAATATACACGTATGTACTTATCAGTTGTGTTTATTTCTTCTCCTATTTCATTCCATAGCGTATTCTTCAGCACTGTGTCCATGTGTTTGGGATTCGAGAGATTGTACAACATAGGATGGTTGCGCACTAATTCAATAATTTTTCCGTCATTCATGTTTATGGTGACAAACTACTGCAATAAATACTTCACTCACTGTACGGTGTCGGTGGGAGCACGGTTTGCTCTGTCAGAGCCACGCCACGGGCGAGTGCCAACACTACCCTTTAAGGGGACCACACCGAGGTTCAGGTCGAAAAAAAAAAACGATTTTCGGTTTTCATCATATTTCGATAGATTAAGTTTTTATTTAAGTACTCTGAAAAGGATTTTGCTCAAAAAAGTTTTTCTCGAGCATTTAAAGACCATTTTCCTACCACGTGTGTTTATGTGCCACGCCCACTTTGCAGCATACCTTTCAGATCTTTATAGCCCCTACATTGCACGTTAGGGATTTTTTTTTACTCTCGAGTGTGTTGGCTATCCTTGGAATGCAACGGTCGGTATTCTTTTGTTTCTGCTGTTTGTAAACAACACGCTTTCAAACACGAGGTTAGTTTTGTTCAAGTGTGATTGCGAGTAGTTGTTACCGAAAAGTTGCAGGTATACTATGACCAGGCAATTAGGAGAAATAAAGAAAATCTGGAGGCAATGAAGAGAGATGTTGGGTCATATTCTTCCATAAGTCCTCTAGTGACGACAAGCCATATCATGGATTGTGTTGTAATGGTTCTTTATTTACGTGACCATTACGGCACTCCAACCCCAGTTCTCGATACCAGTAATATCGTACTACTTTTCTGCGAAGTAACAGACATATTATTGTGACAATATTCACATTTGGTTTTATTAATGTATAGGTACTTAGATGTATCGATATGTAACAGTGATATGGTTCTTGTGTGTATTCATTTCTGTGAGACTGTCATAATCTTTCACTTACTTGTAACCGTTTTGGCGCGAATGCGCGCAGAGCAGTCTTTGATTCAATTTGCAGAAGTTAAGTTGTTATTTCGCTTTGTAAAAAGAACAGTCAAGTCTTGTGTTTGGTTAAAGTGGAAATTAAATATATGAAAATTGATACAAATATGTTTTTTTGATGATGTGGCAATTAAGAAGAAGTATATGTGAATTTACAAGAAGTTTAATAAAAATGTGGATCGTGAACACCAAGTCAAAAATTATTTCTACCGTACCATTGTTCTGATTTTGGATTGTTTAATCATTAAGAATTTCCTGAAAAACGCATTTGTTAGGTCTTCAAATGTTGCTAAAACACAGATCTGGACCTTCTAGCAGTCAAAGTGGAATCACCCTAGAATCAACAAGATGAGCCATAACAACTTCGACGAAATCTACGTGGGAATCCATTCAAGATAAGTGCCAAAATTAATGACTTTTTTACAGTGACTTCATTATTTCCATTCTGACGATACCATCCACAGTCAATAATTTTGTTGTTGCCCGATAAAGCGAAGATATGCTGCGTGAGCAACATTACGAGGTGCATTCAAGTTCTAAGGCCTCCGATTTTTTTTCTAATTAACTACTCACCCGAAATCGATGAAACTGGCGTTGCTTCTCGACGTAATCGCCCTGCAGACGTACACATTTTCCACAGCGCTGACGCCATGATTCTATGGCAGCGGCGAAGGCTTCTTTAGGAGTCTGTTTTGACCACTGGAAAATCGCTGAGGCAATTGCAGCACGGCTGGTGAACGTGCGACCACGGAGAGTGTCTTTCATTGTTGGAAAAAGCCAAAAGTCACTAGGAGCCAGGTCAGGTGAGTAGGGAGCATGAGGAATCACTTCAAAGTTGTTATCACGAAGAAACTGTTGCGTAACGTTAGCTCGATGTGCGGGTGCGTTGTCTTGGTGAAACAGGACACGCGCAGCCCTTCCCGGACGTTTTTGTTGCAGTGCAGGAAGGAATTTGTTCTTCAAAACATTTTCGTAGGATGCACCCGTTACCGTAGTGCCCTTTGGAACGCAACGGGTAAGGATTACGCCCTCGCTGTCCCAGAACATGGACACCATCATTTTTTTCAGCACTGGCGGTTACCCGAAATTTTTTTGGTGGCGGTGAATCTGTGTGGTTCCATTGAACTGACTGGCGCTTTGCTTCTGGATTGAAAAATGGCATCCACGTCTCATCCATTGTCACAACCGACGAAAAGGAAGTCCCATTCATGCTTTCGTTGCGCGTCAACATTGCTTGGCAACATGCCACACGGGCAGCCGTGTGGTCGTCCGTCAGCATTCGTGCCACCCACCTGGATGACACGTTTCGCATTTTCGGGTCGTCATGCAGGATTCTGTGCACAGAACCCACAGAAAAGCCAACTCTGGAGGCGATCTGTTCAACAGTCATTCGGCGATCCCCCAAAACAATTCTCTCCCCTTTCTTGATCATGTCGTCAGACCGGCTTGTGCGAGCCCGAGGTTGTTTCGGTTTGTTGTCACATGATGTTCTGCCTTCATTAAACTATCGTACCCACGAATGCACTTTTGACACATCCGTAACTCCATCACCACATGTCTCCTTTAACTGTCGATGAATTTCAATTGGTTTCACACCCCGCAAATTAAGATAACGAATGATTGCACGCTGTTCAAGTAAGGGAATCGTCGCCATTTTAAGTATTTAAAACAGTTCTCATTCTCGCCGCTGGCGGTAAAATTCCATCTGCTGTATGGTGCTGCCATCTCTGGGACGTATTGACAATGAACGTGACCTCATTTTAAAACAATGCGCATGTTTCTATCTCTTTCCAGTCCGGAGAAAAAAAATCGAAGGCCTTAGAACTTGAATGCACCTCGTATTAATCTGATTTCTAACCTACTTTGCAAGTGGTGGTATTGTTAGAGTGTCCATCAGGAGAAAATTCGTGGTGCAAATACAATAGGGCTCAGGCAACTGGAGAATCTTATTCTCACCAGCATTCTCTTCCTGCTGCTGTTAATACAGCAATTAAAGCTATTTTCAGAGACTTGGCTCATCCTGACCTTCTAAGGAAATGTCTGCATGATCAGACACAGAGTCCAAATTAATGTTTCAGCAGCATAATTTGGAACCGCCTTCCTAAAACTTTATTTGTAGGCATGCAGACAATGAAACTAGGAGTTCATGATGCTGTTATTACATTCAATTGTGGTAATATTGGAAAGTGTTGGGTACTGAAAAAGCTGGGAATTAATCCTGGTGAAAATATGAAATCCTGGCTGCAACATTGCGATAAAATGAGGAGAGCCGATGCAGACAGGTCAGCATCTAATATAGCCAAGAAAGCAAGACAAACATCCAGGAAGGTGAAAAAGAAGCTAGAGGCCAAAGAAGCGCCATCATATGCAGCAGGACAGTTTTAATTAACTGTAAGTAACAAATATCAAACGTTTTTTCTTTAAAGTCAATTTCCCACAAACTAAAGTTTTCAGTACATATGCCCCATTATATCAGAAACCATCATAGATAAATAAATGAAATTTTCAGAGACTCTGCATGACATGAAAAGCCACCTCTGGTATTACATTAATTAATATTCTCCCATTAGGAATTTCCCAAAAAAAATATTTACTACTGAAAGAACTTAATAGTTTTGTTAATCAATTTAAAAAAGGATTTCTTAAAAACTATAAAATGGATAAAGTAGATTTTAGTACAGTTGACTCTATTAGCATCATCTAACGTACAGTAAAATTATTAAAGTCCTGCATCAAATAGTTTTTTTTCAGAAATGGGTCAAATACTTGCCTATATTAATATGGGTTAGATAGGCAGGGCGTGGTCCCCTTAAATTCGTAGAACAATACCTTCAAACACGTCGGTGGTATAACGGGCCTGTCACGTACTGCCTCGTCACACCGATGCGTGTGCGTAGCGGCCTTAAGACGCGGTCACGCAGGACGCCGCGTTCGCAGACGCGGGCTCGCTGGCGCTGCCGACCGGACGGTGCAGCGCGGTGTTTGCGCGCGGCAGAACAGGAAGCGCATGCGATTCGTGTTTGGCCGCGGGCGCAAATGTTGACTCAGAACGCAGTGGGCATTCACGGGGTCTCAGGGGCCGCCTACAGCTGCCGGTAATGGAAGATACCGTCTCCAAACACCAGCCTAATACCGACGGAGATCGTAGCGTGTGTGTATGTATGTCCTGATTCCCGACAACCTGTCCGTGCATCAGTATTCCCCCAACGCGAGGAAAGCGGGCAGCAGGGGCGTTCCTTCCGTAATTCAGACAGCGCCAGCAGTACATTGTTATGCGCCCTTGAGCAAGAATTCTAAATTCATTTTCACGATTTGCGTACCTATGAAGTATGGAAAACCTTTCTTCAAGACCAGTGGTTCCCACCCTTTCTGATACCACTGCCTCTGAGTACAATCAGATATTAGTTATGTAACACCTCGGTTCAGTTTACAGTGATAAAAGCTATAGAAAGAATAATTTAAAATTAAGAATAGAATTTTTAGAGGGGAAAATAGTGTTGAATCAGAGTTCGGTAACTGCACGTCAAACTTATAGTATATCAGCAAGTAGTTTAACGCCTAAGTACAGCAAAGCCACGGAAGCTCCGTCATGGAGAAGGCAGTGACGTTAAACTCTTGTGATGAAAAACCTAAAAAGATGTCTGATCGTCATTATTGCCGCCTTTTTTCCTTGATTGTTTCATTAAAAGGCGGGGAACCCGTGCAGTCAGCGAGACAATAACTAGATTGGACTTTATAGTGTTAAGATTCACGATAAACTGTTAGAATGTTACGGAGATTAAAAGTGATGTAGTGTACGAACTCTGACTGTTGGTAGCAACGGAGTATTAAGGGGATTTTAGGACTTCAGTGCTAGATTGGAACTTTACGGACATATAGACGACAGAAACTCAAATTATCTGCTGATACGAGTGAATTCAGAGGTACCAGTATTCAGATATTAACGTGTGGACTTTGGAAAGTGTCGTGTGCCGTTAGTTGCGAATCTGGACGTAGAGCGCGTGCATATCGGCATTTGCGGACTATTTAGATTCCTCCAGGCTAGGAACCTTTTAAATAGACCATCATCCATCACCATCTTAATCCTTGAATATAGAGTGAAAGTGAAATACAAGAGTGTTGTACTTATTTTGAAACGTCCCCTTAGAAAAATTACTGACACACAATATATTTTGGCGCAAAGCAATCTGACTTTCAAAAATCCCTACAAAAGAATGGCCCTGACTAACATTAACCTATACGTTTCACAAATCACTTACCTCACAAAAATCTTGGTTACTCGAACTACTGCAATACAGCGAGCGCCACTACTGTCAGCTAAAGATTCTAACTACGGAAGGCACTAACTACTGATAGGCATAGTTAGCAAATGAAAGATTTTGATAGAGAACAAATGAAGTATTTACCTTAATAGTCATAATATACATAGCAGTTCATGACATCCAGTCTTACAAATTTCAAAACTCCGCCATCTCTCTCCCCACGTCCACCACTGCTGGCGGCTCACCTCCAACTGCGCAATGCTATGCGCTGTTCACATCCAGCTGCCCAACACTACAATGGCAGACAACAATGCAAACTAGCCACAGACTGCACACAGCACAGCCAGTGATTTTCATACAGAGCGCTACGTAACGTTGCCAATAAGAAAACATAAACAGCCTACTTACATAGCCCCCATGCTCCCCACAAAAAATTTTACAAATTGTCTTGGGCAGTGGCCAATAATGATTTGATAAAATTTTTCATAATTACAATAACAAAGATATCAAATGCACACACTTATTCATACAATGTTGGTCAAAAGCTAAAATTTTCTCACAGTCCATAAAGACAGTCCTGATCATTCATCACAGTAAAATTGCAGTGTTTTTCTCAAAGTGTGAGCAGTAACAGAAAATGCACACGGAAGTAGAGGATTTCCATGCAGTCTTGAAGAAGTAGTGTTGTCCTTCCAACGGAAAGACAGTGCTGACTCTCGACATGCAGACGGGTAGTGGGCCACAACAGAGCAAACCCACAGCAGAGTCAGTCGACGTTTTGAAGAATACTGGTAGGTAGGTCATCACAGAGCAGACCCACTGTAATCCTGGTAGAGATTATGGTATTGGTGGGCCACCAGAGGTGCAGACCCACTGCAGTCCTTGTAGAAATAATGGTATTGGTGGGCCATCAAAGATGCAGACCCACTGTAGTCCATGTAGAGACGGCCAGCAGCCATCTGTTGCGACTGTGCAGGTGTACAATCACCATCAGAGAGTCTTGCAGAGAATATAGCAAGTCCATAAACCACCACTTGTGCACTCACAAAGGTTTTTTTTTTTTAATTGTCCTTAGAACCAGCAATGCTGTTAACCAGTCCCTTGCTGAGTTATTAACACACGTGCAGACACTATCAGTCCCTACTTCTCACATATTGTCCATATACTATGACTAACAGAAAGGTGTGCAGTGAAATGTAACCTACAAGTTACTTAATTTGATGAACTGGTGTCAATTACAATTTTATAACATAAGAATACAATAACAAAGCTACAAAATACATCATTAAAGAACATAACACTACAGATAACATTTGTAGTAATAGGGACTTTACAAAAGAATAGAAATAAACATATAAATCAGTGTTACAGGAATTATGACATGAGTACATACATAAAAGATCAGAATAACTTTCGAAATATCAACTTCACACATGAGCATTAAAACAAAACAGAATAAATAATGTCTAAACATCTTTACAAAGTATATAACATAGTATCAGAAAAATTCTATAACGTAAATCTTATTAGCTAAACACAAAAAGACAAGAAAAACACAAATTCACATAATGTAATAACACAAAAATACAGGACAGTGTTTGTTTTGAGTGTGACATTTGGTACTACAGTCCAACCCAAAACTTCATTCCATAGATCTTTCGTCTTATTTCAACATTTGTTTCCACCAAAAAAAAAATCCAATCCAAGCATGCTTTCTGTATTTGTATGTTCACATATTTCTTACCTCATTACTTATTTTCCATTATCTTACCTCATCATTTATTTCCAAGAAAATCCTACCTAAACCTGTTGTCCCTAAACCCTACTTTTCTGTTCATATCCTCTTTCAAAATACTTTTTGGCCAAACCATTTTCTTATAGCTTCTCAATGCACTTCTTCCAATTCATCACAACTTGTTCTCTTATATGGCCTACCCCATCTTAAGCTAACTTAAATCTACTGAGCTCAGATGCTAAACTAAGGGACGAGGCAATGCAACAGCACAAAACAATTAACACAAACAGCAATGACAAAAAAATGCAAATTGGCAAAGCAAGCTGCAAAATTACAACTAATATAAGGCAATGAGCAGTAAACAAGAAAAATAAAAATGGCCATATTTAATACCTATGTCACATCTTAACACTAGAGTGATGCATCACAAAAACTTACTCTGCAAGAAAGTTACCAAGTCATTAAAAAATTATTTATGCAATTCCTGTGAAGGGAAATGTCTATTTGTGCTATCTTTTCTAAGAAAGTATATCATAAACGTATTCTTTACTGGGTCTGTAGATAGAAAATATTGATATTAGTACATCTATTAAATTTTATGATAACCAATGCTGCAGTGCAGCTAGAAACTTGATATTAAAGAAATTGAGCAAATATGTTCAATGGAAGGCATGAAACATCATTCATTAGCCATATGGCATTTCATAAGGTAGTAAAAAAAATCTCTCAACTAGAAAGACAGTATTCATAATCAGGTGTATAGACATAAAAATATTTCTCGTCATTTCATTAGGCATTTCAGCAAATATCATAAATTATGAGCTCCACAGTGTTATCATATGTTTTCAAGTTTGAGTGTGTCGTATTTTCGATGCTTTCTACAAAGGAATGTCAATAGCGAGAATAATGGCCCCTTTTTTTTCCACCTGTGCCACTGAAAGGCACACACTAATGGCTTTTTTCTAGGTGACTGTCGCGCAGCTGGGTGCTCACGACTCATTACGTGAAGGTAGTCACTTAACTTTCTTACTGAAATATTTACGACACCAGTTTGCATTACAGTGACAGTCTCATATAAAAAATTTCACAAGTCGAGAATTTGCGTTGCAAATGTGTAGAAACAAAATCCTATGAATATAACAGTGTTCAAAAAGTTTTCGTCGGCATTGTGATACATTCACGCATTTACACATATTTCATAACTCTTAAAGTACGATTCTTGGTTTCCAACATCCTTTTCCACAAATCAGAGTCCCTAACCACTACTCATTATTCATATACGAATTCGTCGACACTTCTTCAATATTTCATCATAATAAATACGTAGCATAATCAAATTCGTCATATACAGTAGCATCATCTTATTGATCATAAACATACCTCAACACCATAATACACATCATCATCGTGATAATAACATCATAACACCTCAGTCAAATCTCAAAAACGTCGTAACTTTCTGCAATAATGTCAAAACCTAAAAAAAATTCTCTGCTCATTTCAATAGTGTCAACTACCTCAAACGTACTTTAAAATTATGCTCCCTTACCAAATACATCATTCAAAGCTATCATACTATCACAATGGTTCCAAAAAAATATGAACAGTTCACAAAGTACAGACAAAATACAATTTCATAAGTGTGAAGTTTCCCAACTGTGTAATTGCATAAACATGTGTCACTGATGTAATAAAAAAAATGTTTATCTCTCAGTGAAATGATCAGATAGCTGTGTAATTTGTGTGTTGGAGAAATATGGTACCGATGTGTAAAGTTGTATAAGCAAATACCATATTAGCTAGGGCTCCTTGTGCTTGCCAAACACATGATACACAAAGTAAGCGTGTACCCCCCCCCCTCCCCTGAGGATTAATGTAATTATACCCTCAGGTGTTTCAGATTACAGTAATGGAACGAAATGTATCACGGAAAACCTTTGCATCATTGTAATTCAAAAATCTTTAAAAATAAATGTTTTAAGTACAAAATTAATCACTCAAATGAGTGTCCTGTTGCGCTAAATGTGCGTCTTGTTGTAAGATAATCTCTGTGGAAGTGTCGTAGTTATCGTCCTCTGTAAGCAAAGTTCTGCTGAAGTCGATGTACTTACCTCAACATAAACGAAACCGAAATGCTTTGCGTATATATATCGTAGTTATTACGTACCTTACCGTGATCAAGATAGTACTATAATGTGACGTATTGTTGTGCTACGAAAAAAACTGTCTCGTTGTAGCTATACCACAAAAGTTACTACTATAACATGTTTTACTTTCCAGAATAATGCAGAAAAACTGTGCAGATATAAAACAGATACACCGCAAAAGTAACAATGTAAATTGTGTCACATATTAATAGCGTCGTGATAAAATCGTGTAGCTGTCACATAAACTAACCACTGTGTCATCTGATATCTCACAGAAAGTACTTTAAATCCAGAATGTATTTTGAAGTAAACCAAAATGTTGCATTAAAATCTCATTAGCAGTACTGGTAAATGTTCTAAGTATGTGAGCCTTATAGTCGTTACGTAATCGTGCAACTAACAAGCAAGAATGTACAAATAACAACACTGTGTCGTCTGTTCACTATAACAGTGCATTCGTAATTTCTGTTGAAATAAGTTCTCTTGGTTCTTGACTGGATATTTAACTTCAAACATTGTTGCATGTTAACAGATTCTAAGTCTGACAAAGCATACTAGTAATGTAAAGTGAAAAAAGCTTTTAGGGAACAAACAATGTATTTACCTTAATAGTCATCAAAAGTCATAATATATATAGCAGTTCATGACATCCAGTCTTACAAATTTCAAAATTCTCTCCCCACATCCACCACTGCTGGCGGCTCACCTCCAACTGCGCAACGCTACGCGCTGTTCGCATCCAGCTACCCAACACTACACTGGCAGACAACAATGCAAACTAGCCACAGACTGCACGCAGCACAGCCAGTGATTTTCATACAGAGCGCTACGTAACGTTGCCAATAAGAAAACATAAACAGTCTACTTACAATTTGTAGAAACGTTTATAATCTTGTAAATAAGTCAAACCAAAGGTGGATTACATTTAATGAAACATTTTCGATAGTTACATCGATGTATGACGAGGATCTGCTGTTGTTTTTGAGTCATCTGTCTTTTGACTGGTTTCATGGGGCCTGCCACCAATTCCTCATCTGCTTCAAACTTTTCATCTCAGAACGGCACTTGCAACCTACATCCTCAGTTATTAGCTGTACGTATTCCAATCTCTGCTCTCCTCTACAGTTTTTACATTCTTCGGATTTCTTTAGTATGATTTTCCTTGATGTCTTGACAGATGTCCTACCATCCTGTCCCATCTTCTTGTCATTGTTTTCCATATATTCCCTTCCTCTCCGAGTCTGCGGAGAATTTCCCCATTCCTCACCTTATCAGGCCACGTAATTTTCAACACTCTTCTGTAACAACACATCTCAGACTCTTCTGTTGTCTTCTGTTCCGATTTTTCCATATTCCGTGCCTCACTACCATACAGAGCTCTGTTACAAACATAAAATCCCTCTCTTGGCTAGGAATTCCCTTTTTCCCAGGGCTAGCTTGTTTTTATGTCCTCATTGCCCCGTCCGTCATCGGTTGTTTGCTGCCTAGGTAGCAGAATTCCTTAAAATGGTTCAAGTGGCTCTAAACACTATGGGTCTTAACATCTGAGGTCATCAGTCCCCTAGGCCTAGAACTACTTAAACCTAACTAACCTAAGGACATCACACACATCCATGCCCGAGGCAGGATTCCAACCGGCGACCGTTGGAGCAGCGCGGTTCTGGACTGAAATGGCTAGAACCGCTCGGCCACAGCGGCCGGCAAATTCATTAACTTTATATACTTGGTGATAACCAATCTCGATGTTAAGTTTCTCGCTCTTCTCATTTTTGCTACTTCTCATTACTTTCGTTTTTATTCTATTACTCTTTATCCATATTCTGTATTCACTTGACTGTTCTTTCTATTCAGTAATTCCCATTCACTTTACTGAAGATAGCAACGTCATGAGCGAATCTTAACATTGATATCCTCTCACCTTTTAACTTTAATCCCATTCTTGAACCTTTCTTTTATTTCTATCATTGTTTCTTCAACGAACTGACCGAAAAGCAGAGGCGAAATACTGCATCCCTGTCTTACACCCTTCTTAATCCGTGCACTTTGTTCTTGATCTTCTACTCTTATTCTTCCCTCTTGCTTGCTGTACATGTATATTACCCGTCTTTCCCTATAGCTCACCCCTATTTTTCTCGGAATTTTGAATATCTTGAACCAATTCTCCAGGTCGACAAAGAGGAACTACTATCGGTTATTAAAAAAAGGGAGACTGTAGAAATCTTCTGAGCGAGGACGCCCCTTCTGTTTCACTTAGTTTGGTCTTTGCCTCTGGCTGTGAATGTCCTCGCTATGTGACCAGCCGTGGAATGTGGTGGCTAATTGCATCCATAGAAAGCAATAGGCAGCTATTATAGTCCCCCATAGATTTCTCACATGTTTTTCTCATAACTGATGTTTTCTATGTTAGAGATGATGCTGCAGGAAGGGCAGTGCACATTTTTCGGAAGCCAACACACCCATCACATGTCGTGCCTTCTGTTTAAGCATTTTCATTTTAAATATAACCTGCATGTTCTTCAATACGAAGCCCGAATCAGTTTTACTACAACTATTTAAAGTGGAAACCAAAGTAATGTCTATCACGGTCAACACCATTATCGAAAAATGATACGTTCATCAGCACACAACATGGGTCTGATCATTACGATTAGATTGGATTGTGTGGGGGAAGAGGCCAAACAGATCATTACGATTAATAATAATAATGCTGTGTAAGCCCCAGAGCAATATATTGGATTGGTGGACAAGTTCGTAGCAATTTTGTTTTGCATGATATTACAGTTGCTATGGTTTTGTTTTATAGATTATCACTTTTTAATTGTTGTTCGCTGTTGCTGTTTGAGTTCACACGTTATTATTTTGTCATCTGGAGATAGTGAGTGGAGTTGTGGGCGCCAGAAAATGGAATGTCAAGCGGAGGAATCCGACCATTTCCAATATACTCTTCTTTTTGAGTTCAGTAAAAGGGTGGCAGCAGCGGAGGCACCCAAACATTTGCGCCGTTTATGGGAATAATGCCAGTTGACAGAGTACGGCAAGAAAATGGTTTTCTCGTTTTAATGGGGACCGTTTTGACATTAGTGACCCTCCACGTTCAGGAAGATCTTCGGGGTTGTCTCCACACCCGTACATGTCCATCCGCTCCATAAAATTTGAAACGAGACTCGTCCGACCAGATAAAATATTACTAATCATCAATAGTCCAACGTCGGCGAGGCGTAAAGCTTCGTGTCGTGCAGTCATCAAGGGTACACGAGTGCGCCTTCGGAAACCCATATCGATTATGTTTCGTTGAATGATTCGCACGCTCACACTTGTTGATGGCCCAACATTGAATTCTGCAGCAATTTGCGGAAGGGTTGCAGTTCTGTCACGTTGAACGATTCTCTTCAGTCGTCGTTGGTGCCGTTCTTGCAGGATCTTTTCCGGCAGCAGCTATATCGGAGATTTGATGTTTTACCGGATTCCTGATATTCGTGAACTGGTCGTGCGGGAAAATCCCCGTCTCATCAGTACCTGGGAAATGCTCTTTGTCCCATCGCTCTGTGTGCCGACTATAATACCACGTCCAAACTCACTTAAATCTCGATAACCAGCCATTGTAGCAGCAGTAACCGATCTGACAACTGCGCCAGATACTTTTGACCTACATAGGCGTTGGCGACCGCAGACCGTATTCTGCCTGTTTACATATCTATGTATTTGAATACGCATACCTGTATCAGTTTATTTGGCGCTTCATTGTAGAAGCGCCATTGTGATAGGGTCTCTCTCCTCGACATTCTCTCTCTCTGGCGCTCTTTCTCTCTCTCTCTGTCATAGTTATGAGATCGCTCTGCTCGTTCCATGTCTGTACGATTTTATAATGTGTTACTAACTGTGAAATTGATTTTTACTATAAACTGTTATTCAATGCTTTCATTTCGTCGCCCTGTGTCAAATAACGAAGCATTTACATCAAGTCTAGCACGTTGGCCAGTTGAGACAACGAAGCATAGCAAAGATCTACAAGACAGCCGCCATTACGCGGCAAATTTGAATTTAAACACTTTTCTTCACAGTCGAGCAACTGCTCGCGCAGCTAGCACATTTCTATTTCACAGGAGCGTGCGTATCTGAGCGTGCGTATTTATGTCGAAACAAGCAGGTTTACAATAAATGATCGATTTTTCAGCTGGCCTGGCTACGAACAAACAAAGACGTTCCCAGAATGAGATTTTCACTCTGCAGCGGAGTGTGCGCTGATATGAAACTCTCTGGCAGATTAAAACTGTGTGCCGGACCGAGACTCGAAATCGGGACCATTGCCTTTCGCGGGCAAGTGCCCTGCCAACTGAGCTACCCAAGCACGACTCACGCCCCGTCCTCACAGCTTTACTTCTGCCAGTACCTCGTCTCCTACCTTCCAAACTTTACAGAAGCTCTCCTGGGAACTAGCACTCCTGAAAGAAAGGATATTGCGGAGACATGGCTTAGCCACAAAAACGTAATTTCAAGGCATCTTATAAAAGCGAGGAGTGAGACTATGCACTGTTCAATCATTATAGTAAGAAATATTTACAGTGATAGTTATTTACAGTGGCACAGTTGAGTGTGTGGTGCGAAAATAGGTACTTTACTTTTACGTAAAGTAGTTACAACTCTTACTGTCACGAGATTGATATTTTCTTGGTGATTGCTTACAACAGCATTTACGTCACGTCAATCACGATTATTAGCTGGAAGGCTCAATTTATAATTATTAAAGTAAATGTAGTTAAGAATTGTTCTGTAATTTACGTCTCAAACACGCATGCCATATTTTACAAGCTAACTTTCAAACAGTACTTGGATTTATTCAGAGAAAACCATAAAATCTTTTAATTACAAAAACAAAAATAATTTTCAGATTCGAGCCACCACAGTGGCAACAGCGGCAGTCGAGCGTATATGACAGTCCAGGGGACGCGGAAAAACTGAAGTCGTTGTCCTAATGCGGAAACGGAGCGAATTGTGTGATGTACAAAAGAAGATGATCATCGGCTTTCGGGCCAAAGGGTGGAAACATCTTCGAAACGGCTAGGTTTTAAAACTGTTCTCGTGCTACCATGGTTAAAGTTTACCGTGCATGACAAAATAGCTTTATCCAAAACTGGCGCCGAGGCAACTGCGGTGCACCACGGGCCTTACATAACAGTGGTGAACGAATTCTGCAGGGATATGATCGGCGAACAGACGTGTAATTGTAGAGCAACTGACCGACCAAATGTGTGAAGGGCCTGCCAACAGTGTCTGTTCAATGACCGTTCACGTTGCTGCGTTTGGGACTCCGCGGCAAGAGCCTGGCTCATGCACCCATGCTGGCTACTGTTCATCGGCAAAAAAGGCTCCAATTTGCATCCCAATACTGAAAACTGGACGTCCACCGAGTGGCGACAGTTGGCCGTTTCGCATGACTTGTTTTATGTTCCATAGGACAGATGGCCGTTGGCTCGTACGGCACAAAACGTCTGAGACGAAATACCCTGAAACAACAGTGGGAAGGGTCCAAGACAGAGGAGGGAGTGTTACGGTCTGGGAAACGCTTTTGGTGCGTCTTGGACTTGGAAAATTAATTGAACAAGATGGTGTCTTGGGAGAGGTGCAAGAGTCGTGGGACAGTGAAATGCATGTATACAGATGACGGTAGTATCGCGTACACTGGCGGAGCTGTGATTTGTAATCAGGTGATTCATCCGAAAAGTTTTCCGACGTGACTACGACTACACGACTGGAAGTTGGAACTAGAAATCGTTAGGGAATTCAGTATTCCAGTATCCACAATGTTAAGAGTGTGCTGAGAATATCAAATTTCAGAAATTACCTCTCACCGCAGACAGTGCAGTGGACGACGTCTTTCGCTAAATGACTGAGAGGAGCGGCTTTTGCGTAGAGTTGTCAGTGTTAACAGACAGGCAACAGTGCGTCAAATAACCGAATAAATCAATGTGAGATGTACAACGAATGCATCCGTTAGGACAGTGCGGCAGATTTTGCAGTAATCGGGTACAGCAACAGACGACCGACGAGTGTGCCTTTGCTAACAGCATGACATCGCCTGCAGAGCTTGTCCTGGGGCCCTATTCTGTATCGTTAACACCGATCGGTGTAGTAGGTTTGTCTCGGTAGTGATGTCATTTTCGGTTTTTTACCGAAATATCCCATTCAGTAAGCTTCTGAGACCTGTTACCGAACGATCCTCCCACCGATTTTGCGTCAATTGTACCGAGAGGTTTAGAATTTCGGTGTGGCCTTGTCGATCGGTGAGCTGTGGTTTATATACACCTATAATTTGTTATTTTAAACATGTTTAGTGGCTTTAGCTTTGGATTTAGTGATTGTGTTACTAAGAATCACCAGACGACACATCCGGTTAGAAAGCGAGTTCATAATACACTATTTTCCTTTGTTACAAGTATGGTTAGGTTAGGTTGTTACTGTGAATAATTACATCCAAAAAGAAAACGTTTTCGGTCAATATTCTCTCAAAATACGTGTTATTTTAATGCAAGTAAGAGTTTAAAGATCATTAAATAGCAAGACATCGGCTCTGCTTACGTATATTACATGAGTGTAAACTGACGTTACTAGTGACTTTGTGCACTTTTTCCCGAAATGGTTTGGTTAGTAATTATCGAAACGTGTTTACAACTTTCAAGTAACAATGGAAAGCAATTATGTGCAGCCTGATATTGGAAACGTTCCATACTATTACGCATTTCTGACTTACGGAGCATCGTTTGGTAACGAAGTCAGCCTACGTTCTGCGCAATAGTACAAGAATTCAGAAGTGCGTAGCTGTTGTTTAGCGTAGCAAAGTGGTTAGCGCGCTGAATTGTACTACTGCTAAAAAATGAATATGATTCCTCATTCTCTGAATGCTGTAATTTATGACTGCAATTATCTGTCACCTTATTTATATCATTTCATTGTAGCCATATTTGCTATTGTTTTTGTGGAATAAAAGAAATTGCTACACGTAAGGGCGCGGGTTCGTGCACGGATGGGTGGAAAATTTTTTTTCCTCTTCATATATGCAACACGTTCTGAGACATCGTTATTCGTGTAAGTTAAGATTTTTCTCCAATATTCGTTATTACTTACATGTAAGAGCGTACTTCCTCAGTAATGATTTCGTGATACCTGTGTGTTTAAAAAAGAAATATGAAACTGCTGGAGATGAAATTGCTGTGAGTGAAACATCCGACAGTGACCTTAATATTTTTTATTGTCAGATAATTCAGCATTTATCCCAACATGTGCGTTCGCTGTTCGGTGGAGATTCGCATAAACGGATGTTTTTGCGATCTTGCCTACACAACCACATGTAAACAACGTACAAGCTTTATTCATGTCGTCTTAACATATATGTGCCCTTCATTTACATGTAAGAGCGTGCTTTGTCAGTATTGAGTTTTTTCGATGCCATGACTTCAGTGTAAGAACACTAAAACGAAAGACTGAACTACAAATGAAATCGAATCACTTTCAGACCATTTCTATACTGTTCCATTCTCGAATTATAGCTCTCAGTCATCACCTAATGGCTACAATTTTTAGCACAGGCTACAAATACTGGCCAAAACTGTTCAATAATAAGTGCCTCTCCATACCCAGGGTTGCCGTTTTTGTTTCAAATAAAATACCCATAAACGACAATCACAATAGTAATCCTTAACGCTCTTTCAGTGTCACTGAACTGTGAACCTACTAACTTCATTTTCGTCCGACATTTACGCTGGTATTTTAGCAACACTTCATACTGCAAAACACAAGTTCGGTACTGCAAAGAATAGCGCGCCTGTGTCGTCTGCTAGCCGCTTTGTGTTCGTGGCGCTGTGCGCGCTGCAGTGCGCATGCGCGGATCTGCTGCCACTTGCTTTTGATAGGCTTGCGCGGCGCGAACCGACAACAGCGCTTCGGTTCTGTAGACACGAACGGTATCGCTACCGAAATGCATACTGAATAATGACGGGACTCTAATTCGAGTACTAGACCGTTCGGTGCTCTTGAGTACCGAAACGATCGGAACAATGGCGGAAAAAAACAGAATAGGCACCCTGGGCTCGTGACCATATCAGTTGGGCCCTAGGGATCTGATGAGTCCCCAGCTCGTAAGAGCTGATGGTAAGGTTCGAGTGTGGAGCAGACCCCACCAACGACACGGACACAAGTTGTCAACAAGGCACTGTTCAACTTGGTGGTGGCTCCATAATGGCGTCGGCTGTGTTCACAACGAGTGGACTGGGTCCTGTGGTCCAAGTGAACCGATCATTGACGAGAGATGGTTACGTTCGGTTGCGGGGAGACCATTTGCAGCTATTCGTGTTCCGAGACAACGACGGAATTTTTATGGATGGTCATGGGCTATGTCACAGAGCTGCAACTCTTTGCGATTGGTTTGAATAACATTCTAGACAATTCGAGCGATTTTTGTCACCTCAGTATATAACGCTAGGTACGTCTGGACGATCACGTGCAAAGCACACAGTAATATGTCTTTGGCATCACCTTCGTTACTTTAAAATTTCCCTTATGTGAAGACGAAGCAAATTCTGCCTTCTGATTGATTTGTGTTAGAGGATGGGGAGCATCTATGTGACTTGCCGACACAGTCGCAAACGCGCTGTGAGGTTGTGATGTAATATTGTAGGCAAGCGTCATGATCTTTAGTAGTCAGGAGTAATTTCCTTTTCAATGTCTAAACGATGTCCATACTGCATATTAGTCTTACATCGCCGAATTTCACGTGAATTTAGCTAGATAGCTATGAACATCACTTCCACACGTAACCAAGATAGAGCAATGCTTGTGCTTCGTTAAAAAGTAAAATAAAAAAACATTGTCGCTTCCCATTTTATTCATACACGTGATTATTGACAGTAATTTCTAAACGAAACTGACCTATTGTCAAATTGACGCTTGCAATCTTATGAATGTTTAGACAATAAATTATTATAAGCAGCGCGCCTAATTACTGCAGTATTCACATTACTGGTTTCGGGAAACTGTTTCCAGCTCCAGATCCACTAACAACTCACGTAGACGTGAAGGATGTAACCCGAACATTTACGTATTATCGAGAGAATTGAACGTCTTTCGGTTGTAGACATATCACGAATCATCACCGTTATAAAATTTTAAAATATAACATCTTACGTTTCAGTTTATGCAATATGCTTGTATAGCGAATCATGGACTTTGCATTGTCTTGATATTTTTCTTTTTTTTATATTTGTTTTTTTCTAAAAAATTTCTTTTTGCCTCTCTTTGTCATTTTCTTTTTTTTTTCGTCTGCAAGAGCGGTCCGGCTAACCGCAAAAAAAAAAAAAAAATTCTTTACATAATCTTAAATTAATTGAAAGAAATCGTGGTGTGTAAGCAGCTAACTACTGGGCACATCGACAACTGCGACAAGTATTGCCACCAGGGGATTACCTGATCACTGCAGAATATTAACCCATTACAGGCTGTTTTTTAATTAATTTTAGGTGGGCCGATCCCGGCGGTACTGCAATGCCGGGCCAACCCGCGACAGAGGTGGAGCAAGCCCCTAACACTCCGTCATGAGCCAAAAATGAGTTTAATATTCTGGTCCTGCGATGCAGGACGTATCAGATATTAAGCTGATAAGAACAAATACTGCACTTCATTTTACCTCCCCTATAGCCCTACCTTCCTCTCTCCAGAAATGCCGCCATCCTTTAGTGTCGACGCAAATTTCGTTCAGTTCTATCATTAATTACAACATACCACAGTGGAGGTGAGACGAATGGATATTTTGGTGAACGGCATGTACCGACTGCGAGAATCGGACATTTCGTGATACGAACATGTCTCTGTGTCTTATCGAACCAAAGATTTAATACTAGGAACTCTTTGTGAAGGAAACTGACAGATTGTACGTGTGAGAGGAGAGAGATTGTATTGTTGTGAGATGCCATTACGGTATATACTAAATGTTCAAATAGTTTTTGCATGAAATAAAATCCAATAACTAACATTAAGTGTTCAAGGTGTATATATCTCCATACCGAAGTAGTTAATTATCAGGGCACAGATACTACGAGACGTAGATCACTCGGAAGTGAAGTTTGGACGACAGTGCGAACCTGAATTTTCCACGGTCAGAATTCCTCGAGAGATTATCTCCGAATTAACTTTAACTTGCTAAATTGATGGACTTATCATCCAGACTCATCAAACAACCTGCATTTTCCACAGTCAGAATTCGTCGAGAGAGAAGTAATAAACTTTAACTTTCTAAATTGTTGGACCTATCATCCAGACTCATCAAACAACGTAGCACGCAGTTGTGCCGAACGATCTGCGTAGCGAGTAAGGGTTTAAGAGATTTCAGGTGGAGCAGATAACGACGAGGAATTTCCGCAAGATCGCCGCTGCGGAATACATCTCTTGCTCTCCTATGGTATTTAAAACGAAATATTCATTTTTTTCAGGGGAGTAGAGATTAAAGGAAATAAGGAACTAAGCTAAACGAACTAAAACCAATAACTAAACAAATAATTAAAGTAAAAGCACACATAAAGAATATTAATTTAGAATAATAAATAAATAATATTTTTAATTAACTAACCAATATTTAAATGTTGATAACCATTACATTTTAACAGAAATTAAATGTAATTTATTTAATCAGTACTGTTGTTATATTTTGCTTATCTTAAGTAAACTGTATTCTCGCCAGCTCCCGGCTCCACTGCAACGGCTATCCCTCTAGGGTGAGAGTACTTTGTAACACCGTATCTTTTGTGTACTGCTGGATGTAAGTGCTTTTCCCAAAAATTCCAATTCCAGGGATTAACAAAAATGTCCTCCTCTTATTATTTTATTGCCTTGTGTTGATATCTGTTCCAGTTGATGGCCGCTTGTTAAACTTCGCTGCTCTTTTCGTTCGCCTCCAAACTACCCCACACGTTGTCAGACAATAATATAGTATTTCAACTCACTTATACTACTTTATTCCATCCTAGACTTTCCATTGTGTGGATGTTTCAGTCCAGTTTTACGACAGCTGTCCGCTGCAGCAGTGCGGATATTCTGATCGCTACTCCAGTATTTTCTATTACAGTGTTATTAAACCATCTTTTTTCGATGCGGATAAAACGTTCATTGCACGACGAGGTGTGTCCTCGAGTGCCAGTAGTGAAGCCAACCAGCTCGGAAAAAAATCGGAAATTAGTTCAAAGGCGATGTAGCGATAATTAATTATCTTTCGGGTCTCACGAAACATGCCCAATTCCCGAGAGTGTTGTGTTTGGTGAAAAACTCAGTTATGCGGCCTTAGTTCCCAGTATATTGAATGGATATTTGTCAACAAAACATTCCTCTCTTTTAAGTAAAGATGTGAATTAATTTCGTCGGTTGTTGGAACAAGATAAAAAACAAGTGAAGCTTATCAGTACATCGGTATGTGTTTCGCGAAAGGTACAGGCAGCTGTTAAGACACTCGAATTTATCGCAAACGCCAAAAAACCATACACAATCGTAGAAACGTTACACATGCCCGCGTGTAAGGAAATAATAAAAATAGTCCTTGGTTCAGAAGCTACTACTGAAATTTGAAAAATTTCTCTTTCTGCTGGACTCGCATTCGGGAGGACGATTGTTCAATCCGGCGTCCGCCCTTTCTGATTTAGGTTTTCCATGATTTCCCCTAAATCGCTTCAGGCAAATGCCGGGATGGTTCCTTTGAAAGGGCATGGCCGACTTCCTTCCCCGTTCTTCCCGAAACCGATGCGACCGATGACTACGCTGCCTGGTCTCTTTCCTCAAAAACAACCCAACAACACGGTCAGCCGCCGAGGTAGTGTTATGTCCAGTGAAATCGAAGACATTTCGAAAGAGAAAATAAAGAGCAGTCTTAAGTTCTCACTTCAGATCGACGAGTCCACCGTCACTGGCGATCACACAGAACTTCTTTCCTATGTAAGCTTTGTTGGCGGGGAAGTTGTAGTTGTTGTTGCGGTCTTCAGGCAGAAGACTAGTTTCATGTAACTCATAATGCTACTCTGCCCTCTGCAAGCCTCTTCATCTCCGAATAGCTAATACAACCCATATCTTTCTGAACCAGCTTATTGTATTCATCTCTTTATCTCCCTCTACGATTTTTACCCTCCTCCACACTATCCACCCATACTGAACTGCTGATGTCTAGATGTAACAGAATGTGACTTATCAATCGATACCTAATTTTAGTCAAGTTCTGCCACAAATTTCTTGCCCTCCCAATTCTGTTCAGTACCTCTTCATTAGATACACGATCTACTCATCTATTTTCCTGCATTATCTTACCACCACATTTGAAAAACCTCTATTCTCATTTTGTCGAAATCGTTTACCGTCCATGTTTCACATCAATACATGCCAAACAAATACCTTCAGAAGAGACTTCCTAACATTTAAACCTGTATTCAATGTAAACAAACTTATCTTCTTTAGAAACGCTTTTCTTGCTATGGCCAGTCTACATTTTATATCCTCTACACTTCGGCCGTTTGCTGCCCAAATAATTATTTCCTAAATCAGTACCCTAGGCATCACCGGATTTAATTCCACGACATTCCAGTATCACTATTTTGCTTTTGTTGAAGTTCTTCCCATATCTTCCTTAAAAGGTGCTGTCCATTCCGTTCAACTGCTCTTCCAGTTCGTTTGCTGTCTCTGACAGAATTACAATCACATCAGCAAACCTCAAAGTTTTTATTTCTTCTTCCTCAAGTTTAATTCTTTGGTTTCATCTACAGTTTGCTCAGAGTACGAACTGAATATATCGGGGACAGGCTACAACCTTGTCTCACTCCCTTCCCTACCACTGCTTCCCACCAGCTCTTATAACGGCCGTCTGGTTTCTCTACAAGTTTAAAATAACGTTTCGTTCACCGTATTTAATCCTTACTACCTTCATAACTTCAAAGAGAATATTCGAGCCAACTTTATCAAAAGCTTTCTCTGAATCTACAAATACTGTAAAAGTCAGTTTCCTTTCATTAACCTATCTTCTCGAGCGTACCTCCATTTCTCCAGAATCGAAAGTGGTTTCTTATTTTTTGCAAAGAACTACCCGTATGGGCTAACAGTGCAAAACTTTCCTGCAACTAATGAATATTTGGTCCGTAATGAATTAAACGTGGGAGGATTTGTACAGGCAGACTGCTTCTATGACAGGTCGAGTAAAAGACTTATGGGTAAAGTACACGAAGTAGATCCTAACTTACAAACCGACCATTGTCTCATTCACCTTGAAGCCACTGTTGCTAAGTCTTTGCCATGTCCTCTAAAAATAATGATGGACGAAGTAGTCAGAGCCGGCCGCAGTAGCCGAGCGGTTCTAGGCGCTTCAGTCTGGAACCGCGCGGCCGCTACGGTCGTAGGTTCGAATCCTGCCTCGGGCATGGATGTGTGTGATGTCCTTAAGTTAGTTAGGTTTAAGTAGTTCTAAGTTCTAGGGGACTGGTGACCTCAGCTGTTAAGTCCCATAGTGCTCAGAGTCATTAGATTTTTTTGAAGTAGTCAGAGCCATGAACTTCATCAAATCGTGGCCCATAAATATTTGGCATTTTAACGTTTTGTGTCAAGAAATGCTATCAAAGCACACTACACTTCTGCTACATACAGCAGTAAAATGGTTATCCCGTAGTAAACTGTTGACGCGCATGTTTGAACTTATAGAGGAGGTACTTGTATTTTTTGCTATTGATCGGCATAAATCTGCAGATTTATTTGCAGAGGATGAATGGGTAATTAAGTTGACAGATCTTTCCGATACTTTCATGTGCTTAAATGAACTAAATAGAAAAATGCAAGGTAGAAATGAAAATATTTTGACTAGTGTGGATTTATTAATAAGTTAAATATGACAACTGAAAATGGTTCGTATCAGATGGTTCCCAATTGTATGGCTCTTCATTGACGATAAAAGGCGCTGGTGGACAATTAAAGATTATTTAGTAGTCTTGCAGGAGAATTTCAAAAAATAATTTAGAGAGGCTGTTGAAGATTTTTACTGGGATCGTAACTCATTCGTGGATTCGAAATATCTTCCGAATAATTCATGTTTAGGCTTACAAGGGGAACTGGAAGATTTCAAATCAGGCAGAACACTGAAAACAAGGTTTTGCGACGTCCCTTTGGATACATTTGGTTCTTAATAAACAGTGAATACCCGATTAAATCCTAGATGGAAGTAGATGAGTTATTAGCGTTTTCAGCTACATATTTGTGTGAACTAGACTTGAAGTTGAATGAAATGAAAGCATGAAAGAGAGAGATAGTGAGGGAGACTCAAATCCTTCGATGAAACAATGAGGCTGGCTGTATCAACGATTCCGCTGCGAATTAGCCATCTGTATGCAGCTAAGCAGGCTCAGCAGAACATATAATGTGTGATTAGAGTTATTTACTTTATAATTCGTATTACAAATGTTCCTTTACTACAGTAAATTAAAGTTAATAAGTTGTTAATGAATTCATGAGTCTATTTCTGTTTTATAATAATAATAAGAATAATAATAATAACAATTGATTACATACGATATGATACAGTAGAATCCCGACTATCCTTCTTGGGACCATCTGGCCTCCATACCATCCCGCAGACTTAATCCGGCCTACTTAATTTATATCATAACATTACTACTCGATGATAAAACGAGGGTTCATTTTTTGTATGTTCAGTACTCATTCAAAGTTTTAGCAAGCGGTGCTGGCTACAATGCTGAGTGGCGTTTCAAAATGTTGTATGCGTCCTTTATGCTTCTAGCAAATCTGAAGTCAAAGTTATGAGGTACGTAGTGCGTTGTTAATATTCAATAAATTGCTGGAACCACTCTTCAGCAAACGATACTTAAAAGACCTCTTCCGGGGCTCACAGACAACAATAAATACACCTAGAGAGCAACTCTGTTGGCAACCCTGTGTTCTTTGTTTCTTCAGTTGCATGTCCGATGACCAAAGTGGGTGTTTTGATAAACTAATGTGTGCGATCCTTTGTGTTTTAATTAGAGTCCAAAATGTGCGACAAACAAAGAAACGTATAATGTCTATGGATCAGAAACAATGAGCTGTAACGCAACTGGATTCTGGGGGAGCAGCCAAACCTATTGCTTCGGAGATAGGGGCAGTAAAAAGTACTGGTGGAGACAGAAAGAAAAACTGAGCAGAAATTGAAAAGTGGTGTGCGTTCCAGGCTAGTGGGAGTGGGATAAAAGTAAGGAAGAAATTCTTGCAAGGTGAGCATAAAGAAATTGACGAACTTTGATTTTTGTGGCATAAACATTTAAGAGCAAACGGCTTGCCCGTTACTGGACTGATATTGTAAGAAAAAGCATTGCAAGATCAGCAGCAAATTGAAGGATAAGATTCAGAGTTTACTACCAGTGACAGATGATTGGATCTGGGGAAAAAACGATTCGGTATTTGCCATATTACCATTAGTGGAGAGGCTTTATACGCTGACGAGGAGGGAATTTCTGGCGAACAGCTGTACAGTTGGGATGAGAGTAGTTTAAGTTCAAGATGCTCCTTACAAAAACGCTCGCTTCAAAAATGGAAGCTGTAGCATTCGGTACAAGAAAACTAGGGAACCTGTTACCATACCGGTTTGCATTAATGCAACTGGAAACCACAAATTTAGGTTACATTAACAGGAAAATTACGCAAACCTACGGCTTTTGAAAACCTGGAAAATCAGGAAGCACTGCTCCTACACTATACTCATGAAGAGATAAAAAAAGCACTCCGTCTTCAGGCCACGAGTGGCCTACCGGGACCATCCGACAGCCGTGTCATCCTCAGCGGAGGATGCGGATAGGAGGGGCGTGGGGTCAGCACACCGCTCTCCCGGTCGTTATGATGGTATTCTCGACCGAAGCCGCTACTATTCGGTCGAGTAGCTCCTCAATTGGCATCACGAGGCTGAGTGCACCCCGAAAAATGGCAACAGCGCTAGCGTGAAGGAATAAAAGTCTTTGAAACCTTTTTCCAAACAGAATTCCTACCACCTGTAGAGAAATATTTGAAAGAAACGAATTTACCGAGGAAGGCTCTATTACTTCTTGATAACATGCCTTCACATCCTGCCAGTGACGAACTCACAGATGGATATATCGAAACATTGTTTCTGCCACCATATGTGGCTGTTCTGTGGCAGCCGAAGGACCCGGGCATCCTTGAAATGCTAAAGAAGAATTAACGCCACCTTCTCCTCAGAGCACTGCTACCGGCGGTTGATGATAACGGAGACCGTGTAACCTCTCTGAAAGACTGATTTTACCTCGACGTCAATACGGTGGTTGGCCGAATTGTGGGCAGAGATTCCGAATATGTCACTTGTAAGGTCTTGTTAAAATCTTTATGGATATTGTAACTCTGAATCCATGTGTGAAACCGAAGTCAAAGATGGAGACGATGGCAACGAAAATTGCTCAAAAATGTTCCGGAGTATGAGGATGTCAATACAGAATATTGTGGAAATGGTGACGGAGGGAGGAGGAATACAGGAGGGGAGGGTCAAATTTAGATGACGGTAGAAATCTCATTCCATATTCGAAAGAGTTCGGGACGATTGATGCAGCGCTGCAGTACATTAATGAGCAGGAGGAAACAGCGCCAGCTGATATCGTCTGTTTGCCTATGTGGAGGGATATTGCAACACGGAAGAGGGGTAAAGGAGAAAACAGTCACCTACCAAAGATTTTTTAAAATTTCAAAGCTGTAAGTTTCATCTTTTTGGTTAGGCCTGTTTTTGTGGACTGGCAAGACAGCCAATCCACTAGGACGGGAGGCTGAAGGGCACGCGTTTAAGCTCACGCAGGATGGCGTGAGGTCTGGAACAGGACAAGGTCTTTATAGTAGCAAAAATAGTACGTAGCTTCAGGAATACTTAACTTTAATCCATAATTGGTGAACATCGGTCTGACAGTACATGCATCACAAGATAAATAGCAAATGATAATGGCGCCTTGCTAGGTCGTAGCAAATGACGTAGCTAAAGTCTATGCTAACTATCGTCTCGGCAAATGAGAGCGTAATTTGTCAGTGAACCATCGCTAGCAAAGTCGGCTGTACAACTGGGGTGAGTGCTAGGACGTCTCTCTAGACCTGCCGTGTGGCGGCGCTCGGTCTGCAATCACTGATAGTGGCGACACGCGGGTCCGACATATGCTACCGGACCGCGGCCGATTTAAAGGCTACCACCTAGCAAGTGTGGTGTCTGGCGGTGACACCACATTCCTTCCCCGCAAATCGTCGTACGGTTGTGTTATAAGGCTTCCGCCCGCCGTGGGGAGGACCCCATGTTGACGTATGCGACGAGGAGGGGAGCCTAACAGGCGAGGCTGTGCCACCCGCACCCTGCCACTCGGTCCGAGGGGAGCTAGGAAACGCCTGAAAACCTAGTCCAGGGTGCACGCCAACATGCGGTGTACGCGCCCATAGAGAGACAGGAGGGGCCGAAGGGTCGACCTCCATCGGGTCGGGGCACCCGACGGGCGAAGACGTCCTATGGTCCGGAGCGGGCAAGAAGTCTATGGCGGAGGACAACGGGTCACGGGAAGCGACCGGCGGCGCGTGACCCAGGGAGGCGCCCGGCGGTTGCAGCGACGCGTCCACTGCGGGCGTCGCCGGCGGGAGAACAGGAGGCGGCGCGTCGCCATGGGGCAAAATGGAAGGCATCGTCGGTAACACCTGGGGATGAGGCGAGCCAGTAGGTGGGTGCTGACTGGACGGCACCGTCGCTGAAAGCAGACGGGGAGCGGCAGAACTCGTGCGACGACAGAGGCGCAGCTGATTAAGATGCCGACGCACCTCACCAGAGCCCCCACAACCAGATACATAGCGCGGCCGAGGCAGCGAAGAATGCGCCCTTCGAGCCAAAGCCGTGAACCTCGATAGTTACGATAGTATACAACGTCGCCTAGAGCAAAAGCAGGTGTCTGCCGCTGCACAGGAACCTGACGCGGCCGATGTAGCAAAGACATCAAGGTTCGATGAGGACGACTGTGGAGCAACTCAGCCGGCGAGCGACCATCTCGGGGCTGAGAGCGATGCGAGGACAAAAAGACCAACAACGCGTCCTCCTGAGAATGTGACCCTTTTAACTGCAACAGCTGTGACTTGAAAGTCCGGCCCAATCGTTCCGCTGAACGTTGGACTGAGGCGAAAACGGCGCGGATGTCAGATGTTGAATACCATTGGCCTTGCAGAATGACTGAAATTCTGCGGACATGAATTGTGGGCCATTGTCGGAAACAATAGTCTGTGGAAGACCTTCAATGCAAAAGATAGCGGATAACGCTTGGATGGTGGCAGATGACGCCGTGGAAGACATCCGGACAACAAAAGGAAAATTACTGAATGAATCTACCACAACCAACCATCGAGCATTCCAGAATGCACCAGCAAAATCGATGTGTAAGCGTTGCCAAGGTGTAGTGGCTTTCGGCCATGCAAAGAATATCCGCGGTGGTGCGGATTGTTGTTCGGCACACGCCATGCAAGAAGAGCACATATTCGTAATCGCAGCATCGCTTCCGAACCAAGTACAGTGCTGACGAGCAAGTTGTTTCGTTCGCACTATTCCCCAATGTCCTTGGTGGAGAAGCCGTAAGACAGAGGACTGTAACGAACGTGGGACCACCACCCTGGACTGATCATTATCGGAACGCAACAGCAAAGCACCACGTCGTACAAAAAGTCTCTCCTTGTGAGCAAAAAATCGGCGAACCAACGGATCCCCGATCCGTGACTTTGATAAGGGCCACTGCGTAGCAACAAAACGCAGAACGGTAGCAAGGACAGGGTCGGCAGCTGTGGCTGTAGCTACACGACGAAAATCAATCGGAAACGATTCGACCACATCATCGGTTTCCGAATCAATGAACATGCAAGCAATTTCGCAGAAATCGAATGCTCTATCCTCAGCAACAGGCAAACGGGACAACGCATCGGCGTTTCCGTGCTTAACAGTGGACCAATACAAGATATCGTAGCGGTACTGCGAGAGGAAAATTGACCAGTGAATGAATTTCTGCGCTGTACGTGGAGGTATAGGCTTGTTCGGATGAAAAAGCGATGTCAAAGGTTTGTGGTCTGTGATGATGGTAAAGTGACGAACATACAAGAAATCATGAAACTTAGTAACACCAAATACGAGAGCCAAAGCTTCTTTCTCGATCTGTGAATAATTTCTTTGCGCAGACGAGAGCAATTTGGACGCAAAGGCAATAGGGCGATCGTGCGATCCATCTTTGTGCGCAAGCACAGCACCGATCCCGAAATCCGATGCATCCACCATCAACAAAAGGGGCTTCCGGGGATCGAATGGCGTAAGGCAAGTATTGGAAAGCAACGCCGATTTCAACTGGCGAAAGACGCGTTCGCATTCCGTCGTCCAGACGAACGGAACACCTTTACGGAGGAAGCGATGAAGCGGAGCTGAAATGGTAGACAGGCGTGGCGCACATAGCTATGATAATAATTAATTTTTCCCAGCACACTCTGTAGCTCCTTCAAATTCTGCGGCGAAGGCAAGTCTTGTACGGCACGGAGGTGCTCGGGACTGGGATGTATGCCTTGGGCATTGAGTACATGTCCCAGGTAGGGTAAGTCACGAGCAAAAAACACACATTTGTCCTTCCGCAAACGAAGACCAGTTTGTCGCAAGACTTGAAATTACGTTCTGAGATTGCCTAAATGTTCTTCTTCCGTCTTTCCAGAGATCACAATATCGTCCAGATAGTTCGCTGCAGTAGGGACCGACGCGCAAACAGTTTGTAGATATTGCTGAAACAATGCAGGGGCGGGTGCACACCCGAATGGCAGTCGTTTGAATCGGTACAAACCAAGATTCGTGTTAACCACTAAAACGCGCTGGGATTCTTCGTCCACCGGTATTTGCAAGTACGCATCTGCTAGGTCCAACTTCGAAAAATATTTACCCGGGCACAGTTTGTAAAAAAGATCTTCTGGGCGGGGTAAAGGAAAAGTTGCAGTCACTAGTTGTGGATTCACTGTTGCCTTGAAGTCCACACAAAGTCTCAATTTTCCGGAAGGTTTTTGCAAAATTACTAAGGGTGATGCCCAGAGAGAAGCCTGCACACGTTCAATTACACCTTGTGATTCCAAATCGTTTAATGTTCCTGCGACCTCATCAAGCAATGCGTGGGGAACATTGCGTGCTCTGAAAAATTTCGGTTGCGCGTTTACTTTCCGTTCCAAATGTGCTTTAAAGTTCTTAGCGCAACCGAGGCCCGGTGCAAAAATGTCTGCAAATTCTTCACATAGACGAGAAACACTGTCTGAAGGCACAGTCTGGTTCACTGATAGGACCTGATTGACTATAGACAAGTTAAACAACTGAAACAAATCGAGACCTAACAAGTTCACTGCAGAAGAAGAACGAAGGACGTACAATGACACAAGTTTTGTTTGTCCCTTGTATGTTGCAAGAAGGCTGCACTGTCCTAACACAGGGAGCCCGTGACCTGAATATGTAGTTAGCTTAACATTTGCGGCACGCAAAGGAGGTGTGCCCAGCTGTTTGTACATGTCGTGATTGATCAGTGAAACTGCAGCTCCGATATCGAGCTGGAATGGTATCACTTCGCCGTTAATGTCCCAGTCAACAAAAAGTTTATTGTCCTGCTGACGACAAGAGCGACTGTCTCGTGCAAAGTGAACTGACATTGGTACAGAATCACTTGCGACTTGGGATTTCCGGCGATGTCGACGCACACTATTTGTGGGACGAACACAGTCACTGTGAGAGAGAGTAGCACTGGGCGGAGTGGAATTAACTACATGAATTTTCAAGAGCGAAGTGCAGCGAGCCTGAATATCCTTCGTTCGATTCCGATTCTGGTGCGAAGCAAAGGGCCTGGAAAGGTTTTGAGCTTCCGATCGGAGCTTTTTCTGGCAAACACTTTGAACATGTCCTTTTTTATTACAGAAAAAGCAAAGAGCTTGGCGTGACGGGCAATTCTCACGCGAATGTCTAGTAGCACACCGCGGGCATGATTTCACTCATTTGCTTGCTTGCACGGCAGCTGCGCGGATGGGCGCGAGGGCTGTTTACTGTTCCGTGCAGCGCGCCCGGCGGGCCGGTGAATGTGATACACAGCTGGTGAAGTTTCAAATGATTCCTGAGCAAAGTCAAGTGTGTCTTGCCGATCCAATATGTCCATCACTTGTTGAAGGGAGGGATTGACTAGTTTCAAAATCTGTTCCCATATACGAACATCAGAAACATCACGTACCATAGTATCTGAATAAGGGAGTCCACATTGACACTCAAAAGCACAATCCCTAGTAAGGCCTTCCAAAGTTGCAACCCACTCCCAATTAGTCTGACCGGCCATACGTTTTGTACGAAAGAACGTATACAGTTTCGCAACTACATTGACTGATTCTTTGAAATAAGCATCTAATGCAGACAAAATTTCTTCGTAGCACAGAGTTGCTACGTCGCGTCGGGGTAACAATTTGACTATCACACGGTACGTGGTCACTCCGACGCAAGAAAGGAGAAAAGGCTGCCGCTCATTACCTTGAATTCTGTAGGCGGCGAGATGGAATCCAAATTGGCGTGACCACTCCGTCCAGCTTTCCAGCGCAGCATCAAAAGGACGAATAGGTGGTGCAACTGCGTGTCGTGGCTGCGGTAGCGGTGAAGCGGCGGCTGCCGCATCGTTTTGCATTGCACGTTGACCCTGGACGAGCTGTCCATTGGCATCCAGTAAGGCCTGTGTCTGCTGATTCTGTAAGCGATAAATTTCGGACAGTACATCTGGAGATTGTGGCGAAGCCATTACACAAGTAAATCAGGGCAGTATTGGTACAAACGCGAATTGGCTCGTCGCCAATCCTCAGCGCCAACTTTTGTGGACTGGCAAGACAGCCAATCCACTAGGACGGGAGGCCGAAGGGCACGCGTTTAAGCTCATGCAGGATGGCGTGAGGTCTGGAACAGGACAAGGTCTTTATAGTAGCAAAAATAGTACGTAGCTTCTGAAATACTTAACTTTAGTCCATAATTGGTGAACATCGGTCTGACGGTACATGCATCACAAGATAAATAGCAAATGATAATGGCGCCTTGCTAGGTCGTAGCAAATGACGTAGCTAAAGTCTATGCTAACTATCGTCTCGGCAAATGAGAGCGTAATTTGTCAGTAAACCACCGCTAGCAAAGTCGGCTGTACAACTGGGGCGAGTGCTTGGACGTCTCTCTAGACCTGCCGTGTGGCGGCGCTCGGTCTGCAATCACTGATAGTGGCGACACGCGGGTCCGACGTATACTACCGGACCGCGGCCGATTTAAAGGCTACCACCTAGCAAGTGTGGTGTCTGGCGGTGAAACCACACCTGTATTTTTACATCTGCGTAATTAGACATTCTTAATTTACAAAGCAGGTCATTTCATGTTTCCTGTAATAATTTTTGTGGGGTGTAGTATGTACGGTACACAAAAATACTTATAACTAGCATGTATTACGGCGAACGTTGCACTAACAGCCTCGTCATGATATATATAAATCAAAAACTCACATATATGCCTTCACAACTTCATGAATTGGTATGAAATGTGTGTCAGTGAAATATAAATCATCTCGTCACGTGCTAAAAGAGACTGAAATTAAAACACTCCAGTGTGCTCTTGAAATACAGTAGAGCTCATGGAAGGGAAGAGCGTGGGAAAGGAGGATGGGAGGGGAGACGCAGGTCAAAGGTAAGGCAGAGTGGATTACTGCGCGCTCTAAATCTACTTATGTTTAGTATACAATTTGTAAAGGTAATACTTTAAATCACATGCAACAGTGAACTATAACATAAGTTATAAAAAGTTTTAAAATGAAAACATAAAATAAAAAGCTTCTCTTATAAAATGAAAGCAGTTTGAAAACTATCGCACAAACCAGAGACTGTTATATCCATAGATTACTTACAGACTTTTTGTGCCCAAGCTAACTGCGAAAATTGTATCCTATAAAAATGTGGTATGCCCAAACTATCACGCTATAAATGCTCACACTAAATATACTTAAATGTATATAAATAATAGGCTGAAATGGCAGGGAGCTTGGATATGGTAGTGACAAGTGGCTGAGCCAAATTTTTAAAAAATGCTTTTAATAATATATATTTGTCTTAATGGAACTTTGAAACTGAGAAAATAAAGAAGTCAAAAGAGGCGTTATTACGCCACTATAAAATCACTAACGGCTACAAAGATGAAAATAACACATAACACACAAAAACTTCAGAGTTTCAGGTAACAAACAGTGGGAGAATCAGTTAAACAAGTTCACAGATTTCCAAACAATAACCCAGCAAACAGCTAGAAGCAAATGGAGGGTTGGTACAAGGCTACCAGCTTGAGCTAGGTCAGACGTCGCTCGCTCCCTAATATAAAACAGACAGAGAGTAACAATAACATTAGATAATCACAAATCTCCCTCCAGAAGATCTTACAGGGTGCTTACAACCTTAATCAAACAATTGTAGTTAGCATACCTCGTCATAGAAATCATAAATTAAAGAAATTACTGTAGAAGTTTAAAGGACAACTAACAATACATAACGATTGGCGATGTTAACACTTTGGTCGTTAAACGAAACCACATAATTCAAAGAAATAATTTTTTTAAAATGGATGAATGCAGAAATGAAACTTCATCAAAACAATCAACATTAAAGTATAAAATTCAGTTTGCCCTTTACAAGTAGGCTAAGATGACATGGGCTTCAAGTATTTTCGCGGAATGCCGATGGACATAAAAATCTAAGGCTAATTTAACCTTCCCTGAAGAAAGGTAAATGGCATAATACGAGAGAACACGAACTGAATTTCGCTCAAAGAAATTAAGATTTCGCGAGTGCCAACAACCTTTTAGATCCTTTAACTATGCGTAATAGCGGTGTTCAACCTTTCCTGCGTACGCCTGTGTTTGGCTATAAGTTAATCACAACAGCACAGCATCCACATTCAAGGTAGCAAAAAGAAATTAGGTGCTGCCTCAGAAGACGAAAATCCGGGACCATACAAGCCGAAAGAAGCACATATTCTTCAAATGTTGGGTGCGCACCGTTCCAGCAGCCACTGATAACACGTAGAATGAGACGGTTTTAACGCGCATCTGCCTCAGAGCGAATAACAGAACTATAATCAGGTACAATTTTAAAAACATGAGTCATTGTTTCAATAACTACTGTAAGAGGAAGTGATTGCTAAAAATCAGTTGTAAAAGTTAAAACTATACTGAAGCGCCAAAGACACTGGTATAGACATGCGTATTTAAATATGCAGATACTAAAAGTAAACAGACAGCGGTCGGCAACGCATGTATAAGACAAGTTTCTGATGCAGTTTTTAGATCGGTTACTGCTGCTACAGCCGCATGTTATCAAGATTTAAGAGAGTTTGAACGTGGTGTTATAGCTGGCGCACGAAAGATGGGACACAGCATCTCCCAGGTAGCGATGAAGTGGGGACTTCCCCGTACGACCATTTCACGAGTGTGCCGTAAATATCAAGAATTCGGTAAAACATAAAATCTCCGACATCGCTAGGGCCGGAAAAAGATCCTGCAAGAACGGGACGAACGACGACTGAAGAATAGCGTTCAACGTGAGAAAAGCGCAACCCTTTCGCAAATTGCTGAAGACTTCAATGCTGGGGCATCAACAAGTACCAGCGTGCGAACCATTCAACGAAACATCGATATGGGCTTTCGGAGCCGAAGACCAATTCGTGTATCCTTGATGACTGCACGACAGAAAGCTTTATGCCCCACCTGGACCATTCTGACACCGGCATTGGACTGTTGATGACTGGAAACAAGTTGCCTGTTGAGTCTCGTTTCAAATTGTATCGAGCGGATGGATGTGTACGGGTATGGAGACAACCTCATGAATCCATGAACCATGCGTGTCAGCAGGGGACTGTGCGTTTTGGTGGAGGCTCTGTAATGGTGTGGGGCGTGTGCAGTTGGAGTGATATGGACCCCTTGATACATCTAGATACGACTCTGACAGATGAAACGTTCGTAAGCATCCTGTCTGATTACCTGCATCCATTCATGTCCATTGTACATTCCGACGGACTCGGGCAATTCCAGCAGGACAACGCGACACCCCATACATCCAGGAACACTCCTCTGAGTTTAAACACTTTCCCTGACGACCAAACTTCCCAGACATGAACATTATTGAGCATATCTGGGATGCCTTGCAACGTACTATTCAGAAGATAACTCCACTTCCTTGTACTCTTACGGATTTATGGGCAAACCGGCAGGGTTCGTGGAGTCAGTACCCTCCAGCACTACTTCAGACATAAGTCGAGTCCATGCCACGTCGTGTTGCGGCACTTTTGCGTGCTCGTGGGAACAATATTAGGCAGGTGTACCAGTTTCTTTGGCTCTTCAGTAAGTAATGCAATGAGAGCATTGCGATGTCAAACATTGACCTAAATCATTAGAGCAATAATTTTTTCCTCAGAGATGAATGATCACTTAAAAGGATTTAGGGCCGAGCGCTACTCCGTTTATAAGGGACACAAATCTTTATTAGATTCAAGGTGAGTGCAAAAGAGCTTGTGATGTGTATCCATGCATCCACTTGCGACATCCTCGTCAACTGTTAGTTACGGAACACCCCTAACAGCATTTCACTTCTTCGTCAGTAATGTGAGTGAGACTGCAACTTAAATGCTAGACTAGTTCGTTTTTATATGAAGATTAAACAAAGATCAACATAGAATCTCGTGCTGCTGTTGCTGTAACAATCGCTGTATTTATTTCAGAGGTACTACCGAATGTATTAGTTACCGACCGAAAATGAATCAAATGATAGTGACGCTAATGGCAGCGTTCAGATACACTGTAGTTCGAAAAAGAAGCACGTAAGGAACACTATAGAAAGCAGAAACACCAACTTGAGCTGCTGCGCTGTTGCTTTAGTTCTGATAGCACAACATCTGAGGCGTCACTTGTCTCACAACAAATAATGCAGAGGCACGACAAACGTAGCTCTCGTAAGCCACATCAAACGTATCATCATCAGCAGCAGCAGCTCTCTGCTAGTTAGCTGCTTAGTTACTTACATGTACCGTCGAACTTTTGCACGATTTTTTGATAGAAATTATACTAAACGATCATTTTAACTGATAAGTATAGATGACTAATTTCAGTGGATGGCTACAGGGACTACCAGTTTTTAAATCAAATTTGATCTGTGAAATACAGAGTGTTATCTAGAAGAAATGGTTTTAGGTCGCTGCACTTTTGTCAAGAAAAGGTGTTGTAGATCATGACTGTTAAGTGAACTATGTTGTTGATGGTGTACAGCAACCAGCAGGAAATTAGTTTTTGATTACTTTATTCAAGAGTACCATTACCAGTTTCGAATTTATGCACTTATGGTTACTACTAAAAATTTTAAGATATAATACTATAAAAAAATTTTTCTTAGGTATAAGAAAATTAGTGCTGCAGAGACCTGTGAATTCACAGAAATACTCACACTCACCCTGGACCGCTATTATTTTAGCTGCAACATGTTTTACCACTTGATGGCTTGGCAATGGGAAGCAGCTCGGCTGGGATATTGGGTCAGATTTACGTCAGCCATTCGGAACAAAAATACTTCTCAACCACACAAAACACTGCAAACAAAATAATCTACTACAAAACGTATGCTGATGATACAATGTTACTTTCTGATGGTACGAACAGTGAAGCTGACGCATTGGGAGCAGACTTGTGCAAAACGCATAAAAATATTATATCACAGTTGAGCGTGAAACAAATAAGAGCATAAATTTTCTCGATCTTAAAATTTGTAATGGTAACCATAAACTTCAAACTAGCATCTGTAGAAACCCGAACACCTCAGATGTCAACACTGACAACTCATCATGTCTCCTCAGCCAATAAGAAATGTTATATTTCAGAGCCATGGTACGCCGAATGCAAAAAGTACCTGTGAATCACACAGACCAACAAAATGAAATCAGTGTAATTAAAACAGTTGCTCTTAATAATGGCTAAGGTTCAATACTAATAGACAAACTCCATAACAAAATAACAAAAACCACAGGTCCGCAGTACAGCAGTTCATATTTCACTACAAAACGAATCAGTCTCCCACAGGAACCAAGCCCAAGTAGACACACTTCCATAACAAAGATCAAATTTATTTAAAAAGAAAAATACTAAAATCAACTTATGTACTAACACTAAATTATAACACAAAGTGACCAAGATACAAATCTTTCTAAGACCCCTACAGTAAACCAGGAACATACAAGCTCCAATGTGATTCATGCACAAAATTTGGCAATGATCATACAGGAAGAAGTTTTGCAATTAAGTGCCAAAAACACTCTGATCCTTTAAGGCTTCGTAGCTTGAACAAATCGCGGTATGAAGCTAGAAAATCTTAAAACGAAAATGTTAGGGCTCAAACTAAATGCAGTGGGGATCAGTGAAGTGAAATGTAAAGAAGACAAGGATCTCTGGTCAGACGAATATAGGGTAAAGTCAACAGCAGCAGAACATTGAATAACGGGATTACGATCGTAATGAATAGGAAGCTAGGAAAGAGAGAGAGAGTTACTGTGCACAGTTCAGTGATAGGATTGTTCTGATCAGAATCGACAGTAAACCAACACGGGTTACAATAGTTCAGGTATGCATGCCGACGTAAGCAGCAGAAGATAAAGAGGTACAGAAAGTAGATGACGATGTTGAACGGATAATTCCGTATGTAAAGAGAGATGAAAACCTAACAGTCATGGGCGACTGGAATGCGGTTGCAACGGAAGGAGTTACGGGAGAATACAGGCATTGTAGAATGAATGAGAGAGGATGAAGGCTATTTGAGTTCTGAAATAGATTTTCTGCCTGTAGTAGTGAATACTCTGTTGAAGAATCACAAGAGGAGGACGTATACCTGTCAAGGGTCGGGAGACACGGAAAGATTCCAGCAGATTACATCATGGCCAGCCAGAAGTTCCGAAATCAGGTACTGGATTGTAAGGCGTATCGAGGAGCATATGTAGAATCCGATCATAATTTAGTAACTATGAAGAGTAGGCTGAAGTTTAAGAGATAGTCAGAAAGAGTCAGTACGCAAAGAAGTAGCGTACGGAAGTACTAAGGAATGATCAGACACACTTTAAGTTCTATGAGGCTGTAGATACTGCAGTAATGAATAGCTCACTGGCTGTTCAGTTGAAGAAGCGTGGAAATCTCTAAACACGGCAATCACAAAAGTTTAAATGAAAAACATTGGTACATACAACGAAATTGCGAAGAAACTGCGAGTAGCAGAATAAATACTTCAGACGTTCGACGAAAGAAGGAAGGACAAAACTGCTCAGGGAAATTCTGGAATAAAGAAATACAAGCCACTAGAAGGATACAAATCGAAAGTGCAGTGACGGTAAGGCTAATTGGCTAAATCCGAAATGTAATGAAGTAGAAAAAAAATAATTGTCAGAAGGACTGACTCGGCATATAGAAAAGTAAAAACAACCTTCGGTGAAATTAAAAGCGAGGGCGGTAATATTAAGGGTGCTATGGGAATTTCACTGTTAAAGTCAGTGGAGAGAGCAGATAGGAGAAAGAGGTGCATTGAAGGCCTCTATGAGGAAGAGAACTTATTTGATGAAATGATGGAAGAAGAAGGAAAGGAGCCGACAGGGAAGATATAGGGGTTCCTGTATTAGAGTCTGATTTTACATGGGCTTTGGACGAATTAAGATCAGATAATCCATAAGGGATACATAACATTCTATAAGAATTTCTAAAAATGCTGAGGCTAGCGGCAGCAAAATGACTATTCACTTTTCTTTGTAGAATGTTTGGGACTGGCGATATGCCATCAGACTTTAGGAAAATCATCATCTACATAATTCCGAAGATAGTAAAACCCGCCAAGTGCGAGATTTATCCCACAATCAGCTTAAAATCTCAGGCTGACAAGAATAACATACAAAAGCATGGGAAAAAATTGAACGTGTGTTAGATGAAGATCAGTTTGGCTTTAGGAATGGTAAAGTCACCATAGAGGCTGTTCTGTTGTTGCAGATGAAAATGGAAGCAAGACTGGGAAAGTTAGGGGTTAAGCTATAGGGAATGACGGGTAATATACAATACCTTCAAGAACAAAGAGGGAACGAGAAGATTGGAAGACCAAGAGCGAACTGCTATCTTTAAAAAGTGTGTAAGACAGGATATTATCTTTCGCCCTTGGGGTTCCATCTGTACATCGAAGATGCAACGAAAGGAATAAAATAAAGGTTTAAGATTAGGATTAATAATCAAGGTGAAATGACATTATTGTTAAGATTCGTTGAAGAATTTCTTATCCTCAGTAACAATGAGGAAGTATTACAGGTCGTTCTGAATGGAATGAGCATCCTAATGGACTGAGAGTAAATTGAAGATAGACGATAGTATTGAGAAGTAGCTGGAGAATAGCGAGAAACTTGACATCAGAATCGGGGATCACGAAGTAGGTAGCAAAATAACTCATTATGGACGTAGCAAAAAGGACAGAAAAAGCAGACAGAAAAAACTGGCATTCCATGCCAAGAGAAATCTTCTAGCATCCAACATAGGCCCTAATCTCAGGAAGAAATGAATGTGTTAGCAGTGACAGAAATACAAACAAACAAAAACTTTTCCACTGATAATATCCTTAATGAGCAGACTGAGTGGAGAACACTCCTTTCTTGAGAACTTCCAGAAAGTGCTTTCCACATTCCAACACAAATAATACTTCTACACCTATCTGCATATCAAGTAAAACACCTTATAATATTGTATGTATCTACAATAGTCAGTAATATTCATGACATTAAATATGAATAAATTTTGATGTACTATCATCATCACTGTTCAAATAGCTCTTTCTTATCGATATTTGTCTTTAAATCGTTTTGTAAAATAATTTTTGTACCCTGTAAATCACAAAACCTCAATTATCTATATGTACTTAATCCTCTACATTTAATATAAAATACTTTTCCAGTCTATCACTACAGTAACTTACACATCCTTTTCCAAGAGTCCAGGTCTTTGTATCATTGTATCGCAGCATCTTTGACATTCACGTACTTTGTAAACCCTGCATTAATTTTCATATGAGGTGCACACTGGAAATTAGTTTTGTGACCACACTAAAGTAAAATACAAAACGTTGCAACTGTGATTCATTGTAAGGAAGCTATGAAACGGACACTCGACATAAACTGGATTCTAGCACAATTCGATATAGCAAGCATCTTCATCACACGTTTGTAGCTTTGTGTTATTGTTCCTGATATGACCGATCACCAGTCAAGAAATGCATCATATGTTTTGACGAAAGCATGAAGCTGTCTGATGATGATTTGAGCAAATCGGAAAACGGTAACGGTACTTTTTGAATACAGTAGCCTAAAACGAATTAGTGGCTGGCTGATGTACGCCACTAACAATTCGTTTTAGGTCGATTTATAACCTCCTTTACTACCTGTTAGACACCGCCGACAGCTTTAGTAATTACTAATAAATATCACTTTTTTCTTCTACAGTTGAAGGTATAGACACTGATATCTTCTCAAACTGTGATGAATCACTTGCGACGAATTTCATATATATATATATACATGGACCTGACGACCTGTAGGACAAACACACAGACACACACACATGTATCAATATAGCCAGTGAAACACGAAGAATAACGAGTTCTCCAGCAGTGACAGCAGTGCGCTGGTCCTTGTTGGCTGCTTCCGCCATACAGCAGCGCTGCACAGTAACTGCTGCTGGAGTATTGGTTGTTGTTCTTGTTTTTCTGTGTCTGTTAACACATATCGATGAAATAAACATCGCCCTAGACTAATTTAGGTCCGCAAAATCGTATGAACAGGTAAAATTCCGCCCTAAAATACCATTTTGTTCGTAACAGGAAACAAACTGACACTTTCTGTCGGTACTAGTCATCAAATGGTTCAAATGGCTCTGAGCACTATGGGACTCAACTGCTGAGGTCATTAGTCCCCTAGAACTTAGAACTAGTTAAACCTAACTAACCTAAGGACATCACAAACATCCATGCCCGAGGCAGGATTCGAACCTGCGACCGTAGCGGTCTTGCGGTTCCAGACTGCAGCGCCTTTAACCGCACGGCCACTTCGGCCGGCTTACTAGTCATCGCATGAACCATTTGATACACAGTATTTATTTCGTTTGACTCCAGCTACACAGTGAAAAAAATGCAAATATCTGCCAGAACACCAAAGAAAGTGAGTCTGATGACTCTTACGCCCTGTGTATACTGTGAAAGTTCATTTAAAATACCTCATCCCTTGAAGAGGTACCTACAAGAAGATTACAGGTGGACACCACATATTATTATTGTTACTGCTCTCTTTTCTGCACTCAGTACTTCTTGTTTATAAAATGTTCTTATAACTGTATAGCACACCCTGCATGAAAGACATTTTGAATTATTTCTTTCACTAGCCCTTAACTAGTTTCCACCTAATGGTCGCCTTACAGCAGAATTAAAAGATATGGTGAATACCACATTTAAATAAATAAATAAACAAGCCAAAAATTCTGGAAGAGGGTAATGTTACATCTAAAGTAGTTCTTGAGTAATTAAAAAATCGTTTAAAGCTAGGCGAACTTTACAATAAACTTACTTTCTTCCTAAGTGACGAGCTACACAATAAAACTGCTCATTGACATAATTGAGTTGAAAGAATCAAAATGCACAATATTAGGAGACTGATTAGTTTATTAACAAGGCTAGCAATCATAAGAAAAGTTGAATGTAGCTAATTGAACAAGTTAGTAATAAATTCCTTCCAGTTCAATTATCCAACAATAGGTACTCCCCTCCAAACAAAAAAAGAACATTATCTTCTGTTCACTGACTCAAATTCATGTATTATCAACTGTGTGTATGAATCTCTGTTGTACAGAACTGAATGTAATGTGTTTCTTAAAATTACATGGCTACAACTCAACAGTCATTTGAAAGTGATCATTAACAATTTCTTCCACTGCTTTCTCTCTAATGAGAACTGTTTAACACTAGTATCGTCCTCAAAAAATGGCAGTTCTGCTTAATAAATGTTAATTGGATGTTCATCCACATACATAACGAATAGGAGTGTACCAAAAACTAAACTCTGTGGAACTGCGACATATAGTAAGATGCTTCAAGGTATACAAATTATAGAAGTAGATCACAGTCGAAAGATATTATTGCTGAAACCTGAAAATGTGAGGAAGGGGATGTATGTCTTGATGTGGTTCCTTAAACAAATATTTCTTAAAGTAAAATATTTTGATGCCTATTACAACTAAAGTACGATAACTAGTTCCGGGTACTATCTGCAACCATCTTCAGACGTGGAAACAAATGAAGGAAAGCAGCCTAAGAAAATTTTGTACATCAATTAGGATATAAGACCAGCGTATAAAAGCTGATAAAAATATGATGGGAACCAATACTAATAGTAAAAGTAATGTTTGACAAATACATTTAACATTGTACCACAAAATATGTTAAAGCTGACAAGATAACGTTGTTCAAAGTGTAAAAAAGCGGTGAATATGCTTTGGAAGATACCTTTAGCTGTAATCGTGCAATGATATGCATTCATAATACAAACATAATGACAGTACACACTTTAAAAACATCACTGGGAGCAAGCCAGATTGTAGACCTGCCGACAGAATTTTAGACCAGAAGTGTTATAAAGCTTACCTCTACAAATTAATTATTCTTGAATTATAGCCAAATATGTAGGGCTTGTCTCCTCACTCGGCAGACTGGCAGTTAACGATGTGATACAGCATCCCGGCCTTATAATTTTAACTTCATATCATTGTTATCTTCATAATTTTAAAATTCACTGGAATGTAGAGATAAGCTTTGTAAGATATTTGAAGAAATACGTCAGAGCCAGGATCGAATTTAAATATTTATTTTCAGTTGAATACAACACTGTGCTGTTATCTCTGGATCTAATCTTCAAAATTGTGGCTTACATTTTGACAAAGTTGAAAATTTAAGTAGTTTAGAAATGCAAGCTCTACCAGTATGCAGATCACAACCAATCAGCATATCATTAATACTATTTAAATTTTCAGCATTGTCAAAGTAAATGGCATAATTCTGAAACAGATGAGATCCAAAGATGAGAGCAAAGTACTGTTGGAACCAGTCATCAATTCAAAATAAATATATAAATGCGATCTTGTCTCTTCAGCATTTTTTCAGATACTGCAATCTGCAAATCGCCCCCTGAATGAGAAGGTCTGTAATATACAGCATTTAAAAATTTCTGATCTAAAGTTTTTTGGGCTGGTCTATAACGTGGCTTGGTTGCAGTGATGGTTTTAAACTATGTACTGTCATTGTGTTGATATTAACAGATGCGTGTCATTGCATGATTACACCTAATGATGCTTTGCAGTGCGTATTCTCTGCCCTTTTTTTTTACATTTTGAACGGCATTTTACCATACAAGCATTAATTTATTTTTTAATACAGTGTTAAATGGATGTGACATATACTCTATTTAACTATAAGAATTGGCCCTCATAGTTTAGTTTTTGGTCTGTTTTTATATCACACTTGATTGTACAAAATTTCTTAGGCTGGTTTCCTCCATTTGTTTACATATCTGAAGATGGTTCCAGACATCGTACTTCAACTGTAATAAGAAAACTGCAGTTTACTTATTAAAACGTCTTTCTTTAAAAAATTTGTGTTTCAGAAAGATGTTACGTTGAGGACGTTTGACATCGAACCCCACGACTGCATTCTACATACAGAGGACACTGGTGTAGAGGTAGCCTAAAGTCTGAGTGCCCTTCTAATGTCAAACAATAAAGGATAGAAATGAATTGGTAATTAAATGCACACCCTAGCTGCAAACAGGCGTTGATGTACTTCATTGGGCACATGTTGAAAATGTGTGCCCTGACCGGGACTCGAACCCGGGATCGCCTGCTTATATGGCAGACACTCTATCCATCTGAGCTGCCGAGGGCACAGAGGATAGTGCACCTGCAGGGACTTATCCCTTGCACACTCCCCAATGATGTACATCAACGCCTGTTTGCAGCTAGGGTGTCCATTTAATTATCATTTCATTTCTAGCAAAGCTGCATGTTCATCTACGGTAAGTGTTCTTTCGGGAACAGATACTACCATCATATATAATAAAGCATAGCCTGTTCATGTGCTACATTAATTGTTGGTATGCTTCTGCTTTCTGATTATCAAGTGAAACGACATTTACTTGTACAAGAAATAGAAGTGGACCCAAAATTAAACCCTATGTTACTGCCATACACTAAGGTATTTCCAGGTGTGTAAAATACACAAGTAGTCACCAATCACAAGAGATTTTATTCAGACGTTCGCGAATCAAAGCTCACTGCTGTTTTATGCATAGAGAGTGTGCTGGCATAGAGACAGCTTAATGTGTGAGTGAAAAAACCACGCTGGTGACCTGTGAGTGTCATGCAATAAAGGGTTCCACACTCACTAACTCCTGTTCATGTGCTACATTAATTATTGGTACGCTTCTGCTGTAGGGATGTCGAGTGGATGGACATTTAGATGTGTAAGAAGTATAATAAATAGAAATGGACCCAGAATTAAACCCTGTGGGAGTGCCAGACAACGCATAAAATGCCGGAAGTTTGTGAATCGAACGCCACTATCAGACCCTGCATGCAGAGCGTCCTGGCGTGCAGGTAGCGCAGGTGTGAGTGAGAAAACTGTGCCGGCGCCCTCAGGGTGTCGCGTCGCGCAATAAAGCGCCCCCGCGCGGGCGTGTCCGCGTCGCGTCGAGGGCGGCCGCCCTGGACGACAGCGGCGAGTAGCGAGTGGAGAGGCGGCCGGCCGGGCGCAGCCGACACGGCGACAAACACGGCAGCGACGGCGCGCAGCGAGCGGCCACGTCCGCGGCAATAACCCCGCCTCGAGGACCGCCGAGCCGCGCCGCGCCGCCAGTAAGAAGTTAATTGCAGTGTGTAAAGACGGACGAGCAAATTTGCAGTGCGCTGCAGGTGATTGTGTACCGCAATCAGAGACGCGCACACAACGGCTCCCTGATTGGCTGCACCTCATCAGCCGTCAATATTGACTCTGCGCTGACCGCCCCGCCCCGCACCGCCAGCTGCCGCTGCCGGCCGCTGGCCGTCCCACCGGAGCGAAACCGCGGCCCCTGCGCGCTCGCCACTGCATTCCACCACTTTGTTACCGGAGTGGAAGAAGGTCCGTGCACGAAGGAACAGAAAGAATGCAGTCCCTCCAAATTCACTGTGTACAATGGGAGCGGTTTTACTTTACTTCTTTTTTGCCGGCCAGAGTGGCCGAGCGGTTCTAGGCGCTACAGTCTGGAACCACGCGTCTGCTACGGTCGCAGGTTCGAATCCTGCCTCGGGCATGGATGTGTGTGATGTCCTTAGGTTAGTTAGGTTTAAGTAGTTCTAAGTTCTAGTTGACTGATGACCTCAGAAGTTAAGTCCCATAGTGCTCAGAGCCATTTGAACCATTTACTTCTTTTTTCGTCAACCAAACTTCTTTCGTCATCTGCACTTAACCCTCAACTCACTCAGTGACTTTCCTGTAACGTATGTTACTATGTGGTGTCTTACAGAGCCCTACATTTAAAGCGACATTTAGAACGCAAATCACTTGATATTTTAAATTAAGGACGTCAAACGGGCCGACTCCGAGAAGGAGAGGCACCACAGGACATTTTAATTTGCACTGTCTATACCTTTACAGAATGGACAGTGTCTTGAAAAGAGGGTATAACATGAACATCAACAAAAGCAAAACAAGGATAATGGAATGTAGTCGAATTAAGTCGGGTGATGCTGAGGGAATTAGATTAGGAAACGAGGCATTTTAAGTAGTAAAGGAGTTTAGCTGTTTGGGGAGCAAAATAACTGATGATGGTCGAAGTAGAGAGGATATAAAATGTAGACTGGCAATGGCCAGGAAAGCGTTTCTGAAGAAGAGAAATTTGTTAACATCGAGTATAGATTTAAGTGTCCGGAAGTCGTTTCTGAAAGTATTTGTATGGAGTGTAGCCACGTATGGAAGTGAAACATGGACGATAAATAGTTTGGACAAGAAGAGAATAGAAGCTTTCGAAATGTGGTGCTACAGAAGAATGTTGAAGATTAGATGGGTAGACCACATAACTAATGAGGAGGTATTGAATAGAACTGTGGAGAAGAGGAGTTCGTCGCACAACTTCACCAGAAGAAGGGATCGGTTGGTAGGACATCAAGGGATCACCAATTTAGTATTGGAGGGCAGCGTGGAGGGTAAAAATCGTAGAGGGAGACCAAGAGATGAATACACTATGCAGATTCAGAAGGATGTAGGCTGCAGTATGTACTGGGAGATGAAGAAGCTTGCACAGGATAGAGTAGCGTGGAGAGGTGCATCAAACGAGTCTCAGGACTGAAGACCACAACAACAACAACAACAATACTTTTACAAATAAATTCTTAAAACTTTGTCAGCATGACCGGGAAGGATTCAGGATTTACACTCATAGCAGTGGAAGTTCAAAAACACGAAAAAATAATATTTTTTAAATGTGAAATATCATGATTTTTTTCACTTACTGTTGGCTGCATTTGTTGCTATAGGTACACTGTTCGATGAATTTTGCACAGCTTACAAATCATACTTACAGGTGTATGAAACTCTATGGAAAAATGAATGTGCCGTTACGTTTTAAACTTTGTGCTTAAAGAAAACTGGAGTTTTATAGTTAATTATCTCAATTTTTACCACGTTTTTTGACAGATTTGGAAAATTCTAGAGTTTCATACACCCATAAGTATTGTTTGTATGCTGTGCAAAACTCATCGAAGAATCTCTCTTACTAATGAAGAAAAGTGTACCTACAACAACAAATGCAGCTAATACCAAGTGAAAAAATGATGAAATTTCACATGTAAAAAAAATTGTTTTGTTATGTTTTTGAACCTCCTCTGCTATGAGTGTGAATCCTGAAACCTTCCTGGTCATGCTAACAAAGTTTTATGAATTTATTTGTAAAAGTATAGACAGTGTAAATTAAAATGTCCTGTGGTGCCTCTCCTGCTCCAAGTCGGCCCGTTTAACGTCCTACCCCCCTTAAGTTGTATAACGTTAATTTTTATAATTGTTTAAGTCCTATTTCAACATGGCAAACAGCCAAAGTTGCAAAAAAGTACTTTTTATTACCTGATGATGAATAGAGCTATTTTGCAACTTTGGCTGTTTGTCATATTGAAATACTATCACAAGTTGCTTACCCTTCAACATCCAGTCATGCTAGAAACCCGTAAATTGTTGAAGTATTGTTTAAATACTCTATATTCATGTAATCGCTCTAAATGAAGCATGCGTAAGTTTACTTCTCATCATACAAACTCCCACACTTTGGAGCAGCTTCTTACACAGTGAAACGCCTCCTTTGGAAATTTATGAATTACTGTGCTGGTAAACTTCTACGTTCTTTGATACAAAGACAGCCGAGTAAAACTGAACGTAGTCAGACAGTTCTCTCTTTACTTATTCTGATCATCACTAAACTGACACACAATAATTTTTTAGCGGAACGCAGTCTGACTTTCAATAATCCCTACGAAAGAATGGCCCTGACTAACAATAAACTATACCTTTCATGAATCACTGACCTCACAAAAATCTTCGTTACTCGAACTACTGCAATACAGCGAGCGCCAATACTGCCTTCTAAATGAAAGATTCTAACTACTGAAGACACTACTGAACTGAACTGATCTGATAGGCATAGTTAGCAAATGAAAGATTTTGATAGAGAACAAACAATGTATTTACCTTAATAGTCTTCCAAAGTCTTGATATAAACAGGGTGGTCCACTGATAGAGACAGGGCCAAATATCTCACGAAATAAGCATCAAACGAAAAAACTACAAAGAAGGCTTGAAGGGGGAAACCAGATGGCGCTATGGTTGGCCCGCTAGATGGCGCTGCCATAGGTCAAACGAATATCAACTGCTTCTTTTTTTTAAATAGGAACCCCCATTTTTATTACATATTCGTGGAGAAAGTAAAGAAATATGAATGTTTTAGTTGGACCACATTTTTCGCTTTGTGATAGATGGCGCTGTAATAGTCACAAACGTATAAGTACGTGGCACGTAACATTCCACCAGTGCGGACGATATTTGCTTCGTGATACATTACCCGTGTTAAAATGGACCGTTTACCAATTTCGGAAAAGGTCAGTATCGTGTCGATGTATGGCTATTGTGATGAAAATGCCCAACGGGCGTGTGCTATGTATGCTGCTCGGTATCCTGGACGACGTCATCTAAGTGTCCGGACCGTTCGCCGGATAGTTACGTTATTCAAGGAAACAGGAAGTGCTCAGCCACATGTGAAACGTCAGCCACGACCTGCAACAAATGATGATGCCCAAGTAGGTGTTTTAGCTACTGTCGCGGCCAATCCGCATATCAGTAGCAGACAAATTGCGCGAGAATCGCGATTCTCAAAAACGTCGGTGTTGAGAATGCTATCAACATCGATTGCACCCGTACCATATTTCTATGCACCAGGAATTGCAAGGCGACGACCTTGAACGTCATGTACAGTTCTGCCACTGGGCACAAGAGGAATTACGGGAAGATGACAGATTTTTTGCACGCGTTCTATTTAGTGACGAAGCGTCATTCACCAACAGCGGTAACGTAAACCGGCATAATATGCACTATTGGGCAACGGAAAATCCAGGATGGCTGCGACAAGTGGAACATCAGCGACCTTGGCGAGTTAATGTATGGTGCGGCAATATGGGAGGAAGGATAATTGGCCCCCATTTTATCGATGGCAATCTAAATAATGCAACGTATGCTGATTTCCTATGTAATGTTCTACCGATGTTACTACAAGATGTTTCACTGCATGATTTCATTGCATGACAGAATGGCGATGTACTTCCAACATGATGGGTGTCCGGCACATAGCTCGCGTGCGGTTGAAGCGGTATTGAATAGCATATTTCATGACAGGTGGATTGGTCGCCGAAGCAACATACGATGGCCCGCACGTTCACCGGATCTGACGTTCCTGGATTTCTTTCTGTGGGGAAAGTTGAAGGATATTTGCTATCGTGATCGACCGACAACGTCTGACAACATGCGTCAGCATATTGTCAATGCATCTGCGAACATTACGGAAGGCGAACTACTCGCTGTTGAGAGGAATGTCGTTACACGCAGTGCCAAATGCATTGAGGTTGACGGACATCATTTTGAGCATTTATTGCTTTAATGTGGTATTTACAGGTAATCATGCTGTAAAAGCATGCGTTCTCAAAAGTGATAAGTTCACAAAGGTACATGTATCACATTGGAACAACCGAAATAAAATGTTCAAACGTACCTACGTTCTGTATTTTAATTTAAAAAACCTACCTACCTTGTGAGCCATATGTTTGCGACTATTACAGCGCCATCTATCACAAACCGAAAAAAGTAGTCCAACTAAAACATTCATCTTTCTGTACGCACTACATGAATATGTAATAATAAATGGGTGGTAATATTTAAAAAAAAAACGCAGTTGATATCCGTTTGACCTATGGCAGTGCCATCTAGCGGGCCAACTATAGCGCCATCTGGTTTCCCCCTTCAAGCTAGACATGCTTAGTTCTTTGTAGTTTTTTCGTTTGACACTTATTTCGTGAGATATTTGGCCCGGTCACGATCAATGGACCACCCTGTACAGGGTGTCCGAAAAGACTTTCCCTATTGCATAAATTGATAACTCAGGCTAGAATAAGATACAAATATGAAACTTGTGTCGAATTGTTTACAACTATCAAAGGTTTTTTCTGTTTTAGGATCGCAGTACGTAAGTAGTGGATAAGGTGCAGTGCCCAAGAAGCCATGTTGACCAATCAGAGAAGGCACAGTTTGTCCTGTGGTACCATGAGACACGATCACCAACCACAGTGCTCACCTACCGAGGTCTGGTCGACCGAGAACCCAGCAGCCAGGGTGGAAGTTGTAAGGCAGTTTTTCCGCGAAGTCCGAAGAAATCGGTGCGCAGGGCCTCACGTGAATTGCAGATGCCAAAAAGCTCTCTCCATGACATTTTACACAAACGTTTATTGTTTTGTGCATGCGAAGTGCAAATCGTTCAGGCCTTATTGCCCAATGACAGAACACGTCGATATGACTTTGCAGTCGAAATGCTATCACGTATTGAGGACGATGATAGCTATCTCAGACGAATTGCCTTTTCCGACGAAGCGACCTTTTTTGCCAGTGGAGTAGTGAATCACCATAATGTGCGCGATTGGGGTTCACAACCCCCTGGCGAGGCCATGGAGTGCACCAGAGGCAGTCCAAAGGTGAATGTTTGGTGTGCGCTATTGCACGATCGAATTATCGGGCCATTCTTCTTCGCTGAGCCTACCATCACATCTGCAGTTTATCTGGACATGTTGCAACTGTATGCTGTTCCTCAGCTGCTTCAGTTTCACCCCGATGACTTGTTCCAGCAAGACGGTGCACCACCTCGTTGGGGTTTGGACGTCCGTGCCTATCTCGATATGACCTTTCCTGGGCCAACGGTTTGGCCTCCACGCTCTCCTGACATAATCGCATTAGACTTATTTTTATGGGGTTATGTCAAGGACGAGGTCTACCGAACACGTGTACCAGATCTCGAAACCCTGCGGCAAAGGATAACCACAGTCGTTGAATCGATCCCTCCAGCGATGTTGGCTAATGTGTGGACGGAAAGTGAATATCGCCTACATGTGCTACGTGCTACGAAGGGTGCTCATGTGGAAGTTTACTGATGTGTGAAAAAAACTTTGATAATTCGTAAACAATTAGACACCAGTTTCATATTTGTATCTTACTTCTAGCCTGAGTTATTAATTTATGTAATAAGGGAAAGACTTTTCGGACACCCTGTATATCAGGTCATGACATCAAGTCTTAACAAATTTCCTTTTTCTGACGGACACACGTCCAGATCGTTCGCTCTCAAAACTCTGCCATCTCTCTCCCTACATCCACCGCTGCTGGCGGCTCACCTCCAACTGCGCAACGCTACGCGCTGTTCACATCCAACTGCCCAACACTACACTAGCGAATATTCCAACAATGCCAACCAGCCACAGGCTGCACACGGCACAGTCAGTGATTTTCAGACAGAGCGCTACATGGCGTTACCAACATAAAAACTTAAACAGCCTACAGTATAAACGAACTGTTGGAGAACTGAACTTTAAATTTTGAAAAATTTTGGTGTCTCTGTAGTAAGTAATCTTTCACATAAAACTGAAGTCCAGGGTTTAAACTTGCACGTAAAAATGCCCTTGCTACACACGTAAAGAATAACTGCAAAGCTGACATTCAATCCTGGGATCTATGTTCTTCTTTATCACCACTCAGATCACATTTGGTTTGAACTAACATCTAAGTATTTTATTGGAGAAACAGAAAGGTTCACGTCAAGTTGTCCTAAGGCTCTTACTCTGAATGATCCTTCTCTAGCAGAGCTGTGATCGCTCTCCATCCTAAAATCACCGTCTTTTTCCCCTGTTTCTCGAATTATGTCTCTGACTTCTTCCTCAGTTCACCGACTAACAATGTAATCAAACTAGGATCGTTGAAATTGACACGTTTCTGCGAACACATTTTGTACTATACTGAAGAAAACAGTTATGTATTTCACAAGGCGCAGTCTAGCAGACCGCAACACCTTAACACCGTAACAACAAACAACGTGTTTCGTTAGTTGTGGTTCGCATGGGTTGATTTCAATTCGGCAGTAGTGACTGCAAGTTGCCTGCCACACTTGCAAACTCAACAAGCAATTCTGTATCTTGTAAATTTACATCACACAATGACATTGGCAATGATAATCAGTCATGCTGCTCATTGCAGATCCAGGTGAAGTTTAATTACTAAAAGTCAACCAATTTATTTAAAGGAAATGAGACAACAAACTTTCCTTTTTAATCAAAACTTTTCCAAGTAATAGCTCTTGTTTTACACTGGAATGCCGACATTGCGAGTGCACAATTCTGCCTTATAGAACCGACTTATGTTATTTATTGAGAGAAAAACGATCGCCTCATGAGGTAATTGTAGAACGAAAAAATGATAGTATTCGTTAAAATTAACCGTTAATTTATTGATCCTAAATAAATGATTCACAGGTAAATGTAGACTAAAGCGACTATTCACTATGTCAAGGATAAAAACTGCTGATCACAGAATTACATTAACCCCTTTTTTTGTGTCATCAGTCTCCTAGCCGGACGCAGCTCGCCACGAATTCCTTTGTTGTGTCAACCTTTTCATCTCAGATTAGCAATTGTTAGCTATGTCCTCCACTATTTGCTGGGTGCATTTCAATCTCTGTCTTCGTCTACAGTTTTTACCCTCTACTGCTCCCTCTAGTGCCATGGAAGATATTTCCTGATGTCTTAACATATGTTTTATCATCCTTTCCTTTCTCCATGTCAGTGTTTTCCATATATCCCTTTCCTCATTCCTTTCCTTATCAGTCCACCAAATTTTCAACATTCATCTGCAGCACCACATCTGAAATGCTTCAATTGTCTTCTGTTCCGGTTTTCCCTTTGTCCATGTTTCACTATTATACAATGCCGTGCTGCAAACGTACATTCTCAGAAATTTCCCCCTCAGACTAAGGTCTACATTTGATACTAGTACACTTCTCTTGGCCAGGATTTAATCAGCTGTGACACAAAATTCTTGGCTATTTAGAAAGCAGTGTAGAAATGCTACAGGCATCTGAAGGGCAGACGTAAGCCAAAGTGAATACTGACGTTTAAATACTGATATCTCCTACAATACTACAGTTAACGATGTTGAAATTTGAGACTTGAGTAGAACATAGTGCACAATATTCTGTGCAGTGTTTCTTTCATAATTTTCATGGACATTCATTTTATAAGAATTTGAATTTCTAATTACCAGTGTACATATAATGTACCTTTTCTCATAAACTAATAACGTATTAAAACTGAAATTTTGCCACTTACATCTGCATAAAAAGCTACTAAAACACATGCAACAGATTTTTATTTGAGCTCATAGTTAGTTCCAAATTAATGTGATAGTTTTATGTTGAACAAACTGCTCTATTTTCTTCACAGAGTGAGGATAATTTTACTCAGATACAAGATAAAGTGCTGTACAGGAGTTAACAGTAAATGATTTTTAAAAATTGTGTGAAATTTCAGGTTGTTGGCTTTTATGTTTCCTGAGAAAAGGTACATTGTACCTCAAAAAATCACTCTATGGAAAATTTCATTGTAAATTTTTATTTCAATTTTTCGTAATATTGCCATATCTCTAGTCACTAAATGCTGTCCATATCAATAATCTTCATTCTCTTCCTTGTCTTCCTGGAGCATTCTGTCCCCTACCTCCCTTGCCTCCCGGCTTTTGCGTATTTCCTTCTTCTCCTGGTCTTTGCCGAGTCGTACTTCATCGGACCTTGGGAGTAACTTCAGTGTGGATGCATATGGATGGAAACCTAATCTGTGCAGGCACTAAATCCTACCTACATTTCCACTACTAAACAATAGACAGGCATCAGATGCAGCTATTCTCACAACATTTGGGTATACAAATACTGTTTTGGGACAACGCATCCATATAAGTTGATAGTACCCTTCATTGGTAATTCGTGTTTCTGTCATGTACACATTTTTTCAGCAGTTTAGGAATGGTTAGGTATCTAAAAGTTGATTTTATAACATTTAAAACAGCAAGCGGTAAATCATGCTTATGGGTGTGCGGCTTTCCACTATCTTCTGACTGAAGATATTAGCATCACGATATGTCACAGAGGAAGTGCTGAGGATTCTCATCTGTGGAAAGTTTGTGGAAGGATATTTCCCACGCTCCTTGCTGTTTGTTTTCACATTATATAATCTGTTACTGATGTCTTTTCCATAATATATTTGTAATGTGTGAATTTCTTTGCCGTTTAGTATGTTAAAACGCCCCAGTGGCTTTTCACATTCTAATTTCTACGCGTTCATTGATTTCACAGCCTTCTAGAGACATCTGTAGTTTGTTTCGATTATGTGTCCGAAAAATTAACACAAAAATGTCTAGTGTAGAGAAGGTGTCAATCACCGCACAGATAAAGACGGCCAAGAAAATTTATCGAAACCTATTTCTAGGCAGATTGAGATTATGGAGCTTCGAGATGTCGATTTTGAAGCATTAATCTAATAAATCATGCAATAAAAATTAAATTTTTCCACTATTTCGCTCTACACCTGCCCTGAATGCTACTTGGCGGATTTCTGCTCAACAAGCAAATGACTTTTCAAGGTCTCAACAGCTCGCAAATGCAATAATACTGGAGAAGACTGACTCAAGATCCCAGTGTAAAATATTTACTATAAAAACAAAATTCCCGTTGCAGAATAAACTCACAAATTTTGAGCTGCGCAGATGAAGCGCAGCGCAAATGCGAAATGTGAGACTTACTCAATAAAGCGGAGAACGAAGCGCCATTCCGTGCCAGACAGCCGGCAGGTGTGGCCCTGCGGTTCTAGGCGCTTCAGTCTGGAACCGCCCGAGCGCTACTGTCGCAGGTCCGAATCCTGCCTCGGGCATGGATGTGTGTAATGTTTTTTGGTTAGTTAGGTTTAAGTAGTTCTAAGTTGTAGGGGACTGATAACCTCAGATGTTAAGTCCCATAGTGTTCAGAGCCATTTGAACCATTTTTGTGCCAGACACATCTCGTTATCTCCGCGACGAACATCGCCCTGCGTTCGCAGACTATGAACACCAATTGTGTCTTCCTGTCTATCTTCCACCTCACCCTCAAACCACCCGTCGGAGGGGAGCACTTGCGTGTTTTGCAGTTGTGACAACCGAGGATTTCTCCGCACCTTCTAGAATGGAGGGGAAGCACTCTGCAAGTGCTTGTATTTCTGAAAACAGACTACAAGTTGACACTGGACGGGCTCTCACGCAGGTCGTAACCACGCTGTGTACTGTAAAATGACTGTGGCTCGCTATCCGCACATGCCTATAGGAAAGTCAGCGTGCCTTTCTGGCTATAAAAAAAAAAAAGGTTCAAATGGCTCTGAGCACTATGGCACTTAACTTCTTAGGTCATCAGTCCCCTAGAAATTAGAACTACTTAAACCTAACTAACCTAAGGACATCACGCTCATCCATGCCCGAGGCAGGATTCGAACCTGCGACCGTAGCGGTCGCGCGGTTCCAGACTGTAGTGCCTAGAACCGCTCGGCCACCCCGGCCGGCTTCTGGCTATCCCTCTCCGCTTCCTCAAGTACCACTCGTAGTTCGTACAGCTCTGTAAAGGCGAATTGCGGTACCTCGGCCAGGGAGCACTGTTACCTGTGAGGGCCTTCTCACATGGCTCTGCCGTCCTTGGGGTAATTCATAAAACATGCCGGAAGCCCGCTCCACGATCACCCGATGCCTGAAGCCTGCAGCTGGTCTTTCTCACCTAGTTCCAGTAACGGGGAATTCAACAAGGTCATGGACCAGACACTGGGCAACGGCCTTGCCACAGTGGATACACCGGTTCCCGTGAGAGCACCGAAGTTAGGCGCTGTCGGGTGTGGCCGGCACTTGGATGGGTGACAGTCCAGGCCGCCATGCGCTTTTGCCGTATTTCGGGTCCACTCAGCCTCGTGATGCCAATTGAGGAGCTACTCGACCGAATATTAGCGGATCCGGTCAAAGAAAACCGTCATAACGACCGGGAGAGCGGTGTGCTGACCACACGCTCCTCCTATCCCCATCCTCGACTGAGGATGACACGGCGGTCGGATGGTCCCGATGGGCCACTTGTGACCAGAAGACAGAGTGCATATAGTCCAGACACCACAGGCTCTGTTTCTAAATCCAGCAAATTTGGAATAACAAATCAACAATGAATTTACTTATTGTCGCTTAGCGACGTGTGACTAATCAGTTACATCGGATATTGTTCCCTAAAGCCTTTAAATCTGCTTGTCTGAGTTACCTCTAAGGTTTAGGGGTAGTGTCTTTGCTTGCTAATCGGAACGTTCACGGTCCCAGGTTCGAGCCCCGCCTCTTCATAAATTATGAATAAAAATCATCAGCAAGCCTTCCAGTATAAGAAGTGACCCTCACTCATCCAGTGGCCTTATCAAAGACGGCGGAGGAGGGGACAGAGTTTCAGGGCACTCTCTTTCCCCTAAAACGGAGAAGTATCAGCAATGCATGAGGATGCAGAAGGCAATGGAAATCACTGCACCAAAGACACAACCAAAGGACATGTAGCTTGTAATTCAAAAAGTGTCATGATGACCTCGACATTGGCAAAAGATTCCGGACTCGTCCCCCATTCGGGCTTCCGGGAGAGCGCTCCCAAAGCGGAGGTGACCATGAGAAAAAGACTGAATAACCAATGAAGGGATAACGTTCAATCATTCGGGACGTGAAATTTTAGGAGCTTCAGCCTGGTAAGGGAGCTAGAAAATCTGAATATGGAAGTGCAAACGCTCAGCCTGGAAGCCTGGAGACAGTGAAGGGGGCAGGGGGGGGGGAGGGGGGGGAGGGGGGGAGGGGGGGGGGGTCAAGTGAAGTGAAATGGAATGAAGACAAGGATTTCTGATCAGATGACTATACGGTAATGCTAGAGCAGCAGAAAACGGAATGATGGGTGAAGGATTCGTTAGGTAGAGGAAGGTAAAGCACTATGTGACTTACTGCGAACAGGTCGGTGATGGGGTTATTCTCATCAGAATCGACAACAAACCAACACCGACAACATTAGTTCAGGTATACATGCCGATGCTACAAGCAGAAAATAAAGAGATAGAGAAAATGTATGAGTACATAGAATGGATAATTTATTACCACGGGAGATGACAATCTAACAGTCATGCGTGATTGGGATGCCATTTTAGGGTTATGGGCTTCGTAGTAGGAGTGAGAGAGGATGAAGAATATCTGAGTTCTGCAATAAAGCTTCAGTATGCAAAATAGAAGAAAGGGATACGAGAGGATATGTGCTTGGTGGTATGAATGAGAGTGGAGCAAGGCTAATTGAGTTCTGCAATAAATTTGAAATAGTAATAGCGAATACACAACAGGAGGTCCACTTGGAAAAATCCCGAAAGATAGGGAAGATTCCAGATAGGTTACATCATGATCAGGCAGAGATTTAGAAATCAGATATCGGAATGATAGGCGCACCGAGGAGCTGATATAGACTCAGATCACAATTTAGTAACGATGAAGAGTAGACAAACGTTTAAGAAATTAATGACCAAGAAACAGTGAGCAATGAAATGGTATACGGAAGCACTAAGGAATGAAGTGACATGTTTGAAGTTCTCTGAAGCTTTAGGTACTGCGATAGTAAATAGCTCAGTAGACAGTTCAGTTGAGGGGCGAGCATCTCTAAAAAGAGCAGTCATCCATGTTGTACAGACAAACGTAGGTACGAGAAAGGAAACTCCGAGGAAACGTAGGGTAACAGAAGACGAAAGAAGGAAGTTCAAAAGTGTTCAGGGAGATTCAGAAATACATGTCACTTAGGAATGAGATAAACAGCAAGTGCAGGGAAGCTAAGGCGAAATAGCTGCGTGCAAAACGTAAAGAAACAGAAAAAGAAATTACTGTCGGAAGGACTGACTTAGAATAAAGAAAAGCAAGGGCAGTAACACTAAGATTGCAATCATAATTCCACTGTTAAACGTAAAGGAGAGAACGAATGGGTAGAATGAGTACATTGTCAGCCTCTATGATGAGGATGACTTTTCGGATGACATCATACAAGAACAAGAAGCATGAGTCGATAGGCAAGAGATAGGAGATCGAGCTTTAGAATCAGAATTTAAAAGAGCTTTGGAAGACTTAAGGTCGAATAAGACAGAAAAGTCAGATAATATTGCACTGGAATCTCTAAAATTATTTGGGGAAGTGGCGTGCAGAATATATGAGACGGGTGATATTCCATCAGACTTAAGGAAAAACATCATCCATATAGTTCCGAAGATTGCAAGAGCCGACTAGTGCGAGAATTATCGCACAACCTGCATAAAAGCTCATGCATTCAAGTTGCTGACTAGAATACTATACAGATGAATGGAAAAGAAAATTGGCGATCTGTTAGATCACGATCAGTTTAGCTTTAGGAAGGGGAAGGGCACCGGAAAGGAAGTTCACACGTACAAGCTGATAATAGAAGCACTACTGAAGAAAAATCAAGACACGCTCATAGGACTTTTCCGACCTTAAAGAAACTTTGGACAATGTAAATGGTCCAAGACGTGAGAAATTCTGAGAAAAATAGGGGTATACTATAGGGAGAGACGGTAATATGCAGTATGTACAAGAACCAAGAGGGACAATAAGAGTGGAAGACTAAGTGCGAATTGCTCGGATTAGAAGTAGTACACACATCAAAAAAAGGTTTGCATCACCTGGGTTCAAAGAGATCCGGAACCTGTACAGAAAATTGGAATAGAGATGAACATAAACAACATTGCCGCCCATTTTATTGCCGAGAAAAACCACACATTGCATGTTGTACCACCATACAGCGAGATCTTCAGGAGTAGTGGACCAGCAAATAATTTTTTAGGCCTCCGTGCCTGTCTCTTTCCTTCGTTACTTAAAAGTGTTATAAACAGCTGATTTCATTCAGGATGGAGGTCTGGGGGGCAAAAAACACTTGTTTTGTTCAGTAAAATTCCCAAGACACTGAAACCAGCTTTGTATTTACCTTTGTTTATTTTATATCTTTGTTTCTCGTTGTTATACAAGCTTGAACTATAATGTCTCCATCACCATGTTCACACTTACATGTAATAGTGGATTATAGCTCCTAAACATCATATTACCACTAATGAAGCACAAAAAAGCGAAAGCGTCTGACCTACTTCAGTAGCATACTATCAGCAAAGTCTGTGTTCATTATCTTCTTCGTCCGCAGCTCGTGGTCGGGTGGCTAGAGTTGCCGCCTCTGGATCACAGGGTCCCGGGTTCGATTCCCGGCCGGGTTTGGCATTTTCTCTGTGCAGGAACTTGGTGTTTGTGTTGTCCTCATCAAATGGTTCAAATGGCTCTGAGCACTATGGGACTTAACTTCTGAGGTCATCAGTCCCCTAGAACTTAGAACTACTTAAACCTAACTAACCTAAGGACATCACACACATCCATGCCCGAGACTGGATTCGAACCTGCGACCGTAGCAGTCGTGCGGTTCCGGACTGAAGCGCCTAGAACCGCTCGGCCACCGCGACGGCTGTCCTCATCATTTCATCATCATTATCATCATTCGTGACAGTGGCCAGATTGGACTGTGTGAAAACTGGAACTTTGTACGGGGGCTGATGACCGCGCAGTTGTGCGCCCCACAAACCAAACATGATCATCGTCATTATCTTCTTGTTCGGAAAGAGGGAAACAAAGGAAGGAAGAGACAATAAATACTTTCACATCGTGGCAGCAGTGGTAATTTTATCGTCGACAGTGCCACTAAAGGGGAGTTACTAAACATGGTTTCCCGAAATTAGTTCACCAAAACACACGAAATAAATACTCCAGAATTCGAATGAAGAACAGTTGCCAACATGAGTAAATCGGCCTAACGAAGCAAAAAATCTCTTAATAAAGGCAAGTGTTCCGGTAAACACTGTATACCAGTTAGTTTCATTTCATAGTACACTGATGTAATAGCTCCATGCTTCGCTCGACGATAGATCCGTACCCAAAGACTGGAAAGTTGCGCAGGTCACACCAGTGCACAAGAAAGGATGTGGTGGTAATCTGTTGAGTTATAGATACTTGTCACCTACGTCAGTTTGCCGTAGAATTCTGGAACATGTACTGCGTTCGGACATTTTAAATTACCTCGAAGTGAACTGTGTGTTGACACGTAGTCAGCACGGACTCAGAAAATATCTCACCTGCGCAACACAACTAGCTCTTTATCCTCATGTAATAATGAGTGCTGTCGACAGTGGTTCTCAGATTGATTCCATACGTCTACTTTTCCAAAAGGTTTTCGATAGAGTTCCTCACAAGTGTCTCCTAATCAAACTGCGTGCATATAAAGTATTGTCTCAGCTGTACGACTGGATTCGTGATTCCCTGACAGAAAGGTCAAAGATTGTAAAAAACTGACGAAAAGTCGTTATGTAAAACAGGAGTGATATCTGATGTTCTCCAACGAAATGTCCCACAGATCTAAAGGACGTCAGTTCAACTTATAACCTGGAGCTTATAATTACACTACTGGCCATTAAAATTGCTACACCACGAAGATGACGTGCTCAAGACGCGAAATTTAACCGACAGGAAGAAGATGCTGTGATATGCAAATGATTAGCTTTTCAGAGTATTCACCTATGGTTGGAGCCGGTGGCGGCACCTACAACGTGCTGACATGAGGAAAGTTTCCAACCGATTTCTCATACACAAAGAGCAGATGACCGGCGTTGCCTGGTGAAACGTTGTTGTGATGCCTCGTATAAGGAGGAGAAATGCGTACCATCACGTTTCCGACTTTGATAAAGGTCGGATTGTAGCTTATCGCGATTGCGGTTTATCGTATCGCGACATTGCTGCTCGCGTTGGTCGAGATCCAATGACTGTTAGCAGAATATGGAATCGGTGGGTTCAGGAGGGTAATACGGAACGCCGTGCTGGATCCCAAAGGCCTCGTATCACTAGCAGTCGAGATGACAGGCATCTTACCCGCATGGCTGTAACGGATCGTGCAGCCACGTCTCATCCCTGAGTCAACAGATGGGGACGTTTGCAAGACAACAACCATCTGCACGAACAGTTCGACGACGTTTGCAGTAGCATGGACTGCCAGCTCGGAGACCATGGATGCAGTTACCCTTGACACTGCATCACAGACAGGAGCGCCTGCGATGATGTACTCAACGACGAACCTGGGTGCAAGACTGGGAAAACGTCATTTTTTCGGATGAATCCAGGTTCTGTTTACAGCATCATGATGGTCGCATCCGTGTTTGGCGACATCGCGGTGAATGCACAATGGAAGCGTGTATTCGTCACCGCCATATTGGCGTATCACCCGGCGTTGTGGTATGGGGTGCCATTGGTTACACGTCTGGGCCACCTCTTGTTCGCTTTGACGGCACTTTGAACAGTGGAAGTTACATTTCAGATGTGTTATGACCCGTGGTTCTACCCTTCATTCCATCCCTGCGAAACCCTACATTTCAGCGGGATAACGCACGACCGCATGTTGCAGATCCTGTACAGGCCTTTCTGAGTACAGAAAATGTTCGACTTCTGCCCTGGCCAGCACATTCTCCATATCTCCCACCAATTGAAAACGTCTGATCAATAGTGGCCGGGCAACTGGCTCGTCACAATACGCCAGTCACTACTCTTACTACTCTTGATGAACTGTGGTATCGTGTTGAAGCTGCATGGGCAGCTGTAGCTGTACACAGCATACAAGCTCTGTTTTACTCAATGCCGAGTCGTATCAAGGCCGTTATTACGGCCAGGGGTGTTCTGGGTACTGATTTCTCAGGATCTATGCGCCCAAATTGCGTGAAAATGTGATCACATGTCAGTTCTAGTACAAAATATTTGTCCAATGAATACCCGTTCATACTCTGCATTTCTTCTTGGTGTAGCAATTTTGATGGCGAGTAGTGTATAAGCAACTAAAACTGTAACTATCACAGATAATGTTGAGGTTAAGGTGAAACAAAGACTGAATTTTACTGGCTTGGTATTTGGAAGATTTAACAAAGCCACTAAGGATAATGCGTGCACTGCGCTTATGCGTCCTCTGCTGGGCGGTATGGGATCCTCACCAGAGACGTTTCACGGCGGACATCGAAAAAGTCCAGAGAAGGATCGCTTGTTTTTGTACTGTCGTGTAACAGAATTGAGGGCGTCACGAAAATGATATGTGAGCTGAGATGGCAATCATTGAAACAATGGCGTTTTCTTTTTTACTGCAATGAAATCTTTAACCAAATTTCAGTCATCATCTTTCTCCTCTGAGTGGGAAAACATTCTATTGGCACTCATCTACGTAGGGAAAATGAACTTCGTAGCAAAATAAGACAAATCAGAGCTCACACGGATATTTAAAATGTTCCTTTTTCCCGTGCGCTGTTCGAAAGTTGAACGGCACAGGTAAGCATTTGAGTGTAAATTGCCGAGAAGATATGCAGACGTAGATGAATTATAATTATCATCTGAGGTCTCTGCAATCTTACGCTGAACTTGCTCATTGATATTGGTCTATTATTATAGTTTCACGTAAATAATTAAATCGGGAAGTCGTTTAGTAGGACTCACTTGTATCCACAACTCCTCAAGAGCAGCGTACACGAGGTTTAAAAATCACTGTCCACCGTGCCTTCTTGCGGCTTTCGCATAAATTGTCTTGTAAAGAGGAATGGCACTGACGTTGATCAGTAGGCATACTGTCGCCATATTGTATTGTGTATCATGATTGTTTAATAAAAAGTCTGCTGAAGTCTAGTTTTATAAAGACTTCAGAGTACTTACTGAGATGAATCGGTCACTGATACATGCAGTATGGTTTTTACAGAAATTACGACTTCCGATGGAGGAGTGTGAATTGGCTGATCTCAGTAGGAAGACGAAAAGAATCCGCAATAACGTAATATTCGTCACATTGTTTTCTCAACCGGATTCTCGTTTATAGCCCAAGCTTTAAAGTATCTGCATGATGTATATCGAAATGTGATTCAGACAAAATTAATAATTCATTGGTATTTATTCATTATTCACAGGGACAATATTCCTTTTCGTTTTTGCAAGTTTTTCTTCAACAGAATTACGCAGTTACGAGTATATACTATACACAGTTAGGTAAACCAAACAGTCCAACAGAATTAAGAGTTTACTTTTTCGAAACTCTTTAATTAGCACCCATCGCGACTCATGAGTTTGGAACTTGGCACGGTGGTGCGTACAGCGTTCCTCTCTAATGGTGCAAAAGCATGGCGCTCTGTGACGTCAATCTCGGGCTCAGCGACGCTTGAAACAGTACTGTGTAGGCAAATGCGGAGAAAAGGCCATAGCTCATAAGTTCATGCGACGTGTAAACTGGGTTAATGATATTGTAACATCCCCTCAGAAAAAATTGTATAAATGACAGTGCTGGAAAACATCTACGTTATTTGATTTTCAAACAGCTGAGCAAAACTGAACGTACTCAGACATTTCTCTCTTTAATTATTCTGATCAACACTAAACTGACGCACAATATTTTTAGCGCAACGCAATCTGACTTTCAATAATCCACTACAATAGCAGATATTCCAACAATGCAAACCGGCCACAGACTGCACACAGCACAGTCAGTGATTTTCATACAGGGCGCCATGTGGCGTTAACAACATAAAAACCTAAACAACCTACTTATAATATCACACTGAGACCAAATTTCACCAAAATTTGGCCCATTGCCTCTGTGGAAGTGTCACGCGTTCGGAAGGTCATAACACACTCTATTATCAACATTTCAGCCCTTCGTTTGACGTCAGAAACACGCCACCCAGTGTTTAAATCACGTGTTTTTCTTATGTGTGGCCTAGGGAAACATTACAGACACACCGGCGCTCGGAATCGGCAGGAGAAGGCCGAAGGGAGTTGCATAAAGGATCATCCATTTCCCTAGGCGTTGATTCCCACACGTTTCGCGGTCGAAAACGGTAGTTCGCAGTGTGACGAACGGGGGGACGTTCCTCATGACCTTTGTTGCTGCTGACACCATCCAGCGTTTCCACCCTTTGCTAATGATATCGTGCAGCTGCATCCGCTTCGAACGTAACCGCAACCATTTGGAGCGAAGCGTGACCGCAGTTTTCGCTCTGCAATACGAGTTCGAACCACCTTGGAATGTTCAAAACCAATCGAAGAAATTTGAATGTAATCCGAAGTACACTCATGCTCATAAATTAAGGATAATTGCAGAATGTGGTGCCACACAACGTGGCACTACACAAAACTGGTGCTAATAGCATAGGCACTTAGGGAACACACATGACACCGATCTGTAAGTCCACGCTATTGGTGAAAAGTTGAGAAAACCGTCCCGAAACACATGTGCTACTAAACGCCACTGCTTCCTGTGCGTGTACCCCGACATCAGTTTGGGATATGATCACCATGGACACGTACACAGGTCGCACAACGGGTTGGCATACTCTGGATTAGGTGGTCGAGGAGCTGCTGGAGTATAGTCTCCCATTCTTGCACCACTGCCTGTCAGAGCTCCTGAAGCGTCCTAGGGGTTTGAAGACATGCAGCGACACGGCGACCGAGAGCATCCCAGACGTGCTCGATGGGGTTTAGGTCTAGAGAACAGGCAGGCCACTCCATTCGCCTGATATCTTCTGTTTCAAGGTACTTCTCCACGATGCCAGCTCGGTGGGGCCGCGCGTTATCGTCCATCAGGAGGAGGGTGGGACCCACTGCACCCCTGAAAAGGCGGACATACTGGTGCAAAATGACATCCCGGTACACCTGACCTGTTACAGTTCCTCTGTCAAAGATATGCAGGTGTGTACGTGCAACAATTATAATACCACCCCACACCATTAAACCACGACCTCCATACAGGTCCCTTTCAAGGACATTAAGGGGTTGGTATCTGGTTCCTGGTTCACGGCAGATAAAAACCCGGCGAGAATCACTGTTCAGACTATACATGGACTCGTCCGTGAACATAACCTGGGACCACTATTCCAATGACCATTTGCTGTGTTCTTGACACCAGGATTTTCCTGTGACCAGGGGTCAGTGGAGTGCACCTTGCAGATCTCCAGGCGTATAAACCACATCCGTCCAGTCGTATGTAATGTGTCTGGACACAACTGTTCCAGTGGCTGCGGTAAGGTACCTGCAGTACTAAGTGGCTGTCTGCAGGAACTGGTGGTGAAACATCGCTCTTCTTGTTGTGTTGTACACTATGGATGTCCCGTACTGTAGCGCCTGAACACGTTTCCTGTCTGCTGGAATCGTTGCCATAATCTTGAGATCACACTTTGTGGCACACGGAGGGCCCGTGCTACGACCTGCTGTGTTTGACCAACCTCCAGTCGCCCTAGTATTCTACCCCTCATAGCGTCATCAATATGTGTTCTTTGAGCCATTTTCAGCACACAGTCACCATTAGCACGTCTGAAAACGTCTGCACACTTACTCACTGCACCGTACTCTGACATGCACCAACACACCTCTGCGTATGTGGACTGCGGCCAGCGCCAGCGTGCGACGACTGCAGGTCATATGCACAGCACGGTCATACCCCGAGGTGATTTAAACCCGCAAACCGCCCACCAGTGCATTGTTTCACCACGTATCAGCATTATACTTAATTTATGAGCAGGAGTGTAGCAAAGGGTCCATACGCCTTTTCCGCACTGCTACTTTGTGTTGTTCCCGTGGAGCGACCATGGGCGGATGTAGCATTCACATACGAATGAACAAAATGGCTAAGGGTCCCTCTAAGATCACCAAGTTTGGTGAAACCCTAGGTGCTACCGGCCCACCTCAGTTAAGAATTTTGAAAATCTACCTATACAGTCAGAGCCGTGATGAGAGTACCAGGCGTCTGCAGGCAGGCTACGCTGTTGCCCTTTCGTCACTACAGGATTACTCCTACGCCTCTTAGTAGGCCATCCGGATCGTAAACTGTGGGAGGGTTTCCCAGTCTGCAAGTGCTCACAACGTCGTCAACGTTTCTGTTTGCGTGGGTAGATTTTTAAAATTTTTAAAAAACGTGGGCGGATGGCGCCCAAAGTTTTGCTGAACTGCGGGTCTTAGAGGAACCTTTTGCCATTGTATTCGTGTATATGTCAATGTCACATCCCCGTGTGATCACTCCACAGGAGCACACAAAATAGGAGCGCTGAAAAAGCTTAAGCATTCGTAGGTGTTCGGATCATGTTCAATTTTTTCCGAATGGTTTTGAACGGTCCCTAGTGGTGCCAACCTGTACAACAGAGCAAAAACTGTGGTCGCGCTGCGCTCGAAATGAGTGCGATCACATTAGATGGCGTGCAAACCGACAAAGTCCTAAGAGAATGGTTTAAACGCCCGAGCGTGTTAGCAGTGTCAATGGTTTGTGAAGAAATTCACCCTCCTTGCTCATCGCACTGCGAACTGTTGTTTTCGACCCCGAAACGAGTATGAACCAACGCCCTAGGGAGTGGTGGGTTTCACTGATGCCATTAATGTCGCCCCCTGGGCCTTTTCGTGCCGATTCTAAGTGTCTGAAAAGTGTTCATCCGCCACACATAAGACAGGGCGTCGTGGTTTCGACCTCCATCGTAGAGACTTCAACAGAAGGGGTGCACTGTGGGTAAGAGGCAGTCTGATGACCTTCTATTCCTGTGAATCGTCCACGGTGGTACTGGGCAGAACTGTGGTGACATTCTGAAAAATTTTGGAAATTTGTGGTATGGTCTTACGGGACCAAACTGCTGAGGTCATCAGCCCCTAAGCTTACGCACTACTTGATCTAGCTTAAACTAACTTGCGCTAAGGACAACACACACACCCATGCCCGTGGGAGGTCTCGAACCTCCGACGGCGGGAGCCGCGTCGGCCGTGGAAGGACGGCCTAGAACGCGCTGCTACCCCGCGCGGCAGACATTCTTCAAAAATGGCTCAAATGGCTCTGAGCGCTATGCGACTTAACTTCTGAGGTCATCAGTCGCCTAGAACTTAGAACTAATTAATCCTAACTACCCTAAGGACATCACACACATCCATGCCCGAGGCAGCATTCGAACCTGCGACAGTAGCGGTCGCTCGGTTCCAGACTGTAGCGCCTAGAAGCGCACGACCACTCCGGCCGGCGGCAGACATTCTGAGCACTGATCCACTTTCCCCATATGCCGACACATTGCTGTTGGATGCGTCGTGTATCCCGAGGATTATGTTGCAAGAGCCACGTTTTTGCACCAAAGAGAGGAAGATTGTACGCATAAGCACCTTCAAATGGTTCAAATGGCTCTGAGCACTATGAGACTTAACATCTATGGTCATCAGTCCCCTAGAACTTAGAACTTAGAACTACTTAAACCTAACTAACCTAAGGACAGCACACAACACCCAGTCATCACGAGGCAGAGAAAATCCCTGACCCCGCCGGGAATCGAACCCGGGAACCCGGGCGCGGAAGCGAGAACGCTACCGCACGACCACGAGCTGCGGACTAAGCACCTTCGAGCCAAACTTCAAGCTTCAGCGTCGCAATGGGCAGGAGTTAAGGTTTTCGAAAACGTGACCCTTTAATTGTATGGCGCTGTGTATATTGTAGAATTTACTTCAAAACTACTGACCTAATTCCTAGCTACGATTAAGGTGGAGGATAAAGAAATATTACAGAGACTTGAAATACTTGTCGACTGAGTACAATACAACATTGAAGTGCCGTTTTTCTGTCTGATCATCATACTGCCGTAGTGTCCTTTTTGCCACAATCATCCCCGGCTGCCCGTCCGCCCCATCCTCCTTCCCGCCTCACCCGCTTCTTCCCCTCCATCGCACACACACACACACACACACACACACATACACACACACTCTCTCACACACACACACACACACACACACACATATATACATAGACACACACACACACACACACACACAGAGAGAGAGAGAGAGAGAGAGAGAGAGAGAGATTAAAGAGGTGGAATAAGAGGGAGATGGAGTGGTTTTGGAAGGCAGAAGTAGTGCTACTGAGGAACCGCTGGCTCCGCGCTGTAACGTTCCCTGGCAAACTCACGCTATCAATGAACAAGAGTTTATTTGTACCATATACGCCGCTCTGAGCAAGTTGTATATACCGTAATTATTGAACAAAAAATATTATTGAATTTTGTGTAAAAGACATTTGTTATTATCGTAATATTTTTTGTAGTAATATTCTCTCTGTATTTAGGATAGTAATTTTTCTATATTTGTTATGTGATTGTGAAATGTGTCAGTATCTGCGATAACAGAGATGTGAAATTTAGCCAGAGGAGAATAATATTGTCAAATTACAAAGAAATGTTAATAGTCAGCAGTAGTATAAAAGAACCATGTACAGCGTATTCTTTGGTCTTCTCTGTGTAGAGCTGAATGCGAGAGGAAGCTGTGTTGAAGCGATTTATGAATGTGTAGACTTCTTTTGTCTCTGTCTAGATTTAGCCGCCATTAGAGCAGAAGTTACAAACTAATGTGAGTTGAATTATTGTTTGATCTAAATATATCAGAATTTATCAAAAGTGTGCATTATTATTGTAAATTAGCTTGCCCATGTCATCTATAAAATTTCTTTAAAGAATTTTCAGCATTTTTAGCGGTGTTGCTGGGCTGTGCCGCGACCGATCGATTTGCAGCGGCGGCACATTTAAAAAATTGTTCCGCTAAAGGAAAATCAACCAAACGCGTAAATCGGGAACAGATAGATAAAAATTAACAGTGAATTAAGAAATTGTTCTTCTTTTACAGTGATCCTGAGACTGATGAATTTTAAACTAATTATACGTTTGTGCATTCGTACGCGGATAGTTAATGTTAGTTAACATTGAAATTTAACAATTTTGGTTCTTTCAAATAACTTAAATGTATAGCGAAGTAGGTTTGATCAGTGATAATTAAATGTCGGCTTGGCAATAATTAACCATTTTCTGCTAATAGAGATAATCTTGTGTTCCATAGTTAACGCCGGGATAGAATTCAGTAAATATTTAACAAAAAATCCACTGCATTTAGAAAATGTGTGCCAAGGCCGAATGATGTAAAGGATTTAATTCTCAACTAAATATTTTTAATCAGTCAATATGAGTTCACGTAATTTTTAAATGTACGTAATTCTTTTGAAAGTGAATTTTTTTATTACCACACGTAAATAAGAGAGAGGTTTTACAACAAAGTTCGTACTTACAGAAGAAAGTTAAAGAAAGGCAAATTAAGTAACTAAAAGCAATAATAATTAATAATTATTCTTTAACGAAAACAATAGCAATTTCGTTAAAGCGCCACTCCACATACGCCGTCGCACTCGCGTCGCAGCACTCACAGCGCAGTGCAGTCAGTGCAGTGGCCAGAAAGAGGGCGGCGGCTCTGCGGCCGTGGGAAGCGACACGCGGACAGGGAATTTGTTAGGGACGCCAGCGGCCAGCCGACTCCCTCTGAAACGCCGAAGGGGCAGTGGGGTGCATTGTCAGATCCGAGCGCTGAATGCCGCCCCCGTATATCGCCTCCCCCCCCCCTTTCCACCATTTTTATCGATGACGTATGGAGAGCGTGGCGGGAGGCGGTGAATAGCGGGGTATCACCATGCATCACCCGCGTGTTTGCCGTATCGGCGCGCCGCTTAAGCCGCCGATATGAGCCGGCAAATGAAGTGTGGGCGCGGGCCGCCGCAAGACGGATGGACGGACGGTTCGCCTCGGCAACACGACGCTCTGGCGTCCCTCCTCTCTCGTGTCTGACTTCGTGTCTAGCTACTTTCCGGAGCCGCGATCGAGAGGATGTTGCTGTCGATATGGAACACGGTTCGAGTCCTGCGAAAATTGTGGAGTGGGAGCAGCGAGTTGGACCCAGAATAATCGCTCGTGGAGTCGATTGATTGAATGTACAGTACGAGGTCAAATTTACTGATCATCGTATTACACACTAGTGACCTCGCGTATAAACAGCGCACCGAGCGAGGTGGCGCAGTGGTTAGACACTGGGCTCGCATTCGGGAGGACGACGGTTCAATCCCGCGTCCGGCCGTCCTGATTTAGGTTTTCCGTGATTTCCCTAAATCGCTCCAGGCAAATTCCGGGATGGTTCCTTTCAAAGGGTACGGCCGACTTCCTTCCCCGTGCTTCCCTAATCCGATGGGACCGATGACCTCGCTGTCTGGTCTCCTTCTCCAAACAACCCAACCCCTATAAACAGCGTAACTAGTGCAATGTAATGACTCTAAGGCAATATAAGAAAAAAAGAAAAATACCTCTAACCCTTAACTTCCATAACATAGTTTCTGATAACACTGGCCAACAAAAAACTATTTTTAATGTTTCGTGCACTTCACGAGTCTATTCATACTAATTTTGGCCGAGAATAATAAATATGACAATGCAAAATTTGCCTTAGCTCTGGTTTCTGTGGCACACAATAGGTGGAAGTATTTCATATTAACGGATTAAGAGAAAAGGATACATTTTAATAACATATGTTAACAACATTAAAAATGTGTTTGAATTTTTATAAAATGATAGTTACCTTTGAAGGTGGTGTGAAACTTGTAGCAGCCAATATGGATTTCCTGTTACCCAGTAATGAATGTTATGCAAATTAACATTTCCATGGTTCGTGAATGTAGCCTCGCCAGTAAATAAAATCAGATTAATAAATGTGTCATCCCCCTGAATCTGAAGCTGAGCCCAGCGGCAGAATTCACTGCGACGCATACAATTCACAGCGATGCAGAACACGAAAAACACTACTCTGGCTCAAGCCAGATTTCCTTTCGATTTGACGCGAACTAACACAAGGATCTCGAACCACAGCGCCAAGAGTACCAATTTCCGTTTCCTCGTTAGTAACTTTCCTTTGACGGATATGCCGCGCGGAGTGGCCAAGTGGTTTGAGGCGCCATGTCACGGATCGTGCGGTCCCTCCCGCCGGAGGGTGAGTCCTCCCACGGGCATGTGTGTGTGCGTTGTTCTTAGCATACGTTAGTTTAAGTAGTGTGTAAGTCTAGGTACCGATGACCTCTGCAGTTTGCTCCCTTAAGAATTCACATACATTTCCTTTTTTTCCGGATATGTTTCCGATGCGTTAAAGATCCAGTTGCTCTCAATTTATCATACACATATTTAAATGTACGACGTGTAGGGTAAGTACGTTGGGATATCTTTCAGCTTATAAGTCTATAGCTCTCACTGAATTTCGTTGGCATTCTCCGCAAATGAGAAGGATCGACTTGTTCTTCGAGGAATACATAATTCACATTCGCTTGTTTCGACGATACTAGTCTTACCTTTCCTATTACTGTTGTATTGCGAAACCGTCGAATGGTGTTTGCATGTCAAAGGCATGTTAGATGGTTACGTCGTATTCGGCGAATATTTACTGTTTGCACAATATGCGAGAGAGAACTGTCAGAGCATGTGCTTCGATAAGTGCCGAAGTGATAAGCAATACACTAAGAAAAAGTAATTTATGACCAACACAACGATTGTAGAAGAAACTAACAGTGAGGTTGTAGAACCAGTCGCCGGCCGTAGTGGCCGAGCGGTTCTAGGCGGTACAGTTTGGAACCGCGCGACCGCTACGGTTGCAGGTTCGAATCCTGCCTCGGGCATGGATGTGTGTGATGTCCTTAGGTTAGTTAGGTTTAAGTAGTTCTAAGTTCTAGGGGACTGATGACCTCAGAAGTTAAGTCCCATAGTGCTCAAAGCCATTTGAACCATTTGTAGAACCAGTCGTCTAGAGGCCACTGAAGGTAACTAGATTGATCGGAAATGGTATAAACAAAAGAAAAATAATTGATTGAAGTGCTATTGGTAAATTAAGTAATACTTTCAAAAGGATGTTTTAGGTACATCCGAATTGAAATATTCAGAATCATTGCTTCTGACTAATTCTGACTTATAAGGTGTAGATTTGTAGTGCAAAAATCATTTAAATGTGAGGGTTCTTGCAACGGGTAGACGCTCCTCGAGACTAACTAGTAGATTTGTAGAAATAATCGGTAGAAAGCCAGAACGGGTGATCTAATTATGCCCGAAATGAAAACTGAATTCAGTTGGGAGGAACATTTTCGGTAAAAAGCCGTCGATGTGGAGGTCACTACAGCCCGAACGTAAGTATGGCTACGGACGAAAATAGGATTCATTCTGATAAAACGGACTATTCTGACATTCACGTTTATCAGTCTAATGACACAATTGGAAATCTAAGACAGAATGGCAGGAAAGGAATCTGAACTAGGAATTTGCTTAAGTACAAATCGGAAGGGCAGTCACTGTATTATACACTGAGGTCACACAGGTCATTCGATAGCGATAGCCGGCCATTGTGACCGAGCGGTTCTAGGCGCTTCAGTCCGGAACCTCGCTGCTGCTACGGTCGCAGGTTCGAATCCTGCCTCGGGCATGGATGTGTGTGATATCCTTAGGTTAGTTAGGTTTAAGTAGTTCTAAGTCTAGGGGACTGATGACCTTAGATGTTAAGTCCCACAGTGCTTAGACCCATTTTTGGATAGCCATATGCACATATACAGATGGCTGTAGCATCGCGTACACAAGGTACAAAAGGGCAGTACACTGGCGGAGCTGTACTCAGGTAATCCGTGTGGATATGTTTCCGACGTGATTATGGCCTCAAGACGAGATTAACATACTTTGAACGCGGTCTGATAGTTGGAGCTAGACGTATGGGAAATTCCGTTCTGGAAATCGTAAGGGAATTCGATATTCCAAGATCCACATTGTCAAAAGAGTGCCGAGAACTCCAAATTTCAGGCATTACGTTTCACCATGAATAACGCAGGTGCCGACAGTCTCCACTTAACGACTGAGAGCAGCGGCGTTTGTGTAGAGTTGTCAGTGCTAACAGACAAGGAAGACTGCGTGAAATGACTGCAGAAATCGACGTGGGACGTACGACGAATGTATCCATTAGGACAGTGCAACGCAGTTTGGAGTTAATGGGCTCTGGCAGCAGACGATCGACGCGAATGCCTCAGCTAACAGCACGACATCGCCAGCAGAACCTCTCCTGGGCTCGTGACCATATCGGTTAGACCCTAGACGACTGGAAAAGTGTGGCCTGGTCAGATGAGTCCCGATTTCATTTGGTAGGAGCTGATGGTACGATTCGAGTGTGTCACAGACTCCATGAAGCCATGGACTCAAGTTGTCACCAGGACACTGCACAAGATGATGGTGGCTCCATAATGGTATGTGCTGAGTTTACGTGGAATGGACTGGGTCCTCTGGGTGTTGGGCTACTTGGAGACCATCTACAGCCATTCATGGATGTCATGTTACCAAACAACGATTAAATTTTCGTGGCTGAGACTGCGCCATGGCACCGGGCCACTTGTTCATGATCGGTTTGAAGAACATTCTGGACAATCGAGCCAATGATTTGGCTACCAAGATCGCCCGACATGAACCCCATCGATCATTTTTTTGGAAGTTTGTGGTAAGTTCTATGGGACCAAACTGCTGAGGTCATCGGTCCCTAGGCTTACACACTACTTAATCTAACTTACGCTAAGGACAACACACACACCCATGCCGAAGGGAGGACTCGAATCTCCGACGCGGGCAGCCAAGCGAACCGTGGCAAGGCGCCCAAGACCGCACGGCTACCCCGCGTGACAATCATCATTTACGGGACTTATCGAGAGGTCAGTTCGTGCACAAAAATCCTTCACCGGCTACACTTTCATATTTATGGACGGCTATAGAGGCAGAATTGCCCAATATTTCTGCAGGGGACTTCCAACGACTTATTGACTCCAAGTCATTTCGAAGTGCTGCGTTACGCTAGACAAAAGAGGTACGACACGATATTAGGAGGTATGCCAGGCCTTCTCTTACCTAAATTGAATGCCTGGACGTTGTCGGGCTAAACAAAGGTGAGTTATCCAATGTTAACAGATAATGTTCTTTGGTTCTCTCTAGAAACGGAACATTTCGTATGCACTTTCTATATGTTGATAGCATCGTGTTATATCGATCCGGTGTCACATTGAGTTCGAGAGCATGTACTGACTGAAACTGCGTTTCAAAAAGAGTGATCTGTACTCCCATATCTGAAGCTAAATATACTGAGTCATGGCAGAGAAGTTTCTTCTCACCATATCACAGATAGGACGATAGCAATCTAATAATTACTACCATGGAGACGATGCGACAGTCGGTTCGACTGGTGTCTTAGCGGCGAGTTTCTCCTAGCAACGGCAACAGCTATTTCCATCGCACGTCGCAGCGCCAGCACGAGTTGATTTCCCGCTGCACAGCCATCTGCTACGCGGTGCTGTTGAGCACGGCAGACTACGAGCTGCAGCCACAGTCCTCATTCCGTCAGGCTACGTCTGTAACCCCCGTTCGTGGAACCATGAAATCAGCCGTGTTTCTGGCGAGTTCCGTCCAGCTAGGGCTGAGGCATGTGCTCGGTCGACGTCCGCTGCTGCTCGTACCAAAGAGCCCCGGTGGTGGCTGTCAGCCTAGGTGAGTGTTATCTACTGGAAGTCGACTCTTTGCAGGAATCTATTACTACTGGTTGACTTTATACACTTTGAACATTATGACTTAAGTATTGTGAGAGAAAGAAAACCTAAAGCGAATACTGGCACTTGGAAAGAATAGCTCTATATGCGAGTTCTACGGAGTACTGACACTTCTTTCAGCTTTTAAATTGTCCAATGGTTGCACTGAATATACAAGGTGTCCCTGAGATGTTGCGATAAATTTCGAAGGTTGTAGAAGTATCTTGAGGAAAAAGTCGACTATAGGAACCCGTGTCTGGAAACGTCATTCAACGACGGTGCAGAGCGTCGAAGATAATAGCTGTAGGCGCGTGCCACTTGGTCACTCCTTCGGTGGCAAACGTAACTTTGTAGGCCGAACGTCGCGCTATGTTGTGTGTTACTCAGTTTTTTTTATTTTATTGGCTTTCGGAAAGTGTCCATAAAGCCATCTCAACACAGGAAATATTGTATTACATTTTGTTTTGACAATTCATGGTAGATATTATTTTAAGTCATAACCTGGTACGAAGTGACACAGGATTAGCAAAAGACTGATTTAACAAACGACAAGATTTACAGTCACAGTACACTTAAATGACTAAATGAAACGAAAATGGAATAGAGGGTAGACAGAGGTAGTGTACTATAAAAATCCTACTGGTAATACAATAAGAACTGATAAATCACCGTTCGTACACATTTGAGACATTCCCAATTGAGTCCTTATTAATGACTATAGTCTGACGTGACAAAAGTAACGGGGTATCTCCTACTATCGCGTCGGATGTCCTTTCGCCCGGCATAGCGCACTTCGGCGAAATGAAAAGCAAGGTGGTACCATTAAGAGTGTGAAGGGAATTCCAGTGTTAAATGTAGAGGAGAGACTGGATGCAAAAAAAAGAGTACAATGAATGCCACTATGACGGGAAAGACATGTCTGATGTGACAGAACAAGAAACAGTATTTGATGTAGAAGTAATATGGAATCCAGTTTTAGAATCAGAATTTAAAAGAGCTTTGGGAGACTTAAAATGGAATAAGGCAGAAGGAATAGATGATATTCCATCAGAATTCCAAAAATAATTGGGGGAAGTGGCAACAAAATGATTATTCACATTGGTGTATAGAATGAATGAGTCTGACGAGATACTGCAATTAGGCTGTTTAGGTTTTTATGTTGGTAACGCCACGTAGCGCTCTGTGTGAAAATCACTGACTGTGCTGTCTCTGGCTGGTTAGCATTGTTGGAATATTCGCTATTGTAGTGTTGGGCCGTTGCACGTGAACAGTATGTAGCGTTGCGCAGTTGAAGGTGACCGCCAGCAATGGTGGATGTGGGAAGAGAGATGGCAGAATTTTAAGAGCAGACGATCTGGACGTATATATATATATATATATATATATATATATATATATATATATATATATATATATATATATAATGACTTTTGAACATTATTAAGGTAAATACATTACGTTGTTTGTTCTCTATCAAAATCTTTCATTTGCTGAATATGCCTATCAGTAGTTAGTGCCTTCAGTAGTTAGAATCTTTTATTTAGCTGGCAGTAGTAGCGCTCGCTGTATTCCAGTAGTTCGAGTAGCGAAGATTTTTGTGAGGTAAGTAATTGATGAAAGGTATAGGTTATTGTTAGTCAGGGCCATTCTTTTGTAGGGATTTTTGAAATTCAGATTGCGTTGCGCTAAAAATATTGTGTGTCAGTTTAGTGTTGATCAGAATAAGTAAAGAGAGTAATGTCTGAGAACGTTCAGTTTTGCTCAGGTGTTTGAAAATCAAATAACGTAGAGGTTTATCAGAACAGTAATTCATAATATTTTCTAAGGGGATGTTACAATACCAGCTGGCTTTCCGAAAGAAATCATAAACACATTTCTGAAGACTGCAAGAGCTGACAAATGCGAGAACTGTCGCGCAATCAGCTTAACAGCCTACGTATCCGGGTTTCTAGCAAGACTAATGGGTCTCGTAAAGGTAAAGGCAGCAGAGAGGCACTTCTGACGTTGCGATTGACAATGGAAGAAAGACTACAGAAGTATCTAGACACGTTCATACGACTTTTACACCCGGAAAAAGCGTTTGACAATTGAAAGTGGTGGATGATGTTCGAAATTCCGAGGAAAGTAGGAGAAATCTATAGGGAGAGACGGGTAATACACAATTCGTACAAGAGCCTCGAACGAGTAATAGGAGTGGAACACCAAGAACCAGGTGCTCGGATTAAAAATAGTGTAAGACAGGAACTGTCAATCTGTACATCGAAGAAGCAATGATGACAATAAAGAAAAAGGTTCAAGAGTGGAATTAAAATTCAAGGTGAAAGGATATCAATGATACGATTCGCTGATGACATTGTTATCCTCACTGAAACTCATGAAGAATTACAAGATCTGCTGAATGGAGTGAACAGTCTAATGAGTACAGAATATGGATTGGGAGTAAATCGAAGAAAGACGAATATTCTGAGAAGTAGCAGAAATCAGAATAGCGAGAAACTTAACATCAGGATTGATGGTCACATAGAAGATGAAGTTAAGGAATTCTGCTACCTAGACAGCAAAATATTCCTTGACGGACGGAACAAGGAGGACAGCAAAAGCGGACTAGCATCGGCAAAAAGTGCATTCTTGACCCACAGCAGTCTACTAGAATCAAACACAGGCCTTAATTTGGGGAAGAAATTTCTGAAAATGTATGTTTGGGGCACAGCCATGCATGGTAGTGAGACGGAGTCTGTGGAAGAACCAGAACAGAAGAGAATTGAAGCATCTGAGATGTGGTGTTACAGATAAATGTTGAAAATTAGGTTGAGTGATAAGGTAAGGAATGAGGAGGTTCTGCGCAGAATCGGAGGGGAAAGGAAATGCGGAAAAAATTGACAAGGAGAAGAGACAGGATAATGGGACATATTTTAGGACATCAGGGAAGGACTTCTGTGGTACTAGGGGGAGCTGTAGAGGACAACAGCTGTAGAGGAAGACAGAGATTGGAATACATTCATCAAATACTTGATGGCGTAGGTTGCAAGTGTGGTGTCACCGCCAGACACCACACTTGCTAGGTGGTAGCATTTAAATCGGCCGCGGTCCGGTAGTATACGTCGGACCCGCGTGTCGCCACTGTCAGTGATCGCAGACCGAGCGCCACCACACGGCAGGTCTAGAGAGACGTACTAGCACTCGTCCAGTTGTACAGCCGACGTAGCTAGCAACAGTTCACTGACAAATACGCTCTCATTTGCCGAGACGATAGTTAGCATAGCCTTCAGCTACATTTGCTACGACCTAGCAAGGCGCCGTATTCAATTGATATTGAGATTCTAAATGTATCATCAAGAGCGATGTTCTACAAATGTGGATTAAAGTTAAGTATTCCAGAAGCTACGTACTTTTCTTTATAGCATTTATTACGTATCCTGTTTCAGACCTCACGCCACCCTGCGTGAGTTTAAGCGCGTGCCTTTCGGCTTCCTCTCATTGTGTCTAGGCTGTCTTGCCTAGACACAACACCAAGTATTACTCTGGGATGAAGAAGTTGGCACAGGAGAGAACTTATTGGCGGGCCGCATAAAACCAACTGCAGGACGCATGTGTCAAAAAAAAAAATAAATAAATAAATAAATAAAAAAAATTGCAGCAACTCGACGTGGCATTGATTCAATAAATCGTTGAAAGTCCCCTGAAGAAATATTGACCCCTGCTGATTCTATAGTCAATCACAATTGCGAAAGGGCTGTCGATGAAGGATTTTGTGCTCGAAACGACTTCTCAACTATGTCCCATAAATGTTGGATGGGATTCATGCCGGCCATCTGGGTGGCCAAATCACTCGCTCGAATTGTCCAGAATGTTCTTCAAACCAATCGCGAACAGTTGTGACCCAGTGAAACGACGTATTTAAAAAATCCATCTTTGTTTGGGAACAAGTAGACGAACATAACTTTTTCCAGACAATGGTCAGTTCATTTGGACAAGAGGACTCTTTCCATTCCCATGTGAACAGTGCTCACACTACTCTGCAGCCACCACCAATTTGCATAGTTCCTTGTTGACAACTTAGTTTCACTGCTTCGTGGGGTCTGCGCCTCACTCGAACACTGTCATCAGCTTTTACCAACTGAAATCGAGACTCGTCTGACCAGTCCACGGTTTTTCAGTCGTCTAGGGTCCAACCGATATGGTCACGAGCCAAGGAGAGACACCGCAGGTGATGTGCTTTTAGCAAAGGTACTCGCGTCGGTCGGCTGCTACCATAAACGCTGAACTTCGCCACACTGCCCTAACGAATACTTTCGTTGCACGTGCGACATTGATTTCTGCGGTTACTTAGCGCAGTGTTGCTTGTCTGTTAGCACTGACAACTTTACACAAACGCTGCTTCTCTCGGTTGTTAAGTGAAGGCCATCGGACACTGCGTTGTACGTGGTGAGAGGTAATATTTGAAATTTGGTATTATCAGCACACTTTTGACACTGTGATCCTCGGATTAATGAATTCCCTAATTATTTCCGAAATGGAATTTCCCGTGCGTCTAGCTCCAACCACAATTTCTACCATTCCGGGTTCAAAGTCTTTTAATTCCCGACATGCAGCCATTATTACGCGGCCACAATTACGTCGGAAACCTTTCACGTGAATCACTTGACTACACATGACAGTTCATTGCTATATCGTTGGATGTTAACAAGATTTGGAGGCTGCTTGGAATGAGAACTGAAAACCCAGAGCCCGAAGATTACTTGCAAGGACTTCTATGCGATATGTATTACGAGAACATTGTAGAAGTATATGGTTTAGATCTTCTTCCTCTCAACAAACACATGGCGGTGTGGCGCTTGGATGAGCCAATAGATATGTCAGTCGTGTCGTAACAGTCCTGAATCTTCTTGCTGTTTTTGCATTATTATACCATAGTACTCTTGTAATCGTGGAGTGGATTTGTGCGGAGTCCTGTCTGAGGACAACCGCTTTCTGAGCAGTGACGTCATGTCTACTGGGGGCCGAACCGTACAATAACCCTGGGTTCGGTGTGAGGCGGCAGTGGGGTGAGTGGACTGCTGTAGTCTGTTGTCAGGTTGTGAACCACTGAGGGCTACGGCGAGGACGAAGCCTCTCCGTCGTTTCTAGGTTCCCATTTCCATCAATACTAGGTGATAGGCCTATACGACTTCGTTTTACCACATTTTTTTCCGATTAGTGGCTGCGAATGACACAACATGTTTTTAGCCAGTCGATTTTTATTTTATTTTTTGTCCACACAGTATTGTAATTTTTGAGCAGCAGCAGGAGTTTTCCCTTTGTACGTGATGTGTCGTAGCGTAGAGCAGTCAATATTATCCCGGTACAGTACCCGTCTCTTGGGAGAACGCAGCCTGGAATTCTTCCAGTGGAAAGGATTTTGTAATGACAGTGCTGTCCTCTGCACATTCCGTCTCGTTTTCCTTGCCCAATACGTCAGATGGGGCTATCATACACAAGAATGATTCTAAAAGTTCGTCAGACGGTGGATGTGTGCTTGTCCACTCTCCGACCGGTTTTCATGTTTACATTCCAGATCGTGATTAATGGAGTCTCTTTGTAGACTGGGGTGCAGAAACTGAGCCACGATTTTCCTTCTTTGCGCTCGAATATTTTCTTGGCTGCAGCTTGTGTTTTCTTAAGGACAAGAAAATTTGTATCATTAGAGAGGTTTGAGTATTTTCTGACTGCCCTCCTTCGTCCTTGAAGATTGCTTCACATTCTAAATCCCAGCAACTGGGTGATAGCGATGAGTAGTTGACTTATGTCCTTTTTGGGGTATTGAGACTACCGCTGCTTCATTGATAAATGATACCAAACCTCAAAGTCTCTTTCGGGATTCCCAGTTTCAATGATCGATTCCCATTTGTCTTTCAGTAGTGTGTCGTATAGGTTCCAGCTGGCTGTGCTTGTGTTCCATTTCTGGTTTATTACGTATCTGAGAAACTCCCTAGATTGTGCTTTATTATGATTTGAAATGGCAAGTAATCCGAACCTGCAAGTAATCCGAACCTGAACTATCCGGTATCACTTCCACGTTGTTCCGGTATAAGATATCCAGAGTCTAGTCCATCCATTTGAATTATTCCCATTGCGTTGGTATTTTTGCACCCCTGCAGGGCATGGAAGTCGTTAAAGGTACCTGGCAGTAGAAGGGGTTTTCCAAGGGAGGCAATGACTGTTGTTAAGTATTCTTTGGAAAGTCTGTCGTTAGGAGGTCCTTGATCTGCAGGCATATAGCCACCATTTGCATGAATCGAGCTGAGTGCCAGTATTGACAACGGAAAAGTTGATATCTTGTCTTACGAACTGTACTGCACTGCCATAGCCATCATCTCTATCTCTAATGACAGAGTATCCCGGAAGTGTGAACAGTTCGTTCGCTTTTAACCAGGTTTCGGTGACGCTACGAATGTCTACTTGAGTTTCGAGCAGAAAATGTCGAAGTCTGTCTTTGTTTGCCTTGAGCGATCTTACGTTCCACCGGATGATTTTATAAGCCATTTTCAGGTGTGAGCAGTGGGATCAACAAAAAAATGGTTCAAATGGCTCTGAGCACTATGGGACTTAACACCTGAGGTCATCAGTCCCCTAGAACTTAGAACTACTTAAACCTAACTAACGTAAGGACATCACACACATCCATGCCCGAGGCAGGATTCGAACCTGCGACCGTAGCGGTCGCGCGTTTCCAGACTGAAGCGCCTAGAACCGCTCGGCCACACCGGCCGGCAGTGGGATCAACATATTTTGGATTGAAATCAGGATCTAATCTGTTTGTAATTCTGGAGTGGGCCCATTACTAGCATGCTGGTACGGTGTATCATTCAGCGCAGCCATAATTACACTTAAACTGTTATTAAAGAGATAGTTCACAACATCATTCTGTTGGCTGAGTCTGCGAAATAGTGTTCGGTAGGGGTTGGGACTCGCTAGAGCAAGAGGAAGGCAGAGTTGTGGTTGGTATAATTGGTCCCGCGTGACAACGCTTTGATGGGGTCCTCTATGTTCTACAGAACTTACGTGTTGCTGATCGGTTAGTTGGGGATGCTATATTAGAGGAGGGTGCCGTGGTTTCTGTGGCGAATCCACTGGAACCACCGTTACTGAGGGCTGCGGCATTGTCGTCATGCAATTATTTGGTTGCTGTTGATTGTAGGGGGCGGTGCTGATAGTTGGATTGAGCCGCTGTTGAGTCGGAAGGGTCGAGAATCCTGTACCCAGTCTCATAATGTTAGGGGAGAAGTAACAACATTCTATTTTAAGTCGCAAGTGCTGCCTGTCGAAAGGTAATGTCACTGAGAGAAATAATTTTTTAACGTACTTATGTATGAGGTACATTGAGCAGGTTCGAGATAGAGCATTGTGACCACCGGAACGATGAAAATAGGTTGGCTGATTGGCTCTCCTACGGGCATCAATTCTGTGTGGCCCTGCGCAGTACGCACATCTTGTTTTACTTCCGCACTGGTTTGCTGCCATGTCAGGATCACAAACAATTATAGCATTATAAGACAGAGGTTACACACACGTCCACTAGACAGCGAACACCAAGGATGCAAACAACCCTTGGGAGCCGCTCAGATGTAAATGTCACAACACAAACTGGAGACGGCTTTTTTACCTTTTCCAGTTCAGAATTATATTTTTGTTAAATCTCCTGACGACGATAACTTCGCAGCAATACGTCATTTCCGTTAGTAATTCGTCCTGCGTAAGGGAGGTTTCAACGTTACTGATGATGCCTTATTTAGTAGTGAAGAACTTCGGAATGTAGGTCTTCAAATTTGCTTCCTCTAAGGAAGAGTGTTGGCACTGGCAGCTACTTCTAAAAAAGTCTCAATTTTTACACGGTTTATCCCTGCCGCCATAATATTGATTATGTGTTTCAATAATGATTCACAATCCCGGCTAACGAGTTTGCCTAGTGCCATAGAGTGATGTCTGCTTATGTTTCTGTCTCTAGTTTCAGCAAATAAGATGAAAGGCCCTTAGTCGACAGTTTCATATAGGTTAGCAGTGCAACTTATATATTTGTGGCTAATGGTTCCTTCTCCATTTTTCCCCTTTTGTCGTGTTGTCCTTACTCCTCCGTGCCGCCCCGTAGGCGTTTCCGCGAGTGCTGTAAATCTCTTGCTGTGGTTGCATCGCCTGGTGAAACATGTTGGTGTGTGTCTGCGTTGTGGGACGCGATAATTTCGTCACTAATCACTTAACTGATGGACGCATGATATGCTTCAGTATCGATTGCGACACTGTGCGGCTCGTTTTGTGAAGTTTGTGGAGCAGGGAGGCTGCAATCGCCACCGTCTATGGTGGTGATCGCAGCGAAGCGGAATCAATGCAAGTAGAACAAAAACCGGAACGAAGTATCACTGTGTACAAAAGGTGAGCACTGACTCGGTAGGCCGGCCGGGGTGGCAAAGCGGTTCTAGGCGCTACAGTCTGGAACCGCCCGACCGCTACGGCCTCAGGTTCGAATCCTGCCTCTGGCTTGCATGTGTGTGATGTCCTTAGGTTAGCTAGGTTTAAGTAGTTCTAAGTTTTAGGCGACTGATGAGCTCAGAAGTTAAGTCCCATAGTGCTCAGAGCCATTTGAACCATTTTTTGACTCGGTAGGAATTGTTTACACTGCAGCGCGCCGATGTTGTTGCCACCTCCACTCCATGGAGCAAACTGTCCTTATTCAGGTACCCTCTACAAACCATCGAAGTTTGTCGCTTGGTTTGTGGGACATCCTGTGTATAAAATTGCGAACAGCTTGGACACACTAACTGCATGGTCCAGTCATATTAATGCGAGCACCTACCAAAAGCCTGAATAACCAGCTTTTACAGTGCGGACTAGAGGAAGAGTGTCAGTGAGTTTTCTGAATTTACTGACAGGGATTTGGCGCCATACCGACTCCAGTACCGTTGGTAGCTGCGCTGGGTTCCTCGGTTGACGATCCTTGGTGCGAACAGCCCGATCAAGATGGTTCCACATATTCTCGATTCACTTTAAATCTGGGGACCTTGGTGGCCAAGGGAGTAGAATAAACCCATCCTGGTTCTCATCGAACCACTCACATACACTCCAAGCTACGGGACACGTTTTTGTTGTCCTGCTGGTAGATGAGGTCCTGCAGAGGAAGAAATAAACTACATCTGGGATGGATATGATTCATAAGGATAGATGCGTATTTGTGTTAACCTACTGCGCCTGTCAGGATGGCGAGGTCACCCATGGAATGTCACGAAAACATTCTGCAGACCTTAAGGCTCTCTCCTCCTGCCAGGACCCTTCCGATGATTGTTGCATGGCATTACACGACGACTGCGTTGTTGTCCGATAGAGCATAAAAAGTGATTCGTCTGAAACGGCAACCAGTCTCCACTGAGTGGATGTCCAGCTGCGATACTGGTGTGCGAAAAAATGGTTCAAATGCCTCTAAGCACTATGGGACTTAACATCTGAAGTCATCAGGCCCCTAGACTTAGAACTACTTAAACGTAACTAACCTAAAGACATCACACACATCCATGCCCGAGGCAGGATTCGAACCTGCGACTGTAGCAGCCACACCGTTCCTGACTGAAGCGACTAGAACCGCTCGGCCACAACGGCCTGCTATTGGTGTGCAGCTTCAAGCTTTCGTTGCCAGTGAATAGCAGTCAGCATGAACAAGGCACAATTTGCGGAGGCCCATATGCAGTAACGTTCGTTGAATGGGCGTTGAAGAGACACGCGTTGAAGAGATACTGTTGGGAGCCCCTTGGTTCATCTGGGTGGTTAGTTGCTCAACAGTTGCAGTCCTATTCGCCCGTACAGATGTCTTCAACCGTCGTCCACCCCAGTGATCTATGGCCCGAAGTACACAACACTGCCTCAGTACAGCTTTGGATAAAGGTGACTTTGCCATGGTCGGTGTACTTTAACAATAACGGCATGCGAACTGTTTACAAGCCTAGCCGGTCCGGAAATGCTTCCACTCTTTGCCCGAATGTCAATGATCGTGCCTTTTGGACGTCACATAAATCACTCCGTAACCGCATTACTATAACGACTACACTGTTTCCCGCATCCACCACTCCCCCCACCCACGCCACTCCCAGGGACACGTTTTATATAAGCGTGCACTGTTAATGCTACCGTCCGTGAGTGGTTATTGCACATTGACACTGAACAGAGGCGCTGGTCCCATTAATGTGAGTGGGTCATGTATACGAGGTGCGGCTAGAAAAAAACCGGACTGATGCTGGAAAAAACATTTATTTACAATTATTTACAATTTCATGTTATCTCCTTCAATGTACTCTCCTCCTCGGTCTCTACACCGCTCCATACGAATTTTCCACTGTTCATAGCAATGCTGCAGATCATTTTCGGTAAGTCCATACATTACTTCTGTTGCTTTTTCTTTTACTGATTCAGCAGTCTCAAACCTAGTTCCTTTCAAAGCTGACTTGACTTTAGGGAAAAGAAAAAAGTCACAGGGGGCCAAATCAGGTGAGTAGGGTGGATGATCTAAGATGGGAATGTTGTGTTTTGCCAAAAACGTCTTCACTGACAACGCACTGTGAGCTGGGGCATTGTCTTGGTGAAGGATCCATGACTTTCTTCTCCACAAATCGTTCCGTTTTCTCCGTACTCGCTCACGTAGGGTAGCCAGGACGCTAATGTAGTAATGCTGATTCACTGTTTGTCCCTCTGGTACCCAATCAACGTGCACAATCCCTTTGATGTCAAAAAAAAAAAAACAATCATCATTGCCTTGAATTTCGATTTTGACATTCGTGCTTTTTTTTGTCGTGGAGAACCAGGAGTTTTCCAATGCATCGATTGGCGTTTAGTTTCGGGATCGTAAGTAAAAAACCACGATTCACCGCAAGTAATAACATTTTGTAAGAAGGTGGGATCACTTTCAATGTTTTCCAGGATGTCAGAACAAATCATTCTTCGGCGTTCCTTCTGTTCAATTGTGAGACACTTTGGAACCATTTTTGAACACACTTTGTTCATGTTGAAACTTTCATGAAGAATCTGCCTAACACTTTCCTTGTCAACTCCTGTTAACTCAGACACTGCTCTGATTGTTGAACGGCGATCTTGTCGAACAAGTTTACCGATTTTTTCAATGTTTGCATCATTTTTTGCTGACAATGGTCTGCCAGTGCGAGTGTCATCACTGGTGTCTTCGCGGCCATCTTTAAATCGTTTAAACCACTCAAACACTTGTGTTCGCGATAAACAATCATCGCCGTACACTTGTTGTAATATTACAAACGTTTCACTTGCAGATTTTCCTAGTTTGAAACAAAATTTGATGTTAACACGCTGTTCTTTCTGTACACTCAACATTTTCCGACGCACAGACAAAACGTCAACTACTTAAAACAGACGCCACGGGCAGACTGAGTGCAGGAGGCAGATGAAACTCGAGCAGTAGGCGGAGCGAGAGTCACGTGACAGGCCACGCGACTTTCAGCCTTATTGCATTCGTTTTATTGTTTCACCAGTACTAGTCCGGTTTTTTTCTAGCCACACCTCGTAAGTGGACGGGATATAGCGCAAGTGTTACAATCGGCGAATACGCACTCAGTTATTGACGAAGGTAATCGTGTAGGAATTCATCTGATCAAGAGGAATTTGCAATTCTAGTCTTTTGGTTTTATCTGTGACATACTGTAAATGGCTGCACTGACGTCACTTGCCATTGTGGGTTTCCAAATAAATTTCATGTGACATTATATGGGCACATTCTAGTTCGATTAGAGAAAATATTTACTTTGTCTCTGCTGTGAATGTGTGTTTACGTGTGCGTGTGAGAGACAGAGAGAGTGAGGGAGAGAGAGAGAGGTGGAGAGAGAGAGAGAGGGGGGGGAGGGGGAGGAGAGAGGGAGAGAGAGAGAAACAACGTACATTCTCTTCTATATCGGCGGGAACTCTAATATCTTCTTTATTTTGTTTTATTTTATGCATCCAGTTCCGTAGGACCAAATTAAGGAGCAAATATCCGAAGTCATAGAACGTGCCATTTAATTTTATTAGTCATTTTATTAGTCATTCAGTAGACATTTTATTGCGAAATATGGAAGACTTTGCGTAATTTCATAATTTCATATAGTGGCAGATTTCAAAGACATTTTTGAAGAGAGAGGGTGGAGAGGAGGAGGTGAAAGTGAAATTCCTTCAGTGCTTTTGAATGTGACAAAATTGACTGGGGAGGTTAAGTGTGCTACTACTATTTTTAGTTTCGTTTTGTAGTCTTCAGAATCATTTTGCTGAAACAACTTCATAGTTGCCCTTGATTTGTTGAGTGTGACGGTATGCTGAAGTGTTCAGCTGCTATTGGTAATTATTGCTGCAAAGTCTATAACTGTCACATTCGGGATAAAGTGCAGTTACGGTGTACCTTGTTCTTCCGTTTTGTGTTGCAGTTGGCAGTTTGTTTCGTTTCTTTCCGTAGCCCGTAGACAATAACGTTATAATGTACAATATCCAATCACAATCGCCGATTCTAATGATTTGTGTTTCCGCATTTTGTTTTTGAGCAAGAAGCGATTTCATTACTTCTGTTTTCGTAATGGAGACCAGGATCTAGATGATTTTAGATGATGTGATTATTGTGATTTTGGATTCTACGTTTCGCGTAATGTTGTGGGATGTCTTGCTGTATTCTTTCGTATTTCACTGTAGTTGATTTCGTTTGCAGTGCACTGCCAAAGAGAGGTTGTGCACGAAAAGTTCTCGTCCTAAGAGGCTATCAACCCGGAAACACAGAGGTGATTGCGAGCAGTAATGTGCAAACAATCTTCTCATATTAATTTTGGCGAATTAGTATTCTCCAGAAAAGCTGATTTGAGGGAAGCAAACTGACTATGGGCACCATATTGATAATAAAAGGGGAAATCAGAAGGCTTCCGTTCGAAGGCCGTACACTCCAGCATTAGTATGACAGTCATGCAAAATCGCCGTGAGCTGTGAGGCAATCATCCCATAGACACACCAGGTTGAGGACACCCGTTTGGTAAAACACTGCCCCTGCTGCTTGAAGAAATCTGTAACTGCCTGATGCACGTCCTCGTCCGACAGCAATCGTCAACCTTTAAAGTCTTTCTTAAGGGTCCGAGTTCGCGATAATCGCAATAATTAGAGATAAGGACTATAGGGTGGAAGCTCGAGTGTTTCCCACTGTAGGTGGCCTAATTTCTGCCTTACGACATTTGAGATGTAGGATCGTGTATGTTGTGTCGAACCGCGACCAGCACGAAACTTGGCAGACCATCCCACAATAGACATGCTGCCCCCATACACATTCTCATTCTCCGATTAATTTCTACCGGCGTTTGTCCTTCAACAGCCAAGAAAAGAATAACAGCACGTTGGTTCTGTTTTTACGCATTTCTTAACAACGTCCCATAGTTCACGTTCCCCGATTTAGCACACGCACGTCAGAAAGACGCGAATGACATACTAGTCCCTGGCGTACGTATCGGTGCTTATATACCCGCATTGGAGTCACACTACGTTACATGTATACTGCAGCAACACCCTCAGATGAGAAGTTTAGATTTTCTCTTTTAGCTTACTTGTAGGTTAAAAATGTAGTACCACTTTCATTGCCGAAGAGCTGCATTTTTCAAATGATACAGTCGTCAATTTCTGCATCATCTGCGGTGAAGTTTGTGTTGTGGTTTGGGTGAATGATGGCGACATGCTTGGAGACGTTGGTCTGATGGTCTGGGTGGATAATGGCGACGTGCTTGGAGACTTTGGATCGATTGTGAGGATTTATTTACATATGATTGGCAAGAAAAAGTGTGGAATAGGTAATAAGCGAATTTCCGCCAGAGAAGTGTTTGATAGCGTGGAAATCACAATGACGAAGAGTTTCTTTGAAGTCGCTGTCGTGAATGTGATAAAAAAGAATTTATTACCTGACACTACGGTAATTTCCGGTTGTTTTTTGATGCTACAAATGCCTTTAGGATTAACATGTGCGCTGAACTGTCACACATTCAGTTTCTTTCAAATATCGAGGTCCACGTGCACACACAAATACCATAGAAGGGGCAGGGTCGGCCATCACGAGATCTCTTCATGCAGAAACCATTGCAGAAGGATGTTCACTTCATACTTTTCTGAATATGTGTGAAGGAGAAGGTGGAGTCAGGAGGCTACTTATAAAGTTCATGGATGATGATGATGTTTGGTTTGTGGGGTGCTCAACTGAACGGTCATCAGCGCCCGAAAGTTCATGGAAGTTGTTTTTAATATTTACAATAGAGAATAAAGCAATCACGTTTTATGTACCTGTAGAAAATATTCTGTTGATTTTTTTCGAATGTGTCATGTTTTTCGAGCATGTAGTTACGCAGAAACTTAAGAGTACAGCTAAAAGTGCTGAGAGTGAAACTGTCAGCAATAATACACTGCTGGCCACCGTAAATGCAACACCCTGAAGGAAGCATCCGAATCAAGTGAAATTTACACCATGGGTTTGCAGCGATGAGATATGCAACTGATTAGAATTTCAGCGCAGACGCACATCACGCGCGCCTGTGGCGCCACCTCATAGCGCCATTTAAGGCTTGGCGATTTCGACGAGTGTACGTTCGGCACGTGTGTTTACCTTGTGGTTGTTTCACAAGACGATCAGTTATGCCTCGTAGACAACAGCGAACATCGTTTGATCAAGTATCCGAGTTCGACAGAGGAAGGATGGTGGCTTACTGAGATTGTGGATTATCATACAGAGAAATCGCTAGTCGTGTTGGACGAAACCAAACAACTGTAATGCTGATATGTGACCGTTGGATGCAGGAGGGTACGACGGACCGACGTGGTCGATCGCATTCACCTCTGTGCACCACTGCACGTGCTGATAGGCAAATTGTGCGCATGGCAGTGACGGATCGCTCAGTGACATCCCGAACCATAGCACAGCACATTGCGTCTGTAACGCATCATCCAGTGTCGCGCGTACCATTCGACGCCGTTTACAGCAGAGTGGTCTGTCCGCAAGACGTCCATTGCTTCGTCTACCATTGACGCAGAACCACAGACGTCTCCGTCGCCAATGGTGTGATGCCAGACGGATGTGGACGACAGAATGGAATGTTGTCTTTACTGACGAGGCACGCTTCTGTCTGCAGCACCACGATGGTCGGATTCGAGTGTGGAGACACCGTGGAGAGAGGATGCTGGACAGCTGCATTATGCACCGCCACACTGGTCTTGCACCGGGTATTATGGTATGGGGCGGTATTGGATATTACTCTCGCACGCCTCTAGTACGCATTGCCGGTACTTTAAATAGCCGGCGCTACATATCCGAGGTGCTGGAGCCAGTTGTCCTTCCTTACCTTCAGGGCTCGGCCACAGCCATATTTCAACAGGGTAATTCGCGACCACACGTGGCACGCATTGTCCAAAGGTTCTTCGTCAATAACCAGATTGAAGTGCTTCCCTGGCCGGCTCGCTCTCCGGATCTTTCGCCGATAGAAAATATGTGGTCCACGGTTGCTCAACGAGTGACCCAGATTACATCCCCAGCTGCCACACCAGATGATCTTTGGCAACGTGTGGAAGCTGCTTGGGCTGCTGTACCCCAGGAACACATCCAACGTCTCTTTGACTCAATGCCGAGACGTGTGGCAGCGGTGATCTCCAACAATGGCGGCTACTCTGGCTACTGATTCTGACAGGAACCACATGTCACAGACGTCCGTAAACGTAATCATTTGATACTTGGTCAACATGTTATCTACAAAATAAATTTTGTTGTGCTACCTCTTGTCTTTCTTGGTGTTGCATTTACGGTGGCCAGCAGTGTAATTACGGCATGGTTTGCTAGAATAAGTTTCTTGTTTCTTACAAATAGCCAATAAAACTCAGTCTTTGGTTAGCCTTCCCCACAACACCTTTTATGTGTTCTTTCCAATTTAAATTGTTCGTAATTGTAATACCTAGGTATTTAGTTGAATTTAGGACTTTTAAACTAGACTGATTTATCGTGTAACCGAAGTTTAACGAGTTCCTTTTAGCACTCATGTGGATGACCTCACACTTTTCGTTATTTAGGGTCAACTGCCACTTTTCGCACCATTCCGATATTTCATCTAAATCGTTTTGCAGTTTGTTTTGAACTTCTGATGACTTTATTAGTCGATAAACGACAGCGTCATCTGCAAACAACCGAAGACGGCTGCTCAGATTGTCTCCCAAATCGTTTGTATAGATAAGGAACAGCAAAGGACCTGTAACATTACCTTGGGGAACACCAAAAATCACTTTTCTTTTACTCGATGACTTTCCGTCAATTACTACGAACTGTGTCCTCTCTGACAGGAAATCACAAACCAGTCACATAACTGAGACGATATTCCATAAGCACGCAATTTCACTACGAGCCGCTTGTGTGGTACAGTGTCAAAAGCCTTCCGGAAATCAAAAAATACGAAATCGATATGAAATCCCTTGTCAATAGCACTCAACACTTCATGTGAATAAAGAGCTAGTTGTGTTTCACAGGAACGATGTTTTCTAAACCCGTGTTGACTGTGTGTCAATAGGCCGTTTCCTTCGAGGTAATTCATAATGTTGGAACACAATGTATGTTCTAAGATCCTGCTGCATATCAACATTAACAATATGGGCCTGTAATTTAGTGGATTACTCCTACTATCTTTCTTTAATATTGGTGTGACCTGTGCAACTTTCCAGTCTTTGGGTACGCATCTTTCATTGAGTGAACGGTTGTATATGATTGTTAAGTATGGAGCTAATGCATCAGCATACTCTGAAAGGAACCTAACTGGTGTACAGTCTGGACCAGAAGACTTGCTTTTATTAAGTGATTTAAGTTGCTTCACGACTTCGAGGATATTTACTTCTACGTTACTCATATTGGCAGCTGTTCTCGATTCGAATTCTGGAATATTTACTTCGTCTTCTTTAGTGAAGGCATTTCGGAAGGCTGTGTTTAGTAACTCTGCTTTGGCAGCACTGTCTTCGATAGTATCTTCATTGCTATCACGCAGAGAAGGCATTGATTGTATCTTGCCGCTAACATACTTCATATACGACCAGAATCTCTGGATTTTCTGCCAGGTTTCGAGACAAAGTTTCGTTGTGGAAATTGTTATGGGCATCTCGCATTGAAGTCCGCTCTGAATTTCGAGCTTCTATAAAAAATCGCCAATCTTGGGGATTTTGCGTCTGTTTAAATTTGGCATGTTTGTTTCTTTATTTCTGCAACAGTGCTCTAACATGTTTTGCGTACCAAGGAGGAACAGCTCCGTCGTTTGTTAATTTATTTGGTATAAATCTCTCAACTGCTGCTGATACTATTTCTTTAAGCCACATTTAGTATACACTTATTAATTTGGAATGAGTGGAGATTGTCTCTCAGGAAGGCGTCAAGTGAATGTTTATCTGCTTTTTTGAATAGGTATATTTTTTCGCTTATTTTTCGAGGATTTGGGGATTACAATATTCAGTCTCGCTACGACAGCCCTGGGTTCACTAATACCTGAATCGGTTGTTGCTAAGAGGTCAACTGTGTTTTCACAATCGTTTACTATTCGTGTGGGCTCATGAACTAACTACTAGAAATATTTTTCAGAGAATGCGTTTAGCACAATTTCGGATGATATTTTATGCGTACCTTCGGAATTAAAAATGTATTTTCGCCAACATATCGAGGGTAAATTAAAGTCACCACCAACTATTATCGTATGAGACGGGTACGTGTTTGAAATCAGACTCAAGTTTTCTTTGAACCTTTCAGCAACTGTATCATCTGAATTGGGAAGTCGGTAAAAGGATCCAATTATTATTTTATTCTGGTTGCCCACAATGACCTCTGCCCATAGTAACTCACAGGAAGTATCTACTTCAATTCCGCTACAAGTTAAACTACTTCTAACAGCAACAAAGACGCCACCGACAACCGTGTTTAGCCTATCCTTTCGGAACACCGTTAGGTTCTTCGCAAAAATTTCGGCTGAGCTTATATCCGGCTTTAGCCAGCTTTCATTGCCTATAAAGATTTGAGCATCAGTGCTTTCTATTTGCGCTTGGACATCTGGTACTTTCCCAACACAGCTACGACAGTTTACAACTGTAATACCAATGGTTCCTGTATCTACGTTTTTCTTGTGTTCGGCCTGCACCCTTTTTGACTGAAGCCCTTCTTGTGTTTTCCAGACACCCACTAACCTAAAAAACCACCCAGTCCACGCCACACAGCTCCTGCTACCAGTGTAGCCGCCTCCTGCGTATAGTGGACATCTGACCTATTCAACGGAACCCGGAACCCAACCACCCTTTGGCGAAAGTCGAGGAATCTGCAGCCTACACGCTCGCAGAACTGTCTGAGCCTCTGATTCAAACCCTCCACTCGGCTCTGTACCAGAAGTCCGCAATCAGTCCTGTCGACTATGCTGCAAATTGTCAGCTCTGCTTTCGTCTTGCAAGCAAGACTGGCAGCCTTTAGCACTTCTGTTAGCCGCTCGAAACCAGAGAGAATCTCTTCTGATCCAAAGTGACACACGTCATTGGTACCGACGTGAGCCACCACCTGCAGCTGGCTGCACCCTGTGCTCTTCATGGCATCTTGGAGGACCCTTTCCACATCTGGAATGACTCCACCCGGTATGCTCACGGAGTGCACATTGGATTTCTTACCCTCCTTCTCAGCCAAGTCCCTAAGGGGCCCATAACGCGCCTAACGTTGGAGCTCCCAACTACCAATGATCCCACGCTTTTTGTGAAGATTTATTTCCTGTTCATTACAGATGTGTCACGAGCTTCGAATATATCGTTGGCAGGAACGTAGAGCACGGCTTATATTGCTGCGAGGGTAACGAGCATCAGTCAGAATCACGGTACTGTTTGCCAAAATTACTTTCCCGTTTCTTACGAATGTCGTGATTTTCGAATATATCGTTAGCAGGAAGTTACAGCGCAGTCATATGTACGTAACAGTTCACTTGAGATACAGCACATTATGCTCCCGTTAAGATGCTGCTCATAATGGAATCCACTTTTGCTGCTGAATGCAATTATCCCTCTTCATTTATCCGGCAGGTGTAGCCGAACTGTTCTAGGTGCTTCAGTCTCGAACCGCGCGACCATTACAATTACAGGTTCGAATCCTGCCTCGAGCATGGATGTGTGTGATGTCCTTAGGCTAGTTAGGTTAAGCAGTTCTAAGTTCTAGGGGACTGATGACCTCAGATGTTAAGTCCCATAGTGCTCAGAGCCATTCGAACCAGTTGAACCCTCTTCATTTAGTGTGATTTACTGCTCCTTTTCGAAAACCGCACCATTCGCTGCCTCTCTGCCTCAAACATTTCGGTACATCAACTGTTTTTATTTACGTAACATACTATATTACAATCGAACAACATTACTGACTACCGAAGTTCGATAGATAGCTGGTCGTCTTCATTTCCTATCATTCATCACGCAATTACCAACTTCAAACGCAGTGTAAGAGCTAGGTACACCCTATCTGCACTTTTATCCTATTTGTCTAGTGGTATATCTCTGTGATTGTATTCAGTAGTCCAGTTCAGATGTATTTGATTTGCTTTTAATTAAGTGGTAAACGGACTACGATGGGTTGGTCTACCTTCACCCAACCTGCTTTCTGCGAATATCACAATTGCATATTTCCAGAATGATATTTTCTCTCTGCAGGGGGGTGTGCTCTGATATGAAACTTCCTGGCAGACTAAAACTGTGTGCCGGACAGAGACTCGAACTCGGGACGAGGTATTGGCAGAAGTAAAGCTGTGAGGACGGGGCGTGAGTCGTGTTTGGGTAGCTCAGATGGTAGAGCACTTGCCTGCGAAAAGCGAAGGTCCCGAGTTCGAGTCTCGGTCCCGCACACAGTTCTAATCTGCCAGGAACTTTCAATTGGATATTTTATTCGAGTGAAATATATTGTAAGATTCACGTTGTAGCATAACTTGCGTGCCATGAACTTCAATTCAACTATACAGCTAAAGTGTATTATCGATATTAGGTTTTATATTTTTCTAATTACTATGCTTTAGTTCGTACTGTTTATTGTGATTTGTGCTAGGTCCAATAGCTGTAGAGCTGACGGAAAAGCCGACGCTAATCTTAGTTTCTTCGGTAGAATCCTCAGAAGTGACATACAAAGCACTTGTTAAATCGATTTTTGAGTTTTTCTCGTAACTCTGTTTCCCTTACAAGAGATAGATAAGATCCTACGATGAGCGACATTTTTCATCACGAGATTGCTTACCAGCGCGAGTGCATTACCGAGATGCTGGACGGTGCAAGAGATGTGCTGAGAATCACTGAGATGTTTACTATTGAAATTTCGAGAGAGTACGCCCTGGAAACAGTCGGGCAACGTACTACATCCTCCCAAATACGCCTCACGAAATGATAACAACAGAATCCAAGAAATCAAGGGTAATTTGGAGGATTAACTATCATTCACTCCACGTTCCGTTCCCGAAGGGAATAGGGAAAACTGATAATGGTACAAGAAGTACCGTCCACAGCACACCGTAAGATGGCTTTTCCACATTAGATGTAGATGTAGAATATATTTTAACGAGCTACAGAGGCCGCAGATCTATTATAGCATAACATTCAGAAGAATCCCTGAACAACCTCCGTAATTTTGTCTGTAGAATTCGGTTGCACCTTGCATATTAACAGCATAAGCGTGCAGCACATGATATTAATATTAATACAGAGCCAGGCAACGAAACTCGCTGATTTTAATGGGCTGCGTTGAATGGGACAATGGTAGGCCGAGGGTAAGGATGATCCCGTTAGAAGCTTCTTACCATCTGTCTTTGCAGCGAAAATACGTACTAGCGACTTTTTTTTCAGTGTGAACTTTTGGACCATTTTTTCCTTTTATTTTTTACGCCGATCGACCAACAACCCTTTCAGACTTCAAAGAAACTTTCGTCAAGCAGTTGTAAGGATGCTGTTCACTATGCTCGAAAAAGCCGACTTGAATTTCTGAATTTAAGTAACTCTGCCCATTGATAATATTGAGCATCATTTATCGGATATTATTTTTAAATATGTTTTTTTTAATTTATTATAAAATGAAGCTTAGGAAATACATTCGTAAAGGCGGAAATGATGACCGAATCTATGAGACTGGTACTTACCATCAGATTTTCGAAAATATTATCAACACAATCCCGTAGATAGCAAATACAGATAAATGCGAGAAATGTCACACAACCAGTTTAAAACCTCAACTATGTTGCTATCTGGAATAGTATACTGAAAAATGGAAAACATAATGGAGATCTGCTAATGACGATCCGTTTGACTCTAGCAAAGCAGTTCTAGTGCTGAGCCTAATAAAGGAATATAAAGTTAAGATACGTCAAGGCAGGGTCATAGGATCTGTAGATGCGGAAAAGGTCATTCAGAATGTACAGTGATGCATGATCTTCGCAAATCTCAACAACACAGGTGAAACCTTCAGGGTAAACGGAGGTAAATACAATAAGCACAAGAGCCTGCAAAGGAAAATAAAGAGTCAAAGGCTAAGAATGACGTGCACGAATTAGAACAGCTACAAAACAGTGATGTAGATTTTTGCCCCTACTGCTCAGAGTATACAGAATGGACAGTCTAATGAACACATACTATGGATTGAGAGTAATCCGAACAAAGACGAAATTAGTGAAGGGTAGTAGAAATACGATTAGGGTTAACGTCAAAACTGAGGCCCATGAAGTAGACGGAGCGATGTAAACCAACGAATAATCGTTACAGAAAGGACTGCAGAAGATGTGGTCCGGTATGGAGGAACAGACATGGCTGATGATGGTGGGGTCTTTTGTAGGCCACCTAGGTCAGACAAAGAGGGCATTCCTCCCCATAAGAAGTGTTCCAGTATGAAGCATCACCATAATTTGAGGAAGAAATATCTGTGATTGGAGCACAGAATTCTACGAAAAATTGAATGAAGCACAAAGAGAAAATCAGAAAAGAAGAGAACTGAAGCGCTTGAGAACTGGTGTTGTAGAAGATTGATGAGGATTGATTGGGCTTTTAAGGTAAGAAATGAGAAGATAATCACCGAGGAAGATGAACACTGGAAAGAAAACAAGAGACAGGGTAGTAGAGCATTTTTTGAGACATTAAGGAATGGCTTACACAATACTTGAAGGACCTACGAAGGGTAAACTCTGTTGAGGAAGACAGACAGTGGAATATACCCTACACGTAATTGAGGACTTTGTTTGCAAGTGCTGCCCTGAGATGAAGCCGCACACCGTCTATCGCAGCCGTCACGCAGCCAGTGCTGCGAATTCTATAATTCTAAAAAGCAACGTATGTCACGTGTCACCTCTGGCGACACGTTCTGAAAATCGAAATTGTCGACGTTAGGGCGAACTTAGAAGCAGGCGAGACATCTGGAGAGCGGGATTCAGGGACTGATAGGGAATCTGGCGACCCAGGGCCCTGACTGCGGTCAGAAAAGCTCGCGTTCGTCGAGGCAAAGGCACAGAGTAGGGTGCTGGCTTATTCTCCACGGTCAGGTACAGTTAGGCGAACAACTTCATCCATGACTGAAACACATGTCCCTACACTGAGGACTTGTGCACCAAAACCAAAAAACCTTCTAAACCAAGGGCGCCAAAAATCCGTCACCGACAACCCAATCCGAAATGATCGGCAATCCCAACGCCCCCACCAATGAAAGGGACGAAGTCGATGATGTAGCGCTACCCGTTCTGTCTCCCATACCTGGCGTAAGAAGAGCGTCATACACTGAAGTCGCCAGCAGCACCCCACCCATCCGCCAGAAGACATGCCACCGTTGCCTCCAATGAAAAACCCAGTCGATCCCCCACAGTCCGGAAACACTAACAACAGACTACCAACTCCCATCATTTCAAAAGCAAACCCAACCCAAACATCCATCAAGGAATCCACAAGCGTAATGCTTTACGACCACCCGAAAGGCACCTCCAGAGCCAAAGTAACTTCCGATCTGAAAAAGACGCCTCTGGGTAGTGAAATTACCGACGTCATCATGACGCGAAATGGCGAGGCAATCATAAAAAGCACTTGCACTGACCTCAAGGAATACCTAGAGCAAAAGTTACTTATAAACAGTTTTCCAAGGGGTCACATAAAACTACTGCCACCACGTAGACCCAACCAGCCTAGACCATCTAGGGAACCAAGGTCCTTAATCCTATCGGCTGTAATCAAAAACGTTGAAGACGACGTCTCTGGCGCCGATGTCGCGGATGAGCTGAAACACCAATGCTACTCAGTCATCAAGGCGACTAGAGTCTTTGGCCGAAGTGACAACATGCCCACAAGTATGATCCGAGTATTCACTCATGATCAATACACCCATGACGATCTACTCCTCCGCTACTTCAGATTTAACTACTATCTATATACAGTAGAGATGCCAAGGCTGAGAGCAGCCCAACCCATCCAATGCACTCGTTGCTACGAGTTTGACGACAACACAGACGCCTGCAACAAACAACTAAATTGCAGCGAATGCGCCGGACCCCACATAGCCAAAGAATCGCACGATGAGGAAACAAAATGCGCGAACTGCGGGGACAAACACCTCTCAGTCTCCCACTCATGCCCCCAAAGCCCAAAGCAGCCGCTATCTCTAGAAACGACAGAACCTATCAAATGTGTCGATACCCCCAAGGCAGAAGAACCAAAATCCAAATCCCCAGAAGCCTCTAGTGAAGAAACTATCCATGTGGAGGACGTGGTGCGAGCAATCACAACTACTCTCTACGGCATCCTTTCAAACAGACGTGAGCTAATCACGAAAGCCATGGCCTCAGTAAACGAACAATTCTTCGGAAGAAAAATGATCGTGTGTGTCACCAATAACAAATCTCACATGCTCTTTACTAAAATCAAACGAAGCCTAACGGCCACAGTCCGCCT